>NW_026067903.1:13878533-14098899 GCF_014885135.2 Alexandromys fortis | reverse complement strand
TTATTTAAAAAAAAGGTTTCACAAAATTCAGACTAGCTGAACTGGAAAATAAATACATACTTAGACATATCTTGTAAACTGCCTGAGCTATAACAACATAAATGTTCTGCATAAATGAGGGAACAGAAAACAGGAGAGAACAAAAGCAGCTGCTTATAAGATGCAATTAATCAATATATCTGCCACATATAAACTTGAAAAAAAATAAAAGAAATCGTAAAAGTGGCTTAAAAGAATGACCTACAATTTAGTTATGTAACATAAAACATTTTAATTTTCACAATAATTTTTGTATTCTTTATTGAGAAAAAGGTATAAAGAACTAGACACCTACATGAGTTTGCTTCATCTCTATTATATACCATGACATCAATTACTGTCTTATGAATATTTAATAACTGAAGTGGTTGCTTGTTGATTGCTAGGTAATGTGCACCAATGGACGCATCTCCTTTATCTTAACTCTCATAGACAACCTATGTGACGGGCATTTGTTATTCTCATTCACAATGCAGTGGCTCCCCGAGTTTGTAGAGGTGTGAGGCAGACAATCAAGAACTCAATTTCTAATCTTGCAATTCCGAACAGGTGCACTTTCAAGTATACCAACCCAATTTTCAAAGAATGAACTTTATTTCTCAGAATGACTGGTATAATTGGTGTTGTTATTTTTTTCTCTCCTTTCTGTCAGAGTCAAGTCCCAGAAGTAGTAGGAAAAGTGTCAAGCTTTCTTTAAAATGTATATCACTTGTCATTGGGTAAGTTGAAAACCTCCATCCAGAATCCTTTATGTTGAGATAAAGCATATAAACATTCTGCTTAATTAGAACCTTGAGAATCCACAACGTATGCGAAATTTAAAACTATTTTCCAAGAGGCTTCTCATTAGCTATGATTTGCGATAATACTGGGAGAAATATGACAAGCAATTTATCTTCTAAATTTCTCCAAGTGAGTTACAAAGATATTGAAGTCAGTAAAACACATGATAATGACTATTCTTACTATAGAAAACATATTGTTATGATTTTGATTCTTTTAGGGGTGGAGAGGTAAATTGTTCCATATATGTGTGTGTATATGTGTATATGAAGCTTCTGAATATTTTTTAATTTATTTTTAATTGGGTGTATATGCAGAGACCCAGCAATCCCATTTCTGCAAACAATGGTCTGTAACTTCAATTCCAGAGGCTCTGAATATCTTCTTCTGGCTCTCATGGGAACCCTTGAGATGCAGACATACAGTTGGGCAAAGCAGTCATACAAATAAATAAATACATGCAAAATTAATTGTTTCCTTCATTATTGATATTCATTTTCTATTTATCACTGTGAATTAGCAAAACTATAAACCTCTGAATGTCTTCATCAAACATATCACACTATATGTATTACTAATACACATTTCTACTCTCAAAATATATGGTGAGATTTTATTGTTTGATGGACTTTTTAATGAACAAAAGCAGAAGATGCAGAGAGAACTACCTAGGTTTAATCAAGTGTACAGCAAATCAACAGACATGTCAAGTGGTTCTTACAGACCTCCAAGACTTTTGAGTGCTTGGTGACTGTCATCCCAATGACACCTATGGTTGCGAATCTGGTCTTTGAAAATAGTAAATGAGAATCTCCTTTAACAAGCTATAACCTTTTGTCAACAGTAGTCCGGAAAGTTAAACAAAATCATAGAAAGTTAATTAAACTAAATAGGTGAGACAATAAAAGTAAATGACTAGTGGTAGCATACACTCTACAATGAACTACACGGATGGCTAGTTGGCTATGGATAATTAACTTACAATTTGAATGTGCAAACATCCTTGGTTTACAATTAGTGCCATTGATTAAAAACAAACAGGCAAGAGCTAAGGAAGGAGTTATTTTTCTCATCCGTTACTTATCTTCCTTTTCTAGATAGACAACGCTTCATTCACTCAGTCTCAGCTTCAGTTTATCTCAAACTACAAAGAAGTCAAAGAACTTCATATTATGCATTCACTATTCTTCCTGAAGCAATAGGCTTGACTTCTCTTTTCTCTCTCTACACTCATCTCTTAAGAAAACACCCCAACTGTTTCTGAACTACCTTGCACTACGTCGAAACAAGCTTCATTCTCAGGATCTTGAAGAACTTGGGGGAGGGGAAGACTATGATCAAAATCTATTTAAAGCTAAAAACTGATTTAAATAATAAAATGTATACTCAATTTACCTGTTTCCAAATAATTATTTAGCATATAAAGCATGCTAAGCTTTCTTGAACATAACCAAGGCATGATGGCACAACCCTATAAGCAAAGCGCTACATAGGTAGAAAGAGGAGAATCAGGAGTACAAGGTTATCATTGGCTATATCATGAAACCGGGTTCAACCAGCATTCTTAAAGCTTATCTCAAAAATTATTTCACTTGGCCATATGTAGCTTGTCAATATCCAGTTCATTTTTTTTCAACCAAGTTTCTAGAAAGATCTGCATTAATTCCTTCTCATGCACCTTGTCTTATTTACCCTTAATTACTATCTATTTAGGTCACTCAGAATTCTGCTCTTCAAAACCACCCCAGAGGCATTCTTGGCAAGTTCAACAGTAAACATTTTGTTTATGAGCGAGAAATAACAGATCTGCCCTCATTTTTATTGACCAACAGTGGAACTGTAAATGTTTATTCACTCTGCCCATTTTCTACCCTATACTTGGCATAACGGACACCACCATGTTCTTAGGTTGTAAATATCTGACATGCCTTCTAAAGTGTACTTTATTTTATTCATGTCTTCCATGTCTGTGTGTAAGCAGGAGCTGTCATGTGTGAGCATTTATTACTCAGTGAAGGTATGAATACCACATGTGTAAAGGACAGAGGACAATATCCAGTATTGGTCATCACCCTACATCTTTTTTGAAGAACATTTCCATTTATTTATTATTTGTTTGTTTGTTTAATGACAGATATGACAGCCACCTAGACAGTGAGCTTCCAGGATTATTCTATTTGTATATTCCTCCCAGATCTATTTTGGATAGCTGGGAATGCATCAACTGTTTTTACTACACTAGCTTTTATGTTGTCTCTAAGGGTTCAAACAGGTCCTCCTGTTTGCATAGCAAGCACTTCTACCAACTGAACTATCTTTCTGGACCCCCCCCCCATCTTTTATGTTGGGAAGTCTAAAACCCTAGTATTAGTCTCTTTGTATTTATAATCATTGTGTTGATAAGATCAAAACTCTCATAATTTTAAGTAGCTACTTATGACTTTCAAATTCTTATATGTGATTGAACTGTCTCCCCCAAATTCCAAATTGGTATACTTAATCTATTTGAACTTATATGCTTATTACAATGCATGCGGACCTAGAACTCCTGTAGCAAAATCTCTTCTGTGGTCTTTTTCAACTTAGTAACAGCAACTTTATTTTGTAGTTCCTTAGGACAATGTTGATCCATCTTTCCTGTATTATATTTTATATATAATCATCTACAAAATATGATTATATTTATATATAATCATTAACAAAATTCTGTGATTCTTCTCAAAATATAGCTTGACTCTATCAAATTTCTCTCAGTATCCACTAGCTTCTCCTCACCAGTTTGTAACTTCACTCGCTCCAATGTAACTTTATTTGTATGACAGAAATTGTTTACTAACCTATATGTGCATATCTCTACTCTTAACCCGTGGTTTTGGATTGATGAACCATTCTAGATGTAAAACAGATGCCATGGTCTGTATTTAAAATTGCTCGCAGCAGCAGTTGTGTTTGAACCATTGGTCTCCAACTGGTGGTACTGTTTCAGAAGGCTGTGAAATGTCTAAGGTGACCCTTGAGATTTTGTATTCCAGCCACATTTCCTGTCTGTTCTCTGCTTGTAAACTACAGACCCATTGCGACTACTACCTCACATCCCTAACATCACGCCTCCCAATCATTAACTGTGCCCTCTTACCTGTCAGTCAAAAGAGACTCAGGATGCTTCTTGACAAATATTTGGTCATAAGAGCTAAGACGGCATAGGAAATGCTCCAAACATTCCCCATTCCACTTACAGGAATAGTCAGACTCTGGGTGATCATTAAGTGTTGGCCATCCGCTGATTCATCAGGGTGCATCACCTAATATCCCTTTCTTTTTTCACTCCCAGGAGCCACCCATGCCTTCCTCCATTTCCTCAGATTCTCCCTAACATTTGAGAGGCATGTATTGTCTGCTGTCATTTGCTGGGCCCGCAGTGTACCCCACTTCCTTTAGTCTGCAGGACCATAGATCTGGATTCATTCTCTTGAAAGGATTTTCTGACTTCTATATTAAAACTTGCAATTCATTTCTCTCAGCAAGATATTTAGTGCTTGCAAATAACACCCATATTGGATAGAGAACAAGAAACACCATGTTTGGAGACTTGAAGGACTAATTTCAGTTTTTACCAGAACTAGGGAGCCAATAAACAAGAACTGTGTAATAATTTCCCCCATTTTAAAATGAGATTAATATGAGAAATAGCAAATATCATTGAAAAGGTGTACGGATGATCTAAACATGAAATATATTGTGCCATTAGAAATAAGATAGCACAATTATCAAACCAATAATAGTATCTTTTATTCCTCAGTAAGTAACAAATTACACATGCATACTCCTCTGAAAGATGAGCACTGGCTCATAATTGAAGGACAATTATTTGTTAAAATTCTTAAGGAGAGTAAATTTCCTCATGAGATTCTGGGGAGCATAAAGTATGTAATCATTGTAAACATGTCACTAATATTTTAATTAGCTTGCTTATTTTAGCTTTGTAGGTAAATTTGAAGGTAGCACATTAATGGGCTGGAATTATTACTTGACATCCAGCCTAATTCTCTCACAAAATTAAGTCTCCTTTGCCTTTGGTCATCACTAATTACACAGGTATTCTTAAAAGCATCTCTTTCAATTTGGGAATCTTATTAAGGACTCCAGCCCTTCTCTCTTACCTACACATTGAGAGGTCTTTTCTCAGCGTTCCCATTTCAGTCATGCCACCCCTTTGATCCAACAATGAGATATCTATATTTATTTAAGTTAAATCAGTAAGTTCGTGAATCTATGGCAAAAATATTTCCATAAAATTGTATCAACATGTTCAGGTAAGTATAATCCGACTTTACTAGTTTACAAAATGTATGTTTTCATGGAACTATTCACTATTATTTACATAATAAATATTGGGAAATAATTTTGTAATTTCTTTAAATTCTAATAAAAAGGACAATAATTTTGTTTTTAGTATTCATCTATATATCCACAAATAAAAGTAACTCCCAGTACTCACAAAAGACACTTTTCACACAGAAAGACAAAGTTACAGAAAGTGACAGCTCGTTAAAATGCAGAAAGCAACTAACTGTTGGGGTTCAGTTACAATAGACACACAACCACAATACAACCCCAATACAGAAGGTTCAGGAATATCGCAGGAGAGAGAAAGGAAATATTATAAGATTAAAAGATGCCTGCTTTTTATAGACAAGAAAGGAAAGTGAACCCATGAGGTTTCAGCAATATTGCAACTTAAACAGGAACAGAAACAATGGCAACAGATGATATGCCAAGGTGGATGGGGGAAATCTCAAGTGTCTCCATCCTTAAATAAAGAGTTGTAGGCAATATAGACTACTGACAAGAGAATTAATCTTCCTCAGGGGTGAGCCCCCTAACTTGTTAGGCAAGACCAGTGATCAGCTATAAAACAGATTATATGAGCAACATTTAATGGAGTCAACAGAGTGCACTCATATATTTATCTCTCTATATGTACAAATTATAAATATTAAAAAGATCATTAACTAGATAATGAGCTTTGTGAAGGAATGGGAGGGATTTTAGGGATTGGGGAGTGATGTGAATACAGTATATGACATTTAAAAATTAAAACAATTTATAAAGGACAAAAAATGGTTCCCACGGAATTTTAAAGGACTAACGAAAGTAAGTCTATTTTATCCTAATACTTCGATGAGCTTTTTAAACCCAAATAGCTCTTTATACATAATGCAAACTTGAAAGCAAAAAAAGGTAATGCAACATTTTCTAAGACAATTCAGTGGCTGCTGTAACATGAAGAGTCAAAGACATTCTAATGTGGAATCTTTTCACTAAAACTAAAAAGTCACCTATTTTAGTATGAAAATGAATGAGGAATTTTTCCCTAATAGAGCTTTATATTAATGTGTTCCTGTTCAAAAAGAAACTATATTCCATATAATGACTTAAGAAAAAGACGACAGGTTGCTAGTAGGCATAGTAACAAGACAGCCCTTTTGTGACCCAGGTCAGAAGCCTTTCCTCATAATTTTGTATAATCTAAATAGCAAGCATATTAAAATGTTCCAAAGTCTATAATTAATTTAATTAGACAACTCTACAGTTATAAATTCATTTAATAAAGGAAAAAGCATAAGATCTTGAAATTTTCTAATATCTCTCAATAAATTAGTATATCTTTATTTCTAATTTTAATAAGATGTTTCCTATTTTCATCTGTATATTACATGTTTAAACAGTGTATAATTATAATTCAATTTCATTCTGTTTCCACCAAGTTTTTATTTTGTTCTGAATCATAGAAAAGTGAACTATATTATCTATTTGAGATATTGATCAGTCTTTTAGAAACTAGGTAAGCATGTTTAGCAAGTATTTCTTAGATTCATTTATCTGTATTGTATAGTTTATTTAAACTTTACTTTAGAATCTGGCTTAATTATTCACTTACTTAAGTAATATTTTAAATCTTGCTTTATTTTATGGATGTACATTCCACAAAGAGCATTGATTAAGTTTCTGTTGTTTTTTGGCAGTAGTTAAGCAACAAAGAGAAAATTACTAAGCAAGTGCACATGTGTGTGATGAGGGCTATATGGATATTTGTGAGTCTACATCCAGACAATCTATTTAGATAGAGAGGAGTGACTGAGAGGTAAGCAAAGCCATCCAAGAGAAAAAGCAGACTGTGGGCATGAGAGATGAGGTGAAGGTCTAGATGATGGAGTGAGAACTAATAGGCTAGAGATAAAATAGCAAACAAATTAGATTTTTACCTAGATAAACATCGTGAAACAAGATTTTCTTTTTAATGTTTACTTGTAATGAGAGCCCAAAGATTTTCAATTAGGAATAGCACATTCAGTGACACAATTTTCACAAGATTAAAAATTTCCGTGGACCTTCATGTCAGCATGGGTCATTTTCACAGCATGGCTGAGCTCTGTGTGATATCCATACGTATTAGTAGCCACACTTACTCAATTCTGGGCTTCCTAACAGAAGCTCAGTTCTTTCAAGTAGCCTCAAATATTGACCTCTGACATCTTAAACAGATTTAATCTCTTTAGTTGAGTAACATCTAGATTTTTCTTCCCATACTAATTGCTTAAGATGTTTAAGCTTTAGCTTACTGTTCTTTCGAGTGTTCTGGTGCAACGACAGCCCAGAATCTCTCTGTCATTTCATGATGTGTGTTTGAAACCTACTGATTAGACAGCCAAGCTACCCTTTCTTCACTTGCTCCAGGCTTGTCATCTGGCAATCACACCCTACTTTTTCTATAATCAGCTCGCAGTGTTCAGGAAATTTCTTAAAGTCCATATAGAATCTGTTCCCTTCTGAATGGGAATCACACTGGGTAAAATCTAAATAGCTAAACAGCAGGCTAGGCTCACAGACAGAAGAGGTAGGCCTACTCCCATATGTAGACCCTAGATGTAAAGTTTCGTGTGTTATTTGTGTGTTTAAGTCATGAAAGAAAAAAATAAATAAAAGGACAACGAGAGTAATCCCAAAAGTAAGTAATCTTTTGGGGAAACTAAGGAAATACTTGTGAGACTGGCTGGACACTGCTTGGGGGAAGCTTGAAAGGGACATGCAATGTTTGCAAACACCAGAATGAAACCATTACTTCATATGCTAATCTTAAACATTCATTCAACTGGATAAATAAGAGATTGATGTTTCTTTTGTATTCTTCCATTCGAAATAAGCTCAATGCTTGAAAGAAATCACAGTAAGAGAAAGAACTGCCATGTGCCACATGCTGATTCTTCACCTTCTGACCTGGTCGATGACTCTGGTGTTTCTAAAGCATTGAAGTCGCCATAGGAAAGCATAAGAAAGGGAAGATGGGGAGAGAAAAGTGAGAAGGGGAGGTTGGGGGGAACTTGGGGAAACGGGATGATTGGGATAAAGGAAGGTTGGATAGGGGAGCAGGGAAGAACATATCTTAATTAAGGGAGCCATCTTAGGGTTGGCAAGAGACTTGGACCTAGAGGGGCTCCCAGGTGCCCAGGGTGATGTCCCCAGTTAGTTCCTGGGGCAGCTAAGGACAGGGAACCTGAAATGACCCTATCCTATAGCCATACTGATGAATATCTTGCATATCACCATAGAACCTTCATCTGGCGATGGATGGAGATAGAGACAGAGACCCACACTGGAGCACCGGACTGAGCTCCCAATGTCCCAATGAGGAGCAGAAGGAGGGAGATTTTGAGCAAAGAAGTCAGGACCACGAGGGGTGCACCCACCCACGGAGACAGTGGGGCTGATCTATTGGGAGCTCACCAAGGCCAGCTGGACTGGGACTGAAAAAGCATGGGATAAAACCGGACTCTCTGAATATGGCGGACAATGAGGGCTGCCGAGAAGCCAAGGACAATGGCACTGGGTTTTGATCCTACTTCATGTTCTGGCTTTGTGGGAGCCTAGCCAGTTTGGATGTTCACCTTCCTAGACCAGGATGGAGGGGGGAGGACTTTGGACTTTCCACAGGGCAGGGAACCCTGACTGCCCCTCAGACTGGAGAGGGAGGGGGAGAGGGGGGGGGGGGGGGAAAAGGGAGACAGGGAGGGAAATGGGAGGCGGGGAGGAGGCAGAAATTTTTTTTTCAATAAAAAAAATTATATTACAAAAAATAAATAAATAAATAAATAAATAAAACCCTATCTTGTAAAAGAAAAAAAAAGTATATAAAATTTTAAAAAAGTAAGTTGAAGGAAATTATTTAGCTATTTGCTGCCTTAATTTAACTGTTCATCTTAAGGAGACATAGTGACCTGCCTGCCTTACAAGGCCATTAAATATATTAAATGCATTTATATGTATTATAAATATTAATGCATTAATAAATCAATGTATGTATAAAAAAAGAAACTTTTAGTTTGGCAAAAATATGTGCTTCCATCCACATGAATGCTATCCAAGATAAAAGGGCCAGAGTTTAATTCTCAAGCGTAAATCCCTACATCTCTCTAGGGACAGAGAGCTGACACAACAGGATCCCAAAATTTGTAGTTCCCAAAAAGAAAGAAATACTCGAAAATTAATGTTTAGATCGTCATCCAAGGGACTTAAAGGGGATGCCATGGCTCTTTGTCTCCTTGTAGCTATTCTACAGCTTTCTGATACAATGTAGCTTAAACATTGCTTCATTTTCAAGTTCCATAAGAAACAGCCACAAACTCTTCAGTTTGTTTTTAAAATATTTCTATAAATTTGACACCACTTTCAAGACTGTGTGTTTATATCCTAACTTATGAAACACTATTTCTTTCTTGAGAAATTTAATAAAACACCCAGTGACTATGACTGTCTTGTAAAGGACTCTCATAAGGAAGGTGTCCCGCAACACCCCTCAAGAAGACTCCCCAGACCAGCATCACCAGCATTCCCCAGAAGTGCAGAAAAATGGAAACTCTGCTCCTGCTGAGTGAGAAAGTCTAAGGCAGAACCAATAACCTCAACAAATCGTTCCCGGTTTATCTGATATAACTTCCGCAGCATCTTTCCTTCTGAGAGTGTTAGCAGACGCAACAGAGATGCCCAGAAGACATTTGTAAAGGGTGCACATGTGTATGCCATATATAATATAATATAATTTGATACACATGTTTATACATGTGAGTGTGCCTCTGTCTCTTTCTGTCTCTCTGTGGATGCATGTGTATTGTTCAGATCAGCCTCAGATTTTCACTTCTGCTTCACCACTCAAGGGCTTAAGTGACAGAAATGAGGCCCCTTCCTGACTTTGGATTTTGGTCTTTTGTTCTAAATGTTTATGTTTAAAAGTTGTAAATAGAAACATCACACACCATAATTAATTGACCCAATTCAATGATTCAATACAACCAGAATCAGGATTCAAAACAGAAACAGCCAAGTCTCATACTAAATTTTACATTTGAAAAAAATTTATGCAGTTATTCACTATATAAACAAACAACAACAACAAAAAAAAAACAAAATGAAACAATGGAGAATTAGATCTAGAAAAAATTTAGCTTCATATATAAAAATGTATCTATTAGCAGCATTCAGTCTTTCCCCATCCCCTATTACTTAGCCTTTCTTGCGAATATTTCTTTACATATGTACATATATGATTAGCTACATTCAACATATGAGAAAGAACATGTGGTTGTGAGAATGTGTGATCTCAGTAGTATACATTACTCTACCCAATTTCCTGTAAACTAGTATAATATTACATAATACACTAAATTTTCATTATTTTAGTTCTGCTGATGAACAATGAGGTTGTAGTAGTTTAAATATAATTGACCCCCATAATGTGATAGGAAGTGCCACTATTAGGAGGAGTGGCCTTGTTGGAGTGGGTATGTCCTTGACGGGGGAAGTGTGTTGCTGTGGTGGTGGTCTTTGAGGTCTTCTATATACTCTGGATACCACCTGTGGCTCAATCCACTTGTTGTTGCCTGCAAGATGCAAGACTCTCAGCTACTACTCCAGCATCATGACGGCCTCCATACCGCCATGGTCTGCATCATGATAGTAATGGATTGAACATCAGAAATGGTAATGGATTGAACATCAGAAACTGTAAGCAAGCCACCCCAATTAAATGGTTTTTTTTTGAGAGTTGTCGTGGTCATGGTTTCTTTTCAGAGCAATAGAAACCCTAAGACAGAGATTGATCCCAATTCTTTGCTATAGTGACTAACATAACAATAAATATGTTCTTATAGGGATTTTAAAAATCTGTTCAATGTGAAAAATAACATTTAGAATAACGGTTAACAACAATAAGCATCAGACATGCATACTCATGCATGAATGAACACTTGAAAACCTTCTTTAAAACCAGGGGTTTCAGCATCTTTTACAAATACTGCTTTTTTTAATAACTGAGTTGTTGAAAATCATGAAGCTGACCAATCTCAAGTTCTATTTCTTGCTTAGTTACAAAAATACTGAACTTGGTGATGATCAAAAACAAGACCTAAAATGGGAGGAACTATTACGGAATAGTACATCATTTAAAGTTATTGAATAGTTTCACAGTCAACTGCCTGCGAATCTTGCATTTGAGTCATTTCACTATTAATGTGCCCACAATTCCTAATTTGCTCTGACTCATATTGTCTGTGTCATCATCTATACTGGACATCTGAGGCATGTGGGTCATAATTCTTTTTAAAATGCTAATTTCTAAAGGAAAGAGACGTTATGGCAGAGAGATTCGCTCTGACACTGCAGATATTAATAAACATTTCACACCCATAAAATGTTACTCCTCTTAATGGATTGATTCTGTTCCCTCTTGTGATGGTTCATCAAGCTCTTATGAGAGTGCCAGAAGTTCAGAAAATGGAAACGACTTTCATGAAGCTACATTATTAATTGTTCAATGATAAGAATCAATTAAAATTTAAATTTTCAATTCATCATACATTTAACTAAACATATGAATTTAATCACTGGATCCAGTTTTTGGAAAGATGTATATGCCCATGTTCTGGAAATTAAATGATAAATAAGGCACCAGCCCCATTTTCAAGCATTTTAAATAACTGTGCAAACAGATGGAAAAAACACTCTTATTTCCTGCAACTATTTGCTTTGATTTCAATTAGCCATTGCTTTGAGGCTGTAAGTTCTTTAAGGCAGTAGGTTTTCTTACTCATCTTTGTATCCCTGGATCTCAGACAAGTGCTCTACCATAATAGATTTTTTTGGGGGGGCTACAGAAATGGTATGTGTACTGTAAGGATATTGAAAAATTTTGTATTTTAAATGGAGAATCAATAAACCAAGGACAAAGCCATTATCTTACTGTGCTTCCTTCCGCTCAAACTTGCTGTTAACTTTTCTGAAAATGTCACTGTATGAGCAACAACCATTACAACACCACACAACAACTGAGCCTTTGGCCCCAAGTCTGCACTTACTTGATATGTAGGAAACTTTCTCAGGCTTTCATCAATGACCATAGTCTGTCTGATTCAGAGTGTTTAACTCCCTTTGAGATAGCACAGAACACTGTAGTTGGAATTTTCTTTGGGCTACCAACCAGCTCCCAAATAAAGACATGGAGATTTATTATTAATTAGGCTTATCTTACTAGCTCTTTTAACTTAATTTAACTTGTTTCTATTCATCTATGTTTTGCCTCAGGGCTTTTTTTACTTTTCTTTCATTCTCTATGTCCTGCTGGTAGTCAAATATGGCCCTCTGGATCCTATATCCCCCATTAAAAACATGGGTAGCACTGACTAGAATAAGTAGTATATAAAGCAAAAGAGAGAACATTCATGGATAAAGTTGGGAGAGGATGGAAGGTGTAGGTAGACTTGGGTGTTCAGGAGAAGAGCATAGACTAAATATAATCAAAATACAATGTGTGCAAAGATGAAATTCTTTAAAATTAATAAAATTTTAGGTTACTAGGCAAAAATACAGAACCTCTCTGAAACAAAAGAAAGCAACACAAGCAAACAAAAACCTTAACAAGCAACTTATTCCAGAATTGTGGGTTGCTCATTTAAAGGGAATAGGCATAGCATCTACTCATAAGTTTAAGAACTCTGAAGTCAAGATGTTTTGTTCACACTTGGCTCTGCTTTTCATAGATGACTCCACAATTTTAGATGATCACATAATCTGCTTTTTACAATGTCCATTTTTGTAAACAATGCAAATGATATTCTCTGTCATAAAGATTCTATCTAGAAATAATGAAGTGAAAACAGTAATATCTATCAATATCTATATTTGCATCTGTTTTCTATCCTCACCCATAAGTAATACAAAGTGTGTGTGTGCATGTATGTGCGTGCGTGTGTTGGGAACCCAGAACTATGTGTTATATGTATGAATATATGATATTTCTAAAATATAATATTCAGTGAAAAAAGTAGATTCTTTGTAAGGACCGAACACCTCTATGTCTAGAAAAGCATCACTCATCATGATGCCATTTACAAAGCAGGGGTTTTTTTTTTTTGGTTTGGTTTCATTTGGTTTCATATCCCATATTGCAAGACTGAATGATGAGAGCTTCTAGATGTTCGCTGACTGCCAGAAATACCATTTGCACACATAAATCTAGATACAGGATATGTACCATAACATTGTCAATTATCATCTGGATATATAGTGAAAGTCTGGCGTTGGTGGATAACTAACATCAGCAAATGCATTAGTAAGATGCAAAGGAAATAAAATGTATCTTAAAATACCCACAAAGTGTACTTGTCAGTATTTTATTTTTTAGAGTATAGTCTATCTGTCTGGAATTTCATTATTGAGTTAAAACATTAAAATGTCATTTGTATAAAACTTACAACTAAAATGTCATTTTTACAGTAGAGTCAGAAATATCAAATCAAATATAATCCAATAAAAATACCTAAATAAAATAAAACAGAATAAAGTTACATTAGCTCTGACAAACAAATACTTGCTTATGTACTTTTCAAAAACTATTAAAATTAAAGATTCATCAGCAATTGTTGGTAATGGAATTAAATGCATTTGGGATAACTGTTTTATGTCATTCAGTTGTGATGACAACCACTTGATCTCCCTGAAACACGTGCTGTCAACTGGATACCTCAATAAATTCACACATACTATTCTCAGAATTAATTTTGTGGTTTGTTGCTTGACATTTGGAAAGCATATATTAGTAGGAAGTACAGTCTTTATATTCTGTAGATAATAAAATCTTAACTAAGTAAAGTGTGAGTAAAAAAACACTCATAGCGTTTCTTTAAAGTAATAAACATGAACATAAAGTGAAAGAAAACAGTAATTTTTATTTCTAGTCCTTATGTGTAGCAAATAATTAGCCTAGAAATAATTCTCTATTTTCTGTGTCTGTTTTCATTTTTATTGAGCTCTACATTTTTCTCTGCTCCCTTCCCTGCCTCTCCCCTCCCCACTTCAACCCTCCCCCAAGGTTCCATGCTCCCAATTTACTCAGGAGATCTTGTCTTTTATTTGGGACAATTTTATGAACTTTGCTATATTTAAAATCAATGAACACTTTCAACCCTAGCTCCATTAAACAAATGGCTATAATTTTAATGAAGAATAAATAAAAAATCAAAGTGAATTAATAACAAAACATGAGAATTCAAAAATCCAAATGCTTGTAGAAAACCACAATGTAGAGTCAAGATAAGAGGACTAAAGAAATCTCAGTCTTTCTAGCTCCATACATTAAGAATCCAAAATAGGCGAGGAATTAGCCCAAGAAGTCTTCACAAGTCCTTAAAATGTAATCAGTTTTACACATTGATTTAAATCAATAAGCAAACTGAAGCATGACATGTCTAAAAGCCAGCAGTACTGCAATTCAGGTCAGAATTCAAGTTACAGAGTCCCAAGCTCTCTCTAATTTCTAACTTTTTACCTTGAAAATACATGTTTGGCATCATATTCCAACACCATTAAATACAACTGGTCTAAAACATATAAGTCCAGTGTCTTGCAAAGTAGGTTATCAAATGAATCCCCCCAAAATTTCCTATCTCTGGGACATTGACGTTTTCATACAGGCTTTCTGTATTCCATTTTCCACATATAAAGTAACCAAATCCCGCTCTTTCCACACGGTCACTCTCAATGCAGCACACTGTCTCCATTGCTCAGAGTCCAGATTGATCCTTAAGACAGATGGCAGCAAATGATGCAGAACGTCTCTGCCAGGACACAGCTCATTCGCTTCTCTCTGCCTAGAAACAACCTCTAGCTTCCTTCTCATGGCAGAATGGTTAATGTACCAGACCAGGAGCCAGGAGACTGGACCCAGTTTTGCTTTCATGACTGATTATGTGCACATATTGGGTAAGGCATTTAGCATTCTTATTCAACTTTCCTCCACTCCAAACTGACTAGGCTGAGAAGCTAAGCTACATAACTCTTTTGAATGTCTTTTTCCCCTATTTTATGGAGTTGTATATACCTTTATATATATTTAAAAATCACTCAACTGATCACAATAATGAAAGATTAGATTATCAGCATATAATGACTGGACAAATATTTTTTCACAAATTATAATCTAAAAGAAACAGTAACTCTCCAAAACTTAAGCACTAACAAATCAGACTATCTGATAGCCTAAATATACTCTAGAATTATAAGAGGAAAAAGCATAACAGTCACATAAAATTAATGTTTTCTTATTGTTTCCTAAAGCTTTCTTTCCTGATCTGTTTCTTTCTCACATACTCTATAAAATCTGACAGTATTATTTATGTCCCACCTGTCCATTTCAGTCCTCAGTACGACAACAACATTCTCTGGGCCCATTCTGTAATTACTTAATTTCCAACTCTTGGCTTCTATTACTAGACACCCCCTACCCTTAACCTTCTGTCAACCACCCCCACTTTTATGTTTGCGATAGTATTGACTCAGCCTGTTTCCCAGTCAGAAGCACCACCTGTTGCTGTTAATAAGTTTCAGATCCTCCTCTTCTACTATAATTTCCCCCCAGTGATCTGGTCACTTTCCACGTAGATGCTGTTAGGCAATAAAAAGACAGCTTCACTCTCAAAGTTCCTTGATAGGCTCCAGAATCTTTATGCTACCCACATTAAAATCGTGACATGCTCTTACAGTTCGTGTTGTATTTTCCCACTTCTGACATCAAATTGTTCATCAATCCTTTCAATTTGTGGTGACAGTGGTGCCTGACTACATCTCCATCTGGCTTGTTTCTTTGGCATCTGTATTACTGCCATACCCTCTTAATTAATTTCTGTCAAGCTAGTTTTCCTTCTGTCTAATCCATCATATGAACTAATGTTGAAAATTCTCCTTCTGAAGCAAAAAATAAGATCATATCATTGTCAATGCCCTAAATTTAGCAATCTAAGTTGTATGAAGGATAAGTTCTGAATTTCATAGTATATCCATTAATATCCTTCAAGTTCTAGATTTACCTCCACATTCTTCTACTTCTCCAATAAACAAGGAGAGGAACACCAGTATATCTTCTTAAATATATGACGCATTCATGTTACAGAAATACCTTAGACAGTCCAGTCATTTCACAATATGTGAAGTACTCCTATGTATCTAAGGATATTGATCACACAATTCTCTCTCAACAGATGAGTCACACATATAAATCCATCTATGAGAGTGATAGCTTGGATTACTAAACAGTAAGGCTTTTCTAAAATTCCTGTAATGCTCTTCCCCACAACCTCTCCAGCATAAGTTGTCATCAGTGTTTTTGATCTTGACTATTCTTATAGGTGTAAGATGGAATCTCAGACTTGTTTTGATTTGCATTTCTCTGATGACTAAGGATGTTGAACATTTCCTTGTGTGTCTTTCAGCCATGTTAGTTTCCTCTGTTGAGAGTTCTCTGTTTAGGTCTGTACTCCATTTTTTTTTATTGAATTATTTGTTCTTTTGATGACCAGTTTCTTGAGTTATTTGTATATTTTGGAGATTAGACAGCTGTTTGATATGGGGTTAGTGAAGATCATTTCCCATTCTGTAGACTGATTGATATGATAATTTAAGGGTATGTCTCATCTATTTGGAAGAGGAAAATGTCTAAGAATTATATTAAAATATTTTGTAGGACAAAAGACAAGGACCACTATCCTATGGCTACAAGTTACATGGAAGCTGAACATAGCTTCTAAGGCAATGTAAACAGCACCTTCCTCTTCTCTCTGTATGTGTGTATGGTGGGTGTCACTGTCTACATAAGCACACTATGGAAAGGCAAGCCTTTATTGTGCTTTCAATTTGATTCTTAGACTCAAAGGCATTTGTATTTTTCTCTCTCATATTTACTTTTATAGTTGATATTTGGACTGGATTCTTCATAAAAATGTACCAGGTTTTATACATGTTAATAGATTCAAACTTTTAGCACTCACCTCCTGCCTTGAGTTGAGAAATTGCATTATTACTGACATAATCAGTTAATCTTACTGCAACTTTGCTGGGTCATAGGAACCTTCCTGATGCAATGGTTTCCGGTTTAAATCTTAAAGAACACCTGATTCTTCAATATCGTTATTCAGGGAAATGTTTTAAGTCCAGTTAGTTTGAAAAAGAAAAATCCCAAAATCTTAAAAGAAATCCCCAGGCAGGATTGGTGCTGGCCACGAGGAAGGTTTGCTTTTGCATTCATCCCTGGCATATGAATTTAGGGCTGCCTTAAAGCTCATTCTAAAAGACCTGCTTCTCTCTCACATTTCAGTTTATCAGCTTAAAAACCACAAAAATCAATTTCAAGAATGACTAATGCATTTCATTATAAGCCATCTAAGTCTCCATTTTCTCTGCCAGCCAAGAGGTCTACAGGCCTTTTAAAAGCACATACGAGTTTTATATATTATTAGGATTCACTGTACTATGCTACAAGAACACATTATACATTTACCAGGTCTCTTGGCCTTTCTGACATTTTTATTGCTCTCCATCCTCGGCAAATCTGCAGTTTATAGCAAGATCTCTTCCGATTTCAAGCCTTCTTGGTTGGTTTCCACATCATAGAGAACAGGTGGTACTTATTCTGCCATCTACCTTGTTTTCCTTAACGTGGTCATCATCTCTAATCCCACCTATTTGGTCTCAAAGGGCAGGAATCATTCTTCTTGGCAGCTAAATAATACTCCATAGTACACATGTCATATCTTATTTATCCACTCATCTGCTGATGGACACCAACTCTGGTTCCATTGCTTAGTTATGTAGAACTGCTCCAATAATTATGAATAGGTAGGTATTGTCTATGTATAACTACTCTGAAGTTCTAAAGCTGGACCAGTAGGAACCTCTTTCAGTTTAGTAAAAAAAAAAAAAAAATTCTATACTGTTTCAATAGTCATATACAAATTTGTACTCCAACTAATAGCATATTCTCTCCATCATTTGTTTCCTTTATTTGGGACCCTTATTTAAACTTTTTGCTCATACCTTACATTAAGAACTTTGGTCCACTTTGAATTAATTACTATACAGGGTTCAAGACATAGTCAAGATCCATAATATGTATGTATTATTATGTACCTATTAGAAATATTTTATGACATAACAAATTAATTCCTGCCCTATAAATCTTATTCAAGGCTGTTTCTGTCTAGTGTAAATTACTTATAATTATTTCCTGAATCTGCATTGTTCAATATGACAGTCATTAGCTATCATAGTTTAATCAATAATATTAATTAAAATAAAATTTGGTTATTTAACTATATTTGTCACAGGTTTCCACATGGGCAAGCAGATGTTTCATTGGACAGTACTAGAATTGAGCATTTTCCCTTAACACAGAAGTCACTGAGTACTGGATGAACATCTATGACAAAAGGAATAAAAACAAACAAGATTTCAGAAACACAAATTTCCCCATTCTTTCTTCATTCTTTCACCATTAATTTAAATAAATCATGAGAGTGTTAATAATAATTGGTACCTAACATCCTGTACCTTCATGTAGAGTTTGCCAAACTAAAGAAGCACACAGCAAATATTTTCTGCTCTGTGAACCATTCATCCCTGTCATCACTACTTCACTCTGCTGCCATAGTGCAGAAGCTGCCTTAAATGATGTGTAATGGAATAGACATGGATGTGTTCCCATAAGACATCATTTACAAAACAGGCAGTGGGCTGAACTTTGCCTGCAGACTGCAATTTCCCAACCCCTAGTCAGGTTGATAGATAAGCACTTTCATGCAAGGTGAAGAATTCTACAGAGGTACACTGTGATAAATGCTGTAATATGTTTAGACTCTATGGGGACACAGGTTGAGAGACAGATTTTTGACTGAATGAACTGGCAGAGATTTCCCAGAAGGGGTGAGATATGAAATGGATATTGGTAAATGAGTATGACCTCAGTAAGCACAGAGGGAAGGAATTTCAGCAAGAGGGAGCAACCTTAGAAAAGACAAAAAGGCTAACAGCATTGGACTTGTTCAATGAGTTGGTAGTAGATCACTGTAACTGGAGTTGACAGAGGAACCAGAGAATGTATTAGTAAGAGGCAGTCACACTTTCTAAGTATAGACTAGGCTGTCTTTTTTAGCACCAACAGGAAAAAAAAAAAACAGTATTTTTCTAGGTGATCCATGGCTCACCTTCAGTACCTCTGATATTTGTTAAAGTAGATTCTTGTACCATAATCTGCAGAAAGTCCAATTCCATACTTTTGTAGTTGAATTAAACGTCTCCATTTTGAGCAATCGTCCTGGTTCTGGTTCTGAGTTTAACTCTTCTTTGAGGACCACTGACATAAGTGGTTAGTTAAAACACCTCTACTGCATTACCCTAATAAATTAAGACAGGCTGAACAGCTCAAGCTATTAAAACAGGATAACCATTAAGACAGGCTGAATACAATTAGGATTACGTTAAGAGCATGGTCTAATGTTAACTCTTCCTCAAGGAAAAAGCCCCAGAGGTGTGGAAGTCACAGTTTAATGTCAACAGTTGCTTCACCTAGAAAGATAGCTTTTCTCAGAGACCTCAGCCTAGTTCACCATAACCCAAGGATAACATTCAAAGTTATGATGTTACTTTTAACTTTTGGGCCTCTGCTTTCCAGTACTAAGAGAGAATTTTCTTTAGTTCTTCTCATTTATTTTCCCATCCTCATATTTTTGATCAAATCATCTTTCTAGTGTAGAGTCCCATATTGTTTCTTGCGACACATCCAGGATGTACCATAGGAGGCTTTATCAATTCAGTGTCAGAACGAATCATTAAGACTAACTATTACATTTTTATTAAATACAGATATCACAACAAATCATTGTAATACCAAATTCAATATAAAAACAAAGAAAGAAAGAAAAACAGGGCCTCCCTGTTTTAGCTTGGTACGGGAGATCTCACATAGCCTGCATTCCAATAGGCCTGCTTCAACCTCAACAGGCTTATCTACAGTAAAATTCCTTTCATTTTCCATACTCAAGATTTCTTATAAAGTAAGTTAGGGTATCTAAGACTCTCTAGGCTACAGTATACTTTGTTGTGAAATCCTACAAAATACCATGCTAAGGTCAAAAGTTTTATTGACTGGAATGTGAATTGGAGATGTTATCATTTATAACTGAAAATGTCAATCTGAACTTGTAAAATGTTCTAAATTTTGCATACATCTATTGTTATGGGGAATTTCATAAATACTACCCATGGGAAACATTCAAAATCACAGAATATGCCATATGTTATTCATGGTAGAGGCTACACTGGGAGGTATTTGCACTGTGTGTCTGTTATGAGCAAAACTGACCCTCTCAGTTCTCTTTTAAAACATTACCATGTGATGATACATGTGCATAAAAATAAACATTAAATCATTTTTCAGGAAATACAAAGTATAAAACAAAGCAAATAAATGAAAAATAAGCACTCAATGAGAAATCAAGAAAGCTAGCCTAATCATAATCTTCATAGAGCTAAAGACATGAACAAATTAGTAGCTCCCATACTAAAGAAAAAGATGTGACCAATATTTATGGTTATAGGCTCTAGTGACTTTATAATTTCCAAAGCCAGTTATCTCTTCTGAACAGGTGGTAAATTATTTTCCTTATGTTCAGACACTTGAGAAACTTCTACATATGCAAGCTTCTGGTCAGAGTTAAAAGGATTGACTGACAGATGCAGAAATTTTAGTAGTTGTAGCTCTAACTACTGAGCACAGTGGTAGGCATTCAAAAGAGCAAGGGGCCAGTTCTCAATTTAAGGGTTTGCTAATTTCTGTGAGGTAAATACTTCCAAAATGAGTTATTTTAAACTTTCAGTGTAAAAGCTAAAAGACCCAGCTTGGAAAAAGATCTTCAGTATCTTCAGGTTTATTTCATTAATAAAGGCATAGCAGTGAACGAAATACGGTAAGTACTAAACATGCTCCATCTAGTCATGTATGTACTATATATGCTTATATTTGCACTCACACTAGTGTGCACACATAAATGAGCAAGAAAAGAATGAAAGAAATTGGCTCTAAGTGTCTTTCAGCACAACAGAACTGATATATGTGTGTATCACAGAAACAGTGGTAGCAAACACACTCCCTGCCTGGGTTCAATTCAGGAAAGATCCCAGAACTCAGAGGGGAAAGTGGGTATGGAGTCCCACCTAAAAACAAGAAGTTACCTATACCTGACCCCTACTGGCAAAGGAAAACCAGTTTTCTCCAAATGAGTATCACTAAACATCAACCATACTCTAGGGCATGCCCCATGGCTGGGACTAGATGGCCAACATAGCTTCATGGTTTTATTGTGTAGGTGTGAATTTGTTCATTCATTTTTTTATGTTGTTTTGTCTGTGGGTTTTTTAGTATTTGTATTTTTCTTTCTTACTGGTTTATTGTTTATCTATTTTGATTTTTGTTTTTCTAGGATTTTATTTAACAGAGGGAAAGAACATAAGGCTGAGTGATGTAGGTGGGTCTTCTACCTATCTGTTGATTTCATCGGTTAATTAATAAAGAAAGCTGCTTTTCCTGATAGGTCAGAACATAGGTAGGCAGGGAAGAGAGAACAGAATGCTGGGAAGAAGAAGGCAGTAAGGCACTCGCCATGAGACTCCAGCCCAAGATGGATGTAGGTTAGAATCTTCCCAGTAAGCCACCACCTCGTGGTGCTACATAGATTATTAGAAATGGGTTAATCAAGATATGAGAGTTAGTCAAGAAGAGGATAAATATATAATGGGTCAGGCAGTGTTTAACTGAATACAATTTGTATGTTGTTATTTCTGGTGTAAAGCTAGCCGTGCGGGAGCCAGGCAGGACAAAAAGCAGGCCTGCTCGCCTCTTCACTACAGCTGGGTAGGTAGGGAGGTAGGGAAGGTCTGAGAGACATTGGAAAAGGAGACATATGTTCAAATATATTGTATAATTTTTAATGTAAAAATCAACCATATAAAGGGAGCAGATAGATGAATATATAAACTCCAGGTTTTCTGAAGACATAAGGTACAGATTTTACATATAAAAAATTTTACATTTGAATGTTTAGTTTCCTATTTCTATGGCCTAGGAATTCATATCCTCCTGAACTTTTTGTATTTAATATACATAGAACAGTATCAACGAGACAGGGTAAATAAGATGATTAGTATGTAGGTTGCACTCACAGGAAGTAGCATGTAGATTCCTGGGATAATGACTGTACAGGGAGAAACCTTGGCTCTGATACAAAAATACCATATGACTTTATAGAAGTTACTACTCTAAAATCATTAGGTGTTCATTTATATCAAAGGAAATAACATAGCCTGCTGAATAAACAAACATGTTTTGAGGAGCAAAATGAAAAGTGAAAACATCTCCCTAATACTTGATGCTTCATAAACATCAATACTCCTTCCTATAAGCTCTCCTAGTGGGGAGGGCACAGGAGCAGGGTGACAGAAACAGCAGGTGTCTGCTGAAGGATCAGCACAACTACCAAGCAGAGGCTTAGAGAAGCCATTGTTATACTCCCCAGTGATCCATTCATGTCTCTGAGCCAATTTCAACCCATAGAGTTGTAACAGTTCTTATATTAAAGTCGTTTCAAATTATTTTACTATCAGATTATACTTTATTCCAACCAGCTGCCCTCTATCATGAAATAAATAGCCTCAAGGTCGTTTATGCTTTGTCATAAATAAAAGGCAATTATTAAATGACAATCTTTAATGATGATAAAGATAGCTACCCATGCACAGTAGAGCTCTTGGTTAGAACACGTGGTAGGCATTAACTCATCTGATTATCCTCACACCACAAATGTCACAGAGACCATATTAATCTTATTATATGGAAAAGAAAAAGCTGACAACTTATTGTTGAAAGATTGGAAAACTGGAGTTTTCAGAAAAGAAAATAACAAAGATGGATTTTTAGAGTCCATCCATTAAATATGTGCTATTTTTA
Source organism: Alexandromys fortis (assembly GCF_014885135.2). Taxonomy (NCBI): domain Eukaryota; kingdom Metazoa; phylum Chordata; class Mammalia; order Rodentia; family Cricetidae; genus Alexandromys; species Alexandromys fortis. Next base: position 14,075,699 of record NW_026067903.1, on the reverse strand, counting down.
AACGAAGACACATTTAGATCATAAAAGTGTTCATGTACCTGCCTCAGAAATGACTCAGGCCCCCAAAATTGTCAATTTATATAATTTATTCTCTAACAAATCTGCCATCTTATAAGTCCTAAAGAATCTACCCTTTATTTTTTGTTTTCATTGTCCATAATTATATTGAAAGAATCTTCAACATAATTTTGCAACGGGCCAACTTTAGTAGGGTACATAGAACTCAGCCAATCAATGTTTCTCGGTTATCTCAGTATTTTTAATTACTTTCCAGGTTGGCTATTAGGTAAAACAAATAAATGATCCTGGGAGTGGTGAGTGCGCACCTGATCGACCCAACTGTCACCATATGGTGATAAGACTTGGAAATACCAGCAGAAGAGACTTGTGATTTGAGCAGAATAAAAAATATTATTTCTGCAATAGTCTTCTGAACTTTTATGAATGATTAACCTTTCACTTGTTTTTCTGTATATGTTCATTCTATGATTTCACATTTTGGAATTAAAATTTTTCCTATGTTATTAACCACACACCTATATAGATACAAAAATTTTGAAAATAATGCATCGTTGATATTTTTAACATTCAAAAGATTGTATCCAAGCCTGATTCTGAAATTCAAACTAAAACTTGCAAGTAAATCAATAATTACTAATTAGCAATTGAAATTCTGTAAGTATGAATACATAGTGTTTAGATTTTAAAGTAAATATATATAGTTTAAATGTGTTATTTTCCTACCTTAAGTTAGTTAAAATTAACTTAATATTCTTTAAGTGTAAAAATAGTATGTTTAAATTTATAGGATGTGTTAATATGTAATCCAGTTATCATGGCAGTTAAATGCTTATAATATAAATATGACAATAAATATAATATTTATGTCATATAAAATTTATTAACAAGTATAATTGTCAGATAAATTATTCCAAGGCAACAGGCACTAATTTAAAATTCATAGGATTAAAAGATTTTTAACTTGGATATTAAGATGGGTTAACAAATAACTAAAGGACAGAAGTTTATCTTTGGGGTGTGATATCCAAAGATGATGGGACTGAAGAGATGGCATAGTCAATATAGTGATGCTAGGCAAGCATAGGGGTCGCAGTCAATCTCCAGAACCACATATAATGCGAGGGGTGAAAGAATGTGTCTGCAATCTAAGCTTCAAGGCAAAGACAGAAGGATCCCGGATCCTCATTAGCCAGCCAGCCAGTCTAGTCTATTTAAATAGCTCCAGGCAGTAAGAGGCCTTATAGTAAAAGAAAGGAAGGAATGGAGGAAGGAAAGGAGGAAGGAAGGAAGGGAGGGAGGGAGGAAGGGAGGGAGGGAGGGAGGGAGGAAGGGAGGGAGGGAGGGAGGGAGGAGAGAAAAAAGATGGGTGGTAGATGATATCTCATAAATGACACTTGCCATAAAAGGAAAGGATGAATGAAGGAAAGGAGAAAGGAGGGAGGGAAAGAGGGAGGGAGACAGGGAGGGAGGGACGGAGGGAGGGGGGGGGGGGGGGGGGGGGGGGAGGGAGGAGAGAAAAAAGATGGGTGGTAGATGATATCTCATAAATGACACTTGCCATAAAAGGAAAGGATGAATGAAGGAAAGGAGAAAGGAGGGAGGGAAAGAGGGAGGGAGACAGGGAGGGAGGGACGGAGGGAGGGAGGGAGGGAGGGAGGAGGGAGGGAGGGAGGGTGGGAGGAAGGAAGGAAAGAAGGAAGGAAGGAAGGAAGGAAGGAAGGAAGGAAGGAAGGAAGGAAGGAAGGAAGGAAGGAAGAAGAGAGAAAAGATGGGTGGTAGATGATATCTCATAAATGACACTTGACGTTATTTTTCTCTTGCCTCTACATGCACATGCATCCTGATGTGTGGTTGAACATGCAACTGCTCCTGCACACACACAGAACCATAGATAAAGAAGAAAAGATGCTAGACGGGAAGTTATCACAAAGAACTAAAGAGAAGATAGCCTGTTAACAGAAAAAAATTGCAATAAAAATAACCAGGGTAAAACAAATGCAAATACAGTTCGCAAAGCAATAAAGATACTAAGGTGGAGGCAATAGTCAGATGCCTACTCATTCAGAAAGCAGTATATTGTCTGACCAAAACCACTGAGGTAGAAATGTTCATAGACCAAAACTGTGTGAACAACAACAACAAAAAAAAAAAAGTAGCAGTGGTCAGTACAGGAATGATTTGGATTCCACATAATGGAGGCAAAACCTGGGTAATCCCAACTAGATCACAGAAACTTCATCAGTTCCAATTGTCCAGGCCAGGCCTCCCCCTCTCTTCCAATACAGAAAACAATAATTGCCAATAGTATAAGGCAATCTCTACTTTTTTCCTTTTAGTCCACAGCTTAGCTCTTCCATGCAACTTTTGTTGTTTTAAGAACTAGAAATAACAATTCCAGAAAGCCAAAATTATAACACAAAACAAAAAACTGCAGAGTAAGACACTTCTAGACAATGAGGTTCACGGATTGCTGAAAGCACGTCACCAGATGCAAAAGACTGTGATTGCTAAAAATCGGAATCAAACCCTCACAGGGATGTGTTCCTGAGTGTGGGAAACTGCAGGAAAGTGCCTAGTCAATTTATCTCCCAGCATCCCTGGCTTCCCAGTGTCATTTTGTTATTGTTTCCCATGCCATATGCTATCCCTAATTAGACAATAAATCCGAATTTGATTTGAAACAAAAGGCTGAGATGTAAAACAAAAATAAATGCTGATGTAAAGCATAACCTTTCTCTATTTGGGTACAAGTCATCCTTAGTAATCGAAAAGCAGGCTTTGCTGCCAGGTTTGAATGTCATGGAGGCATTTAAGTACATATGATAAATGATCAAAATCTCTAACAACACAAAATGAATCTATTAAAAATATTCTCTTCTCCAATAAAGCTGCCAATATTTCAAAAGATTTCGAAGATGCCGAAACCTTCCTTCCAAGTTAAGCATGGCACACTCCAAAGGATAAACTAGTTAACTGCTAGGTAGGGAGGATCCCTAGGTTTGTCACCTTTCAATTACAACTAAAGAAAAGATATACACTGGTTCATTCATTCTGAGCTTTTGGTTCAAGGTCAGATTGCTCCCTTGCACCTGGGAAGTGGTGGGGAAAAGATCATATTAGGGCCCTTGTGGGCAGAGCAAAACCGTTTACTCCAAAGAGACATGTGTGTACATGTGCCTCCCATGGTAACCTCAGGCACATTCATTTGGCTAGACTTGCTGGCCAGCGGGACATTAGACCAAAGGATCCTAGTGCCTTTGCCTCCCCACAGCTGAGATGACAGATCCACCCAATTGTGCCCAGATTTTTTGTGGGTACCGGGGATTTAATTCAGGTCTTTGTTATTACATAGCAGACACTTTCCCTATGGAGTCAAATTTCTTCCAAGTACAAAAATATTTCTTATTCAAATAAGTAGAAAAATCAAATTTTATTTAGCTGGTTTCAACATACAAAGAGATAACTTACTATATCTTTCCTTCATGTTTCCCACCATTACCAGTATCTTTCATTTTTGTGTCCCATCCGATGATTCTACCCTCTCTTCCTTACCTATGCCCCTGTTCTCAAGAACCTTTTCATTTCCTCTCACCACACTTGCACACCCTTTCTCCTGACTTCTGAAAAAGGAAGGGCAATCTAAAGAGGGAAAAATATGGATTTCTAGTGATTCTGACAAGAGAGGAATAGAGCATGCTAGAGGCAAACTCACATTTGCATTCTAGTGTTAGAAAAAAAGCTATTAAAATGCAAAAAGTGGATTTTAAATGAATTTGAAATAGCAGCTATTGAAATGCCTGTGGTGTAGATCAAGACCAAAATTGCTAATATAGCTGTGCCCTTTGCCTTCTCATTCATAGTCACCCCAAATCGCTGCCTCTTTATTTATGAGAGGAGTTTTATCTCTGTTGAACTTGGTTAAGTTGTGAAGTGATGTTCCACACATAAATTAAGCTCCTGCTCAACTTCCTGCTTCATAAAAATTTTAGTGCACTTTGGAAGTCAATAAATTTATTAATAATATTTTTGCCCTAAGTCATCATTGTTGGGACTTTAATTCCTACTTTTTAAGAATATTTATCCTAGAGTTATCTTTTGTTTCCACACCATAATATTTCAAGGCCAGAACAGTGAGAATCTTCTAAGATGTAGAAATATTAAAACTGTGGCTCCCCAGAAAAATATCTGCTGCTGAAAGGAACCCGTTCCAATCCTGTCTCATTAGGTTACATATCTCCAGAGACACAATTTTTTACTATCAGAAAACATTTATTGCAATTGGCCTTATCTCACTAAAGAGGAAGAAGCATGGATTTTGTGTCCTGTGAGGAGCAACTCTGTATATGTAAGCTTCATGAGTTTTGAAGTCCTAAGCATGAAAGACTGAGTCAAAATGTCTACAAAAATGAGAAAAGCATTAGACAATTACTTCTACAGAGAGGGTCTAACACCAGACCCAGCAGCCAAGTCAAACTCATTTTTGCAGAGGCTAAAAACAATGGCATTAGCTTTACTAGGCTGGCTGAAGCCCCAGATTAAAAAATAAAACAAAGCAAATAGATGCTGGCAAGGAAACATGCATGGAGAAACTTAAGGTCAGGGCAGGTTCAGGGACTATGAGAAAGCACACCTCACTTCCATTCCATTTTGAATTAAGAGTGGCATACTGTGGGCACTTTCTTAATCAGTACTTGCAGAGTTTGTCCATTCTAATTGCTTTCCTATCAACAAAATAGAAGTCCTTATTTTGAAAAAGGATTATATGTTTATCAGGGGTAATGTACCATTCAGGATTATAAATCACAAATATTTGCTGGCATTCTGAAAGAAAAAAGGACACGTTACCTGTCAAAAAGAGAAAAGAAGTCTTCAAGCAGGTCACACTATTGATAGAAGAAAAGAAATAAGGTCTTGTGTTACATATGCAGGATCCGAAAGATAAAGATAGTGTCCATTGTCCTCATTCTGTGAGGGAGGATGCAGAGACTTGGCAAGGAAATATCTGCCCTAAGTAGAAAACCAAAAAATATACAGACACATAAAGAGACCTACGTGGGTTAATTTCACAGTGTTATTTGAAGAGTAAAAGAAGAGAGAAACATTGGTGTTTTTGATTTTAGCCATTCTGACTGAGCAAAGAAGTAAGGACCACGAGGGGTGCACCCACCCATGGAGACAGTGGGGCTGATCTATTGTGAGCTCACCAAGGCCAGCTGGACTACGACTGAAAAACCATGGGATAAAACCGGACTCTCTGAATATGGCGGACAATGAGGGCTGCTGAGAAGCCAAGGACAATGCCACTGGGTTTTGATCCTACTTCATGTTCTGGCTTTGTGGGAGCCTAGCCAGGTTGGATGTCCACCTTCTTAGACCAGGATGGAGCGGGGAGGACTTTGGACTTTCCACAGGGCAGGGAACCCTGACTGCCCCTCAGACTGGAGAGGGAGGGGGAGAGGAGTGGGGGGGAGGGGGAGAGGAGAGGGAGGAAAGGGGAAAAGGGAGACGGGGAGGGAAATGGGAGGCGAGGAGGAGGCGGAAATCTTTTTTTTTTTTCAATAAAAAATTATATTTAAAAAAAAAGAAGAGAGAAACAGAGATGGAGGGAGAAAATCAGGAAGAAGTAGATATATGCATACAAAACAACTGAGTCATACACTTAGGTTTGAGAATGAAAAACCTGGAAGTTTGATTTTTCCTGAATCGCACCCAGTAAAGCCTAAAGTAAAAACATAATGTGAAAAGATGAACTAATAGCTACACCTAATTCTAAGACTCTGAATCTAGTGTAGTACCTAGGGTACCTATGAGTCACCAGTGTTTCCTAGAAAAGAATGACTTCAGTGGTCAGGGTACAGGTGGATACTACGATAACATTTCCAACTGATCCTGGAAGGGCCCCATAACAGGTTGGCAGTAGGGTCTCCTTCACCTAGAGATGGGACAAAAGCAGTGTAGTAGGAATCTGTGAAATAAAAGCAGGTTCTGCCATGGGACAATGGTCTTTTACCTGTCATTTGTATTATTTTAATAAAATGCTGATTGGCCAGTATCCAAGCAGGAAGTATAAGCGGGGCGACCAGGCAGGAAGTAGAGGTGGAGAACAGAAGAATTCTGGGAAGAGGAAAGCTCAGTCTGTAGTCATCAACCAGAAAGAGAGGATGCAAGATGAGAATGCCTCCCTGATGAAAAGTACCAAGCCATGTGGCTAACAGAGAGAAGAATAATGGGTTAAGATGTAGGATGTAAAAATTAATAAATAGCCAGAGTGACTAGGCCAACCTGTTTATAATTAATATAGACCACTGTGTGTTTATTTGGGACTGAACTAACGCGGTACTGGGCAGGACAGAAATCACGATCAACAAGGTTCTTCTTAATGCTCAGCGAAACACACTCCATCCAGGAAAGGAGCCTGATGGACTCTAATAAAAGAGGACACTAGTCATCATGAGACAGACACCAAGGTCAACACGAAAAGAACTGAAACCACTAGTTCAAAGAAAGAGTTTCAAACAGAGTCTATGGGAAACACAGAAAGCCAGAGGAGCAGCAGGAAAGTGAAGCCCTAATATAGCAACAGCACTACAAAAAGAGAATTTAATGTCATTGCATAGAAATCAGAGTAAGAAGTGAGACTCCCCTGTACCTTTTGGTAATATTCAAGTTAAAGGTTATATTCCAGATGCTAAGACGATGCCGATGTCTCTGATTACCCTCTTGTGCTAGCTCCTTCTTGGTGAACTTGCAGTGCTCAGATGCTGAACAGGTTAGCTGCATGAGCAAAAGAACTAGACAACTAGGTTCAAAAGTGTTCTGGTGACTACCCTACTGGTCTTCATCTCATTATTTAACCCCCCAGTATTTCTGTTTTGGTTTGTTGTGTATATATAAAATGTAGCTAATAAGAGCAGCCTCTGCATGTCTGGGAGAATTAAGAGTGGCTATATTTCAAAACACAAGTCATCACATTACCAAGTAATAACTGTTCAAGACAGTTACCACTATCAATATTGTTGAAGAGAGGCTCAAGAAAATGTTCTATATTGGAATTTCAGCTACTCAACACCTGAAGCATCAAGATGCTACATGCCAAGACAGCAGGGCCATAAAACAAGTGCCTGCCTAGTTTGGTCAACATAAAGAAACCTTATCTCAAAAAGGAGGGAGGCAGTTAAAATGAGGGGTACACAAAATACAATGTTTTTCAGTTTCTCAAAAATCTAAGTACATTATGATTTATATTGAAAAAGCTATTTATTTTTTTCTTTTTTAAAAAAGAAATACTGTATTTAGGTCATTGCTATAAACAGAAACTTCCCTTTGCATATGTAACTTTATACAAATAATGTATCTTAACATTTTAATATGGGCTGTGTTTTTAATGGAAATTATATTTCTTCTAGGAGAAAGGAAGGAAGCAAGGAAGGAGGGAAACCTCCTGCTTCTGTAACTCTTCCTGCACCATATATACATCTAAGCATAGTGATATCTCCATATTTTCTGTGAAACACAGACACATTTTAAATACTGAAAGACTCCAAAGTCTGGGAAAGCCAACAAGAACCTCTGTCCCAATTCCAATAATAAATTCATAAGTTGAAAAGCAAGCACTTATTATTTAAGTAGTAATATTATTATGTAATTTTTTTCTAAAATCTGATAGATTTGTGTAAGGGAGGAAATCAACATGTCATATAATCATTATAAGCTTTTGTAGACTTAATTTAAAATGGTGTGATGGAGACTTAGACACATTTTACCTCTTGTAAAACATATTAGAATATGATCAGCATGCACTTCTCTATTGCGCTGGAAAGTGTTCTGGAAAGAAATCACTGTGACCAATGGAAATGTTATTTGCTATTAACTAGCCGAAACACCGGCAGGTCTAAAGTACCTGCATCTCATTTTGGATTTAATTATTGCAATAACATCTCATTTACTTCAAGGTATTACAATTATCTCCTGTTTTAAATTGAAAGGTATTTTAGAATGAATGCAGTTAATGAAGCAAAAGGTTCAAAATGTCCAGAGTATTGAGCTTTAAAGTAGAGCAACCTACATTTTAAACAAATGTGTTTGTGCATGCAAAATTCATTTCCTTTCATCAGAACCTGTCTATGTGCCAATGAACATTGCACAGTGATTTTTTTTGCTGATTTCAATGTTATTAATTATTTTTTATTTTAATGGCCTCAAGTACAAATTTAAAATAGGCATCGACATTAATAAAGCTCCTTTAAAAAAACACACATACTTTCAGAATTTCATAAGATATCATGTGTTAGTGTGAACTACTCCTTAAAATTTCCCTAAGATTAATCTATTTTAAAATTAAATCAAGTTTCACATTGGATATGCACCAAGGGTTGCACCTAAGCCTGTTCTTGCTGTATATACTTGAAACAGTTCCACATAGTTCTTATGTGTTGAGCACAGTTTTTGGATTGGGGATATTTTACATGCTGTGACTCTTACTAGATGCACTTTGACTCTTTTCTCTGTCACTCTAACACTGTGCCATACTCCAGACATCTGTCCATTTTACAGCTTTTAACTGTCCACAAGTAGAACCTTTAATAATTGTCCTGGATGGAGGTGGGTGGTCCTTGGACTTCCCACAGGGCAGGGAACCCTGATTGCTCTTTGGGCTGATGAGGGAGGGGGACTTGATTGGGGGAGGGGGAGGGATATGAGAGGTGGCGGTGGGCAAGAGACAGAAATCTTTAATAAATAAATATATAAATTAATAAAATAAAATAAAAAAAAGAATTGTCCCAAGTGATACCATCTCTCCAGAGCACAGATAACAGAAATGCATACATACCAAGACTGTGTATCAGCCTAGGGTGCATAATAATTCAGAAACCTGTGGAAATATTATTACTTCTGATAAAAAACAAAGGGATGAAAATAAAAGGAATCTAGTATTGTATTCCTCATTGTAATGATGTAGTTGTTGCAAAATAAGTTTTATTTTTAATGGAGAAAGGAGCTTTGTAGTCAAAATTGCCTACAAAGGGCTTATTGATTCCTGGACAAGCACGCAAAGACCTTACATGACCACTTCATAGGTCCTAAGTGCAGAAGTTGCCATAGTGCCTCAGAGAACTCAGAGCATTTCTGTTTTTTTTTTTTAACTGTTTTGGCCCTGCTCAACATACAAGGCTGCTTGGGTTCTGGTTTGCTCTTCTGTAGAACCTCCTCATTCATTGGCATGGGTTATTTGCCTGTGATACTCTTTGATAATCCCACCCAAATGACCTTGTCTACCCTTCTGCATAGTAACCCTTCACCTTAGGACACCGCGCATTGAACATGTTCCATGAAAACAATTAGTAAAAGAGTCAAAATCAAGTCATTTCTTTTCATTGAGCATCACTTTCATACTAATTCTTTGTATGTATTTTAAATCTCTTATGAATACACATACACATGAGTCCTGAGCCCAGGACAGTCCAGAGAGCTAATAATCTCTGAATAGTCCTGACACTACCACAAATTGAAAATGTGTACTATAATGTAGGGAAAAGAGGTCCTTGCACTTACAAAAAATAAGCACAAGGGAAACCATGGATGCTGATCACTTAAAGTTGATTCATCAAAGGAAGAGATGAGGAATCTGTATTCTGCCAAAAAAGCTGGGAATGGATATGGCTAACAACCTGGTGATATCTATGCTATCCATATGACCAAAACCATACCAAATCCTTCCTTAGACCCATAAAGCAATACATGTAGACTATCTGTACAACCTATCTTCATGGAATAAGTTATATACCCTTTGAAAAGACTTTGATGCAGCCATGCCCTATTATACACACGGGATTGTGTCACATAAAGGGACTACTGCACATGAATGTGCATAAAATAAAGTGCCCAGTGACAGACTCTAGAATTTGAACCAATACCAGCTACTGAGTTGTACTGAACCAGCTTTCCTTCTTGTCTCACATGAATCATTAGTCTACCAGTCTTGATGTTTGAAGAGACCCCCACACCAAGTAATTTTACTAATTTGGCTATAATGCATTGATGAATTTGATTTAATGGTAAACAATCTATCAAGAATTTAGAAGTTTAACTATTTGATGGCCCTCAGATATACAAGAAATTATATACTGATACTACTTAATTTTATTAAATGATGTAACAGAGCATGTTCATTGAAAATAATTTGTACAAAAGTGAAAATTAATTCATTTGTTTTTCACTGAGCATCACTTTCACACTAATGCACTGTGTATATTTGAAATCCCTTTGGAATGCACATAAATGATTTGTATATTATTGTGTCAAAAATATTTACTTAAATGATTCTTAAAGCATTATAAAGACAGATAAAATACTAGGAAGAAGCATATTTCCAGAGCTTGTCAACACCTACATGAGTTCATGAGACACTTACATAAGTTCACTCCATTTTCAAATTACTGATATGTTGCTATGAACTAGAACGACCCTTAAGGAAAGGCTTCAGAATATAAGTCAAAGGTCCTAATTTATCAGTGTTTACTTTCTGTGGAGAGGGAAAAGATCTTCAATGATAAACATCAGGCAAATCTCAGTCCTTGAAATTTTAGTTGAAATTCTACAGGAGAATAAATACATGTGAACATTGCAGTAAGTGCAGCAAAAAGCACTATTAGAAGTGATGACCTGAGTCAGTCTTCTGGTTCTGGGAAGTTCACGTTGAAGATACGATGACTAAATTGTTACTGAAGAGTCAACAATAGCTGGACAAGCAGAGAGAAACAAAGAAGGGGATGAAATAAATATTCCCAAAACAACATTCTCATGTGTCAACTTTTCTTAAATGCTGTCTCCTCAAAATATTTTCAGTATTTCTAAAAAAAAAATCTTTGATTATGATTAGTGTGTATTAATACTACCAAAGAAACATTATACAAATAGATAAAGAAAATACTATCAAATTATAGAAATAGATACCCTTATATCTACTTGTTTGTGGCAATATTAATTACTGACAATATTTTTATGTATTTCAAAGGCTACTTTTATACTTAAAGTTAAAAATATATATACATCTCATGGTAGTGTTTTATTTTTAAATGGGATTTTAAGCATTCTCTTTTAAAAGGAGGCTGTTGCCCTAAAGTTGTGTTTTCTTATGACATGACTATTTAGCACTAATTTATCAAATCAAAGCAAGATTATACATACTGAATAATATATATATACATACATAATAAATAGCTATTATTCAACTGAACTCAACATTATAGAGTTTTTGTTTATTTGCTTTCATGACCAACCTTCATGCGCTGTTTCTCAATCAGTGCTGCCTTTTGAACAGACATATTTGGTTCTTATGAATTCACTAAGAGGGTAGAATGTCAATTTATTCCAACAGGAGACAGTGAACTGTGACCTCAAGGGACTTTGAGAATAAAAGTTATTTATAGAAATATTTTCTAAAAACAATGGAAAGCTTTAAAGTAGGTGGATTCAAATTTGGTGCTGTTAAAAATAGCTGCCTCCTAGAGCACGCTGTTCCCTTCTCAACTTTTAATGAACCCTTGAAAGCTCACTTGAGAATGATAATCAGGTTGGCATTATTCTCTGAGTGCCCCAAATCTAAAAACAGAACCAAACTTTTGAAGCAATGGGGACACAACAAGTATGGTTGACAACCTTCTGTGCTTAAATAATGCCATGCTTACCTCTATAGTCCAGGACTTTCTTACATTTAATAATAAAGTCAGAGGACCTTCGAAATAAATGTACACACAAGTATGTTCATGATAAAATGGTATTCATTGGTATAATACAATGAACTAAAGAGTTATCACTCGTCACTGGGGACTTTTATATATCAAAGACATCCCATTCATATGCTTTATTTTTTAGCATATTTAAAAGTAATATATGTCCCTTGCTTGATAGTGCTACAATTCTAGCACTTAGGAGAATTCTGAGGAAAGATAAAAAATCTGAGGTTAGGCTGTGCTAAATAGCAAATTATGCAAGGACAGCTTGGGTTACCTGAAAGGCCCTATCTAAAACGTAAAGAAAACCAAAATATAAAATAAACAGTACAGTAAATCAATGATGATTATCAACGTAATAGTCTTCATGAATTATGTTACTCTAGTTAACAGGCATTCTATAAAAATGTTAATTAAAACATTGGAACCATAAAGTACCCTTATATAGCCATAAATTTAGAAAATTAGTAATCAATAATCAATTTCTGTAGAGTGTTAATTTTTAAAATTTCAAGTACCAATCTGGCCTTTACATAATAAAATCATATACCAAAACTTCAAAGTTTTAGTTCTTAGGTTTCCATGATGGCACTTCATGTGAGGATGCTAAAACTATATTTGAGTTTGTTTTTAATTACTTTTTATTACATAATATAAATTTAAGATTACCAAACATATATTTTATATCTTAAAATTATTGCTTTGATTAATAAAACTTAATTTGTGGTCTCCAAAAATTATATTCTTTCTTTGATTTTATTATGGCCATCTTGTAACCCAGAGTGAAGTTAGAGAGTCTTATAGAAAATTGGTATACCCATCCACTTCATCTGTTATTAATATTTTATTTTGCACTTATTAATATCTATCCATTTTTAACCATTCAAACCAGTTATCAATCATCTTTTAATGCTTTTTTGTATAAATCTGTATTGATGAATTACTAGTACTCTAAATACTCTCAATTAAAAGTATTCCCAATGCATTATATATCTAGATTTACTACACTGTAATTATGAAGAGTAACATGAAAGGTGTATAACTTGTAACCATACATAAAGTATATTTAAGAAATAACAGTAAGCATAGACATTTACATTATAGACAAGTATATCAGCAAATGGTCAATCAAAAAAATCAAACTACTCTGATGATAGATAGATAGATAGATAGATAGATAGATAGATAGATAGATAGATCGATAGAAGATAGGATAACTAGATGATAGATAAACAGACAGACATAGATAAATGATAGGTAGGTAGATAGAAAGATAGAGAAATTGATAAATGATAGATTAGATAAATGATAGACTGATAGATAAATAGATGATAAATAGACAGAGAGATAAATGATAAATAGGTAGATAGAAAGATGATAGAGAGAGAAATTAATAGATGATAGATTAGAAAGACAGACAGATGATAGACAAATAGATAGATGATAGACAGATGATTCAGATAGATAGATAGCTGATAAATAGATAATAGACTAATACAAGAGATGGTAGATAGACAGATGATAGATAGATAGATAGATAGATAGATAGATAGATAGATAGATAGACAGACAGACAGAAAGACAGACAGACACTGGATACATATATTACCATGAGATGAATACTGATTCTTTTCTGTTGGTTCTTAGTTTATTAATAATGTCTTCATATTTCCAAACACTCTTCATTGATGAGATTATTAGACATGTCTACTTTTTGTTTGTTTGTTTGTTTGTTTGTTTGTTTTTTTGTTTTTTGAGACAGGGTTTCTCTGTGGCTTTGGAGCCTGTCCTGGTACTAGCTCTTGTAGACCAGGCTGGTCTCGAATTCACAGAGATCCGCCTGCCTCTGCCTCCCGAGTGCTGGGATTAAAGGCGTGCGCCAACACCGCCCAGGGACATGTCTACTTTTTGGAAGGCTTTTTTATGCCACTCACTCTGTCGTGTAAGCCCCTGATCTCTTTTGACCACCCTTCTTGCTCCACTTTCCAAGGCAGAAGGACCAACTCCTTCAGAATGTCTCACTAACACTCCAGTTGATGAGATCAGAAAATCATAAATAGTTTTATAATGTGAGTCAATGTTGCCAAACTATTTAACTTTAAATTATGCAGGCTCAGAAACAAGTTATCAGTCCTGCCAAACCAGATTGTAGTTGTGCCTGTACAACCTCCTTTGTTTCTCCTAGTCTAAGTCAACTAACAAAATAAAAATCAACAAACGTAAAATAAAGCCTCACATGTTTATGAACACCATTTCTATCTTTAAAGAGCGATTAGATGACAGACAAGTACAACAAACAAGACGCTTTCTGGTACCACGTGGCTGAAGCATTTGGCTTGGGGAAACTCTGATTTCAGAATTTGAGGCAGAGAAGTGAGAAGAACCAATTAAAACAGCTTTCAAAGCACCAGAGAGAAATGTAGCAGCTTTGGTCCTATTGTTCTGCAAGTTGTCAATTAAAACAAATTATGAATCAAGATATGATAAAACATTAAAAAAAAAAACCTAAGAATGCTTTTGTTAAGATGTTCTGCGGAGAAACTGTAACGGTGATCACAAGTAGTTAGAAAATGCAGACGGACAAACAGACAGGGTTGTTGTTGTTTTTTCCTGTGGCTGATTAAATTCTACTGTGTTGTGGAAGCCCTTTCATCTTCTGTGTCCACTTTTATCAACAAGAAAGGACAGCACGAAGCCCTGTATTGAGTCCAACTATGGCAATCCATTCGGAACAGGTAGGGTGAATGCTAGACTATTAGCTGATGTCTGATATTGGAAACGGTGGAAGGAACTAACAGAGAGTCATATTCGCCTGTGAGCCCAGGCACAGACTCTATCTGAACCAGTCTTAGTCACTGGCTGTGAAACACTAAGGCAATACAATTGATTACTTGGCTTTTATATGGTGTGTCTTTCAACACTGTAGTGCAGTAAAGGTAAATAGCGGGATCCTAGGGCAATTTCCTAGAATTAGTTACTCAAATCGTTTTGAACTGTTCTTAAGAATTAGAATTATACTTATTCTCATCTACACAGTACCTAAGTAATGTAGGAAGTCTTTCTGTATAGGTCTTGTTTTTACCGGTTAATAAAGACGCTGCTTTCAGCCAATAGCTTAACAGAATATAGCCAGGCTGGAAGATAGATAGATAGATAGATAGATAGATAGATAGATAGATAGAGAGATAGATAGAGAGTAAAAAGAGTCAGGAGAAGCCATGTATCCCCACCAGAGACAGACATCAGATGGAAAATTGCTAGTCAGCCACAGCCACATGACAATTCACATATCAATAGAAATGACTAAGGTGTAAGTGCTAGCCAATAAGAAGCTAGAGCTAATAGGCCAAGCAGTGATTTAATTAATACAGCTTCCATGTGGTTATTTCAGAGGTGAGCAGCCAGGAACAAACAAGCAGCCTCTTAAGTAGTCTCCGAAATATTTAAGCTTTTCACATGCCTTATAGAATTCCTAGAATAAATTTTACCAATTCTATACCTTAGTTACAAAGGAGGTTATCAAAGCTTCCTTAAAAGATGGATAGCTTATTTATAAAGTATTTGTATGTAGTTTCCTTACGGTGAAATTACTTGACAGTGAAGAGAAACAAAAAGACAGTGCCTATTACTTTTGAAAACTGTTTCACTGACAAGAGTTTGAGTTGAAAATGACACCAGGTCCTTTATATTTCCAAATCCCATCTTAATGACTATCAAACACTAAATTGATTACTCATTACAACATTGAAAAGATTTTACTTTTCACATCTTCTGATTGATTATAACATAGATAATAGGCAGATAGATAAATTAATAGATAGATACATAGATAGATGATAGATAGATAGATACATAGATAGATAGATACATAGATAGATAGATACATATATACATAGATGATAGATAGATAGATACATAGATAGATACATATATACATAGATGATAGATAGATGATAGATAGATAGATAGATAGATAGATAGATAGATAGATATGATATGATAGATACATACATACATAGATACATACATAGAGATAAGTGAGAGATAGACAGATAGACAGGTAAGCAGATAGATGAAATGAAATAGTGAATAACATTTGTCTTTAAAGAATACAAATTAAGTAACTGGTAATTTTTTAATGGAATAAATATATGAAAACTTCCTGAGACTCAAGCACTTAAGTTGTGAATCTTCTGCCAGTCTCCATGTTCAGAAGCATACTCTCTTCCTCTACCCCAAACCTCTATTCACTTTTTGATACTGTATGGATATCTAACTCTGTACAAAGCTGGAGAACACTGCTCTCTTCCTATTTAGTTTACCTCTCTGTCTCCTCTAGTTCCTGTTTTGTTTGTTTATGTGTGCCTAAGTTTGCTGTCTAAGATCCATAAAAATGCTTCATAGACATCCTCACTCCTCCATGGTAAAGAAATAATTGGAATCACAGAGCGAAGGTGAGAATATCTTTGAAGATAGAAGGCAGCACACATTTATCAGTGCTGAAGCCCACCCTTTATTGAAATCACTGCCCCCCAGCTCTCTGGTGAGGAGGACTTTATTGTCTCCTATTTGTCCAGGGCACCACCATATCCTAGAAGAGTGTTTAAAGCTGAGTATAGGGCAGGAGTGCCAGAGAGTGGCCAATCACAACAGACATCTCTGCCCTATTGACCTGTGCAGCTGTTTTCTCTAAAGTCCTGTCATCTTCACTTGCTTTGCCCTCTTCATATTTCTCATAGTTCTGGGGTTTCAATCCTTCATGTGGTTATAATAATACCATCAAATCTGATTTGAGCACTCCAGTAAGAAAGTCCCTTTTATTCCAAAGGAATAGTTAAGATATTGAAGGATGGTACTGTCTAGGCAGAAATGAACATGGTCAATAGAGCTACTCAAGATAATATTTCTAATTTCTACAGAGACATTCCCAAATAGTAAAACTCTTGTCACCTAAGCTACACACTCCTCTTTTTAGGAGTACTCGAAATAAATCACTACATCATAAGAATTCATCTAATTTTCTGGAAGTTCTTTGAAATATTGATATCTGACAAATTCTAGGACAAAGCATTGGGATTTGTTTCTTCAGATTTTCCTCATTTACAATGCTGTCTTTTTCTCTGTCTCAATAACAGTAATTTCCACAGATAGATATGCCAGTCTGGTCAGACTCCCTGGTCTGACATATCTGCAAATTGTAAAGTGCTTACTTGCACAATAAGTTTCCCTAACTGCAGTTATGAAGGATGCATATGTCCAATAATTCTGTAGAATTAGACTTTGAAGAGTTCATATTCAAAATATAAGGAGCAATAAGAAAATGCCGATCCTATAAATAACTGTTTGCTTTTGAAACAATGTCTTAATGATCATTTAATTTTTCTCTGGGGAACAATTAGAACGAGCTTGATGTTTCTCTGTGGACATAAAATGAGCTGCAGGTTTAAGTCAACATCACCTAAGAAACATTGTTCAAATAATACCTGTGCTTTGATGCACCTGTTAGAAAACTTAAGTGGTTAAATTTGACATAGTACCTTGGGTGCCTTTATAACTATTATAAAGGCTGTGGCTATATAACAGGAAACACATCACTGTTTACTTGGATGGCCTTCCTCATGGAATAATTTGAAATTGACTTCTTCTGCTTGCTTTTCTAGAATCACCTTTTCAAGTGTATATTTTTCTCATTATCAATAACCATGTTCTTTTTAATTTATTAAATTTGTTTTTGCTGCCTCTCTGGAGGAGATAAACACATTTGTGTCAATCACATGGTAGACATCTAGTAATAGAAGCCGAAAAAACTACAGAGTTTTAAAAATGTAACTTACCCAAAGAAATAAAAGAAATAAAACTGAGCAATAGAAAATCCTATTCATGAATAAACTGCTTCTGTTTATGTGAAAAACTCAATGGAATTCTTAACTGAGAGATTTAAATTATTTAAAAAGACTCTGTGGTTTTTCCTCTTTGGTTTCTTTTTAAAAACTTTCATATTCATACATGATTATTGTGCCTTTCACTGTGTCTCTAAACTTTTTTGCTCTGTTTTGGGGGTCTGGTTTGCTGTTTTATTTTTAGTTGTTTGAATTCTGTTGTCTGTTTCCATGTTTGTCTGTTTTAGTTTTCCTTCCCCAATCTCCACATCACTACAACAGTGCTATTCAGTTCTCAAGGCGGAGGCTACTTTCTAGAGAGTGAACACCATCCCCAAGGCCAAGTTAAAAGCTCATTTCAGTACACTGACGGGCACTGAAGGAATTGTAAGGCAAACAGTATAGGGCAATACTTCATGGTAGTCCTAATGGACTTTTTTAAATTTATTTTTATTTTTATTTTATTTTTTTATTATTTTATTTTTTTAATGAAAAAATTTCCGCCTCCTCCCCACCTCCCATTTCCCTCCCCCTCCCCCCCCCCCCCCCCCCCCCCCCCCCCCCCCCCCCCCCCCCCCCCCCCCCCCCCCCCCCCCCTCCCCCTCCTCCCATTCCTTTCCTCCTTCCTCTCTGGTCCAAAGAACAGTCAGGGTTCACTGCCCTGTGGGAAGTCCAAGGTCCTCCCCCCTCCATCCAGGTCTAAGAATGTGAGCATCCAAACAGGCTAGGTTCCCACAAAGCCAGTTCATGCAGTAGGATCAAAACCCAGTGTCATTGTCTTTGAATTCTCATCAGCCCTCATTGTCTGCCTTGTTCAGAGAGTCCAGTTTTATCCCATGCTTTTTCAGTCCCAGTCCAGCTGGCCTTGGTGAGCTCCCAATAGATCAGCCAAACTGTCTCAGTGGGTGGGTGCACCCCTTGTGGTCCTGACTTCCTTGCTCATGAGGACAATAATCAACTTTATATGGAAAAACAAAAAACCGAGGATAGCCAAAACAATCTTATACATTGGAGGCATTACCGTCCCTGACTTCAAACTCTATTACAGAGCTACAGTATTGAAAACAGCTTGGTATTGGCATAAAAACAGAGAAGTTGACCAATGGAACCGAATAGAAGACCCAGATTTTAAGCCTCAATCCTTTGAACACTTCATTTTCGATAAAGGAGCTAAAAGTATACAATGGAATTAAAAAAAAGCATCTTCAACAAATGGTGTTGGCATAACTGGATGTCAACATGTAGAAGAATGAAAATAGATCCATATCTATCACCATGCACAAAACTCAAGTCCAAATGGATCAAAGACCTCAATATCAATCTGAACACACTGAACCTGATAGAAGAGAAAGTGGGAAGTACCCTACAACAGATGGGCACAGGCGATCGCTTCCTATGTATAACCCCAGCAGCACAGACATTAAGGGCAACATTGAATAAATGGGACCTCCTGAAACTGAGAAGCTTCTGTAAAGCAAAGGACACTGTCACTAAGACAAAAAGGCAACCTACTGACTGGGAGAAGATCTTCACCAACCCCGCAACAGACAAAGGTCTCATCTCCAAAATATATAAAGAACTCAAGAAAGTAGACTTTAAAATGCTAATTAACCCAAGTAAAAAATGGGGCACTGAATTGAACAGAGAATTCTCAACAGAAGTAGTTCAAATGGCCAAAAGACACTTAAGGTCATGCTCAACCTCCTTAGCAATCAGGGAAATGCAAATCATAATGGTCTTAATAGACATGTGTGCAAAGAGAGAGCAAGAGAGAAAATGCAAAGAAGATACACTGCTCAGAAGTAAAAGCTATCTGTCTGCCATTCAGACAAAGAAAATCAAAGATATGTGTAACTAAGACCACAAGCAAGCTATCCATAACATAAAGAAACATATTCTTTTTTTTCAAATGGCTTATTTAAGAGGTCCATCTGAAATGAAAAACAAACAAACAGGCCCACACAAATTAAAGCAGTCATTTATGAAATTCCTCTTCAAGGTATTGCAGAAACAACGTGTCACCAAAAATAGTATAAAATTTCGCAAGGAAAAATATGGGATGTCACATTTCTTAGCATATAATCAGGACAGAATATTTTCATTTCAGGATTGATCCAGCCCACACAGTTCCTCACAGTAGCCTTTGAGGATTCTCTGTGATCCCCTGGAGTCTCTCTATTCTCTGATCTGACTCAACAGCACAGGTGATAATTCTCTGAAGAGCAGAAAGCCCTCTTCTGTAAAAGATTTGCACAATAGGATCAATTTGCAGGAGAATGAAAAGTCCTATAATTACCAATGAAATCTGGAGTTCCCAGATGTTTCCTGATGCAAATGCTCACAGAAAAAGCAAACTATAACTTTCCAGCTTTGTTTAAGGTTGACCTCCTACAATATAAAAGGAAAAGGCAATTTTCTTGACTAAAAGACTGCCCTCCTCAGTCCTTTAGTGTAAAACTCAGTGTAAAATTTAGCATGAAGCTTCACAGATTCCATTCTGAATGCAAATTCTAACTGTATAGATGTTCATTGGGTCTGGTTAACTTTGGTGTGCTATGTTTTCATTTATTTGCAAGTTATTTTTTTACAATAAGGGTTATAAAATTTCAAAGAAGGATTTCATACAATAGGATATAAAATGTTTTATTCCCTAACTATTTGAAACCATGAAGGGACAAATACCAGAATCCAAGGCATAGTTTCACTATTTAGGTAGATGAAACTTAAAGAAAATGAAGCTTTCTCCAAAGACATGAACTTTTAATATGATGAGCAAGGAGACGCTTGGAAAGGGACAAAATAAAGAAATGTGGAATGGGAGCAGTTGCAGGGACTCCAGAAAGCTCACATCATCTTTTCGACCTATTGTGCACTAAAACCAACAACACAACAAAAACAACAACAAAATCCAAGGTTGCAAAAGGAAAGAGCACCAGACCTTATGGGTTGAACTGGGGGAACACAGCATGCATCTGAAGCAACCAATACAAAAAATAAGTCAGGGCCATATGGGATGGTGAATATTTCAGCAGACATCTGTGTATGTGCAGGCAGAGGACCTCAGAACAGGATGGATTAGTCTCCTTCACACATTTCCTCAAACAACTTCCCTGCCAATGCCTTGATACCACGCAGCCCCTAGAAATAGGCTAAATCTTAGCAGAGAGGGGAGGCATATAAGAAACTCACATTACTTGGTTTCTGTTACACTGGGAAATGCTAATCCTAAATGGTTCTTTGTCTAATTGTCCACATTGGTAAAGGGAGTGACGTTCATGATCTTTATGGTCTCTTATAAAGAGGGTTCAAGACATCAGTTCACCAGAGCCCTGGCATCCAGCCCTTTGCAAAGAAAAACTGCCCATTTTGTCAGCAATCCCCAATTCACAAATGACACTTTTGAGTGCTTTCCAAATTTGGGGGTAGACGCCATGTGTTCCTGGTGATTAATGTGCATCTAATTTGTCAATTAGTATAGAACATCCAGTCCCTGATATGATAAGTTCGGATGACAATTTTGTTTTGGCAACTCACGAATATAAATATGTGTGAAAAACAAGACTGATATACATAACAGAGAAGGTGTCGAAAATAAAATATATCTTGCATACTTAAGTTTAAGTAACTAAAATCGTTTATAAGCCATTAGTGCTATGAAAAAAAAAGAAAGTATTGTACCATGTTCCAGTACATTGATTTATCTAAGAAATTGCCAAGTTATAGTGATGGCTTTAAAAAACATGGAGGAGCACCACAGCCCGGGTAAGGCAAGGTCAGCTGAACTCATTTAAAAGCACACCTTGGTAGATGGCTTTTTAAACTGTTTATTCACAGCCAGCTTTATAAGTAATTTTGTAAAGTCTAAAACCCACAGTTGAGATCACATGGACTGCAGATGAAAATAGCATACGCTGAACCTACTAAAGGAAGGCTCTTTCAAAATTTGACTTCAATCACTTCCCCTATCACTTCAATCATTTATCATTGCTTTGGAACTGAATAATATAAATATTTAGCTTCTGAGTTTCTTTAAGTTGTTTCTATAAAGCTGAATACAGTGGTAAAAGTCCCAGTGATGGTGTTATATGTTCATTTTGCTAGAAAGTATGTGGTTGTATGTGCCTTATGAGCACATTATTTCACCGTTGGCATTTCTCAAAGATGCAACTCTCTCCACACTAATAGCTAGTGCTTCCATTTCTCTTTACAGCCCCCATGCTGCAGAAAAAAAAATCATTTCCCCAAACTCGCTAAATAGAAATGAGAGTCAAACAGCAAACTTTTTAAAAACAGGGATATTGAGTTTCAAAATTCAATCAATCTCAAAATTACAGCAACAGAACACAACAGAGACAATGAGCCTTTGGTAGACAATGTTGGTCTCAAACTCCCAGTATGAAGCATCCATAGGCTTCTTGGCTGCTTTCATTTCAGTAAGGAGCAATGCTGCCAATCATGTCTTTTCTGGGTATAGGGGAGCCTATATTATTCCTTTAGGAAAGCCCTGTGATATTTTACTTTATTTCCAAACCGAGATATGAGAGAGCATAACATATGGAATATTTAAACTTCGTTCCTCATGCTGAAATACAAAAGAAGAAATTAAAATGGCAAGAGTTCAAGATGAAAACTGAGACATACTTTGGGGTGAACAGCTCTTGTTTGCTCAGCACAGTAGTCTACTGTACTGCTGCCCTTTATTTCCGGTCCCCAGTGTAATTCCAATGTGGAAAAAAAAGGGGAAATGGTTGCTGTTCAAACACAAAATTAACTCGGAATAATCAGAGTATTATCCCATATGTAAACCTCATTTTAAATGGCATCAAAGTTAATGGGCTACAAACAGAATGAAAGATCTGACATAGTTATTTCAATGTTAAAAAATTATCCTTCCGTAGACTTTCTAGTGACCATATTTGACATCAATTTTGGTTACAAATACAAAGTTCATAATTATAACGTAGTATAATAGTGCACATAATCTAAGACAGTATTTGTATATAAACCTTAGTTTGTATCTACAGTCACATACACTGGATGCATATGGCAGCTCTGGTCAATAATTTATGCACTAGCACTAGTTTGTGAATTAACATTTAGCTTCTAGCCAGAAGAGTAGGACTGCTCTCACAGCCTGAGCATCTCAGCAGGGTGAGGCAAGAAGACTGCTCGTGCCAAGTAGTCTGGGTCCAGATTGGGCAAGACTGCAAGATGCTGACTCCTTAAGACATGATTTAGTGTCTTTCTTTGAATTCCTTAGGATCTCTTCAGAAAAAAAAGCATAATATATATTTGGAATTTACAATCAACCAGGATGGCAATTTTTAATTGAACTTAAATTCACATTTATATGTGGATAGATGCTAGGGAAATCCTTTTAATTAAATCTTAACAGTATATTCACCCTAGATGCAGAACAAATAGTAACTGAAACTTTGAAACTAACTATAATACCATCAATTATAATATTATTATATTAGCAATTAGATGTCTCTATTGATACCCATTGTAGTTACTACTACAGAGTAAAACAATCTATGGTCTCATGGTCATTCTCTAAAAATGTGCTTTTGTGTTATGAAAACATAAACTAAGGAATGGTCTATATTTTCAAGATTCCCATCAATTCAAATACTGATGGGCAAAAGAAAGGAAATTAAAGAGCCAACACATTCAAAAATGTTACATTTCAGTGGTTGCATGATGGTTGGTAAGTTTAAATACATGTCAGCAATGTAAGGAGTGGGCTAATATACCTAGAATTAAAAAAGACCAGACATCAGGCACACAGTGCTGTTAGCCACAGCCCCATCAATTTCAAAATCTCCCTGAGAGAGATAAAACCCGGACACTGAATATTCTAACAGCCAAATAAATGCTTGGTCCTTGTTTCTTGCCTCTTACATAACTGTGGATGTGTGACTTAGCACTCTTACAATATCAGTGGCGATTTTCTGAGGAGAGAAGAAACAGGATGAGAAATGTACCACAATGTCTACTGCAGTTCAGTGAAGGAAAAGCTATGCATTCTGCAGAACACTGAGATTTCCTGTGATTAATTCAAATAGCCAATTGGCTGCCTGAAGACTAAAATGGGTGAAGTATTTTAGCCTGCATTAGTGTACAATCTATAGTCAAAACAAAAGGAAATCAGTAGAAGGCATTTATCCTGGTTTATGTGTCAAGGAGTGTGACATTGTCATTAAAGCATGTGGCTATCTGGGAACACATTCTGGTCATTTACAAAATTAATATTAGCACTTAATACTGTTTGGTCTCTCCTTTTCCTTTGGAAAATTTCAAACTAGTGTGGTTCTCTGTGCAATAAATAAAATGAAGTAATAAAATATATAGAGTATGAAAGAATTGCTATATTTCTGCTGTCAACCAAATGCTTGATGTCAAAAGTAAAACTTACAGAATTTTATCTAGTCCTTATAGGAGGCACTGCTTCCAAACATATTCCATGGATGAGGGAAACTAGACTCATGTCACAGAGTTGGTAAACCAAATCAAATCACGGCTGTAAGTCAAAAATTTGTACTTTCTACAACCTCAGGAGTACTGAGTATTGTTGAATGATTGGAAGTGCAAACTTTTCTTATTAGTTTTGAAGATTACTGTCATTAACATTGTTTATCGACATGTCTGTGCATGTGTTTATGTGCATGTGACTGCAGATGACTAAGGGGTCCAGATGAATGAGAGCCCTCTGAGGCTGGAGTTATAGACTGTCATGAGCACCCTGATGCGGGTACTGGAAGCTGAACTCCAGACCTCTGGAAGAGCAGTGTGTGCTCCTAACCACAGAGCCATCTCTCCAAGCATCAATGTCACACAAAAGAGAATAAGTATTGTTGTTCACAATCTTCTGTGAAGAGCTGTTTTCAGAAGTGCACAAACTAGCAAAAGTTCACTATATGTCTAAGCTTTGCAAGAACAGATGCACACATTGTTGCAAGGAGTCCAGGAGTGTGCTTCCTGCAGCTTGCTAAGTAATTCCTAAGGAGAGTCAGATCTTAGGAAACTGCATTAAGTAAAGGCAGGTGGGAGGCAAGAAGAGGCTGCCTCTCATCCACTTACTGTGAGGCGAGTGCTTGACTATCAGCCAAGTGATGGAAGAAGAGTTTCATTTCATGCCCATTCAAACCCATGAGCAGGGACACAATGGCCAGGGACCAGTCTAAATTTCTGAAGAGAGTGGTTCATATGATGACCCTGATACAGAAGATGGAACTGTAACAGCTGAGAATGCTAAGAATATGGAGACCAGGAAGACACTATGCTCAAGACAGGGTTGCAAATGTTGGGAGTGAATTTTTATTTGTAACAAAGGTAATTTATTTATTGACTTCCTGATTTTCTTTGGCTAATAAGAGATTTGGTGCGCTAACTATCCTTTCTGCAGTCTTGATAAAATATACCTTCACAAAGCATGCTCAATAGTGCAGTAAGCCTTGTATGCCTAGATAAATTCAGAGCACAAACCTCATGGACTTTTGAAAATGACTGTGCACCTTTATTCTTCTATCCATGGATCTCTAGCTACTAGCAAGGGGATATAATAATCTTAGAAATTCACATAGACATGTACTCGGCTTTGTAATAATGGCCAACAGTCACCACAGATCATGTTTGGAACCACTGAAAGAATGCACTGGTGACATCTGCCTGAGCACACACATACTAGCTCCTCTATCTGCAATACTCTACTTTCCTCTGATGCGTGGGCCACACCCAGAGTCCCTTTCCCAGCTTGCTATTGGCAACAGCCAGCTGGAAGTTTACATCAGGAATAGAGTGTTAGATACCCTGTGATCTTAAGCTTATATTACTACTATTTTTCTTTTTTAATTATAATACTGCAAAATTTCAATCAATTTATATAATGGAATATAGCTCTAAATGCGACATGTTTTATCAAATCTCACTATCCCATACTCCCAATCCCACCAAGAATGTTATGTCACCAAAGAGGTGACAGAAAGATGGTAAGAGTCAGAGGACAGGAAGAAGTGATGGGAAATATTCTCAGTAGCTTTGGTTACTTGCACAAGTCTGACTTAGCCAAAGTTCTGCCATAGATAGCGGAGACACCCTCAAGAGCTTGTTCATTACCAGGGAGCTATAGGCATATGAGAACTGCTTAAACATGAAAACTATCATTATTTTTGAGGGTGTGGTTTGATAGACCTCTCAGGTTACAGTGGACAGCCCCATACTCCTATTTAAATATGAGGAACAGCCATTGAACTTGGTGGCTCCTCCGTGCTGTGACTATAGCTACCCTTCTGAATTTCCTTTTTCATTAAGAACCCTTAGTTTTCTCTGCGCGCCAATACCACAGTGTTTTTTTCCTTGCTCTTTCAGCTGAGAGATCCCTACAGTACTTTGTCTCTAGATGGTGCATCCTAAACTTGGCAAATGGGTCCCTCCTTCCACTTAAAAAGATAACTGTGTGAGTGTCATTAGCTTCCTGTTAGAATCCTTATGTATTTTGTCTTGGAGGGAAACCATTCATCATGATACTGTCACATAAAGAACAATTATACAACCATAAATCATATAATGGGAAATTTCAGGCTTCAAAATAGCTTCCAAATTGATCTTGTGGTAAGTTAAAAGGGTACTTATGTATTTGCGTTGAAATTTTAGAGGTCAGGCAACCATTTCGCTAAATACAATAATCCTTTGCTCCAGGACTTTACCTGAATGGACTTTCTAAAGTCCCTGAGGTCTCTGAAGAACTAGCAACATTTAACGATGGACTCAATTTTACCAAAATGTGCATATTTACATCAGCTACTTGTCCCTTGCCTCTCTACACTGTTGTCCTAGATATCATCTCTGAGCGGTGATAAAACCAGACCAAAAGCAACATGAGGAGGGAAGGGCTAATTTGTTTATACTTCTGCTTCACAAAACGGAGGGTAGAGTAGAAAGTCAAGGCTCTAGGCAGGAATCTAAAAACAGGAATGGACCAGGGACCATGGAGGAATGTGGCTTACAGGCTTGCTCAGCTTGTTTCCTTATATGACCTATAACACAGGAGTGGTGCTCAACACAAGACCATTCTTACAGTGGTGGAACTTCCCACAGTGGGCTGGGATCTTCCACATCAATCCTGATACAAAGATGTGTGCACATGACAATCAGATGAAGACAATTCCATAATTGAGGTTCCCTCTTCCCAGGTGACTATAGTTTGTTCCAAACTGATATAAACTATTCAGCACAATTATATAGGGTGAAAATTCAAAGACCAGACATATTTTGACAGCCAGGTATAGTAAGTAAAAGTTGGAGCCTATTCAGTGTGGATTTTATATGTCCTATTATGAAGTCAAACCCATCCCCATATACAAACAGGCCTTATTCATAAGTGTATCCATCATATTTTTCTCAGATTAGAATAGGTTCATGGGATCTTTATATTGATCAACTCATGGAAATAGCGGAATGAAGGGTCCAGTCTAAGAATGTGTCTTACCATACTCAACAGTGGAGGAGAAAAAGACTTCGAGTTGTGGAGAACTAGAAGTGAGTTCTGTGAGAATTAAAATCACAAGGCTTATAAAAGTTTAAAACTTAAAATAAAAAAGGCCAGAAAAGCTGTCGTCGCTCCTTCAGTGAGTGACACATGCTTCATAAACACACCACACTCTTTCCCCAACTTTCTCTTGGAAGAATAGAATTTGTCAGAACCTTGGGATTTGTAAAGCATAAACCTGCAGCAGTCCTGGAAAAAGGAAACTTGTGAGCAGTAATAAAACACATGTTATAGGAAAAAAATAAATTGTCTTTCTCTTTTCTTTGGGGAAATAACAAAAAAATCAATTCTTTAGAATAAAGCATTAAAAACTAGGAGAAAGGTGTATTAAAGA
Organism: Alexandromys fortis; assembly: GCF_014885135.2. NCBI lineage: Eukaryota > Metazoa > Chordata > Mammalia > Rodentia > Cricetidae > Alexandromys > Alexandromys fortis. Next base: position 14,048,183 of record NW_026067903.1, on the reverse strand, counting down.
CTGAAATAAGCTAACTACTATAAACACCAGTATTACTATGAATTTTATCTTTACTATTTATTTATTTATTTATTTATTTATTTATTTATTTATTTATTCTTCTCTCATATATAACATCCCAACAGTGGTTTCTCTTCCCTTCTATCCTCCCAGTTCCTCTCCCCCTCCTCCCCTCTCCTCAGACCCAGTTTTCCTCTGTTTCCTTTCAGAAAAGAACAGTCCTTAACGGCTTGAATAAATTTTCATTCTTTTAGCTATTCTTAGACACTCTTTCATTAATAGGTTCTTTAAAATTGAATAAAATCTCAGACCCGATAACAATAAAATTAGAGATTACTCAACTAAATTAAAGTACTTCCCTCTCTCCCTCATGTATACATAAATACATACAAAGTGAGTAAGTCAATAACAAAATATTAAAAACTAAAGAATGAATAAATAATATTAAGACTAAAAAATAAAGTTAACAGTATTTAAATACAGCCACATATATATGTAATATGTTATTTCTGTGTGACACTCAGGCTACAGTTTTGTGTTGAATGAAAATAATATGAGAAGTGAAGACAAACCCTACACTGAAAATCAAAGCAAAAACTTCACAAGAGTACTTCCACAGTCGTATACTAGAATATATTACTGCAAAAAAGTCAATGAAATGAATAATCCTCATTATATACAGGCTTAAGGGAAAGGAAATACCATGGCCTTGGGCCAGGGATATCTGGAGTGGATGGAACTGTCATGTTCTCTCTTTTTCTCAACAGATATTCCAATATGAGGAAAAAAATAAAATCACAAATCAAACTAGACACCTGATAACTTTACCTGTTCTGTATAGACGTTGAGGTTTGACTGAATGCTCAATCAACCTAATTAAACAAAAACGTGGGATAAAATCATAATCTCTTATATTTGCAATGTAACAAAAAGATTAAAGTCATTTTTCATTTGCTTATTGAGTCTGAGCAAAACAAAATACCATTATTGTTAAAAAATAAGTAAATTTCAAGCAACACACTATTTGCTGTTGAAATTTTTATATATAAATTCAAATATGTGATCTATATCTGATGCATAAAGCTACTGACCATGCCACCTTTGAACTAACAAAGTAATATAAATTTCTCTAAATTTAAGTAGTTAAAATTGTAATTTGTTTCAAGAATATAAAATGAGCTATAACTATTTCAGAGCCAAATATTTTGTAAAGTCAATCAAAGATGGGAAGGCATTATGAAATACATTTTTATAAAATATAGTTATGTGCTAATACCTAGCATAATTGATATATGTCCTGGACATTGCAGATATATGGATTGAACTTTTACTTGAACTCCCATATTTTATTTGCCAATAAATTTTCCTTCCTCCCTGATTCTTCAAGAAAAAATACAAAACAGCTTTTGTTTCAGAGATGCAATGCATACTTTTATTTTAATTGGAAAAATAATTTAGAGCGTTTGATGTATTATTTTATTCCTTGAATATCTGTCTTTCCTTTTTTATATTTTATTAAAATTTTTAATATTGGGTTTTCCTTAACATGTTTTTCTTCAAAGCCCAGAAGTAGTTTATTGAAAACTGTCCATCAGGTCTTGGTGAGCTTAGTCCATGAATTTTACTGAAACACAACTGCTGAAGATGTTAAACATTTACATATGGCATGGCTTGATTCAGTGTCTACTGAGTTATTCCAAGAAGGAGAGTGCTGCCAAGGTTTAGGGTTGGTTGAGGAAGAAAGACAAGTGCAACCTTGACTTCCAGTGTTTTCATTCTATAAAAGTTCCTAGTATGTCCCTCCACCTTCCTGTGATTCTGGCGAGCTGGTTTAAATATTCACTTGGTTCCACATTTCCTATATTTTAAGTATGCCACAGTATAGTCTTCTTAAGGATCAGATATATATGGTAAGTTAAAAAGGAAGAATTTTTATCATAAGCTCAGTTACTATGCTGATCTTGGCTTCAGTTTCATTAAAAATTAAAAAAACACACTGCAACTAGCACATCATAAAACCACACTCAAAATTTCTTTGGAAAATGTCTCTTGTATTAACTTTAGAATTTCTCATAATTGCAATTTATATCATATTGCTCACAACTTTTTCCCAGTGGAAATCAAGTCCCCTTGATAAAGGATATATTAAAAGAGAAGGCCTAATTAAAACTAGGCCAGACATCTCTATTCAGATTTCGGTGACCCCATTATAAAAAGTGAGATTAAATCTCAAGAAATAACCATTTTCTGCATTTCATAAGTGTCAGAGCTCCAAAACCCACAATTTAAAAAAAAAATCTCTTTTGCTTCTAGGCTAACAAGGTTATTATAAAATCTATGAATCAGTGTCTATTTTTTTTTCCTGTTTTAACTGACTTTCTAACAGAGAATACAGTGGAATAAAGACTGAGATGTAAAGGGCTAGGAAGTCTTTCTGTGAAACAAAACACATCAACAAACGACACAGATAAGTAGCGAGAAAGCACAGATTAACTCCAGAGTGACAAAGAAAACTGGAGGACAAACCTTATATACAGATATCTAAATTATTCTGGATCATTCCAAATACTACCAGACACCATGGTGGAGAAAAAGGCAGCCTTCAAGTCAGCATTCAAAGGGAGAAATATGGTGTCTCAGATTAACAATCTCTATACAAACGTAACTTTAAACTTTCGGGATAACACATCAGAACAGTGGGTACTTGACTGCACTTCCAATGGACCTGGGCAGCACCTGTGTCCTCCAGATTACTGATGAACTCAAGTGCACCCATTCCTAGGAGTCCACCCTGACACCTTTTCCTGGTATAGGAGGTTATCCTGTCTATGTGTTGCTGTCATTGGTTGAATAAAGAAACTGCCTTGGCCTTTTGATAGGGCAACACTTAGGTAATCGGAGTAGACTAAACTGAAAGATGGGAAGAAAGGAGAGAGGAAGAGCCACCATGGATCTGCCAGGTCAGACATGCTGAATTTTTCCTGGTAAGCCATGACCTGGTGGTGGCATACAGATTATTAAAAATGAGTTAAATCCAGATGTGAAAATTAGCCAGTAAGAGGCTAGAGCTTATGGGCCAATCAGTAATGTAATTAATATAATTTCTATGTGATTATTTCAGGTGTAAGCTAGCCAGGCAGCCAGGACAAACAAAGAGCCCCTGCTCTCTCTTCAACATATTCCCATTGATCTCCATTGTCAATCTATGTAGTCCATTGCCTTTGCTTTTCCCTAGTTGAGTCACATGCACAGATGAGAACTGCCTTAAAGGTTTCATGAAATATTTAGTCCAGGAATGTATAAATGTAAGTCAGGTAATGCCACGTCTTTGCTCCAAACTCTTCATTGATTCTACATCTCAAACCAAAGGGAAATCAAAATGTAATGTTGACACAACTCCAACTTCCATAGCACAGAATAAATTTTGAGCCCTTTGACCTGCTGATATTAATAGCAGCATTTTTAAACACAAATTAACACATATTGTAAATGCATGCCAAATATAAAACATAAAGGGATAAAATAATTACATTCATCGCATAATTTCATTCTAAACTACTTGATTAATTTAATTCATAGAATATTTTCAAAACAACTTTATAACAATGATAGGTAAGAATGATACAAATTTGAAATATCAGAAAAGTACTAAAAATCTCTATTGTGCTATATTATTAATTTACCATTATTTGACTTCGAAAACAGTATATAATAAACTATAGTATCACATTTTATTAATATTATAGCTTATCTTTGGGGATACACAGCACATAACAAAATTATTAATAAACATTTTAAAATTTACATGCAAATAAATTTACATTCCTTACATCATTCTAGAAGTATGCAAATTATCTTGATTTAACTAGGATGGACAATTGTTTGAGAATATTTGTTCAACTGATTTAACTATTTAAGTGGCCTCTATTATTTATTAAATTTATAGTGTTCTGTATACATGTTTGCTATATTTTAGAGTGAGATAAATTTATGGAACTCCAGAATTGCTTCAAAAAAATAAAAAACTCTCAGTTCTGAAATCTAATCATATTATACTAGCCTGAGTAATGAAGCTGACTTTCTTTCCTGATAATTAACTTATATCAAAAATTAAATGATTGACAGAAACATCTATCAAAACAAAAATTAATTAAAGTATTCTAGATATTAAATTTTTTTCTTTTGATTTTTACTTTCAGACTACTGTGACATTTTCTTACTTTACTTTTCACCTTCAAACAGGATGCACCCTTATGTTGAGGAAAGCAAATTAAGACAAAATAACTCCAAACAAAAAGAGACTGTATCAATTACATACTTGAAGCAATTCATCAGACAAAGCTCAATTGATGTTTGGGAAAATTTCCTAGATGCTTGTACAGACATACTGTCACACAATAGGTTTGACAAGGGCTTACTTCTCAGTATTAACTTGGACAATAACTCTTCTTAGATCATGGATTCATGTACATGAATACATGACAACAGAGTATCGTAGGCTTCTTAGTATTTTATTTTTTTGCCTCCACTTGCGCTATTAGTGTCTACTCTCTACTCAAAACAACACTGTAATTCAGTTGTGACATCAAATGCAGTAAATACACATGTTCCTAAGGTAAGCTTTAAATCATGAATATGTTTGAAAAAAATGGCCCCCAAAGGGAGTGGCACTATGAGGAAACATGACCTTATTGGAGAAAGTGTGTCCCATTAGAACAGGCTCTGAGTTCTCCTTTGTTAACCATTCCCTCAATGTGACAGGCAGGTGACTTCCTGTTGCCTGCAAGATGTGCAGGATTCTCAACTACTTCAGCACCATGTCTGCCTACACTCCATCATAGTCCCCACCATAATGAAAATTAACTGAACCTGTAAAACTGTAAGTGAGATATCCTAATTAAATGTTTTCATCGCAACACTTGCTGTGGTCATGGTGTCTCTTCATAACAAAACAAACAAACAAACAAAAACAATGAAACTCATCAATATATAATTTATAATAAGCATTTTCAAACTATCATAGTTTTTGTTCCACAATTAATTAACTTGCCATATAACCATTCCTCTGGGGTTATGTCTCAGAGGTACAATGAAAAAAATTAAGATCTTTAGTGCACGGGGTTCTTGGTTCTAACTTGAGATCCACTCAGAAATTTGGAAATCTTGTTACCTTTGATAAAGCTGAGATTTCCCTTTAGAAATACTTAACGAGCATCATACCCAATTTTCGGACTATGCTGTGGTTTTGATGTGACTAGTTGGCCAGCATTTCATTTGTTGGATATTTGGTCCTTCGTGTAGAAATGTAAGTGGTGGTAAGGAGTATATAAGGTGAGGTCTGGGGAGATATGCTTAGATTACCCACCTTAGAAGTAGAAAACCTGTTCTCTTGGAAGACTAGCTACATTTCTCTAGATGGCCATTAAAAAAAAAAAAAGTGACCCTGCTCTTCCTAAAAGTTCAGCTTTCTGCCTTGACGTGTGCTCTGGTCTATGTATTGCAGAGTTGGGATGGCCATTGTTTATGTTGACAGAGGGCTTCCCAGAGTTGGTCCCCTGTTATTTGGACGTACAGTCTCTAAAATGGCAAGGTTAATAATACTTTGAAATTGAAGCACTTCATTACCAGCCTTGGGTATTTTGTTACAGCAATGTATATTGTTCTAATGCAGTACTTTGTAAATATTACAGATACATTAGTTAATGTCTACCATAACATATAAAATTGTAGCATTCAAGCTTTCTTTAAACAGGCCTGATCAGACATGACATCACGTTCAGATAATAGGAGTGCTGTAGAGCTCAGAACATTTATCTGTATAAAAATCTACAACACCACAAGATTATTAGTATGTCTATAATTTAGAGCAAGCTCAGTCTGAAAATGCCTTATAATAATAAACGGAAGAATCTTTGTGACAGCATTTGTCATAACTTCATTAACTTTTTCACCCCACAATCCAAATATCTAGATGCTAAAGGTTTGAAGTTTCTATAAATCTGGCTTCATTAACAGAAATAAATTAAATTTAGTTTGTTCCATTTTAATTTATACTGGAAAGGCTATTTTTATAGCTGAAAGCAGTAGCAAGTTACTGGAGAGAGTTTTTCTTTCAAATAAAAGGAAATAAACAGCAATTGTAAAATGGAAGCTCTTTTAGTGAGGGGTAAAAGCTATACTTAATTGTTGGTCTAAGGATAAGTATATAAAATAGACTTAGAGACCATATCGGGTAAAAATGTTAGTAGTAGGCTCTCTACAATACACAATTGATCAAAATGCAGGAAATAAATGATTGTGAGGAGCTCAGCAACAATCTGTACTTCTATAATACAATTCCTATACCTCAGATTCAGGGAACTTCAGAGAAAGAGCCAGTGGCCCAGGACACCAGGAAGATAATGGCACGGCTACCACAACCATGAAATCTCAGCAACATGGTAAGCAAAAACTACATATTGACCATATATGCTACAAGTCAATATGAATGGAGGAAATTTGACAGACACAAAGAGCTACAGACAATGCACAGGTGCTTGGAGAAGGAGAATGAAAGCTATCCAGAAACAAGACCCCTGATAGGTTCTCCTGTCCCAAGTGGTCATTTCTAAACACATGCCCAAATAGGCAGCACAAATGAACTCAATAATATGTGTATATGCGTGCACGTGTGTGTGTGTGCACGCGCGCATGCATCCACACACGTCCTGAATGTGTCAGATAGCTGCAGAAGCATGATGGAAGCAGTTATAAGTGGGGAATGGGATGGGTAGAAATAATGTAGACACTCATGCATGAAATCAAAAGAATTCTTAATTTTGTAATTTGTACTTTTGAAAATGTCCTAATTATGTTTCCAATCTTGTCACTCAGATAGTTTACCCNCAGGGCTTAATCTTTATTGGATAATAAAGTAGCGGGATGGAAAAGGTGCTAGTCACGTGTAGGAATTTCAAGTAATAAGCATCTCATTAGCTGTTAGAGGTAAACAAGGAGAACAGCAGACTCACCAAGTAGGATGGAAAAGTATCTTAATACCTCTTTCCCTTTGCAGTTATTCTAAAATATTCGTGGAAAGTAATATAAATTGACACCTGATTGTTCACCTCAGAGTAAGGGGGAACCTGTGACCCAATTGTAACTGACTCCACGCAGCCTGGCTACTGATCCCAAGGTTTAAAAATTAATTCATATCCTGTTGGCTTCCTCTAGTTATTCCATTCAGAAGAGACTTGAAAGGCTTTAGGATTAAAGGGGTTGAAAAGCCTCTGTAAGGTTAACCAGCTCTCCAACCCTTTAGAAGGAGTCCACAGTGTTCTAAAGCTCATTGACAAAGAGCTTAAGGGAGCCTAGCCTCTAGTACACACTGCAAAACTTGCCTTTTTGTACTTGTCTGCGGTGGACCTCTTTCGTTCTCTTCCCCCATTTAGGTTGTATGGCTTTATTTGTACTATTTCCTTCTTCCTGCTTCCTGTTTTTCTGTTTAATTTTATTGGAATTTTTTTTATTGTGGTTGCATTACTTCTTCATCTAATATTCACTTTAGATATTACCTATCACTTTTATATACTACAGAATAAAATGACTAGTTTAGAAATGATAGAAACTCATTTCTTGCTCTTCTAAGGTAAATATTCACACTGAAGACACAGCTTCTATAGAGTCAATAATATCGTCTGGTTCACAGATAACACCGCCTAGCTGTGTCCAAGTATACCAGAAGGGACATGGCATCTGTTTAAGGCACTAATGCCATTGATAGGTCCCATTTCCATACATACACTAATCAATTCTCAGAGGTTTTACATCGTCTGGACATCACCTTGGAAGTTAAATTTCAATGACCTTCATTTCAATTTCAAATCATAAAGGTAATAATACATTTAAATGATAACAATACACGAAGCATATTTTCCAAACTTTGCTGGAATGTTTTAGCTTTTATTATTTATTTTTGTTTTCTTGTGTGTTTTTAAGACAAGAACTTAACATATAGTGCAATCTGGCTTTGAACATGTGATAACCCTCCTAATTCAGCATTCGGGATGTGAAGATAACTGACATAGGATACCATGATATGCTTACTGTATTATTTTTAAGTGTTTTATTAATAATGATCAACATTTTCCTCTATAGGAGAAATAACTTTATCTCCTTTGAATAATGCTTCCCATGTGAACACATGACTCAAGTTGAATTTTGTTTATTTCTTTCCCTCTTGAAAAAAGAAAAGAAAAGAACTATGATGCTCTAAGCTCAGTGAAGATACTGCTTTAAACAGAGTTGAGTTTCAATGGAAGAATGCATTAAACATCACAAGCAAGGTTGCCTGTGAGAAGCAACATGTTGCCTGACCAATTTGTGACCTTCCTTAAAAATAACATCCCAGAAAGCAGATTCTTAACCAGGTACAATGGTTCTGAATAGTCTACATGTTGACAGTGAAATAAATTTGCAGGTGAAAATGTGGGCAAAGAATTTCTGGTCTACAAGACGCAAATTCACATCTCTATACATCTCTCCTTTTTCTGTGTGTATTCCCAGGACCTTACAGCCCTGAAAGATACAGATATTCATGGAATGAATATGAATCCTATTATCTCAGAAAGGAAAGTTATCCACTAGTCAGGATTGCCTTCAATGAACTAGTTACATGAACAGTAAAATCCTATTGTGTTCAATCATTAAAACTGTAAAGTTTGTAATACGAGTTAACGTGGCCAAAACTAACACATTATACATAGTCTAAAGTGCTATATTTCATATTAATGAGCAAGTATTTAATTTTTTGCAGGAAAAGCAATACCATCTAGAAATTAATCACAAGATAAATATTTTAATGAGAACTAATAGAGAGTAAAATTCTTTTCAAATCTTTAAATTGAAATAAGCAATTAAAAATGAAATGAAGAAAAGCCATCATTTGCATACATGTACATAATATCAAAACATCTGTGAGTTAAGTCATTAGACAACTCAAAGTAATAACTCCATTGAAATGTTTTATTATGATGATATTCTTCTGACATTTAGTAGTAACATTAGTATTATTGTTTTAACTTGCAAATCCTAGATTTAATTCTGACTCTCAGAATTATTGAAGTGTTACAATTTTATAATCGTGATAATACTTACAATCTTGCATATCAACAATCACAATTGATGAATGTGTATATCTCATGAAAAGAACATATGCAAAACTACCAACACAAAAAGGAATCCCTAAGACCTGGACACACTCCTCAGTTTTACCTTTTATGTCACTCTGCTGCTCTAATTACACTATCAATATAAACAAAATCAACTTTAAAATCTAGTTTTTTTTTAAATTCACACATCTGTCTTTTGTAAGTCCCAGAGCAAATATCACAATGGCAGAGGCTTACTGACATCCACAAAATGGCATATGGGTTATACTCATTGGGTTATGTAAATGAAAGTTACTGTCCTACCTGGTGGCACAGCTGTTCAGTCCCAAATAAACACACAGAGGTTTATAGTGGTTATAAACTGATTGACATATTGATCAGGCTTATTACTAACTAGCTCTTACAACTTAAATTAACCCATAATTCTTATCTATGATTAATCGCATGGCTTGTTCTTCCTTTGTGTCTGGCTGGTGACTGTGTCTGTCTTTCCTCTTCCCAGAAATCTCCTAGTCTGATTGCCCCACCTATACTTCCTGACTGGCTACTGGCTAATCAGCATTTTATTAAACCAATATGAGTAAAATACCTTTTGAGTGCACACGAGCATTATCCTACAGCAGGGCTAGGTAGAAGTTGTGGTGAAACACAGGAGGTTTTCTCTACAAAAATGATTTTTTAACTCATTTTGCCAATGAAAGTAGGTTCATTTGCTGCTTATGAGAGCTTCTTGGCCCAGAGCAGACCAAGAATTCAAATGAAAGCAATTATAAATGCTAGTAAGAAGGGCTATGGAGGTGAATACATGGGGAAATTGTTGTCTTGGTGCTTTTGAATCCTCTAAATCTCTTGACAGCAATATAAAATCTAGAGTTCATTGTGAAATTAATCACATTTTGAAACCCTGAGAGATAGTCAAAATATGTTACATATAAGTTATGATCTTTGTTCTAAAGATAGTCCTGTTTACAAACAACTAAATGTGTTTGGTTGACAAAGTGAAGACATCAAATTTTAGAAAGTCATTTGGTGGGGGTGGAGAGATGGCTCAGTTCTTCCAGCTCACAAGCATCAGAACTACAGGTGAGGGGACCAGACATCCATAGGCATCAGGCTTGCACATGATCCACAAACACACATACAAGCAAACATTCATATGCACAAAATAGATTCTATTTTCTTATACTTTAATAAAAGAAAGATACTTTGGTTTCTCATTTGACTTTCTTTGGCATTAGAAGAGAAAATATTTTCTAGGGTGATTTCATTAACTGAGAGTTCATCCTCTCCACCAAGAGACCCTCTGCAAATACCTGAAAGTTCTGGAAGTTCCTATGATTCTATTTATATCGATAAGTTTTGAATGTTTTGTTGAAACATTCAGGCTGCAGGGGGAAAAGAAATCCTGCAATAAGAAAGTAATGACATGTCAATAAAAAGATTCTTGCTAAACTTCCTCCTGACAGGAAGAAAAAAACCTACAACACTATTCAGAAACTGAGTTATCAGAAGTGCCTGACACCCAAGACAGAAGACCAGTAGTGAGCAGAGTTCATTTTTCATGAGGCAGGAATGAAACACATGAGCATCATAAAGAAGGGACTCCAAGGTTATGTATTTTCTCTATTATTTTGGTTTGTTGTGGGTCTTCTAAGAAAAACGAGCATTGAAATAAAACTACCAAGCTATGCCAATAGCCTAAGTGTCCTTGTCTTGTTAAATTAATAAATAGTGTGTTCGCACTGCCAGAAAAGAAAATTGATGTATTTAAAGGAGAATGTATTTATGATTTCTAGAACCAAGTAGGAAAATGTAATTATGGCAACATTCTAAAAATGTTGGCTCTAAGGGAATTGCCATTCCTTTTTTCATTCAAATTTAAATAGGAATTATCACAATGTACAGAAATCATGCATTTTTTTAATTGAGACTCTATGCTTTCAATAAGTGCAGGTTAACTTGAAAGCCTTGGTAACGTGGAAATGCCACAGGATTCTTTATAGGATGCAAGCACTAGATCAATAATCCAACATATATTCATTGAAAAACACATTTTACTTGGCACTATACTCAAAGCTGCACAAATCATAAAAATTATATGATATTGTCCCTGTCTTGGTGGATTTTACAGTTTGAGAATATAAGGCCCTAGAAATATTAGTATACCAAAGCAAGTACATAAAAATGTAACGGGAAAAAGATTCACAGCATAGGTAGATACTTAACCGCCAGCCTCTTGCCATGGATTAGCTTCATTGGGGCTTCATTACTGCATTAGCATTCAAGGAACGTAACAGCTTCCACACAGTGACACGGTTTCACTTAAGAAACAAACAAAATATTGCAGAATGACTTTATGCTTATTTGTTTAATTATTCTTGATACAGGCTGCTGTGAACTTGCCCTCCTTCTGCCTCAGCTTCCTGAGTGATAGGATTTGCTCTTTCCTTTGAAGGAGAACTCCATGTAGGCTAAAATATTTTGAATAAATAAAGTGCTAGTCTAACCTGCTGGGTTCAACTTTCAACAAATGAGAGGGAAGAAGGAAGAGAGAGAAGAAAAGAGAGTAAGAGAGAGAATATGAATACCCTGAGGGACAACCATCAATTACAATTTCTTCAACTATCACTTGACTTATCCTGAATTTGGAGCCTGTGCTAAATTACGAAGACATTGGGAGTAGCTTCCTTGCTAAGACTGGATGGGAACTCTATGCCAGGCATCTTTCAAGAACCTGCTTCTCTTCTGTCTTCTTCCACAAACACCTAGGAACTCACTCACAGAAAGGGTGAACTACCTTTTCTGGGTAGGAAAACTACCCAGAAAGTTCAAATCCCTGCGTGTGTTTTCATTCGTCTCATATCTTATCTATAAACTATTTCTCTTCATCATCATGTATGCTTTACCTTCTTCATTAAAATGTCAATTGATTTTCTCTCCTAATATTTCTTAGCCCAAAATATTGTATTTGGATGGTAATTCCCACTGTTACATTTCTTTCCTTTCCCTTTTAGTCTCTCACTTATCAAAACCCTTTTTCATAATAGTTTCATCACACTTTATTTAAAAATTGATTAAGAATGAACTTAATTTTGTCACAGTTAATTGTTAATTATTATTTCCTGCTTTTTTTTGGTGTATTGATGGACACCAAGGCTAAAGCTAGAAAGAAGGAGTAGAAGGAGTATCAATATCAGCTAAGGAACATATTTTCAACTTTATTTCTTCTTCCTCTTCCTTTCTAAGCTTGGGGACAAAAGAAGAAATAATTTCCCTTGGCAATACTACTTTCACACAACTGAACTACATCCAAGTTAAGATTCACATATAACTTCCAGTACTTGCAAATGTATTTTAGTACTTCTAAGGTACCAAATAATAGGTTAATTTATGACATTTTTATACATGTTGATCATTGGGATTTCATCATAATAATTCCTTTATATTTTACTGTCTGTAATTTTATTCCCACCTCCCTGTCCCTAAGCAGTTCTTGTTCTGCCTTCATGTCATATAAATACATATACAGGTATACACAGATATATAGAAAGATTTAAATTCCACATTTCAGAGGTAGTATGGCATACTTGTCTATGCCTTGCTTAATTTTACTTTATATTGATATCCAATTTCATTATCTTTCTGCAGATGGTATACTTTCATTCTTCTTTGTGGATAAACCTCCATTGTGTGTACACACATATACACAGAGACACTCAATCATACACACACATGCATCAGACACCATATTTCCTTTACTCATCTGTTAGAGAACATCTAAGCTCTTTCCATGTCTTAGCAATAAAGACGAATGTGCCCACATCTCAGTAGAATGCTGGCATAGTTATAAGTATCCTGTTATTGTAAGATATACCCAGGAATGGTATTGCTGGATGATATGATGATATAAGAACTAATAGAATGAATGACTGAGTGGTGTGTGTGTGTGTGTGTGTGTGTGTGTGTGTGTGTGTGCTGGATTTAATACAGTGGCTTACAGGATGTGCTCTAGCTAGTGCATCAAATCTGATATCTTCTTGAGGCTGGAAGACCCAGATTTGTTTTCTTTATACTTTAGAATTCCAAAGAAGCACTTCTAATACCATTAAAGAATGCCTCAGCATCCAGACAAATGAGCTTGCCAGCAAAGGTGAGGACAAGCAGAGAAAAAACAGAAGCTTCCGTCTTCCATGTCCTTTTATGTAGGCTGACACCAGAAGTCTCAGCCCACATTTCAGATAGTTCTTCTGACCTCCAATGACCCATATTTAGGGTTGGTCTTCTATCATCCAATGAGTCCATTGAGAAAATATCCTCTGAGGTGTGCTCAGCTGCTTGGGTTTTAGTTTATTCCATGATGGAGGAAGGTCATTGGCTAATAAAGAAACTGCTTGGCCCTGATGGGTTAGAACATAGGTGGGTGGAGTAAACAGAACAGAATGCTGGGAAGAAGAGGAAGTGAGCTCAGATGCCAGGCCGTGTTCTCTGAGGCAGACATGATGAAGCAAGCCTCTAGGTCAGACATGCTGAATCTTTCCTGGTAAGACCAGTGCTACACAGTTTATTAGAGATGGGTTGATCGGGATATCAGAATTAGCCAGTAAGAGCTAGAGCTAATGGGCCAAGCAGTGTTTAAAAGAATACAATTCGTGTGTTGTTATTTCGGGGCATAAACTAGCCAGGCGACCAGGAGCTGGGGCGGCAGGAATGCAACCCGCAGCTCCTTCACCAATTCCAGATGTAGACAAATTGACAATCAAATTAGCAATCACAATGTTCTCTTGTTAGTTTTCTGATAAACCTGTACACTGTTTTCGATAATGACTCAGCAATTTCAATTCCCACCCAGTCTTTAAGTACCCTGTTGCCCATCCTCACCAGTATGTGTTTGTTGTTTCCTTGATACAGCATTATGACTGGGGTATGATAGAATCCCTACATAGTTCTGATTTACCTTCACTGGTGACTAAGAATGTTCAATGTTATGTTAGGAACTGTTCAGTTCATTTGACAACAGATTTATTAGATTGTTTGGAAATGTAACTTGTCATTATTTTATATGTTCTGGATAGAACTCCGATCTGATGTATAACTACCACTGCACTTCTGCTGTTCTATAAGCTCTCTTTGCCGGTTAATAATTTCCTTTGCTGAGAAGAACACTCTTCACAAGCACATTAGAGGAAGGGTCTATTATGTACCAGTTAGCTACAATCAAGATACTCCCAACTTTAACTCTAAACACAGTCTTATATCTCATCACAGCCCTGTCTATGAACTCACAGAAAATTCCTTGTGATTTACTGCCACAAGTACTTGGTTTAAATTTTGCCTTTTTATTTAACTGGCTACAGTGTTCTGAATAAATTACAATCTGAACTACTCCTTCATGTCAGAATCAAATGAATGCAGTCACCTTCCCTCTTGCTGGCTGCACCTGCTCTCAAGAAGAGTGTCATCGGAGCTGAACTCTGAAGCTCTGCATCCTCTTCAAGTTCAAGCTCTGAGAACATCTAAGAAAACCATTTTTCTCTTTGCAAGATAATATCCTGTTCCTCACTCCTGCAAGCTCCACTTACATTCTAACTCTTTCAACTGTTTACCCTGCCATATGATGTCTCTGTAAAAAAAAAAAAAATGTAATATCCATGAGAGTTTCCCATTAAATCAGGTGTATTTGTTTATACATGTTTATACAAATATATTTTTATACTTAATATTTTCTATTTTTTTGCATTTGTAGTAAGAAAAATATTTTTACTTTCTTATTTTTTATATTTTAAAGATATTTAGCTCCTTTTAGAACTATGTTATATTCCAACTAATTCACACTCCCACCCAGACTATTCTACAGAATATTGGTTTTGCAAACAAAACCAATCACAGAAAGTACATTATTAATGTCAGGAAAGTCTTCGTCTATCTAAGTGAGACACTCTCAGAAACACTAAGAAAAATGTTGTCTAGTACAAGTTTTCACAACAGAGAAACTTTTTCCAACTCTTTCCAAGGACTTTCTAAATACTAAAGGTATTTTGAAATAACTTTACCTTAGGTATTAAAAGCTATCCCTTATTTTTATAATCTTTTATAACATAAAAACTCCAACTATTCTAAATCTCCATGCCTTAAGGATAATGTAGTTTAGGTAACTTTTGCATTTTTTTTCCACTCAAAGTCATATGTGTGTAGCAGACTGGGCAGCCTGAGAGTTGAGAACAAAATAGATGTTAGGAGAACTAGGGTGATTAGTCTTCCTTGTCAATGTGTACTGTACTTGGAACCACCTAGAAGACACAGTGGTATATCTGTGTGGTCATTTCCAGAAACGTTTAACTAAGGTGAGGAGACGCACTCTGAATGTAAACCACTCTGTGGGCTGAGGTCCTGTACTAAAAAGTCCCCAAAATTCATCTCTCCCTGCTTCCTGACTATAGACACACGCCTCCCAGCACAGCTGATCATGACCACCCTTTAATGAGAAAAAAAATAAACCCCTCTCTTTACTTGCTTCTTCTCAAGTGTTTTGTTTCAGCAATGGGAAAAGTAACCAATAATGCAAGCCCCAATAAAAATATGCAACAGCAAGAATTTTTCTCCCCTCCAAGAAAAGATGGCAATCAATGTGAAAGAAAGAAAATAAACTTTTTTAAAAAAAATCTCTAAATCATTGATGGGTAAAAAGAAATAAAGGTCTGAAGATCAATCAGAACTGAGAATAGACTCAGCATCCTGCAGTCCACAATAGTAGCAGAAATAAAGCCAAACAAGCAAACATCCCCCTATACACACAAACAAACAAACAAACAAAACAAAACAAAAACAAAAACACTGATACTAAATCCCAGTGACAGTTATAATGGGTTCCTAATGAGTTACTTCAGGTATATGAATGTGATATGCCTGAGTTCTCAGCATAGTTTCACACTCTTCAGAACTATACCTTTATCTTCTCAGGGACTGAGTTTCTCCTGGTCAATGAGGAAAAACTAAACATACACTCTTGGATTTATTTCAGAATTAAGACATTAATAAGTAGAGATTTTTTTTTTTACTTGTTAGCTTAAGTCCGTACATTTTTGAGTTGGTCAGGGTCCATAACAACAGGTAGCATGAAAAGTGGGATGAGTTGGAGAAGAGAAATGGAGACCAGAAGGAGAAGGGAGGTGATTTACTTTAGGAAGAGGCTATAGATGCCAGGTTTCACATCTGCAGAACACTCCTCTGAGCTGTACAAGCAGAAAAGAGTTGATGTATCTTCAAAAAAGGAAGTCTAGATACAAAATCTTACTTCATTGGGAAACATGTCATTTTTCAAAGGCTTTCAACTGATTACAAAGAATACTACTCTTTATAAAATATTTATCTAAGTATAACCTAAAAGCTATCTTTGACCAGAATTTGGATCCCACAGCAAAGCCAAATATACACATAATATTAAACATCACAACCAACACAACAGGCACCAATCATATTACAAGGCAAGTTCAACCCAGACATCTTTAATCTTTTTTGTCTGTCAGGGTGCTTGTGTCCCTGGGAAAACGCAGACAGGAATATTAAAAGAGCTGGGGATAGTCTTATTCATTAAGCTAGCTGTATTTCTGCAATATTTTCTCACTGCTATCTCTTTGCTAAATATTGCCTTCGTAAAATAAATGTATCTGTCCCCTTTCACCAGAACTTAGAAGAAAATAAAAATCAGTATAGAAAATTTGTTTTATAATTGACTTTTCTGACCTTAAAAAGAGACCTGATCATTTGAGAACTCAGAGATAGTCTCCTTCAGAAAGCATATTTAGGAAGGGAAGTTAGGTGTAAGTATATGTTCATTACACTGTGGGGACAGAGAGAAGGAAAAGGAAAGAGATTATGGTAGTAAGGATTGTGGAAGCCCCGTGTGAGTGCAGATCTCAGTGAATATGTGCTATTGCTGTTGGCATGGGCAAGGCTGGATCCAGGACTACATTAACCTCATACCCATAGAAAAGTGGCAAATCACACTCTGGCTATTCCTGTTTCTCTGTCTGTCTGTTATTTCTTTATTCCCCATCTTCCATAGTCAAATCCAATTCCCTAGAGTTATGCTAGATAGAGCACATCATAAAAGGAAAAGCAAATGTATGATCTTGGAAGTATTAATGTAAAGTATGGCAATAATGAGACCTAAACAAAGAGTGAGACTCTCTCAACACTCCAAAGTAAATGAATTTATAGGGAATTTTATCTTAGAAACAGACCATACGTGAAAATGGTATCATTCCTACATTTTAAAACTATCACATTTACATATAAAATTACATTTTAAAGGATTGATTTTATTTTTAACAGCATGCATGCGTGTCTGTCTGTGTGTGTCATATCTATGTGCAGACATGTAGATGTGTTGCAGGTATAGATGCAGGTGTTGTTAGCAGCCTGCAGAAACCACTGGAACCCCTGAACTCGAATTATGGGTACGGAAAGCTACAAAAGCAGCCAGACACTCTGCCAGGGCAGCCAGCAGCATTCTGAACTCCTGAGTGATCTATCCTAGTCTCTTGAACTACATGTTTTAAATTCGTAGAAATAATTTCCATTTCTAAAATAAAAAGATGCTGACAGTTTCACATTTATTTGAATATTGCTACATGGTTAAAACAATAGTTGTTAATAATTTTTCAAGACTATGTGGTATGAATAGGTGCTTTTTCTCATCTATGTACAGTTCTTTCAGGATGGACACGTTTCTGGGACTATGTGTAGTAGGAACGGATAACCAGAATTAGGACAACTGGGACTACAAAAGCTGGCTTCTCTGACCTTTTATTTTTTGAAAAGTCCAGTCCTAGCTGCATGCTGGTTTTTTTTTTTTTCATTGTACTATTGGCTAAAACAAAAATCTATGATATAACTCATTGAAAACACAGCAATAATATTTCACAGGACTTCCCATTAAGAGTCCTATTTCTCTCACTCTTAACTCTCAGCTGGTCTCATTACTTATTTTGACAAATAGGACATGGCACCATAACAGGCCGTCTGGGACTCTGACCATAAAAAGGTCTTGCAGTTACTGCAAACGCTCACTGGAGCACTGCAACACTGTGCTATGACGGAGAGGTCATTACGGGATTCTGCTATTCATTACTACACTGTGGTGTGGTGTTATTTTAAATATTTATTTAGAACACATGATAATTCTAAGCAGTATATTATTGTCCAGAGCTCCATGGTTAACAATTCAGATTCCAGGGTTCCGGAAATTTGTCTCATGAGTGCTGATTCAGGTTAGAGAGAGAATATAGCATCCAAGCAGAGGAAGATAGATAAATTGGCACATTCTTATTCAAATTTAAATTTTGTGAAAATGAAAGCAGCGATTTGATATGTTTCTTAAATGTACAACGTATCCACTCCAGTTGCATTGCACCATTGGCAAATCCTCACTTCAAAGCTTTATCAGTTTTCTCTTCAAGTAATAAATCTTCTCAGTCACTTCATGTCTTTACCTTTTAGCTATAAACTGAATTTAGTTTTTACATATTTTAATTTTACATCTTTTACCATACAAAGTTAAAGCAATGCTCCAGCTCTGTTTAGAGGCCTGTCGTTGTATATAGAGCAGTTTGACTATGAAATAATCTAAGAGAGTTATCCATTTGTAGCTGCAATTTTCCAAACAATAGCAGGATTAGGTCAATGCCATATTTTAAAATATTAAAAAAAAATCATACTGATAAGTATGACATTTTTCCAAAGGAAAAAAATTTCTAAAATAACATTACTCTGTTGATTATTAGCTGTCAAACTTCCATGAATTTTTAAGTCACCATCACTAAATATGAATTTTTTAGCTAAGCTTCCAATTATGCCTGTGATGTTCAACATATGCTACATTTTGATATTGATATTTTTAAAAATTAATTAAAATGAAATTAGCCACATAATAATTGAAAATATAAGATAACATTTCACTATGTTATGTTATTCACAGAAAATTAATAATATTTATTTGATTCTTAAACTGTCCTTATACACCACAAAAGTGAAATTATGCTATTCTTTGGTACCTGTACTTGATTTAGATGGTAACAAAACAGAGATAGCTTTTTTTTTTCTCCAACAAGAAAACTGACAATTACTGAAATTCTTCTAAAAGTGAGACAGAATCAGGACCTGCCAATAAAAACTGTTTTATCAAAAGTTCTACCAAAGAGTCACTGTCTCATGAGTGCTGACAACTTCAACGCTGGGGGCAACATTAGGAAGCTAGGTCCACCACCAAAGCTGCAGGCTCCTCCAGTAGGCACACATCCAATGTAAATGTGCAAAGTGACCACACACACGCTAATTATAATGGGTAGAAAAAGAAAGGGAATTCAATAAAGACATTGAAAATTTTAAATTCTCGTTTTCTCAAGGTAGAGTCATACCTATTTCTTCCTTAGTGTAAAAAGTGTAAAACCCTTCTCTGAGACACTTCAATGTAAAGAAGCTGAGATTCTAAGAAAGAACATGCCTTACCTAACTAAGACCGAGAGTAGATGAGTAAATAAATAAACTCTAGCTGAAATACATTTGTGAAAATTTAAATGACAATGAATTAAACATGACGCCTTGATCCTTTGAAGTCAAATAAACTTTTAATAGACCAGATTGTATTGTTAAAATTGAGTACAGAGAAGTTAGAGATCAATGATGTTTATAATTATTAATTCACAGCCATAGACAGATCTTAAAGGAATGTAAAAATTAGTTTATATGAATACAATGATGCACAACTATACTCAAAATATTAAGCATAATTTATGGAGATTATCTTCTTTCACTAATACTACATTAAGAGATGCACTAAAAGCAAGTATTTAAAAGAAATACAACAGGACAGAGAAAGGAACATATTCTGTATGCCTCAAGGCATGTCTCGGGCCCTTTGCATCCTGAGTACACACAGTTCCTCGTCAACTTCCTCATTTAAGCCAGAACAGCAAGTAAACGTGAGAATGATAAATGTGTTTGGGAGTCCATTAAAGTAGCTGTAACAGACTTGACCGTCTGGCTAATTTATAACGAACAGAATTTTTTATCACAGTTCTGAGGTCTTGAGTTGGAGATCAGGGTACCAGCAGCATCATGTTATGGAGAAGGACCACTTTTATACTGTGGACTCCCAGGTTGCCACTGAATTTGAAATAGTGAAATACAGTCGGTTAGCTCCCTGGTCTCTAGCTTGCTAAAATAATGGCAACTAATCACACTATTGTGGCTTATATCTAAACCTCATTGCCTTCTAAAATCCCCCAAATATTGGCAAATATGTGTTGTGTTTATGTGTGTGTGTGTTACCTGTGTTCAGATGGAGGCTCATATTTGTGTGCACAAAGGTAGAGACCAGAGGATGATCTTGGGTATCGTTTCTCAGGTGTTACCACCTTCAGTGTTAATGATTTATAATGTGTTATTAACTGGATAGAGCAAGCCAAGAAGATTAGGACTGCTGGCCAGTGGGTCCAGGGTCCTCTGTCACAGTCTAGGTCAGCTGTCCCACGAGCTCCCAGAGCTCTGCCCATCTTTACCTCTGCAGAGCTGGGAATAAAAGCAAGGATTATCACCTTGACTTCCAAGCACTTTACTATGTCATCTCAACAGCACTACTGTGTCTTTAGTATATGTGGGGGTGGGTTCAACGTCAATATGTACATTTCTAGTGTGACAAAACAGATCATACAAATATTTTAACCCAAATATCAGAAATGTCTTAAAATTTTTATTTTTCCTAAGTATGTTTTTTTGAGGGGTGATGGCTCTTAAGGAATTGTGATGCTGATGCTGCAAAAACAGGGCTTAAGATCACTCTTTGTCTTCTACATATTTAAGGAACACTAGGAAAAATAAAAGGACAAAAGAACACTTACTCTTAAAAGATAAGTTTCACTTGTGTTATTTCTTTCCACTTAAAACTAATCCTTTTATCCTGTGAATGGAATTTCCATAATCAAACTTTGCTGACATAGTGATTTTTCTATTGACTGAGATGCTTTTAGAGAATATTAAATTGCATGGAAATCACTACACTGCAGATGATTTCCTCTGTAAAAATACACGTGACCGACTAACTTTACCCTAAGATCACTGTCTCTATTACACTAAAATACTTGAACTCCTGGCATTCTCATCTCTAATAGTTTCTAGACAAAGAAGAGACAGTGCAGGGCTGATGTGTCTGCCCGGTCTTTGATAAATACTGTTGAAACCAGGGGAAATTATTCATTGATAGGTGTAAAATTTCTGCTCTTTAAAACTGCTTTTTACTCAAAGCTATTAATGTCTGCTGAAGAACAATTTAAAAATCAAACCCATGATGGGTGGAATACATGAAGATCCTAATGGCACACTTTAGTAAATATGAGCATTTTTTTAAAGGCACAATATAAGTTGTATGACTTAGATGAATTCATGCATTTACTTATTACTCATGTTTCTATTAATTTATGAATTCATTTCATTTTACTTTTTTATTCATTTATGAATTTATTTACTTAGTACTTTTAGTTGTACTGTTTATTAGTCACTAGGATGATTTCTCAGATCTGAAAAAAGTACTTTATATATTATTACCCTCAAATTTAAAATTCCAAAAATAGTTACTAAAATACATGGACTAATTTCAAGTACTGAAATGGAACTCTGTATTATTTATAATTTAGTGTGCGAACATTTGGTAAATCATATAATTTTTGAACAGAGAAAACCTCGTTCAGAAATCAGGAAACACTATTACAAGGTAGTAAAAATGGAACTGATCAATTGTAGTAGTAGAATTTAATGAATAAAAATACAACTTGTCTACAAAGTAAAATTCAACTTCTCTGTATGCTAGATGTCTCGGTAAAATTTAAGGCAATATCATTTGGTACAGTGTACACTACCACAAATTGCCGTGGGTTTTATATTTCCCTGCTTTAAAGGCATTTCTGAAATCTAAAGTAATTATCAGTATGAGGCAATGTATGAAAATAAAAACACAAATAAGGAGCCTTCAAAGACTCCTAAACTCTAGCCTTCTTTGCAGCTACTTATGAAAGTTCAGAGAAATGAATTGTGCAGACTATGGTGATTTTTTAGGAGGCTGAGGCAAGATGATCACAAGTTTGATGCCAGCACGGCCTATAGAATGAGTTGCAGGCCAGGGCAGACTTCCTAGCAAGATCCTGTTCTCAAATCAAAAAGCAAACAATATAAGAAAAATAGGCAAGTATGTTACCTTTTATGTCTTTCCTAATGTTACCATTAAAGTTGATGAAGTACAACTCGAGAAGAAAGTTACTGTCCATTTGACAAATTCTTATTACATTATAGGAGGTCCTTCTGCATTTGTGTTGATTTCATTGGTTGAATTAAAAACGCTGCCCTTGGTCTTTTGATAGGGCAGTCCATAGGTGGGTAGAGTAGACAGAACAGAATTCTGGGAGGAAGAAGGCAGGCAGAGAGCCACCCCCACCATGAAGCTGCCAGGTCAGACATGGTGAATCTTTCCCAGTAATCCACAGCATCGTGGTGACATACAGATTATTAGAAATTGGTTGAATCAAGATGTGAGAGTTAGCCAATAAGAGGCTAGAGCTAACGGGCTAGGCAGCAATTTAATTAATACATATCTCCATGTGAGTATTTCGGGCATAAGCTAGCTGGGTGGCCTAGATGACAAGCAGCCCGCCAGCCCAGGTGTAAGCCAGTTGGGCCTCGGGATGCAGCCTGCTGCTCCATCTACAACATTACATCTGTGAGTATTGGTGTGGGAGACACTTCTGCCTATGTGTTGCTTTTATTGGTTAATGAATAAAGAAACTGCCTAGGCCTGTTGATAGGGCAGAATTTAGGTAGGCAGAGGAAACTAAACTGAATGCTGGGAGAAGAAAGGCAGAGAGAGAGAGAGAGAGAGAGAGGGGGGGGGGGCAGGCCATGGAACCTTCCACAGAGTCAGACATACCGACTACCACATGGCAATACACAGATTAATGGAGATGGGTTAAATTCATATGTAAGAGTTAGGCAATTAATAAGCTAGAGCTAATGGACCAATCAGTAATTTAACTAATACAGTTTCTGTGTGTTATTTTGGGTGTAAGCTAGCTGGGTGGCAAGGAACAAACAAGTAGCACTCCTTGCAACAGAGTATCTTTGCAACCATATTTTCATAATATAAAAAGTATCACTTCTAGAAACATCAAGAATTGTTCTTATCTATTTTCAGTTATCCTATAGCTGTTCTGAAATGATAACAGAAAATCCAAAACATTTTCATTATTCTATGTGGTCTGTCTATATGAAAAGTAGTTGTTTAGTAAGTCTTTAAATGATAATTTTCATAGATAGTCCATTGTGGTCTGAGTTTCTGTAATAGGTGGCTTTATTAAGTAAAATATGATTTATGGATATCATTTTAAAATATCCACACTTGCCATTTCTCCATAGAGATAGTAACACTTTCATTTAACTTCATGAATATAGAAAAAATTGCTTATGAAACATTGAATGGCCAAATAGATTTATATTTTGGCCATTCTTGGCTGTGAATTACATAGAAATAAATGCCATATTAATTTTAAGGTCTATTTATTGGATGTGCATGAGTGTTCCTAGGGTACGCATGCATGTCCACTGTGCGTATGTCTGACACCTGTAGAGTTTAGAAGTAGCTCAATCCCCTAGATCTGGGATAACAGGTGGTTTTAAATCACCATGAAGTGCTGAGAGCCATAGTTTTTAATTTCTCAGCAAACATTATTTAATTCTCAGGACCCCAGACTTCACCTTATAGGGTTACATTGAAGTATTCTCAAAGTTTCACTCAATTTTCTCTTCATCTTAGAAAACTGTCATTTAATAAAAAGAAATATTTATTTTTCTATTATCATAACTCCTTACTTGACTGATATTTTTCTCATAAAATTTTTAAATACCAATTACACAAAGGGAAATAGTCTCTGTTTGTTGTGTTTACTGAATTCCTACTACCTAGTATAGACCCTTTAATTTAACTTGTTTTTTTATTGATTTTATTGAGCTATACATTTTAACTTGTTTAAATTGCATGCAACCTATACCCTTTTCACTATAACTCGCATCTACTCCTTCCTACTTCTATCATAAATGTGCTTATTGGAGACTCAGTGAAAGAACATGGTTATGTGGGGCTAGACCAGCACATACCTACCTGCGAGTTCAGGAAGAAAAGAGCTTATATAGTATTCAGGACTAAAGTGACTACATCCAGGCCAGAAAATACCTGTTTTATTTCAAACTAATGTTAAAAGTGCATGCAATATATTTCTGATATGGACAGCTCCAGTGTCTGCTCACAAAGTTCCATATATCACTCTTAGTTTATTGTATACAGCATTAAAAAAAAACTATTCCAGGAAAACCAGCCCAGAGTAATCATGACAGATATTATGGACGGTGGCTGCGCCAGGTCAAGGTGAACTCATATACTGTGTACATAACAAAAACAGTACCCCTGTTACATGCAGACATACATATTTCGTTACAGAATAATCTTAGATTAGGAAGAAAGAAATCACCAAGAATCATGATCCTTCAGCTACTTATCAAACACTGTATTTCATAAACTGTGTTCATATATTCTATCTATTGCTTCTATGACTCACTCTGACCTAAATTAACTTCCTGCTAAACTTCTGCAGTCTCATTCCTGTCTCCTCAAAAACACTTACAAAATGGAATTAGTATAGAAGTGTAATTATAAAACAATCTGTGCTGGTTTTCTTTTATCAGTGGAGATGGCACATAGTAGAAAGATTACCATGGGTCAATTTCACATGGATTTCAAGCTTATCTTTAAGTACGGATTTTAGTCATACAAAATGCCTACAGATTTCTATAGTAGGAATGCAGTTTAAATGGGAAGAATTTCAATAGTAGGAATACAATTTAAAAGGGAAGAATACCACTTTGGGTGACGTTGGCTAACCAGTAAATTAAATGGCTCACTCATATAAGCTGTTTCTACTGTTCCATACAAGAGGTAAGTGCGCATACAAATTAAGACTTTTTTGTGGAAACTGAGGAGGAAGGCTCTTAAACATTTTTAGTTGAATGCACCCCAAATTTATCAGCACACTACATGAAAACAATAATTGACAATAAAATATAAATTCACCTGAAACAGTAAAAATTTGAACTGTTAAAATTTAGATAATTTTACATTTTATCCACCACAAAATGTATAATCTAACCAATAAACACCTTAGCAGGGTGAGCTGAGGCTTTACCAATTGGATATTTCAGTAAACAGATTCAGCTACATACATAGGGAATTACTGATACAATATCATTTGGGCATTAAGTGTGTTCACTGAATTACCGAGATAGCTTGTCATAGTATGTCAATGTCACCTGTCCACGACATTATTCTCCCTGGAACTTATATCAGACTGAAATCTGAGGTTAATCAGTACTATTCATAATCCCCATATATTTTAGCTGATGTGCTTAAGAATTCTAAAATCATTACTTTAGTGGAAGAAATCCCTCGGGAAAGAGAAAGCAAGACTTAATAGTAGTTAATCCTTCCTAGAGCTTGTGTGTGCGTGAGGGATCAGTGTAAGAGATGGTTATTGCTGTGTTGACTTTCATTACTCCAGCTGTTAACCAGATGTTCAAAACAAGCAAATTGCTTTGGAATAGTTTTCTAAATTCTTCTTAATCCGTTAAATTCTGCAAATGCTGAAATATTTTTAATCATGCCCCTAAAAAATTTATATATAATTAGCACAATATAAGAATTCTCATTTTATTTAAATATAATTGTTTTTGATGATGAAATACACAAATAAATATTATCATAGATATGTGGTTGTGTTTTAATGCAGATAGAATACAAAGTACATTAAATTTTAATTACAATCAAAATAAGTTTCACTTCTGGGAGAATATGGTGTTTAGCATATGTAAATAGAAAATATATTCAAAGACATAAAATTAATGAAGTGAAAAGATAAACTTTTTCTGATGCACTTTTCAAATAATAATTTGTTTTTGCCTGACACTGATTTACAAATGGCCTCTAAAATCTGAAAATCAAATAAGTAGCTGTCTTTCTATAAAGAAAAATAACTTCATTTTGATTGCTTTCTCTTGAACGTTTATATCCCTAGCACACTGAATCATTGCCATAAGGTAGAAAGCTTGGATCATATTGATTTCCAATAATTGAGTGCTATTATAATTAAGACCATTCCTAAATTGATATAAAAAATGACCCAAAATTATCTTCTATCCAAAAAGATAGTATTCAATTTCAACACCCAGCCAAACAAAAGCTGAGAAATTTAAAAGGAACTTAACAAATTATTTAAAAGAGAAAAATTAAATAAACTATTCCCTCAGCTAAGGAATGAACTTTTTACCTCTGTTTCTTTTTATAGATATCCTGTTTCTTTTGCCATTACAAGATGCTGAATTTAACTATATTTTTGTCGACTATAAATGACATATTAACAACTTAAAATCATTACTTTATACAAGAGGTAATTGTAATTCTATTTTATTTTGATCTTCCATAATTATAATTATAGAACAGATTAAGCACCTAGTTGTGTTAATGTGGTGCTAAGAGAAGTTCAAAGCAATTAAACGGCAAAGTCTTTGCTCCTGTAACATAAAACATTCATGTTTTTCTAGAACAGAATATTAAAAATAGACTGCATTTATACCTGAGTGGATATTTACATTAATTAAAAACATAAAGTCTTTAAAATTCATATAAGTGACTAAAACTTATTCATGAGCTCTGTATGCTAATAGGTCAAAATTTAATCACTTTCACCCTTATTACTAAGGAGGAATATAACCTACACATTAGAAAAGAAAAAAAAATATTGGAAGAAGTATTAGACAGCCAAAGCCGCTCGAGAAGGCTTAGAATAAAAGTTCCTTGCATTTTTGAGCATCCCATAGTAACAAAGAATTTCAGGGGCTTAGTACTAGATTGGATTTATCTCGACAGAATGGTGGACTAAGAACATATACTTGAATTCACTTTTGCCCCCTCTCTGTGTCACAGTTTTCATATGTGGACAGTAAAAGTTAACTCAATAATTATATCTCATGGGCCTCAGACATAGGAAAGAATTCACTGACATGTTGCAAAATGTATAAGTAAACAGGCCTAGGGGACTATTTTGTTCCATTTAGATTGCCTTTATAACATCATGGTGCAGGACAATTGTCTATATTCTGTCAATTATGTTTTAAATAAATGCTGATTGGCCAGTAGCCAGGCGGGAAGTATAGGCAGGATAACCAGACAGGAAGTAGAGGTGGGTCAAGTAGAACAGGAGTATTTTGGGAAGAAGGAAGCTCTTTCTGCAGTTGTGAGCCCACAATACAGAAGAAACAAGATGCGATTGCCTCACTGAAAAAAGGAACCAAGCCATGTGACTAGCATAGATAGACAAGAATAATAGGCTAACATAAGTTGTAAGACTTAATAAGAAGCCTGAGCTAATGGGCCAATCAGTTTATGATTAATGTAGACCTCTGTGTTATTTCTTTGGGACTTAACAACTGCAGAAACTGGGCAGGACAGAAAACTCAGTCAACAACAGCCAGCGCAAGTAAGAAATTTCTCTTAACAAATTTACTGTGCTAACCACTGCTCAACTGCTGCCTGGTAAACAGAAACATTTATTGCAGGAAAGGTCAGTTGTATCGCCAATTTGTATCTATTTAGCCAAAATAAATGCTAAATTGATAGTACTTGATTTCAGTAGGTTGAGAGAAAACAGAATAGTTCATTTCAATTTTGTCTTTGAAAAACTGTGAATATAAATACACCTATTAATATTGCAACTTGTGTTCAAAAACATTAAACTACAAGCTTCAAAAAGGTGTTTATGATATGATTAGGTTTGTTAAAACTCTTTAAAACTTGAGCATTCCAAAGGTAGGAAGAGTTAGGCAGATGTTCTGTTTACCTACTAAATTTATTAAGTGAGCCAATCAGAAGAGTAGCGTGAGTAGATTAAATTAGTTCTCTAAAATACTTCCATTTTGTCCTTTAGAGAACAGATTCTTATATGTACTCTTTTAAGGACTAATTTCTAAAGAGATACTCCACAAATTCTAAAGTTTGGACTATAATTGGTATTCCTTAAATAATGGCACATACAATTTTAATGGCTTCATATGGTACAGAGATGAGTGTTTATTATGTAGTCTTTGCCTCCTAGACAATGTACCTCTGTAACATCACAAATTATACTTCTAAGGACAAAATTTGATGAGTTCGTCAATGTCCTCTAATTCTTACTCTCAGTTTTGTGTGGAATCCAGAGGAAAGAGAAGACATGTTTATTTCTAAGCTACTTGTCTGGTTGATGTAAGAGTGGAAGCTCGTTAGGAAATGACTTTCTGATGTTTTTGTACAGATGAGAAAGCAATGCCATCATGCATCACTTACTGGGAGAAGCCTAAATCTTAAGTTTCACATTGCTTAAAAAATAAATTAGGAGAAATGGCTGTTCCTGAATACCTATGCATTAACTGTCTTTATTTCTTGTATAGACTACATAAAAAGAAAAAGAAAAAGAAAGTTCATAGATGTGACCCTGTTTTGAAAGGACAGAAAGTATGCAATATCATGAAGCATGCTGCCCTGGTTTCCAGAGACAGAGCCAATGAAAGATGAAATCACACACATAAATGTTTCCATCTGAAGTCAAAATTCTTACCCCCTGCCATTGATATAAAGAAACTAAACTGTCCTAACAACACATAAATTTTCTTGAAGGAGCTCAAGTATATTGAAAACCATGAAATTTATGATGTTTATTATCACAATGCAGGGCCATTGTATTAAAAACCTGAACACCAGTGAACCAAAGATATGAAATTAAATGCACAGGTTTATGTCGGCAATGTTGACAATAATACCAACATTTTTGGATACTGATTTAAATTTCCAAAATTACTTTTATGGGCATTATGGTCTCCTTGTCTTACAATCCTGTCACAGGTGTGACCTCATCCGCAGCTTCTAACCAGGAGAATTAAGAAGCTGGAAATGTGTTTCTGGCTGGCATGCTTGTTACATCATACAAAATTTAAGTTTTTGTTTTGTTTTGTTTTTATATAGAAAGTAAACAAGTTGATCACTTGGGAAATCAAATGCACAGTTACATTTTATTACTATCTTTCTTAATTATGTCTAGGAACAAATGTTAAGGAAGAGGCAGAAATAAGACACGTTTCAAAGGAAATTGACGCTTCAAAAAGAGCAAGATTGATGGAACGCAGAGACAGAAGTGATAGTTGGCTTCATGTTAGGACATGTAGGAGTCCTGAGATTCTAACTTGATAGAACCAATAAAATGGTAATCCATTATAATCAAACACTATCAGAAAGGCCTATACTAGTTGGACAGACACCCTTACTGGAAAAGTACTCAGAAGATAAAGTTCCTTTCATGGCCAAATGTAATTACACATCACTGACTAATTCATTTTAAAAGCAGAATAATAGTGATGCTGTGAACAGAATGGCTTGTCTTTAAAAGGAGGAGTAAATGAAAAACAGGTATGTTGACGTAACTCACTGTTTTCTCAGCTGCAGAGGAAATAAAGAATACAGGCTACACATTACCATACACTGAACACCCCAGGAAACACTTTAATTTCTCTTGGGTCTGTTAAATAAATGGATTACTTTTTATTAGGGATCAAAATTTCATTTGGTGTAGCAAAATCTCTAGCACAGTAAAGTGCTTTGGGATCACCAAATTGATAACATTTACTGAGCCTGTACTGCATTGTTCCGGCATTGAGAAACTCCCATGTGGACATGGTCAAGCATCCAGCACTGCCTTGCTCAATCTCCCGAATTCTACGCTAAAATTACCTGCTGTGAATACTGAGAGTAAGACACACAGAAATTTAGAGAGATGTGAAATATTCTGAAGTGCACAGGGCCAGAAACAAAGAAGCCGGAGTTGATTCCGGGCAATTTGACTTTGAACACTATGAAATGTCTCTTGTAGAAATTTTGTTCTACCAATAAAATCAATGCCGGTAAGAACTATCTAAAGAGTGAAACTGAAAGTAAAGATGTGGAATTTGCAGTCTCTAGAAGATAAAATTTTCCTGCAGAACAGTCAATGGTTAAAGGGAATTTAATACTCTCTAATTTTCCATACAAAGTATGTGAGACTTCTTCTGAACTACCCATGTAGGTTGCTGTGATTGCAAACAGAGAATGGTCTTTAGATTTTAGGAAACTACTTAACAAATGGTTTATTTTTAAGTCCATAGTCAAATCTATCATTTCTGATCATCATGGAGATCCATAGACTAATTGTTTATTCACTTTATTGGAAAGACGCCAAGTGAATTTTCAAAAATTTTAAGCCTTCTACTTTAAATTTTAGCTTCATTTCTGGCAGTGTGCTGGTAGCTTCACGATTCTCTGATGGAGACCATAATAAAAGTCAGTAAGTACAATTTCACAGAGGATATTCGCAAACTACTGGAAAACATTGAGCTTTTCTTACTCTACAAATGTGTATAATGCCTTAATCATTGAACGTTACATAGTTATATAAAAATATACAAACGTGTGTGTTACATCTCACACTCACATGTCAAAATTGTAGCAATTAGCTCCATTCCTGGGTTTTCTTCAGCAAACAGAAAGGGGGAAAGCAGAATGTATTTGCTTTCTTTTTTAATTCCTCAGTTGTCCAGTGGATTATATACTCTCCTCTGACCCCTAGAGTGATCCTCTTTTTTTTCCTTTTTTTTATTAAAAATTTCCGCCTCCTCCCTGCCTCCCTTTGCCCTCCCCCTCCTCCCTTCCCCCTTCCCCACTCCCCTCCCCCTCCTTGTCCAATCCAAAGTTCAGTCAGGGCTCCCTGCCCTGTGGGAAGTCCAAGGTCCTCCCCCCTCCATCCAGGTCTAGTAAGGTGAGCATCCAAACAGGCTAGGCTCCCACAAAGCCAGTACGTGCAGTAGGATCAAAACCCAGTGCCATTGTTCTTGACTTCTCAGCAGTCCTCATTGTCCGCTATGTTCAGAGAGTCCGGTTTTATCCCATGCTTTTTCAGTCCCAGTCCAGCTGGCCTTGGTGAGCTCCTGTTGGATCCTCTTATAATTAATGAGCATAGCATAACCCAAATGTTTTGAGAATCTGAAACCCAGGAAAAGGACAGCACTCCAGGAACAGTAAGAGCTGTTCCCTCCCTAGTAAGCAACCCAGAGGCTTGTTAAAGTTCACCCCAGCCTCCCCCTGCCCTCCCACTTCTCAGAGGAGGTAAGAATACTTCCCTGACAGACAAAACCCCACCTACTCAAAGGGGAGGTTAATTAACGCTACATAATTAACCTCACAAGAAAATTGCTAAGATTAATGAAGCAGTGCTTACTAAGTGATTACAAACTCCCCGGGAACCTCTATAAAATATTTGTTTACAAAAACCATCAACATTTATTAATAAAAGATTCTGTGTAAATTACCACAATGGTTAATCGATGGACCAACATCTATAAGTCCTACACTGTGTGTTTATTTGAAAAATGAGGGAACAAAGAGGGAAAGAAATGAGGATGAGCAAAGAGAGGAAGGAAAAAACACAGTAGAGGAAATGAGAGCTGCAGAAAGGGAAAGGTTCAGGGAACAGGACAAGGTTCACCTGAAACTACCAGTCTAGAATGACTGTTTATAGCTTGCATAGGCAGCAGTAACGGCTCGTCTGATGATAACAATATCTTCTGTTTAATTCACTCCTAAGACTCAGAAAACCTGAAGTAACTTTCAAAATTAAAGCTGCACAATAGAGTACAATATTATGCATGTGGGAGTGAATTCCTTCCCCTTAAATACAGTACAAGATCATAGTCATCACACTACTACCTGGAATTATTTAGCACATCAACAATAAGTCAAAGCACCATTGAGAACAATCACCATGATTATTGCACAGTCCTTTCCAGCTGCCTCTTACCTGAATCAGAACAGGCAGGCTAAACTGAAGCACCATGAAGACCCTGTATACTAAGCCACAAAACTCAATCTCCTCATGCTTCTTGGCCATCACATATTGATCAAGGTTCAAAGTTAGATCTCTTCTTACTCACTAATAGCCTGGGCTGAAAAGAGAGCCATTTCACTACATGCAAGTTTACAGGCCAGAAATAAGAGACTTCAAAGCCTTAATCCAGAAAAGAAATTAGTGATGTTACCTTTGCTCACAAGTGGTTGGCTAGAGCTATTCAAATAATCCCATGCAAAAACAGTAGTATATGAATGCGATTCCGATGACATGCCCGAACAGCCCATGCCTGGAATTATTGGGAGGAGGACAACAATAATGATACCCCAATCATCCATTTATATCTATGGAATTCCAATATTAATAACATTTCTGGTTTTGCTTTAATAATATATCTTCAATTAGAGATATGCATTGCGAGTAAACAGAACTAAAAATATCAGACGGATTGATAATTTACAAACTAACTAAAACTTTAGCCAAACAATAGAAAAGATCAGAATGTACCTACCACAATGTAATCTGTTTATAATTATAGATTTTAAATAAACTATTGATGACTGAGGAGACAGATCATCTGATAAAATCCTTGACACTTAGCATGAAGCTCAGAGTTCACATCCCAGAAGTGATGTACATGCCAGACAAGAACAGCAGACGCTGCCTGCAATCCTAGTCCTCTGCAGGCAGAACCAGGGATTCCCTGGAGTAAGATGACCAAATAGTCAATCCAAATTTGTGAGCTCACAAACAGAACAACAAGAGACCTTCCTTCAATATACAAGGGGAAGAGCAATCAAGGAAGATACCTAGCATCAACCTCTGGCCTACACATGCATACCTTATACATATTCGTGCACCCACATATTGAGGATGTGCATGCACAAAAACTAATAAAATAATAAATATTAGAGTTAAATCTGAGAGTTAAATGTGTCTGAGATGACTTTATCACAGAAGACTCGTATGTGAACAAGAGACATGCTTACATTAATGCAAGTTTTCAGGTGGGCTTATGGATGGAAGTCAACTGGGGAGAGAGGCCTAAAGTCTAGAGAACTAGAAAAATGGAGAGCCAGGGTGTCCTACCTCAAATCCACAGACTGTCAGGATCCATATGCTAAAGCAGGGGTTCTCAACCTGCTTTACTGTGACATTTTAATAAAGTTCCTTGTGTTATGGTGACCCCAATCACAACATTATTTTTGCTGATACTTCATAACCATAATTTCACTACTATTATAAATCATAATGTAAATAGCTCTAGATAGACAGTTGCCCAAAGGGTTGCGAACCATGAATTGGGAATCACTGTTCTATAGGCAGTGTCACATGGCAAATACAAGAAGTAGGTGATGAGAGGTCATTTCTTTGACTAAAGTGAAGCAGTAAAAGGTGACCTCACCTTTGACATAATCCTACCATGGATTCTATCCCATAATGCTTGGACAAGCAAACCTTGAGATGTCTTGGTGGACTGACGCTTGCTAGCAGACAATAAAGGACAATTGGGCTAGATGACACTTGATGGTTAGGTGGCAGAACGTTGGTGGCATAGTCTCCAGCGGGTCTAAACATCATCTGATATATAGTAGGGGATGCGGGATTGCACAAGTCTAGATGCTAGTCTCATACAAAACTGAGTAACACATTGTGTGGGGAGCTACATATTATATATAATCCTCACATATATGGAGGGGAGTTAAGAGCAGATCCTATGTGGGTCATAGGATCCTAGACAAATATTATGGATTCTATCCTATCCTGAGCATAATAAAAACAAAACGGTGGTTCTTGCGTTTTCTTGGCAATTCAACATTGGAAACAGTTTTACAGAAGGAAATACATAGGACTAGCCTTCCCAAATTCTCATAAGCAGGCTAAGATGCTGCAGCAGCTTTTCAGATGCATTTGCTTCTGTGATCAGTACAGGGAGATGGGAGGGGCTGATGAGCAAGACTCTAGGCTCCCCTAACTGCTTAAACTAACAACCTCTTTTGGTTGTTTCTTTAATATTTTGGGTGTCGACATTTCTTTAAAGAAAATTAATGATACCAATGCTAAGGAGTAAAGATGAGCACGCTTGCAAATAAAACTGCCTTCTTTCTCTTGCCTTCATCAGTTTAGTCGTTTAGGGAATCAACTCCTACTCTATAATATCACTGCTCAGTTTTTGTGGTTTCTGTGGTCTCATGACGGAGACCAGAGGCCACCACATGCACTATTTATTATGCCTAGAATTCATTTATGCCCTTTACAAGAAATTCAACACCAACATATGGTCATTAAAAAATTCCAAGAAAACCACAAAGGGATTAAAAAGTCACATATTTTAGGTGAGTAGATTTTTAACACACCACAAGCTACAGTTTTAAAAGCTGCTCCCTAGCTATTTTATTACATACTTGAAATTTAAAGATTATTAAAAAAATAAAGGGACACTGTACCATATTCATTTCTTAGGCATTTTTCATTACTTAAACCATTGGCTTTGAAATTACAAAAAACTGAGGACAGCCAAAAGTGGCTGACCACAGGCTGACGGATCTGTAGGAAAGCTGACCTCTCAGGAGAGCCAAAGTAAACTGAAATCCCTCAGTCTGTGGGGCGCTAGCAGGTTTTTGAAAGCTTGCCAGTTTAATAGGGAAAGATTACATAAAGTAAACAGATTTGTTCCTCCCAAGGTGCCCTCCTTTCCATATCACCATTATTTTGAGTAGGCAACTTAAAGATATTTTCCCAATACCTGGTATATTCTAGTTCACAAAATCTCATAAAATTGTATGGGTAAACTTAGAAAAACAAAGACAGTTATTTTCCTTTTCAGGTTCCTTTTCACATATGAAAAAGGATTAATGGCTGAGGTGAGGTGGTCAGCAGGAAAAGGCCGTGGTTGCACAGGCATAACTACCTACATTCTAACCCCAATTACCAGCAGAAGGATACTAACCCCTGAAAGCTGTCCTCTGACCTCCGCACATGCACCACAGCATGCTGTGCCCTCTCTCATATGTACACATACATCATTTACACAGAAACACACAAAATAGTGCTCATGTTTAAATGTCTGTAATAGTCAGCTAGAAAATCAACAAACTGGATGATGAATATAGAAAGATCTTTAGAGAACATAAGATAAGGGCAGTGATTAAGAAGAATATATCCAAGAGGTCGAGGTTAAAATAATAATCATATTGTTACTATACAGTTGTACTTTCAAAAAAAGCAGCAGTTAAATGACATTTACAACTTCTCTATGCACTCTGGATGATCAATGTGCCAAAGAAAGGGTTAATAATTTTATTAATCCGTTTGCACATTGAAGAATGAAAATTCAGTATGTGTTTCCCATCAGCCTCAGTGGCTCTAAGGAACCACTTATAGCTATGTATATACCCCTTCTGTTTAGGAGAACTGCAAGAAGCAACCACCTGCCCTCTGTTAATTTGAGAATCAAGGAAGACATGGATTGTGCCAGACAATGACAAAGCCATAACTAGCAACAAGTTTAACCAATAAGGAGACAGTGACTATCCAGCTTCAAGAGGAGAGTGAGGTGGAATTTTCCTCTGTATGCTGTGAATGCCATTGGTTAATAAAGAATCTGCTTTGGGAAGAGAACTGCAATCTAATGGATGAAACCACTGAATTATTAACAGCAGTCTTATCAGAAGGTTTATTCTGTTCATTTCCTGACTGGATGTCAAATGGTCCTTCAGGACCAGGCTCTTTCACATTATAGAGATGTTACTGGATGCATATTCTGACAATGATTATGGTCAACTGAAGCAATCTTCCCATTGCATACTTTCAAGTGAAGGTTTTCTCAATCAGGCAATGGTGAAATAGTGATGTGGAAGTGTCATATATCAATCTGTTGATTTCATTGGTTAATTAAATCAAGAAACTGCTTGCCCTGGTAGGTTAAAACATAGGTGGGAGAAGTAAACAGGAGGAAGTGAGGTAAGACTCCTCAGGCAGACTCTGCTCTGCTCCCGGAGAGACTCGACAGCTCTGCTCTCTGGAGCAGAGATGCCATGCTCCGCTCTCCCGATAGCTCTACTCTCTGAGGCACACGCGATGAAGCTCCGACCCAAGATGGACATAGGTTAGAATCTTCCCGGTAAGCGCACCTTGGGGTGCTTACACGAATTATTAGATATGGGCTAGTCCAGGTGCGAGAGTTAGCCGAGAAGAGGCTAGATATAATGGTCAAGCAGTGTTTAAAAGAATACAATTTGTGTGTTGTTATTTCGGGCATGAGCTAGCAGGTGGCTGGGGTGCTGGGGACGCAGCCTCGCCGCTCCTATTTCAACAAAAGAGTCTTTTAATTTTGATAATACAAAACTTAGATTCAAGTGTTTCCACAACTGTGAGAAACCACTAAGACCACCAATTACTGCACACTTCGTACCTTTCAGTTATATTATTGTTGTGTTTGTTTGATAAATCACTTTATTTAGACCACACAGTATTGGTCTAAGTAGGCTGCACCTCACACTGCCACTGCCCAAATAAGCAATGCTTGCAGAAAAGCTCGACAAGCCATGCTTTTTCACTTGGAGGATTAGCCCTATTCTTTTAACACATAAAATGCTAACGCACTTTACTCTTTTTTTCTACAAACAGCATTTAAACTTCCCAATGGGTAATGCAAATTAAAGTATTATGTTATGGGCATGCAAGTATAGAAATTAATGTTTTTCCCTACCCAAAGTTTATCAGTTTGTTTGCAAAAAAATCACCTTAAAAGGTTCATCAGGAGAAATTTTTCAGAAGGGTAAACTTTTCTGTGACACTTATATCATTGACTCATAATAATTTTCCAAAAGTTTTTCACCCCTGTAGCTTTTTCTCTGCTGGAGTCCGAATTCTCTTTGTTTTGTTATTGATGTCTACATGTATTTAAAAACAGTGTGATCCGGCCCCATTGGAACTGTAAGGTCATTTCTATACACAAGTTGGTTATATATTTTTTTCAAACAATTTTCACTTCCCAATGAAACTTGCAATCTAAGAAGAAGTCTGGAAATATTCTATCTTAGAAGTAGGTCACCAAGTCAGTTCTTTCCTTTCTCATAATGCAAACACTGTTTTCCTCCTGTTTTATACGGTAATTTCAAAGACAAAACTAAATGACAATGTTCTGTTTCTCTTTCATATTGCTGGGATAAAACACTGCGAAGAAGGAACTTTGAGGAGGAAAGGGCACATTTCTTCTCACACTTCCAGGTAATAGTTCATCCCTGAAGGAAGTCAAAGTAGGACTTGAACAGGAACCTGGGACATACCACCATAAGGAACATTTCTAATGGGCTTGTTGCCGATGACTTGTTCAGCTTTTCTTCTTCCATACCCAGGGCCACCTGTCCAGTGGTAGCAACATCACAGTGGGCTGGGCCCTCACATATAAATCATTAACCAAGAAAATGCCACCCACAGACCTGCCCACACTCGGTTGTGCTTTCCTCTTCCCAGATGACTCTAGTTTGTGCTAAGTTGCCCGGGGGGGGGGGGGGGGGGGGGTCATGGTAACACTTATGTCCTAAGAAAAGACTCCTATTTGTTCCACCAGTTTTAAATGTTATATTTTCTATGTGCTTGCTATTTGGAGAACTTTCTTTACTAACTGAAGATAAATGAGCAGTCTTTAATAACTAGGAAGGGATGTTATTCTCTGATAAGATTGAACTCTTGGATCACAACATAAATGGAACCATCAACAGAACTATAGAGAAAACATTTTATAATTTTACTTTAGAAAAATTTCAAAATCTTCAAATGAACACTAAAACAATCCACTTTATTTTCTGAACAACATCTGAATATGTAAGAAGCTGGGGGCTTGATGCCTATTGTCATACTCCAGTGAAAGAAATGCCAACAAAGCCATCCTTTTCTTCTAAGTGATTTAAAACAGATATGAAAGTGAATCCTTTGGCATTTGGAGAGAACTCCTTTGTGAGGCAAACCGCCAAATATAATCTTCATTTTGTATAATGCAGCGGAGTTTAAAATACTTGGAAACAATTTAACTTAAACAGCTTGGTTGCCTATAAGCAAAGACACCCAAAGGACAGCTTTCCAGGCTGAGATGAATCATCCACCACTGGGTTGATCTATTTCAAGTATTAGTCATGCCTCCATCAGTATCAAAATCTAAAGATGCTGTCTTTTATTCATATAATTCAAAATGTACACAAACTCATGAGGTTGAATGGTTCTTCATTAAATTTACAGACAAGTTCAAATAATTAAATCACAATCTAAAATATTACCAGTTCCTTATGGTTATGTAGAGAATGAGATTTTTAAGTGATTTCAAAAATCTCAGTGACTGAAAAAGAATCTTTTAAATGGATGCATGACAATAAAAATATAAAGATAGGATAAGCAACCAGATAAATAATAATCACCTGCTGATGTTATATAAAATAGAACTCTTTTATTCAATAATCAAAAACACTGCAGCTGTAAGGACCAATTTTAACATGGGCAAATTTTAAACCTTAATAAAAAAAAATGTGTCCCAGCGAAAGATTATTTCGCTTCAAATGCATAGTTTGAAAGACTTCCATGGTGTACACGTTGATGGACCATTCTTCATAAAGGAGAGTAACTACCTTACTATACTTGATACATGGCAATTCACACCTTTAGTTTGAGTTGTGCTTTGCTTCAGAATTTCAACCATATTTACATAGAAATAACAGAAACTTTTCTTAAAAATTCCAACAGAGTTCCTTGCTTGTTCGGGTTTGTTTGTTTGCTTTTGTTTTTGTCTTACATTCACTAAAGAAAGAATTTCACATACAACACATTACAACCAAATACTCAGTATACTTCTGGTATTGAAATAAATATTTACACATCAATAAATAAATTAAGGAAAGAATGTTTATAAACAATGATATTTTCCTTTACACACACACACATACACACACACACACACACAAAGCAAGATGGCAGCTGATGCCTGAGCTGCAGCCTGCCTAACATCTCAGGTGTCACTTTTCCTGGTTTGTATTCTCCATCCTCCTGCCAAGAAGAAAAAGTAAAGTGTCGTCGTCCAGACTTTTCTGAGGACAATTAAAAGACAAAAGGCAGCATCAACAATGAAAACATATGAACCAATAGGAAGATTCAGTTTCACATTGGCTGTTAGCTTTAGGTTGAACCTAAATTGTCATGTCTATTACTGCGCACAATTATAAAAATACTATAATATATGTCAATCACATTAGAAGAATACTTCATAACAAACATAAATCTCTGCACTATGTGGATTTCAATGAAAAAACAACACTGTTTTGAACCACCAAAAGGAAAAGTTTGAGGGAAGAAAATAATTACTAACACTTGTTAATATTCTAGCATAACGTGACAAATGTGCTAAGTATCAATAGGAGCAATCTTATTGAACACAACTCCATTATCGCAGGTGTAATTCCCAGCTTATTAAGGAGTCAAGTTTACTTACTTGTCAAAGGTTCCTGAGTCATTCTACAAACTCACCTCCATGTACATCAAACTACTGTTTTCACTTCAATGAAATGACACATCTAGGAATCTTAATATATATCAGATTTTAAATAAAGAAAATAAATCTCTGATACATTAAATGACTACATTAGGAAACTGAACTGAGAACTTTTCATGGATATTGATAGAAACTAAAATATCAAATTATTAATCTCACTATTTATTTTTATACTCAATATAGTACTTACCAAGTATTGGGAAGAACATGTGTATACATGCATGTAGAAGCCAGAGGTCAACATCAGGTGACAGTTATCAAGACAGCTATCTGTTTATTTATTTATTTATTTTGACACAGCATCTCTCATTGGTATGTAGCTTACCAAGAAGGCTAGAAATTCTTATATTTCCACTTCTTAAGTTCTTGATTTATAACACCTCCAAAATCCTAGCTTTATTATGATTTCTGGAATTTAATTCAGGTTGTATGTGGCAAATATTTTACTGACTGAGCTATCTTTAAACCCCAGGAAAATTTATTTTTTAATTACACTAATGTTAGTTTAAGAGCCAGTTGACTTTTATAGGAAATATATACCAGGTTAATTCTAAAGGAAACTGTATTTCACAAATAACAATCTCAAAAGATGACTAACAGTTTAATCCCTTAAGGGAAATACAGTGAATTAAAGGATGCGTGGAGCTCAACTATCAGGGAAGTAAAACGCCTACCTTAATTTTTGAAGAAACATAATTTTAATACATTTTTCTACAGCAGACACAAAGACCTATTGAATCACAAGCCGCTTGCCTTATTGTGCAAGCATGACATGCAGGCACACTTCACTTAATTCCCAACTCTCTCAATATTATAAAGCAGTTGCTTCCAAAACCACATTACAAGCATTTTCTTTCATAAACACTGCATATGTGAAGCACTTCCTAAATTGGTAAATGTCTAAAATTGAAAACGGGGAAATCAGCAATTTTTGACTACCATTTTTCATTTTTTTTTGGCATTATTCTGCTATTTACAGTGTGTATAGTTCCTAATCTAGAGTTAAAATACAAATCAACGTTCTGTTTTATACAAGTGTTGTCTTCAAACTCTGCCAGGGAAGTTTTGGGAAATATGCTATGACTATAGCAGTAGTGCCAGGGGCAGAAGATATGCGCAGAGAAATGTACCGATTTTATTATCACTATTTTCTAGATGGTAAAACTTAACAAGCTGTTCTTATCATTCACAGGTCCAAACAAATATGGCGAAATAATACTATTAAGTGCCTGTATTCCCCTTGCTCTTTCAAGGCATTATCAGAAG
The DNA here is from genome assembly GCF_014885135.2 of Alexandromys fortis. Lineage (NCBI taxonomy): Eukaryota > Metazoa > Chordata > Mammalia > Rodentia > Cricetidae > Alexandromys > Alexandromys fortis. The sequence goes on along the minus strand of NW_026067903.1, from coordinate 14,007,177 downwards.
ACCTCAGAGATCCATCTCTGACATCAGCAATGCATTAATGAAATTGGAAAGGTTATGAATGGTATTCATCTTCTCATAGAAGAGAAAGTAAAAGGTGACTGCTTTTCCAAAGTGATTCATCAGTAATTTTTGACTGCAATTAATACATTAACATCTTCCCTTTTCAGAACTTTATTCTTTCGTTCACTTAATGTTTATTTCAACTGGTAGTCACAAAGATTATGTTAAGACTGGGCTACAATTTCAAAACTCCAGTCTTTTTACTCAACTAAAAAGGAGAAAATTTAAGTAAAAGAATCACATAGCAAGAGAGTTAAGTGCTAGAACAAAACTACAGTATTTGCAAAGTGCTGCGGGATTCAGCAAAAGAAGGGGCAAACTTCAGGGTCTGTTTCCTCAAAGAAAGATGGATGCACTATATATTCTTTGAAGAAGGTTCAGTGATAGCAATAATTTACAAAAGACTCATGATCCAAGGAGGATAAGAAGGAAGATGAAAAGTAGGAGAAAAAGTAATATAAAGGCAAATAAGAAGAGAGAAGGCACTGGAGATAAAAATCCCTCAAGATTATAAATGTGTGCAAACACACATACACACACACACACTTATGGGTTAGAGTCTAGAGTTTACCCAGTCACACAGTGACTCTTCCCTTGGGAGCTGGGATATTCAGGATTAGCATAGCCAGTCTAGAAAGACAAATGGGTGAGTGTGTGCAGATTTCCTGGAATCTATACAGGGTTCCTGCTTCCCTTCACATAAGTAGAGCCATTGATGTCAGCAGCACACAAAGGTTCCTTTAAGACTTCTTATATGACTTGGATATTCTGGTGTAGGATTCTTCTGTTCAGACTGTTTTAATATTGCCATTCGATTTCATGCCAAAATGTCTATCCTAACTATACAATTCAGAGTCATCTTCTGTAATAAAGCATATTACTGAAAATGTGAAAATGGTTTTCTGAATGGTTGCTGGTCTGTTCCTGGAATTCCATCCAAAAATCCAGTGGATACCAATGTTAATTGTGTGTGTGTGTGTGTGTGTAAGAGAGAGAGAGAGAGGGGGGGGGTCTTGGAAACCAAATAATGTCTAAACTGTCAAATTACTGTTTTTAAAAAGAGTCACTTTTCTAAAATTAACCTCATGATTTCAAAAAAAAAAGCAGGAGTGACTGATAGCTAACTTTCTGTGAGCAGATGTCACCTCCAACTATGTCAAATACAACTTTCAATTAGAATGTTCTGGAGTGTGCTCAGATGAGATGTTCAATGAAACAACTGTGCAGGAAATTTGCTGGGTGTTGTAGTCTGCAATTGTTGGTATCACAAGAAAGGGTAATAAGTTCTGCACCTTGATGAATAGTATTTATTTTAAAAAAAAATCCTCTCTTACAACAGACATCCACTGTGGAGAGCCTACTCTTTGCTCAGTGCTAACTCCATTCTCATAACCAAATTGGGCATAATCACAATAGCCATTGTCATACTTGGTCATGAACCTCACTGCTGTGCAAAAACCACCTGGAGTTGTGTCTACTGTTTGGAGAATCCCTGACAAATCTGTGCCACTTGTATGATACAATCTAGGTAGACCTGCTAAGGCTAACTGTAGTCACTAGGTACACAATGAATGAACTGCAAGTCTACAGTTGTGGTGGGAATAATGCTGTATTAATTCTTGTAACACCTTCAGCAGAGATGAATATTTTCTTCCATAAAAAACATGATCATCAAACAATATAAGTGTGGGTGAAATTTTTAAAACTTCATATTATAAATTAGAAGAACCCTTGAGTTAAATAAGAGCAGCAATTCAGTATGTAATTATTAGCCTCAACCTCTGGCTGCAGCTATGTGGTTTACTTCAAATAATATTGAATAAATCATTCCTAACATAGTACTTTATGTCACTTACATAAAATATTTAAGAATTAATGTACTTTGCATAAATGGTACAAAATTAGGAGTCTAAATTTTCATATTTTTTTCTACAATGCATCCTAAACAAAAAAAAAAAACCTTCTTTGGATGAAATAAGAAGGCTATCATACATATTTTAAAGAATTATTTATAAATTACCAACTTCAATGTATCAGGGGAACTACTTATCCTCACATTTTTAACTCCAGGCACCCAGACAATTAGAAAGCATAAATTTAGACTACAAAGAATATAGCTGGGCAATTTTTATTGATACAGCTTTAAAAAAAACCCTATTATATAAATTTGGTACTTTGGCATCATACACATTATAAAATTTCAAGATAAGCATATATTTGCCTCTGCAAGTATTTCCTTCTCATTTTTACAGCTGATTAGCAACATGAAATAAGTCTTTTACCCATGCTTTACAATACAATGCCTCCAACCCACTCATCTGCAAATCAAATGTGCACTGTGGCTTCTACAAATCCCAGCAATGCCCACATCCCATGCTGACCACCAGCAGCAGCCCTGAAAACCATGCATAATGAGCTCCCAACTTTTTTTTGCCACCTTCATTTGAGAACAGGCTGCAGACCTGGATAAATTCTCCGCTTTCAATCTGATCAGGGCTGAAGTTGATGATCGAATTTGAACAATGGAAGAACTGCATTTATAATTCCTATTTAAACACCAAGAAGACACACAAAGCTAGGTTTCGGATGCTCGCTGCTTTCTCAGTGAGCTTGTGGCATCCCACTTTCTGTGTGTACTGTAGTTCTTATTCTAGGGGACACTAATTAGTTTTAAATGGTGTTAAATACCATCCCTGCAGTTGTAAGTGCTTCTCTGGGATTTTTTTTTTTTTTACTAGAGAAAAGAACTCCTGTAATTTAAAACTACTTTGTTTTCTTCAGCCACAGATGTTAGTGAGACACTGACCTGTGGCAATCTGAAAATGCTTCAGCCCTTTCTCCTTGCCATTAGCCTGCACTCATTTTCTAACTTTCTTTTCTGCCTTGTGCCATTGCTTTTCCATAATTCCCATCCCCCAAATTGCAGCCAGCAGAGAAACAGCACCAAGCTGTCGAGGCTTCTCTACCCCTCCCCTTTCCCCTTGCTGGCTCCACTTCCCTACAAAGCCTTGGCTACCATTAAAGAAAATTCTCCAACAACGTGTCAATTTTATATTGGCCACAAAGACAACTTCTGTTGGGGGAGGGAGAGGAAAGAGGGACTGGAGCTTGGCTGTCCCTTTCCACAGACTGGGATCTTTGTGGCAATCAGAAAACATTTCCTGCATAAGAAATCAACACACTCACTGGTTGCAGGGCTGGGGGACAAGAAAGAATATGCACTGGCTCTGTCCTCTAACGAATGGAGCATAGCCACTAACCTTCCAAGCAAAAGTCATTTTCTCAAAATATGCCATGCTTTCTTACATTATTAAAAAATAAGCCACAATCTTAAAGCTTCTGCTAGCTCCCCCACTGAGGATGGGTGAACATTACAAGCCACAGGAACACTTGCGATTCTTCCTCTGCATTTCCGTTGCACTATTTTGTTTTGTTTTCCCCCACTTAGCTCATTCCTGAGTCTCTCTCTCTCTCTCTCTCTCTCTCTCTCTCTCTCTCTCTCTTTCTTACCCCCCCCCAACTCCCCCATATCACCATATCAACAAAGGACCAAGAAAGTATTGAGAAACGACTTGCAAGAAGCAACTTGGTGGTTTAGAATCTGGCTGCGCCTTCACTGCCACCACCCCCTCCTTTCTGCTGGAGACTTCAGAGGTGGAGACCCAGGGAGCTGTGGCTTCCAGTGTGTTTCTCTTGCCTGGCCAAAGACCACACATAGGGATGTACTGTGCAAAATTCTCTCCACAAAACAAGGACCTGGGTGAAAATGGTCCCTCTTGACTTCAGAGACAGGCAGTCTCCGAGTCCACAGAGGCTTTCTGTTGAGTGTTTCCTCAAGTCACAGGGAGAGGAGAGAGGGTGAGAAACAGGTGAAAGAAAGGGAAGAGGACATTTGCTGGACTTGATCAGAAGGAAGTTTGTATATGCATTTACCCTTAGGAGCATGTGTGGATTCCTAGCCTGCACAGAGGCACACATTTCCTCATTAACCCTTAACACAACTGGCTTCTCATTTCTGTATCTCTCTGCTCCTGAACATTCCCCCCAGACTTCCAGAGCACTCTGCTGAGCTGCCCATGGCCTCCGCTTGTCTCTAATGTCATGAAGGCTAAACCTAGTTTCAGAGCCCTTCAACAGTGAAGACCACAAATCAAATTACTTCAAAGCTGACAGAATAAATTAGGCTGAAGTAGTGATCCAGCAAGGGTTACTTCCATGCAAAGTTTTCCCCACCCCCCAGCACCCATTTTCCCCCTTTCTCTGGGCACTTACCTTCTTTGGGTGGTCTTTTAGCCTCCCTGGTCAGATTGCAGACCTGAGTAGTTTGCAGCTCCTGAGTCAGGCAGCCCTCCGTCTGCTCATTCAGGGGTAACACGACGTTATTCAACAAAACCAGCGACTGGTCATCAATTCCCCACTCTCCCAAATGCTGAGGGCAGGTGCACTTTGTGTACATGATTCCACAAGCCTCTGTTCTCCCATTTTCTGATTTTAAGCAACTCTCCAACCAAGTGCATAAGACATGGCAGCCAAACTGGCTTGGGCTCACCTTGTTCAGTACCAAAAACTCAAAAAAAGATTTCTGATCTTCTTCGCCCTTTTTCTGTAATCCTGGAAAATCAGTTGGAAATACTCGACGTATCTGAATAAAATTTTTATCATACTGTAGAAAAACAAAAGCATTCTTGGAACTGCAGAGTTGCATTATTGAATGGTTCTTTCTCAAAAGATCCTTTATTTTTTCATGGGAAAAATGATCAAACTGATAAGCCAGAAGGGAAAAGTTAGAGCAGCTAAGGTCTTTTTTGGAAAATTTCAGGTAAATGCTATATTTGGTTGGATCTGGATTTTCCAGCGTCCAAGTGCAGTTTGTAAAGTTTTTGGGAAACATTTCACTTACAGAATAGGATCCATAAATGACTCCCTTCACCAAAGTTGAACACCAGAAGTCTTGGGCAGCATTAAATCCAAACATAACCAGGAGATAGGTGGAAAATATATAAATCAGCAGGTTACGAACAGCCTTCATCCTATGTCATTTGGCCTGTAAAAATGGCAGCGGAAGTGAAAAGCAAGCAGAAGACCACAGGCATTGAGAAAACAAAACCCGTCCAATATTGCAGCCAGCTGTTTTCAAGATTTCCGTAAAAAGCCCTTTTTAAAAGAAGGGCAGGTGATTTTTATTTTATAACGCCGGGAAATTACCAGTTGCCGTGCGAACAGCGCCCTCACGTGGCTACTGGCAATGAACAGATTCTCCACGTTCAATATAAAAATAACATTTAATAGATTATTAATAGTTATGTCCTAATTCATCCACCAGGGTTTCCTGCACATCCATTATCAATCTACCAAGTGAAGCGGGACAACTGGCTTCCTGGAGTAACCTACATGTTAATTGCTGAGATACTGGACTCAAGTTCCCCAGCCTTTTCCTCTCCCTCCTGTCTTCTGCCTGCGGTAAACACCACCACACAGAATCTAATCTGATAATCCGGGAGCAGCTGTCATGGCATCATTTCTTTACTCTTTAATGTGAAAAGTAATCACGATAAATTATGGCCACGGCTTTAAAGGCACAAACGATCATGGGTTCCAGATGGAGCATCGTCTTCCAAATGCCCCTACTTGCCTTTGCAGGGGGCACCATGTGAACTGATGAGACATGCCCGTGCAAAAACATGGGCATTCGTGGGGACTCATAGGACAGTAAAGCCAGCGTCTGGGAAGGGCACAGATGGACAGACACAGGAAAGTCCTGATGTTCAGCATCGCCACTGAGGACAAGATTTGAGGCAGTCATTTCATATGACATGCCCTCCTGGGATGCATAAAGTGGATCACTGTATTAGTATCTGTATCCAAAGGCAATGTGTGTGTGTGTAGGGGCGGGGGGATCCCAGAACTGTACTCACTGAGCTCCCTCCAGTCTTTGAATTTTCTCTCTAAATTGTGGTTGTCTTATCTAGCATTATCTCCTGTAAATTAGGATTTACACATTATAGATATAAAAATTGGTAGCTTTCCCCCTATTGCTCTCAATGACTGAATTTCTGCCTTTCAAACAAGTGCTCCAGAGCTCTTCTTTTTTTGTTGTTTGTTTTTATCCATTATCAAAGCATCCTCGATTAGATTTATCTCTATAAGTTGTTATCCCAAAATAACTTGAATATTTTTCAGCTTTAACCTTTACGAAGTTATTTCTCAGAATAAATGACAGTGCTTTTTTTTGCCCAGCCTTTGAACTGATGAAAGTGATGTCAAGTTAATTTTAAAAGGCTTTAGGCTGAAGTCTTTTCCACTGTTCTATAAGAAGAGCTATTCAGACAGACATATAGACAGTTAAAGAGTTCCCATGCCTGCTCTGTCTGGTCCTCTTTGAGCCAAAGCACAAAACCTTCTTTGCCATTGCGTAACACACCAACACATGCACTCCCAATCCAATGACCAAAGTCCCTGAACATATCTGCATGTTATAGATCATTATTCAAGTAGTATGTCTTGACAGAGGCCAAACAGCCCCAACTGTAAATCTCTATATAGCAGCAGTCTAAAATAACACAGGAACAGACACGACTACCAGAACAGTGTTTTCTCTTCCAAACGCACAGCGCGAGGAGGAATGCCTTTTCCAGTTGAAAAATAAAGGCAATGATCTTTTAGGGATCAAAATGTGTGGTTAGGAAAAAACTGGAAACAGTCTCCTCCGCGTGTGTAAGAGCGTGTGTGTGTGTGTGTGTGTGTGTGTGTGTGTGTGTGTGCTGTAGCACTTCGCAGGCAATGCAGGTCTGCGCAGTGTTCTTCAGGATAGAGTGTAGGCGTTGAAAGCCAATGTGACAGTAAGTGTCTAAATTAGGAATTCCAACCATGAAAGGGGGCTTCATTTTATAATCAGGAACTCAAAAGGAGGTCGTAGTTCTTTTCCTTATAAAATCGATATTTCTGCTTCCATTTCTTTGACAATGCATGTCGGCAATACTGTGCTTATCAGTGACGAGAAAGAGTGGGAATGAGCCGCTTTCACGTCCCCTCTTGAGCGGGCACCCTTCACGGAAAGCTCTTCATTTTTAATCAGTCTTGGTGGAGGAAGTCTTGATTTTTTTCCAAATAATAATAAATATGAATCAATGAACTGTCGCCCCCCCACCCCCACTGCAGGGCCTGTTCAAACAACTGTATGTCTGTCTACGGAAAATAACGGGCCAGGGGTTGGCTAAGGGATGGTCACCGAGGTCTCCAGAATGCTGTATTTATTTATTTATTTATTTATTTGGCTCTTGCTGAGAGGTAAACCAGCACTGAGTTTAGCTATTTTCCAAACTGATCTTCTGGGTGACACTTTAGTTTAGCCGAACATAGACGGCGCCATCACTCCACTGATTTTTTTTTTCTCCCACTAGAAGACCCAGTCCTACTGGATCCTAACTTCCTTTTAACCTACCCCCCACCCCACCGCTAAAATTATCTCAATCACGCACGAGTTGCTAGATTTTCTGGGTCTCTCTCCCTATTCCTTCCCACCCAGCTCACCTCTTCAAAACCAGAGACTTCTCTTAACTTTTCAACTGCGGCGTTTAAGTAAGCTCAGAATCTCTCCATCCGCCAGCAACAGCCTTGACTTCCCTCCCCACAAAAACTGATTCCAAGCTTCTCCGGGGCGACCCCAGAAGACAGAGGTGACCCCGAGGCCCCCTTCCTTACCTTCCACTCCGAAAGCTCCGGGAGGCTTTTGGTCTAAGACACCAACACAGGCACAGGTCCCAACAACAGTGACGGAGAGACTCCCCTTCGGTCCCAATCACCGTTGCCCATTTTTTCCCCCGGCTCAGCTTCAAATAACAGGATTTATTATTGGGGAAAAAATGCACGCATACGAGAAGCAAAAAGGGGGGACATAAGAAAAGGGGGTACCCAGTGGCCAGAGCCTTGCGCCTTCTCCAAGTGAATGAAGCCTCCAAAGGAGAGCCGGGGAGAGGCCCCCTGAAGGGGGTCTCGACAGAAACAACAAACAAAAAACAAATAACAAAAATGGAAGTGGATTAAGAGCGCAGATGTGTTTTCCCAAACCCACCTCCCGCCCCCCACAAACGGATTGGCCAAGAAGCCAAAAAAGCGCTGAGAAGTGGCCGCCGGCGGCGGCGGCTGAGGCTGCGGGCTGGGGCGGCGGGCTGCTGACAGGAGTGCTCCCGGCCGGTGGCGAGGCTGGAGCTGGAGCTGGCTGCTCGGTGCGCCCTCCTCCCTGCCAGGTACCGATAGACCGAGCGCGGCTGACGAGCTGAGGCAAAAAAAAAAAAAAAAAAAAAAAAAAAATCCTGGGCTGGCGACGTCGGGAAGCTGTGTGAAAGCCCGGCGAGGAGGGAGGCGCGCGAGGGCGCGATATAGTAAAGCTGTGTGTCGGGCGTGCGCGCCGGCGCGCGGCGCTCGCTCTCCCCGGGGCTGCGCGCACGATGGGGGCCGCGCGCTCCTCGGCGCGCACCCGCCGCCCCGGCAACCAACACCACCCCCCTCCCGCCCCGCACCGCACGCGCGTACTCGTGGGTGCGCGCGTCCCCGGCGGAGCGCTGCCCCGCGGGGGGCTGGAGTCCGGCCTTCCCCCGCCTCCCCACGGACCAGCGGGCGCGGGAGCGAGGAGGGCGGGAGCGGGCTTTGCCGGGCTGCAGCCGTGCCCGCGCCCCCGCTGCTCCAAAGCCGAGCCCGTCCGGAAAAGCAGTCTTTTCTTCGTCTGGGAGGTTTTCTCATCCTCAGTTCCCACCGCTGAGGCTGGTGGCTACCAACTCTAGGAGAAAGTCTCCTGGAGGAGAGGCAGGGGGGGGGCGCGGAGGACGGGAAGGCGACCCGGAGGGGTAGGAAGTAAACGCTGGACTCGACCGTCCTTCTTTTTTCGGCCTTTCAGTGCGGACCTGACGCAGCGGGGGAGCTGTCAGTCACCACCGGGATTTAGCATTGATCCAGTCAGCAGCTGAGGGGCCACCTCTCACCTCCCGCGGCTACTTGTCTCTGGCTAGAAGCTGGAACAATAGTTGGTTTTTGTTGTTCTCTTGTTTTTTGTGTGTTTTTGTTTTTGTTTTCCGTCAGAGCCAGACTGCAATTAGCATCTTATTTGTTCAGGCTCGAAACAGTTTTTGTCAGGACCACTGTGCGGGCTACCGAGGTCAGGCTTCCTGCACTGCTCTCTGCACGGCGACGGGGCAATAGTGCGGGTTCTAAACTTTTGATTCGTTCTGCTTTCTTAATGCATTTATTCCTTGTCAAGTTTCCCCTCCTCGTAGCAAGTTTGGGTAAGTGATGGGAAGAAATGAGGAAAAGCTACTGTTGCCCATAGAGAAGGGGGGAAAGAGGATAAATTTCTAGACGCCTTCATCGTTTCATTTACGTGTTGTTTATTTTTGCCTCCTGCACAGACGTCTGAAGAAGTATCTGATAGGTTTCAGAAGCAGGCTGCAACTGGTCATTCGCCTTCTAGTTTTGTCTCTACTTGTAGACGCGGCTGGTGGTTTGCAAAACAAGTGTTTGGATAGTGTGGTGATGTGGTGGGAGGAGACAAGATGGACTATGCTTTTGAGCCGCGAGCCTTCCTAAGGGTGAGTTGCCCGAGCGAAAGGTGAAGTTGAATGAAGCAATTTTCCGTCATTTGCTCTCTACTCTCTCATTTGCATTTTTTATTCTCCTTGTTCCTCTCCCCTGGAGCGGCTGCTTAGCCAAGAGCACAGTTTTCCAGGGCGGGCTATCGTGAGAACACGGGAAGGTGCTGATGATCCTTTATGCACCAGAATTGTTTGAAATATTAAAATTGGTTCTTTGGCTCTTTACATCGTAATGCATATTAATAGAATGACCCTTTTCGAGGCTTTCTCTTTTAGGACAAGAATTGAAGGAACACCCTGTAAGGGAAACAGTTAATCACTCTCCAGCAGGCTTCAACTATGTTCCCAGGAACAAATCACCAGGGAGAGCAGCCTGGGTGGCATTTTGGTTTTGTGTCATCTTTAGTTCATTACAATGCTTTTATTCATTTAAGGGAATGTGAAAAGAAAATGGGTCTTATATATCAAATGCAAAACATAGTATGTATAATGAACACATTTTCTTGTAAAAACAAAGACTATTCTACAGTACAAAAGAGGGAAATGTTTCTTTATTTATTTCAACTTTTGGCATAACAGTCATAATATTTGCAAGACATTTGGGTCAGTCTGTTATTTTATCCAGAGCAATAAATAAATAAATTCATAATAAGTGTGTAATAAAAATGGAGAATAAAAATACGTTGCATGGTTTGTGCATAAACACATATAATAATGTGGGGTTAGTTAGAATTCTCACACAGCCGTGTCTTCTCTCTTATCACTGAGCACTGTGATTTTAATGTTTCTTAGAAATCCCTAAAGTCATGGCACCATAGAGTAAGAATAACAGCCTAGGGGGACAATTTAAAAAGACTTAATCCTAAACGGAAAGGAGCATTGTTCCCGGGATCATTTTAATTCAAGTAGGATGCAGGGCTGGGTCAGAAAGGAAAGCCACTCTGATAAGGCGCTTCACCCTTCACACTCTTTCCCATAACCTTCATAAATTGCCGGCTACCGAGCTGGCCTGATGATGATCCTGCTGAGGTATATTTATAGCAGATAATTTGTAGATGATAAATATGCCAAGCAAGGCACAGCTACAGTAACCCAGGGCTCATCTGACTTCCTCAGGGGGTCACAATCAAGAATAACAAGTGGAACTATGTGAGGAGAAGCTGGCCTCCAGGCCCCGACAACACCATCCAAGGCAGCCCAAGAAGACATCATATTGTTTCCTGCCTGCATGGAGTTCCATGGGAAAGCTTTGCTGTCGTTGACTCAACAATAAAAAGGAAGACAGTGTGCACCCTGGGCTCTGTGTCCTGAGATGATTATTACCAGATTTTACTACTTACTTCACATGTGTCCCTATGTTTATCTTTCTATATATTTCACATTATATATGTATGTCTGTTATACATGCATATGTTTTTATATGCATATGTTATTCCCTAGTCTATCTGTACAAATATGTATATTTGGTATATACACATGTGTCTCACTTTGGCATGTTTGGAAGGGTACATTATGTTTTTTATCCATGGCAAGTAGTGTAATTTACACAAAAACTATCAAATTAATTGTAAAACTAGATTTTATCCATATCCTTGTAGATTTTCACAAGGCATGCTGAGAAATCAGTGTGAACTTGTCCAAATCTAGACTGGTATTTTATGGCATTACCATCATTCAAAGTGGCCAAGGTATCTAAAGTTGAGCATCTTCACAATTGTACCTTCTATTATTTATCAGTATTATTAATCACTCCAAGGAAATAATGTTTCTATGTATAGTACTTTTAAACTTCCTTTTCCTAGCTAACTTTCTGCATTTGACAATACCCTATCTTCCTGGAATATTGCTTATGATTCAGTGTCATCTGCTTAATTCCCATCAAATAATAAGAATATCCATTTCAGAAAATGCTTTAGAGTGTTTGTTTTCTTTACATGTATATACATTTGCATGGATATCTGTGTACAACATGCATGCACGAGTGCTCAGAGGTCAGAAGAGGCATTGTCTCCTCTGGAACTGGAATTACAGATGTTTGTCAGCTGCCAAGTGGGTTCTTGGAACCAAGCCTGGGTCCTTCATAGAAGCAGTTAACCCTGAGTCATCTCTCCAGCCCCATTTTTACAAAAAGCTTTTCCTTGTCATGTCTCATATGGCATTTTAGGTAACACTATATTGCCACATTCCAAGTTTTGTCGTTTATCATTTTTAGTAAGATTAAAAGAAGCACACATTGTAGGAAGTTTTTTCATTGTTCATTCCATGCATTATTTTTTTCAGTAATTGACATCTCTGCTGATGTACACACAAGATTTGAAAATGAATCATCTTCCTCTGTCTTCTCCTCCTAGGTTTCCTTCCTCTTGTCTAGAATCTCCTGAGATATGAACTCTGTCGAGGTCCAGACTCAATGGTGTTCACACATTCCAGGGTAGGAGAGTGAGAATTAGAATTATTAACAGAGATAAGAGAGAAATGAAAGACAACAACACAGAACATCAGGGAAATTCAGTGAATGCTGAATTTTCCTGGATTTATTTGTATACTTCACTCCAAAAGGGGAGGAGGGAGGCAATAGACTTTATTAACATGATATAAGGAATAGATCAAGTATTCTGCAGGCAGTCACCCCCTGAGACCTCCTGCCAATATCTTTGAAGGTGCAAGATTGGACTTGAATTCTCTGTTTGGTCAAGATGGAGCAGATCCACCTCTATACTCAAAATACTAATTAACAACGCCCTACGTTGGGATCTCTTGTTTGTAGCCACACCAGTTATCAATAACTTTGAGGGAGCAAGAATAAGCTGAAACTCTACAGCTTTTACTCAAGGTGAAACAGGCCTCATATCTGTGGGCACTGGCAGAACTCAAATCATTTTCTCATGCACCTAAATCAACAAATGTTTAAATAGTCATAAAGTGGTAAGATATCATGTTTGAATTGCTATGCTAAAACTTGTTATGTCTAGCACAGAGACAAGTTTACCTTCTCCTCCTCGTTATTTTTTTTTAAATAACAAAGTATCTTAGTAACCAAACTGGATTCAGTCTCCACATAAATATAAATCGGTTATTTTCTCCTCAGATATTGTTGAAAAGAAAGCACAGGCCAAAGCAGTAAAAAGTAAAGGGAGTGAGGGAGGTAGAAAGGCAAGAAGAAAAGTTTGCCTGTTTGCCTTGGCAATCCAATGTTGAGTTTGATTGGGTCTCATCTCAACCAGCCCAGGGGACCACTGATCTCACTTTTCAATTGTATTTGTGTTCCCCAGTATAGTAACACAGGCAAGAAGTTTAGGTCTTTGGTAGTTGTTGACTGTCAATTTCTACAGTTTTGTTCATTGCATTCAGGAAACATGTGTGGTCTCATGGATATATTGCAAACTAATTTGGAAATTTGGGGCTTTAAAGGCTCAGAATAAAAGTTGTCACTGGAGTAACTCGCCCCAAAATTCTTCTGTCAGTTACGGAGTCTTTGCCCTAAAGTTATTTTAGTTAAGACATTATCTTTGATCTATACAAATTCAAGTCTTTAGAAGTAAGATGCTTTCACAATGAAGTTGACATTAATTATTTACCTGGTTAGGGACATGAAGCTGTGGCTTTTCTATACTTATAATAGGAAATTGATAAGTGATTACTATTTTTTTCTATTATTTTCTAAGTAAAAAAAATGTGCCTGCTGTTCAAGTTAACCTCTGAATATGAACAAATAGCTGTCCTGCCCAGATAAGGCACCAATGAAGGGACAAATAGCAGTCTCCACCAAGTCTAGCCTCACAGACGGATGTATGTTACTGAGTGATCTACAGGAGTGTGGCATAGAGGTAACTCAAAAAGAGCTGCCTTACCCCCCAAAGCACATACCTCAAGAACACTGCTTGTCTGTAATCCAGTGCTGGGGGTTCAGGGGTCTCCAGTGCAACTCTCCCCTCCCCTAAAATCGCTTGCTTTTATCCATGTGAGGAGGGATCTTGTCAAGCTGTAATTTTCTTTCTTCCTTGAAAGAAATTATGGAATACTAGTTAGAACATGTGATGACATTTTGTCTGTGTTTTAACAAATGAAGCTTCCCTGAAGATCAGAGTACAAAACAGAGCCTCTGGAGGTCAGGCAGTGGTTGCACACACCTTAATCCCAGCACTTGGAAAACAGACACAGATAAATCTATATTCGTTCAAGGCCACCCTGGGTCACACAAAATTGCTCCAGTATAAAAGAGAAACAGTGCTCACACAAAGGTGATCCTAGCATTTATGATCACATGCCTTTAATCCCAGCAGCTGTGGGATAAGTCTTTTATACACTGTAATATTTGTCACTCATACTGGTTTAATTAAATGCTGCCTGGCCAGCAGCCAGGAAGGAAGTATTGGTGGCGCTACCAGAAGAGGAGAATTCTGGGAAGAGGAAGAAGAGAAGGTAAAAGGGGTCCCATAGGGGCTGCTATGTTTCTCTGATCTTTCATCTTTCACCCCTTAATATCTGTCTCCAAGATATTTTTTATTAAGAACAATTAGAATTCCTGCTACAAGAGCATCACACTCAAGAATCACACAGATATTATAGACAAGAACTGAACAAGTGCAGAGACTGAAGAATATTGCTAGTAGTCTAGATTTTGTGTATGTTTCTCTACTGCCAACAATGTGCTTAACACAGTGAAAGGAAAATCAGCTTAGTTTATATTTAAGGTATATACTTATTATAACACTAATTAATGCACTGCCCATACGTGCAACACATTCTGATAGAATAAAAGTGTCAGTATACAGTCTCTGATCATAATTCAATGTAATGTTTAATATAAAGATACCCTTTAGGATGAACAGGACAGTTCAGCAGGTAAAACAATTCCACTCAAATCTGATGCCTGGAGTTCACCCCTAGAGTTGCATAGTAAAAGGGAAAAACTGACTCCCAAAAGTAGTCCTCCCACCTCTACATATGTACCATGATTTGTGATTGAACACGCATGCACATACACACATGCACATGTGCACTCATATGATAAACTATAGAAACTGTCAATGGTACTGTATTTGTGCTCTATGTTGCTGTGTGAATATAGAATGTATATTCAGCATATCATTCCAATATACCCCAGCCTCCACTATCAAGCCCCCACCCACTGCTAACTTTCATTTTTTTAACAGGTTTACTTCTACCCTCATGACCCATATGCACACATGATTTTATCTATTTGTCTTTCTGGAATGGGTCTAGTTCCCTTAATATGATTTTCCCCAATTGCAGCCATTTTCCTACAAATGGCAGTATTTTCTTCTTTATAGCTGCTCAATATCATTATTCATGTACAATCCTTTTTCTCTATCTACTCCTTTGTTATTGGGCACCACAGTTGGTCCCACAATTTAGCTAATATGAAGAGTATTGTTGATAAACATTAAAGTGCAAGAATCCCTGTGATGTGGTGACCTGAATACTCTGGGTGAATACTCAGAAGTGATGTATCGGGTGTGCATGTGGGGTATTGCTGTTGTCATTTCACTTTGAGAGCGCACTGCACTGACATCCACGGTTTCTGAACTAGTTTACATCAACACAAGCAGAGTTCACATTTGCCCAGTTGTCTTCATCCTTGCCAGCAGTGCCAGTATTACTCTGAAATCAAAATTAAAAGTACAACACAAGAGTAAAATCATAGAGTGGTCACACTAGGCTGGAACTCACATCAATGCTTTGCTCAGCCATCAACAACGAAGCTTCCGTTTATTCCCTTGCCCCTTACTGCGTACAACAGATGAGAGCTCTGATGCTTGCCCTTACTCTGCAGCACTCAGGAAACAGGCCCTGTAGCTCACCTAAGTAGCACAGTAGAACTGTCAGGTGGTAAGAGGAGGATGACCCAGCCCCTGTGTTATGAGCAAACGAGAAGTGTCCTCAATATTCATCAGACATGTGGTAGTGTGGGTGAAGGAAGGATACCCTCTCCAATCCTCATCTGGACCATCAGCACCTGAGACAGGTGGAGGAGTTGTCGCTGGAGCCATAAGAGCAGGAGGGCTTTCCCTTCACCTCACCAGCTGCAACACTGGGAATAGTGGCCTTGCACGTTACCTGAGCAACACCACAGAGCTGGCCCTAATGGTATAGGTGTGGAATTGCTGAACCTGAGGGCTTGAAAGCAGGAAATGAAATGAATGAGATCAAGATATATGTCGTAAAGGACGCATAGAATAAAAAAAAAAAAAAAAACAGAAAACAAACGGGGCTTCCTTTTGCAGTACAGAAGAACTAACATGGAGACCCACTAGTGGATGATGGAGAGAGAGATTTTAGAACATTCAGTCCTTAATGAAATGTCTCTCTCAAATCCCTCCCCTGCGGGGTTAGGGAGCTATGCTGAAGAGGAGGTGGAGAGACTGTTGGAAGTCAGAGAAGATGGCTGACTCCAATGAAGCTGTGTCTTCTAGACACTGCAAGAACGATGCATAGATGACCTCACCGTGGCTGCAGCAATAGGAACAGGGCTGAACAGATTCACGTCAGATATGGCCATGGTGCTGAGAGGGGGGAAAGGACATAGGCTCTTATCTGTAACCAAGCTATCTGAAATTGATATCTGCTTGCAAAGGAAAAAAGAATTTTTGTTCCTAGTGAAGTCTCACTGCGTATATTGCCAGATCCAGCTCTGGTGAGGGTCAAGTCCCTAAGAGGATGTGTGGAGTTTGCGGGATGGGGGAGGGAGACTAACCCGATCTAAGGGTGAATAGTGATGGCTGCCTATTATTGAAGAAAGAATACCACCTTTTATCCTCTATAGTTGTACATAGGATTAAATGGGTGAAAAGAGGTATCTGAGCTGGGGTGTGGCTTGATATCAGGGGTTGAGGAAGCTAGCACTGACCTTAAGACTAGGCATCAGCCCTGTGTTAATGGAAGGGCCACAAGTTTCTCTTTAGAGATAATGACTCCCTTTTTAGCAAGCAGAAACTTTGCTAAATCAACCAAAGGAATGGAGACTTTTGTCTAGTCCTGGGAAAAGGACATTCTTGGAGTACCAAACACTCCATTAGAAAATAGTTCAGTTTTTTTTATATAACTTTGTTTATCCAAATAGTTAAAGCTTAAAGTGAACAAAGAAGAAGCTAGACAAATGTTACTATGAATGAACCTGAGTACACCTTAGGAATGTTAAATCCTGATTGTTATTATTTCCATCACCCAGAACTCTGACAAAATGTCTAACCACCCCAAGCTCTGGCACTTGCAGGTTCCAGGGCCACACATGTGACATTAAGTTCTCAGACATCTTACACAGCCACCCAGGACCCTCGAGCCTTACGTGATGTACATGTAGCATGGTCATGTGATTTATGCATGGCACAGCTACATAAGTCCCTGACACGTGCATTAGGCAGCCTTTAAAAGCTAGACATGCATGCTCCACACTGTCTTCCTGTACC
The DNA here is from genome assembly GCF_014885135.2 of Alexandromys fortis. Lineage (NCBI taxonomy): Eukaryota > Metazoa > Chordata > Mammalia > Rodentia > Cricetidae > Alexandromys > Alexandromys fortis. Next base: position 13,990,103 of record NW_026067903.1, on the reverse strand, counting down.
AACTTCCTCAGGCCTGTGCATGTGTGTTTCTCTCTTTCTGTCTGTTCTTCTGGAGATGCAGTTTCTGTCTCTCTTCTCCCCCTCCCTCCCCTTCCTCCCTTCTCCCCTTCCTTTCCCCCTTCTGTAACCCAGTGAAATAAACGCTATAACCTAACTCTCTCTGTTTCTCACCTGCCATGGTCTCCCATCTGCCAAGAGGACCTGCCGAGGCCTCAGGTGACCTACTACTGCCCTTTGTGGGACCCCCACCCTTCATGGCACCAAGCTCGGGTGACACTTTTATAAATAACTTCAGTGGTCCCGAGACTCCCTAAGCTCTCCTGCCCGCCCACTCCTGGGACCAGGATCTGGACAGGGTTTCTACACAACAACCTGCATTCCATCTCCCTGGTCGCTGACTTTTACGCACCCCAGCAGCTTAGATTGGTGAGGTTTTTTTTTTTTTTCCCTTCTAGTCAGCATAACTATTTCTCAGAACCCAAGGACTTAATCATTGAGGTCCTGGCAATCGTCTGATGTTCTGAGGAGGGGGAATGCCCCCAGTCATGGCCTTCAAGGCTACATTTGAGTTGGCTGATACTCATCTCTGGTTGTTACCAACAGCTAAGGATGAAGATTCGGCTCCTTGCTGCTCAGAATTTTGTCCTTGTTTCTCGGACTGTTGCCCTCTCTTGGTCTGCTCAAAACAGTCTTATTGGGTCCTCAATTCCTGTACTGATGGGTCTCGAATTGATTTGACCTAGCCCTTGACCCTCACTTTATCCATAAGATGTTCATGGTTAATTACCATTGGGTCCTCGCCTTACTCACATTCTTAGCCACGGGAAATAAACCCTCAAAAACTATCAGTCCAACCTCCCCCTTGGGATGTCTATTAGAGACCCTAAAACCTCAGAGCTTAATGCCTTACTTACAGATTCCCAAGCTTATTTGCCTTTGTACTAAGAACTGGCCTAAGTATCCTTTAGATAATAACCTGAAGTGGCCGCCTAACGGCACTTTAGATCCTGATATTCTGCAGGAGCTTTCTAACTTTTATCAGCACACAAGAAGATGGAAAGAGCGTCCTTATATCCAAGCCTTTTTCTATCTAAGCTCTAAGCCCTCTGTCCTTGTGAGCTATTCTCCCACCCACATGTTCATGGCTATGCCATCTAAGCCAGAGGAACCCCGCTTCTGCTCTATACCCTGCTAATGAACCTCCATCTTTCTGACCTCAACAGAGAGCTACTTCTATCTCTCCAGTTCTCCCCCCAACCCACACCAACTGCTCCATCAGCCCCTCCCCCCATCCTTCCTTCTCTAGGTGCCATGCCACAGCAGCTTCCCGATTCTAGCACCCACTTTTACCCCTCATCTCACGTGCTTGCGTGTGGCTAAGGAACTGAACCGTGACAAATGGTTGTGCTGGTCAAGGTCCACGCGCATTTCTTGCTCTCAGAACTCTCTCACAGAGAGCGAAAACTGGGTTCTTAAACGTCTAATCCTACCTCTTTCATAAAACAATTCCAATACATTACCCAACCTTATAGTCTCACCTTTCATGGTATTTTTATGATTCCCAACTAATAACCTACTTTCTGAGGAGTGCAGGCAGATGTAGAGCAGGTCAGAGTCCATGCAGATGAGGTTCACCAGACTAATGCAGCACACACCCCTGGGGAAGAGGAAGTCCCTGAGCAGGAGCCACACTGCTATTATAACACCTCAGGTGGTATTTTAGCTAGAGACTGGTTTACAACTTGCCTCTCGGTGGATCTCCATAAGACTGCCCTCAAGCCAATGAACTCTGATAAACTCTTGGATGTTGTTCAGGATACAAATGGAAATCCACCTGCATTCTTAGAACACCTCACAAAGGCTCTCTTGCAATATGCTAATTTAGATCCAGAGACCACAGAGGGCAAACAGCTCCTCATGACCCATTTCTTTTCTGAGAGCTTCCCTGACATTAGGTCTAAACTTAAGTATTTGGAGAAAGGCAGAAGTCTTCGAGCTGGCTTTTAAGTTGTACCATGGACGGCATGATAAGAATCTTAGACAGAAATGTCAAATGCTGACCACAGCTATCTAATGGCTGAGGCGACTGACTGTCCTACCCATGATGCTCCCTCACCCTCCTGGGCTCAAGGACTACCAGGCCAGTGTTTCAAATGTGGTAAAAATGGACATTGGGCTCAGGCATGCCCTAATCCTAATATTGGTCCTATAAGACCGTGACAGAAGTACTATGGGAAAGGCCATGGGGCTATTGATTGTCCTTGTGCACATTGTGTCTTCAATAATGTTTATTCACTCATGGTGCTGAAGGCAGGAAATCAAAATAAACAAAAAATACTCCACTATTACCTATATAATTGGTTCTTTAAAAATCTATCTATCTATCTATCTATCTATCTATCTATCTATTAACATCTATTTATCTATCATCTATCGTCTATCCCTCAGCCTCCTTTTCCCTCCCAACCACTTTACCTTTCTTCCTCCACTCCTCTTCCCCCATAAATTAAATTATAGACTTTTCCCTATTTATTCTCTTGTTGCCTCTTAAATGCAGTCAGGCAGCATAACTCTGCCACATCAAACACAAACCTAATTACTAATTATTTCCCTTTTCATTGTTTTATTTCTTTCAAGTGACATAGATTTTGCCTAGGCCCTTTTACCCACTGTTCAATATTCTTTATAAATTTACCTCTAATAAGTTATATCCAAGGAGGAAAATGGGAGAATTTGAAACAAATAAAATTTTTAATTATACTTCTCATAGAAATACAATAAATCAAAACTTCTATTTGTGGCTTGTTGCTGGTTCATATTGAAATGATAAAAACGTAAAATATCAACTTACTTTCACGGACAAGTGAGTTCTTTAGATGTGTGCGTGCGTGCGTGTGTGTGTGTGTGTATGTGTGACAATACCCTGACTTAAAGCATCAATAATGGGTCTGGAGAGATGGCTCAGAGGTGAAGAGCACTGGCTGCTTTTCCAGAGGTCCTGAGTTTAATTCCAAGCAACCACGCTCACAACCATCTATAATGAGATCTGCTGCCCTCTTCTGGCAGGTAGGCATACATGCAGCCAGAATACTATATACAAAATAAATTTTAAAAAATCTTAAAAACAAACAAAACCAAAAAAAAAAACAAACCCAACCCTATCAGCCCTTTGTTTTTATTTCAAATATTTAAATTAGGAAGTGTTTTGCTGATAGACTGGCTTGTCTTGCGACATCTGGGTGTTTATGCCCTGGATGGCTGCTTGTCTAACTTCCTCCTGGTGCTAGTTGTTCTCTAGAGGACCAATAAAATCCAAACCACAAGATGTGCTAGGACTTCTTTATATGGGTCTGTCCATGGGGATGCTTGGTTTGCTAACATTATTGTGGCTGTCTTCCAGCATTTAGGGATTCAAAACAGAGGGGGAAAGGTGTGTCTGTATTTTGAAGGCTGTGTCTGAGAATTGGTACATTTGAAGTTATTTGTCAGTCGATAAGTTTTCTTGAATCCAAGTACTGGGGAAAAGGCAAGAACTTCAGGGAAGGGAAACTATGCCTCTACATCTTCATTTAATCATGTTTGTCCATGAAAGGGAGGGCTAAAATGTATGGGGTACGGTGAGTCCTTGATTTGTTATTTCATGGTGGTAGTATGCCATAATCAATGCTGCCTGGACATCGGATATGCTTCTCATATCAGTGGCCAGCATTAAGTGCATCAGGCTCTGCTACTCCGACAATAACAAAAGTAGGACATTTTCTCAATTAGAATGCTAATTTCTAGAAGGCAGCAATATTGTCTGATATACCCAATCATTTTGGACAGTTCCCAGTAAGCATTTTCCTTTGAGTTCTCTAATAGCCAGCCGTGTAATTGTGACAGAATGTTGTTAATCAGCTAACCTATGTTTACTTCCTTTTGTGTGGAAATATGAAATAATACATTAAATTCATAATAAGAAGTAGTGTATTAACTTCATGGTACCTTGAATTCTTTTCTATATTAACAGCAGTGACTTGGGGATAACAGTGTGGCTTTTTAGTATAACTATTTTGGATTTGGGGAGTCTTCGTTTCTTATTTAGTAAATTCACAAATCACAATTGAATATTTATTTATTCCATAATTTTAGATGCCAATTCTGTATTTATTAAATTACGTTTTGAATAAATGTGTCCTTTTAAAATAAATACACTATCATCTATACTCTCCCACTTATTTCAGAAAATCTTTCAGATTATTAGAAAGTTTCTTAAGAACATTCAATCTCTTCAAGTTTGATGCATTTTTAAAGGCCAAGATAGATGTTAGGCTAAACATGAAATAAATAATGGGAATTTTTATTCTTTTGTGACTTATTGATTAGTATTTCACTCATAGTCATTGTTGGTTCATATTTTTAATATCAAAAATTGTTCCCTCACGTATTCAGGAGGAATTGAAGTAATACTTCTTTCTTTCTTTCTTTCTTTCTTTCTTTCTTTCTTTCTTTCTTTCTTCTATTACCGTAAAACTTTCTGCACCATGGAAATAGGAAACTTTCAGGACTCTTGGGGTTCTAATTTGAAATTCTTGTTTTTATTTAATACATCTTTTTGTAGCCTTGCTTTTTTATCTTTTATCATCTTTAATATTTTGTCTACCTTTCATGTTCCAAGTACTGCAACTCTTCCATTGCCTTGGTCTACTTGACAATAATTTACATATAATTCTTTCACAATAATTTGTTTCACTCACTTAATCTTTGATTAAGCAATAAATTACTTTATTAGACATTTCAAGAATATTTAGGACAATTTGCTTGGTAATATTTATCATATGCATTCAAAACATTTTTCATTTATTAATTGTGTGTGGGGGTGGGAAGCTTGTGGGAGCGTTTGTGTACAACAGCACATGTATGGAGACCAGAGAACAGTTTTCACAAGTTTGTTCTCTCCTCTTATAGGGTCTACCATCATGATTCCTACCATCATATATATTTAACATGATGGTATACGACAACTGGAAAAAATGGCTGGATGATCAGATTGCAAGAACATCCTTGACTACACCATTGAGTATAAGGCCAGACTTGATGCCGAACAGTCTTTTTGTACACTGTAAAGATGTGTTGCTCTCATTGGTTTAATAAAGAGCTAAATGGCCAATAGCTAGGCAGGAAGAAGTTAGGCTGGACTTGCAAACAGAGAGACAGACAGCTCACTAGGAGGAAGAAAGGTGCAGTCTCAGGAGACCCTGGAAGAAGCAAATGAACCTGCAGTGTTGTAAAAAGGTACTGAACTATGTGGTAGTACATAGATTAAAATATGGGCTAATTTAAGTTGTAAAAGCTAGTTATTAATAAGACTAAGCTATCTGGTGATCATTTTTAATTAATAATAAGTCTCTGTGTAGTTACATGGGAGCTGGCTGGAAGGACTTAAAATTCCACCAACACAGATTGTGATTGATGAGATCAAGACTGTATCTTAATTAAAAAAAATGGGCATGGTTAATGGATCTTTCAATAAAATGCTTAGCTTTACTTAGTCATCCAAATATGGAAACCTAATCTAGGATCCCCAGATCCCGTGTAGAAAGCCAGACATTTGTAAGCCTATTACAAACGAAACCACACAGATTTATGAAAGATACTGGCCAGCCAGACTAGAGAAGCAGTAACAACATGTAAATTAGAGATACAGTCAAAGTCAGGCAGAGTGGCCCATGCCTTAAATGATGGTAGAGGTAGAGGTTGGTGGATCTTTGTGAGTTCTAGGACAGCCAAGGCTGCACACAGAGAAACCCGGTCTCAGAAAACAACAAACAAACAAATAAAACACAAGAAAAAAACAAACAACACACACATATTTAAAATTTTAACTGATTGAATGGGACAGTGATGGTTCATGACTTTAATCCCAATTCTTAGGGGCAGGGGCAGGCAGATCTCTTTGAGTTCCAGGACAGACATGGCAGTTACACAGAGAAACCCTGTCTCAAGAAATTTTTTTAAAAATGTAGTTGATAGACTTAGAAAAACATCTAAATTAAGCTCTAATATTAGCTATAATCAAGCATTCATTTCATCTGGATTTTATCCATTATACTTTGTCTCAGAACTGCAAATTTTAATTTAAATGTTCACAGCTAAAAGCATTGATTTATTCCTGAGTTTCCTAACTTTGATTTATCAGCAAAGTAAGCTGAGATTTTTTTTTTAAGTAAAGAAAAAAAAAAAAGCCCTTAAATTGCTCCTGTCAGCAGTGAGTGGAACAGAGCTACAACACAGAATGTCACTCTCAGGACCCAAAGTAGTGCCTTCCACCTTTTTGGGATCTTGACTCAAAACAAACTGAGATTCAAGGATTCAATACAGGAAGGAATTTCAAGAATAGCTACTATGAAAGATAAAGATTTATTGAAGATATTTTGACAAAGAGTTTGAGAACTATGGTTAAGAGGAAAACACACCTTAGTGTAGGGGTGACTTCTCGGCAGAGAATTATAATGAAGGGTCTTGATATTATTCCTGTATTGCATTTTGATGGCTCTTGATTAAATCTCAAAAATTTACAAAGGAATCTCCCCCCTCCCATTTTTTCCTTTCTCTATTGGTAAGTAAGATTATAAAATGGCTATACAAATACCTTGGGTGGATTTATAACCTGAGAAAATACAATTTAAAAACTATTAGAACTGGAGATGTGTTTTGCTATATTATCTGTCTGTTTCGGGATATTTGTATACTGTATAAAGATGGGTTGTTGTGACTGATAGAATAAAAAGCTGAATGGCCAATAGCTAGGCAGGAGACTATAGGCAGGACTTCTGGGCAGAAAGAGAACTCTGAGAGGAAGGAAGGCAGAGTCACCAGCTAGATGTGGAGGAAGCAGGATGGACAGTACAGAGATGAGGTTAACAGATCTCACGGAAGACAGTCGATTAAAACTTATGGCTTAATTTAAATTGTAAGAACTACTTAGAACGAGCCTAAGATAAGGCTGCCCTTTCATAATTAATAATAAGTCTCGGTGTCATTATTTGTGGTCTGGTGGTCCAAGAGAGCTGACTGACTGAAAAGTTTTCTACGTATTTCCCTATAAATGGTGTTCTTGGTGGGATTTCTAGAAAAAGATTGGCTTACTGCCTGGAAAGGGGGAAAAGCTTCACACAATTGCTAATTGTTGTGCAATTCCAGCTTCTCCGATGACAAAAGGCTGAAGGGCTCTTTTTCTTCTTCAGGTTCCACAGTTGTTCTAGTTTTTCTTCTCTGCCTAAGTTCAATTGATTTTCTGATTTTTTTTTAATTGTCTGGATGTTCACTTTATCATGATTCCAAGTGGTTCTCAAGAGTTTAAATTCAGGTAAAAGGTGCATTTCAAGTTCTTTTTGTTTGTTTGTTTGTTTGTTTTCTGTTTTTGTTTTTGCTTCGTTTTGTTTCTTTTACAAGAAAGGGTTTCTCTGTAGCTTTGGAACCTGTCCTGGAACTCACTCTGTAGACAATGATTGCCTCAAACTCACAGAGATCTGCCAGCCTCTGCCTCCAGAGTGCTGGGATTAAAGGCATGTGCCACCATGGCCTGGCTTTCAAGTTCCTAATTTTAACTTTTTTGTTTGGTTTTGTTTTTTCGAGACAGGGTTTCTCTGTAGCTTTGGTGCCTATCCTGGAACTAGCTCTTGAAGACCAGGCTGGCCTCGAACTCACAGAGATCCACCTGCCTCTGCCTCCCAAGTGCTAGGATTAAAGGCATGCGCCACCACCACTCTGCTCAAGTTCCTAATTTTAAAACAGAATAACTGAAGGTGGAAAAATAACTCTATAATTAAGAGCCCTGGTTTATCCTGCATAGGACCTGGGTTCTACCCCGCACCTTATGGTCATTTACAAATATCTGTAACCCCAGTTTCAGAGAATTCTAAACCTTTTGCGATTAATGGACACCAAGCATTTATTTGTTTCACATATATACATCTAGGTAAAATACTGAAACATAAAAAATAAAATAAATCAATCTTAAACAAAAATAAAGCAGCTGAGATACAAGCCAGTGGTGATTACTCTAATTTTACTCAGTCAAGTGTTTGTAGAGTGAAGAGAAACCAAAATTAGATGGCCGTTTCACTCTACCCTGATTTTCCAAAAAATTCCTCCTCAGATATTTATGTCTATTGCATTCTAAGGTATACCTTATACCATCACTCTGTAGTATATTAGATTGCTTCAACAAAAACATAAGTCACTATATCTTGTTACTTGATAAAACGGTGGTATTATGTATCTTCCCAATATCCACTACCTCAGAAATGTTAACAGTAGATCTTTTATGGGGTATGAAGCCACCCAGGTGGCTCTGAGCTATCTGAGCCTAGACAGAGAACTGGTTAACACTCTTTTAACTGCCAAAAGCTCTGATTGGTTAAACCTGCTACTCAGAGAGGAAATGCCATTAATTGAAATTAAGTAAAGTCATTGTTGACCTTTCTGGAAAAAAAACCCAACCTATCCATTAAAATAATATAAATATTTTAATGTTTTCTGGATGTGGTGGTCCATGCCTTTAATCCCAGCACTTGGGAGGCAGAGGCAGGCTTATCTCTATGAGTTTGAGGACAGTCTGGTCTACAAGAAAGTTCTAGGACAGCCAGGGTTGTTACACAGAGAATCCCTGTCTCCAAAAAGAAAAAATTGTGTCTCCTTTGAAGAATGTTTATTAAACTTTTTTCCAGAAACACACATTCTCTGAAAGGAAAAGCATTGTCTCAGGATCCCTAAGACCAAGTTCTCAGCACAAAGCAAATTTATTTGCCCCAGAGTAAAAGATGGTGGGAATAAGAGACAAGGAAAAGAGATAGAGGACAAGGGAGAAGGTGAAGGAAACAAGGGAAAGGGGGCAGGGATTATTTGTCCCAGAGAGACAAATGATTGCCTCTCGATAGAGAGAGGACAGATGTGACTCATAGGTATTGGCAGTTTATAAAGGTTCAAGGGGAAACCAGTGTTAGGATGAGGTGTTTAATTCTAATTGGGCATGTTAATTAGGTGAGCAAGCCAAAGGGAGCTTTTGATTGCTTGAACTTTGCTACTTTGATTGGTGGATCTTGGTAGTCAGCCTCAAGTGAAAGAAGTGGCCAAATAAGAGAATCTAGGTGTGTGTGTGTGTGTGTGTGTGTGTGTGTGTGTGTGTATTAGCAAGGTAGAAGGTACAGAAGAGAAGGACAAGGCAAAGATATAAAATCTGCCTAGATGTCCATCAGGAGATGAATGGATAATTAAAATGTGGTATATATGCTCATTGTAATTTTACTCAACAGAAAATAAAATTAAACCAAAAAATTTTCAGGAAACACATGAGGCTGTATTTGTATTAGTTTAGGAGATCCATATTCATAAAGATTATAAAAATCAAATCTTATCTAATACATGAATTTTAATTTTTAATGTTTGTATATATGCAAAGAAGCAAAAGAGAATATAGCCTATGAAACTGGATCAGAGACCATTAGGGATGAAGAAGACATGTTGAGGAAGGGGTGTATCGCAAAAGGACACATAAAACAAAAATGGGGGAACAGTAAATGATGGATAAGTGGGTTTGGTGGGAAAAACAAAGAAACACATGAAAACCAAGATTGTAAGAAATAGGGGACCAGGATACTTGCTATCAGATAAACATGACAGTAAATTCATACCCATGGAATCTGAATAATATGGATACAACTAACAAGACCTTCATTGTGAGAATACCAACTGCCAATGTGGAAGAGAGATGAGAGAAATTTCACAAAACCCACCCTCAGATTAAATTTCTAAAGAAAATCAATCAATGACTTTTGAGTAAGAACAAATTTTCTACAGGGATGAGCTCTATAGTTATGAACTCCAAACATATATACATATGAGCATACATGTTGTACATGTGAATGTATATGTTCTGTGTATGTATACATATTTATATAAGAATAATAAATAAAGGAGAGGTCATGAATTCATGAGAAAGCAGAGAGAATACTGGGTGAGTTGCAGAGAGGAAATGGGCAGATGGAAATGATGTTCAGTATTCATGTATGAATTTCTAAAAATAAATTAAAGAATATATAATATTTGAAAATGCTTTTTAGAACTGAAAAAATATTCAACAAATCATTTTGTAGGGCAAAAGAAAATAGGTTCCATGCTTAACAGAGTAAATGTCCTTGCTCCAATGTTGTTGGAATCAGAATTAGATGATTTTAATAGACTAAAAGTTCAATAGATAAACCACAGTTTATCTATAGATCTACCTAAGCATGCTGCATAGTGTGTGTGTGGTAATTCATAGAGTTGTTCTCTACAGAAAAGTAGACAAAGAGTAGGACATTGAAAATAATGCTTAGCTATTACAGTAATAGTTTACTTATTTGGAGGAGAAAAAGGTTTAGAAATATAACTTCACAACATTAAAACAAGTGCAGGGTTTTTTAAAATAGCTTTTTTTGTTTATTGTTTGAGAATTTCATGCATGCTTTTTTTACCTTTTTGTCCTTCCAACATAATGTATCTGAATCACACTCACTTCCCATATCTTCCATGTTCACTATCCTACATTTGCCTCCTACCCTCAAACACACACCAAGTATAATGTGTGTTGTCCAGATGCTCATTTCTTTATTGTCAAACTCCCAGTGGGCCAGACGCTTAAAGATAACTGAGTTCTTTCTCATCTCACTGCCAGAAGCCAGCAATTTTGGAGAGCTACACCTCAGCACCTTTATCACAAATTTTAAGAACACTCCTCAATGGCTTCCTGTCTAGACTGTTTCATTTTCTTCTTTTTACAGGGTGGGAGACAGGTTATTGCAGAAGCCTTCAATGTCTCTCATTTTCAATTACGAGTCTAAAGTCATCAATAACAATGCAACAAATGATTCTTTGCCTATAACAGCCAGAGGTAGCATGCATCATGGATATGCACATGTTTCCCTGGGGCTGCACCTGGTCTCTGGTGGCATCAGGGACCACGGACCTCATTATGCTCTCTGGCAGAAGTATAGACCACAGACATCGACCCAGTCCCAATACAGATCACAGACATCAATGTGGTTTATGGTTTGACTTGGTTCTCTAATATAATACTGTAAGTGGCATAAATTCTGGAGTCTGACTGGCTATCAATAAATTTAGCCTCTTTTCAAAAATATTATTTGTATCATTATAACTGATTATATTATTTTTATGTCATATCTAAAATATACATCAATCCATGTGTATAAATAAATAGAAAGTTTAGCTGTTTGTGTCATCTGAAATCAGCATTTGACTTTTTGTCTTTGTGTTGGATATTCTTATTAAATAAGTTAGGTAATGAATAATTAGTTTTCAGTTCAGGAAAACTTTTAGTAGTTATCTTTAAATTTTAGTATTTGTTTATGAAAATAGCATAAATAATAAACTATTCAATACATATTAAATGTAAAATTCTATATGTAAGAAAATAGTTCAACCCTCTTCCTCCCCCCCCCACGTGTGTCTGTGATTCTCTGTGTGAAGTTTTGGAAATTTCATATGTGCATTCAGCAAACTACGATAATAAATCCTCCCATATTCACCCTTCAATTTCCCTGGTCTTCCACACATGTTCACTTTTTAACTTTATCTCATTCTCTCTTCTCCTTCTTCTCCTCTCTCATTTTTTAATAATCGACCAAGCACATTCAGTTCTGTCCACGTGTGCATTGGTTGGGGTTGTCTGTTGGAACATGGACACATGAGTGGCCATACTCCCAGAGAAAGTTGAATCTCCCTCCCGTACCAATTACCAGTTGCCAATGGCTCTTCAGGATAGGTTTCCCTCATCTAGTCTAGAATTCTTGCTTGCTTAATGCTTTTCCGGTCTTATGTAGATAAACACAGCTGCTGTGCGTTCATGACTACAACATCTATGTCATGCCAAGAAGGCAGGGTTCCACAGTGGGTCCTCCCCTTCCTTCTACACTCTCTCCTTCTTCACCTTTTTCACCTTCCCTGTAGCATCATATAAATGCTCGATTTAGGGTTGAACATTCACAGTTTCTTATTCTCAAAACTTTGACCAGCTATGAAGTTCGCCTTATATATTTGATTACTTAATAGTAATGATTATAATTTTTAGAAGTTTTGCAAAAAAATAGATACAAGATATAAGCTAACTTAAATAATTTTCATTACATTTTTATTGGTGAGACTAAAAATTTTATTGAAAGATGCACTGAATGCAACATTTTATTCTAAGATGAGGATCTCCTAGGTAATGCTACTGAAAGCCCCTCAAAGAGCAGAGCCTGTCGGGGAAATTGAGCGCTTCCATTATAAGGTCCAAATAATTGGGAAATTAAGTTTCCATTCTGTGCTTTCAGTAAAGGCAGATTGTAATATGCCTTGGAAACTAAGTTTGCATGAATTAAAATTTGAGGTTAAACTCTAGATGATACCAGGAATTAAAGTTGTATAAAGGTATTTAGTGGTGTTTGGGGGTCATTATTAGGAGTTTCTAAATTGCTATGTTCTTTGCAAGAAATTACTAGGTGTACTGAACTAATCCAATACAACACCAACGTTCTCATTTTCTGGAAATTGTTGAATGTATCAATTACCTTAATGAAAAAAGGAGAAGGAACCAAAGGGAAATTTAAAATATAATATTTTTATCAATTATTTTAGGACTTAACCCAATGAAATTTGATCTTATTTTCCTCTGCAATTCCCTCCTAACTCCTCTCTGATCCATTCTTCATGTCCTGACACATTCTCAACTTCATTTTTTTTAATGACTCAATTATTTTGCCAATATACTCATGGGTATGAGGCCTTCCATTGGAGCATAGTCAATCTACAAGGGTCCACACTCTTTAAATGACCTGTTTCCATCTTCCCCAGAAACCCCCACTGTCCATCACTGCATGGTTGAATGATCTTTATTTTCCTTCCTTTCCATGTTAGAATATTGACCTGATTGATCTTGTACAGATCTTCTGCAGGCAACTCAGAGGTGCTGTAAATTTATACATACAGAAAACTCATCATGTCCAGAAGACATTGCTTTGCTCTGATCCTCCCTGACTTTTGGTTCTTAAAAATAATTCAACACCCTCCTATACAATTCTCCCCAAGGCTTTATAGGGGTGATATTTCTATTATTTTGAAGGTAATACATTGTGCAGATTGGCAATTTTTTGTATTCTCAGTCTCTAAATAAGCATTTAGCAAAAGATCAGATTCTTATACCAAATGTTCAAGGAGCTCATGTCATTGATAAATTCCATTGAAATTCAATGAGGATTTCACAGTTAGATCCCGGTTAGATAATAATAACTGATTTGACACTCGAATCTTGTGTCAAATTTAGTGTAAGAATCTAATAGGGTCTCTCGCCAGTTTGTACTTTCCACTCATCCCTGTTGGAATGGGAAATTAGAAACAGGTTTTAGATTTTAAAAAATTGAAGGTTTATAAAACCTATAAAACTATTACGTTATCTCATTGTCACTTTTGATACTTTTTACTTTCTTCACAAAAATATCTTTCGGTAAGTGTACAAATCAAGGAACCTCATGTATATCACTGCAGTTTGTCCATATTCCATTCACCCTCTCCCGTCTTCCCTTTTTCTTTTCCGTTGTACCTCTCCTCTCAAACAGTCTCCTTTGGTTTTCATATCAAATATATGTATTTTCAAAGTTAGTTAGATCCCACATATAAAAGAAAAATATGTGATATTTATTATATAAATGTTTTACTTTGATCTTTTGGGTGTGCCTGCTCCTTTGTGAACGCTCACATGCACATGTGTGCACATATATGTAGAAGAGAAAGGATTACATCATATCTATCCCTATTTTCGTTTTTGAGACAGATTTTCTCATTGGCCTATAGTTTACCAAGGACGTAAGGATGGCTTGCCAGTGATCTCCTGGGATCTGCCTGTTTCTGCCTCCGTGGTAATGGGGATACAAGTACATAACATCTGGATGGTTCTGCCTTTATTTTAACATGGGTTCTGATTAGCAAACTCATGTTTTTATGCTGGCAATTTGTAAGACTGAGATATTGATCTTTTCTTTAATTTGCTCACTTATGAACTTTTATCAGATATGGACTTGTTGGATAATATTAAAAGATCATTCAAACTTAACCTATGTGTGTAAAACTTAACCTATATGCATAAAACCTTTACTGATGAGAATGCTTTACAATGTTGTCGAAGAACAGCCTCAATGAAATCTATACATTTTAGGGTAGGAGCATGAGGATTGGAATTATTAAGCAGAAGGAACAGAGATATGAGAGAAATAAAAGGCAGAAACAGAGAACACCATTGGCAGGGAAATTCAGTGAATACTGAATCCTCAGTTCGTCTAAATTTGTTTTCCACATGCTTATATACTTCACTCTTAAAGGGGAGGAGGGGACTACAGACTTCATTAACATGATATAAGGAATTGAATGCAGGGACCTTTGGTCTAGGTGGAACAGATCCACCCAAAATACTAATTAACCACAAACTAGGTCAGGACCTCTAGTTTATAGCCACACCTGTTGTCAACAACTTTGAAAGAGCAAAAATAAACTCAAACTTTCTAATTTCCAGTCAAACTGAAACAGGCTCACATCTGTGGGCCCTCCCACAATGTTAAGGAAAATTTGTTAAGTAAGCTAGTTGGAGGTTTGATTCCAAACCTTGACTGTGTAAATAAATGGGAGCTAAGTAGATACTATGACACTAGGACTCTTCTGCCTCCTAAAACTTTAGTAAGAATGCTTTAGGATGTCAATTTCATCCCCGGAAGTGGTTATTTCACAAACCAGCTATTTTATGAACTGGTCACATTCCTCAGTTGAAAAGCTAGCTCCATTTTCCATGTTCTCCTCTGAGTTTCTTTTCCTCTTCATAAAAAATGAACACAACAGTGCATTTTGGGCATCCTTTGTACCCTACTATGAAGCCTCATCTCAAAATTGTTTCAATATATGTTTCTAAATGTCCTCTCTTAGAAATGTTTTGGTGCCTGGTATAGTTAATATAAGTACATCTGCCGGGCGGTGGTGGCACACGCCTTTAATCCCAGCACTTGGGAGGCAGAGGCAGGTGGATCTCTGTGAGTTCGAGACCAGCCTGGTCTACAAGAGCTAGTTCCAGGACAGGCTCCAAAATCACAGAGAAACCCTGTCTCAAAAAAAACAAAACAAACAAACAAACAAAAAACAAACAAACAAAACACAAAATAATATAAGTACATCTTCTATGATGAATTATTACTTAAATATTCAATTGCAAGATTTATATGATTTATAAGATTTATATTTATATTAGCATTGATTTTGGTAATTCTATTTTGTTTATTGAATTGGCTAATAGAGTAAATTTTGTGATCAGAATACTGGGCTTAATTTGAATTGATAGTACTCTCACTTATTTCTTACCTTTCTTGAGCCTCAGTCTCTTCATTAGTAAAATTAGAAGAATAATATAGTCTTTGTATATTTGCTATGACATTAGCTGTAAAAAGTATTGATCTTGCTGGTTGCCCATATTTTAGCAAAGCCACTTAGATACTGTAAATATAAAATAGCAAAAGTATTATATTTGCTCCATGAAGTTATTGTGATGCTAAATTTAAAAAATGAAACTCCAAGTGGTCAGGCAGTGGTGGTGCATGCCTTTAATCCCAGCACTCAGGAGGCAGAGGCAGGCAGATCTCTGTGAGTTTGAGTTCTGCCTGGTCTACAAAATGAGTTCCAGGACAAGATTCAAAGCTACACAGAGAAACTCTGTCTCAAATACAAAACAAAAAAAGAAAGGAACCTCTAAATGTTTAGCAGATTTCATGTAACATGCTAGTAAACAACACTTCTTATTTCTGTTACAATTAACAATAATCCAATACAAGTTGTCTATATGCAATGTTTATTTAACAAATGTATGAATTAGTTATAATAAATGATCCTTATTTAAAAAAGTTTTGAACCTTATTTTATAAACAAATAAAAGGCAGTTTATAATTAACCACTTTAAAATTGAGACCTTCTTTGTATTGTTTCATCATGTTAAAATCAAAACATTAATCTCCTTTAATAGACAAATAAACAAAAAAACTAGAAGGAAAACATATCTTCCGTTTCATGATTTTGGATTCTCACACTATAATTTAATAATGAAACTTTTCATGAACAAATCAGATAATTTATGATGCATGTTCAAAGTGCATATTACAGAATGCTAGTCCTTTGGGAATGATTTTCATAGCTTACTGTTGCATATTATATAGCACACATATTAAGTATATGTTACACATATATCTGACAAAGCTAATATAGAGATCAATAAGATAAGAAATAGCAGTCATAGGTCAAACATGTCACTCAGTAGTAGAGGTTTTGTCTAACATTAAAGTCTGGGGCTCTATTTCCAATGCTAGCTATTCTCTCTCTCTCTCTCTCTCTCTCTCTCTCTCTCTCTCTCTCTCTCTCTCAAATATATATCTGAAATAAGTATACATAATTTTATATGTATCATGTAAGAAGATATATATATATATATATATATATATATATATATATATATAGCATCTCTTAAATGGCAATCAGAAAGAAGAGTAACTTGAGTGGTATTATGGTAGTTTGAATATAATTGTACTACATAATCTCATAGGGAGTGGCACTATTAGGAGCTGTGGGAGGCTTTGAGGTCTCTTTTGTTCAAGCTTCCCTCAGTGTGACACTCAGTCCACTTCATGTTGCCTGTATATCATATCATGTTGTAGCCAGTACCATGCCTGCCTGCATATCACCATGTCCCACATGATGATAATGGACTGAACCTCTGAACTGTAAGTGAATGATCACAATTAAATGTGTTATTTTATAGGAGTTGCTGTGGTGGTTAGGTAAAAACCTGGTGAAAGGGAATCTCTCAGGAATCCACAAGGATGAACCCAGCAAAGACTCCTAGCAAAAGCAGACATATAAGCCTGAACTGGTTATTTCTGTTAACCAGGCAAGATTTCAAGTGGAGGGAATGAAAAGCCACATCAGCCACATAAGCTTCGACCTACATTCTGTCCTGAATATACAATGTGCTGGGACGAGGGTGTTCTAGAGATAGAGGCAGTGCAAGCAAACCCAGCTAGCTTAAAACTTATGCCAGGAGAGTAAGCGAACTCTTGACACTGCCTGGCACACCACGGCCAATAGGCTAGATGACCTAGAGACCTAGAATAGAACCAAACATGATCAGAGGAAATAAAATTGTCAATGTAATGATGCTTAACGATTTCCTCCTATTCTCATAGATTGGTGCCTAGCCTAATTGTCATCAGAGAGACTTCATCCAGCACCTGATGGAAACAGATGCAGACCTACAGTCAAACATTAGGTGGAGCAAGGGGAATCCTGCAGAAGAAGGAGAGAAAGGGTTGTAGAAGCCAGAGGATCCATCAAGAACACCATAGGAAAACTCAAAGAATTAACTTACCTGGGCTCATAGGAGCTCAGAGAACCTGAGCTGATAACCAGAGAGCCTACATGGAACTGACCTAGACCCTCTGCATATATGTTACAGTTGTGCAACTTGGTCCTCTTGTGGGACCCATAATAAGTGGGAACAGGGGTTGTCTTCAATTCTTTTACTGTCTTTTGGGACCCTACTCCCCGTACCGGGTTGCCCTACTCAGCCATAACACAGGGGGAGGTGCTTAGTCTTACTACAACTTGACATGCCATATTTTGTTGATACGCATGGGAGACCTGCCCTTTCCTAAACAGAAATGGAGGAGGAATGTATTAGGGGGTGGAAACTAAGGGGCATGAGGGGAGGGACTGGGAGGAGAGGATGGAGGGGAAACTGCCATGGGATGTTAAATAAATAAATAAATTCAAAAAAGAGAAAAACTGTTGCCATGGTCAAGGTATCTCTTCAAGGCAAAAGAAATCCCAACTAAGGTGTAAAAGACATTTCTAGCCAAATAATGTGGTTACAGCTTTACTCAGTTCTGTAGTTGAGCTTCTGAAGCAGTGACCTGGAGATAACTTCTGAAGGTCCTTGCTTATTAAAATGTTTTACTATTATGGCAATAACACGATCTCACTCACGAAGGCATCTGAAAGAATCATAGAGAGATCTCCATGTCTTGCTTTCAAGTATAGTTTTTTTTTTAAATACATGGCTATATTCTCCTGACGAAGTTCATATCCTCTTTGTTGCAGGCCAGTTTTTAATTGAATTCGGTTAGTTTAATTGCTCCTCGGAGATGTCTATAAAACGTGCTCTCCCAGGTTTCCTAGCAGAAGTGCCATTGTCTCTGCTCAGCGTTACAAGGCAGACAGGGAAACTGCTTCCTAACTCCATCTTGCTCAACAATGACTCTTTAATGTGGTCTTCTTATGTGCTTTGTATTTCAAGTATAATTTAAAATGAATTAAAATCTATTTAAATGGATAGCATCATCCCTTACTCCTCTCGATGTAAATCCATTTCAGTACATTCTATGTCCTTAAGGTAACACACTGAAAAAGGGGGTCATATTTCACATTCTTAATTTTGTAACATCAATCTTATTACTATTTATGACTTAATCCTGCTTTTTCATTAGTTTTCATTAACCAAATCAGATACAGCGATGCATTTATGTCACATACTCTTCATAGATTAATCATTAATGTTTGACATTTAAAGACTGCTTTTATTGTCTGACGTTCTGTATTTCAGTATTATGGACAGCTTTCGTAACAGGTTACTCATGGGCGCAAGTGAAGTTATTTTCTGTGGTAGTAAAGGATCATCATGTGATGTTTTAAGATAACGGGATCTCATGAAATAAGAATGAAGATTCTAAAAATATTAATAACATGTAAAAGTGTTGCAGTGTATAGTGTGAGTGCTCCTTTTTAAGTATGTGATCAGTTACAGCAGTTCTGTAAAAATGCCAGCAGCGACATTACTGTCTTTCTTTTTAAGGTCAGGAATTGGAAACTAGATTCTGTGGTAAAAAATCTAACCAGTGATCCGTTTGTATAAATAAAACTTTATTGGATGGTATCTGTAACCATTTACATATGTTTTGTAGCTGTGAAAGAGCTTTGAGGGCATAGCTGTGTCTATGGCAGAGATTGTACAACATACAGAATCCTAGACATTTACTCTAAGATCCGTCTCAGAAACCTTGCCAACTCTCACTAGAAATGCCTGTAGGATGGGGCTGGAAAGATAAGTTTGCTGCTCTCCCAGAAGACCTGGGTTCAGTTCCCAGGACCCTCACAGAAGGTCGCAATCACTTGTAACTTCAGTTCCAGAGGACTTTCATTTTTGGCTTCTACAGACAGTGTACACACATGGTTTGCATCCATGCAATCAAGCAAACACTCAAGCCCACAAAATTAAAAAAGATCTTTTAAAGACGAGCAATGTAAAATGCGGTATACATGTGGTTAATATTCCAATTTATATATGTGAAGTATTGTATATACAAGATCACTCAGATGGAAATCTAAGTATTTAGAACTTTTATCTAAGGTTCTCTCCTTAGTGTTATAAGAATGTTATCAGGAAACAAATCTATTAATGATAGAAAGCCTCGTGATATATATATATATATTTGTTTGACACTACTTTACAGAGTCCATTTAAATGTCCATCTACTTTACTACTTAAAATCTTTAAGGAATAGACAGCAGGCTAAGGATATCACGTGTCAACCTGTGCTGTTTTCTCTGTTGAAACATGCAGCTTTGTCAAACCCCAAACTTGAGAATCAAGTGGCTGGAGGAAAGAGTGGGAAAATGCGGGGTCTCTGCTTCATCATGCAGCAAGAGACCCAAGTATGTCTGCATCACTCAGCTTCTAAACACCTGCCATGGGCAGTGGCACAGCTCTAATACAAAGATTTACTTTGTATTTTTTCTCTTCTGACAATTTTTTTTGTTTATTTGACTGCTCAGATCATAAGTGCCATTAGAGATATTTTCATTATGCTGTGAACAAAACCCATCATTGTTGTATCTGCCAAAGAACTGTTTTTCTCTGTTTTGGAAAAATGCAAATGATAATAATGTCCTTTATAAGATAATTGAAGTAGCACTTATATTTGGTGAAGTAAATACGTTGTTAACACTATATTGTTGCTACAGTCACCCTCTTGCATTTGTCACATTCTAATTCCTTCAAGCATTGATATGACTCTTAATTTGTCATGAAATTTTGATTTAGCAATAAAAAGACTTCAATTCACAAATACTCTTGAAAACATAAAATAAAAAAATGGTACATTTATTGTTTTGGCATAGTTGTCACACTGATGAAAAGTAAAGGAATGTTTCAAGTTGTTTATACTATACATTTATAATTTATTATAAAAAGATACATTAATATAATGAATTGCAATTATTTTTTGAAAACAGAAATTTCAGATTGGGAGTGAAGGATAGAATTAAAATAGCTTAAAATCTAAATTAGAATCCCATGCTCTTTATTGTTGTTTAAAACATATATTCTCTCACTTGGTACCACCATTTCAACACTCACCATACTCTAAGAATTATTCACAGACCTGAAGATACCACATTGAGCAATGTAGAAAAATTCCTTTCTCTACAAGTGTTTATTTGATGTAATGATGGGTCTTATGACTTAACATGAACCTAGCCATAGGAATGAGGATGGATGGAGTAGATGGAGCTAGAGAATGAGACAGATGATCAAGAAGAGTTTCTATTCTTTGAAAACAAAGAAAAAAATTCATTGAGTGTGGAGTTTATTGAAATAAAGCGAACGGGAAGAGAAGAGATGTGACGGGAAGAGAAGAGATGTGACGGGAAGAGAGAATGGGAGAGAGACGGGCAGGGAGAGGCAGAAAGTTGCCTACACAGATGGCAAAAAGGAAGAGATGAAAGAACAATTCTTTACTGAGTATGGGATTGTTTTCAAGCAGTTTTAACCTGATTTTCCTTCACTACCTTAGTCTTTGTACTTTTCAGAATAACTGTACAATAAAAACAGCACCCGTAGATGAGGTAAAACTAATTGGAAGAGTAAAGTCTAGTCAATTTTTGTTGCTCTAAGAACAAAATATCCATGCCTACATATTACGTTTCCGTGTGGTGTAAATTCCAACATCTAATGGTTTGGGGTCTGAAAGCTGCGCTGCACTGTAAACTGTACACAAAGCAATCAAATATCCCCTGGACAGCTTTCCAGGAATTAAAGAACCAGCTTTCCATGACTCCTTGGCTTCCATTGTTCCTTACTGCACCTTTGTGAGTTGAACACTGTTTGCCTCACATAAATGTCCTGCCTTGCTGCATTAAATCCAGTAGACAGACATCAGTGTGGTCATGCACAGTAAACCTGCAGCTACAAATCAAGGGCCCGAGTCAGCTGTACATCTGAAACCAAATTTTTTCCATTATATATGGACACTAATTATCAAAGCCTGGAATAGAATATTTTTACTGTGTTTGGGGAAAAACAAATAAGTTTTAGGGAAAGGAAGAGTTGATGGAAGATGCAATCTGAGACCTATATGAACCATGTTTCCTTTTATGAACATAGGTAAATTAGTAACGTAAAAGGCGGCAGTAACAAAAGTACTCGGTAATTAAAAATATAAATTTATTGTAGTACAGTTGAAAAGGGTAGAACTTAAAAATCAATGTATTAATTCCATTTTCTTTTTCTGAGAGCTGTTAAAAACTGTACTTGGAGTTGTGGAGATGGATCAATGAATAAAGTGCTTGCCTTTGAGTGTAAGAACTAGATTTGCATATTTGTATTCAAGCTATGAAGGTGTAACTCACAAAACAATCCCACACCAGTTTGGAATTATGATTAATAAAAGGGTTATTTATTTAAGGCGAAATACTTAGATATCACTGTCCTAGACAACAGCCCTCGGTGCGACCAGGAACAGAGTCTAGCAGCCAGAAGCAGGAGCTGGAAACAAGAGAGAGAGAACACAGGGCTACAGCTACTTTGTAAAGCAGAAGAGACCACACCCTAGTGGGCTGGTATCTTAGAGGCTATTGGCTGAAGGATCAGAACGTGCTTCCCCAGCAAAGCAATCTCCTCTTCTTTGATATTTATCCTTACACTGGGACAAAGGGAATGTTTGTCATTATATTCGTCTGATAGTTTCAAAGTTTAATTTTTATTCACTATCGTGTATATTTTATATTGCCATAGCCTATGTTGTGCTACCTGCAGATATTATGATATCACTTCATACATTAGACTTGGTAATAAAGCAAGAAACAGACATAATTTTATGTACAATCATCTGTATTTAAGATAATAAGAAAGACTATCCTGAATAGGACTAACCCAATCAGAAAAGTACTTTGATAAAAAGTCTAGGAGACAAAAATGCAAGAACACAAAAAGGTCCAAAGAAACAGAAATGTTTTCAGTAAGAAACAATTTGTGCAGGGAATAGGAGGCTGCATCTAGCAAAAGAGGATCCCACTGGTACAGTTACCAAACACGGAATTCTACCTATAATAATTAAGCTTGAAAAAGGACAGGGAAAGTTACTAAAACTATATATATAAATATATTCAGTGATATATCAGTGAATTTTAATGAACTTTTCTCCTCAGGGCCAATGGTGCTCTGTCTAAGAGCCAAAGACCACCTAACAACCACCCCCCCAAACCAGACATGAGAAGACCTCTTTTGACTTATTAGAGAGATTTCCCCAAACAGCCAATTGCTATTGCCCACCGTTGCCTGCCAGAGGTGAAAGGTAAGTCTGTATTGTTGAAGATACCATAAACTTCAGACAAAAGGCCCAGAGGTCCCTGAGCTTAAACTGATCTGAATGTCTCCTTCGCAAGGGATTTCTTTCATGGTACCAAAGGGCATCAGAAAAACTTACAAAGAAGAAATTCAATCAACAGTTCTACTCAGTCATGATGCCTTTGAACCACCACATCAACAACTTGCATGGCATGATAACCTTTAGGGTGTAGTAATGACACATATATCTTGGTGGTAGCCAATGGTTATCAACAAGAGGGATACCATACATAGTACTAGAAATGTAGATACTAATCATTGCTAGGGAAACCGTGGTTAACGGAGGACAATCTACAGTCATTAATTTTTACTAAACCAGCACAATTCCTAATAAAAATCTAAAAACATCTGTCTTTATACACACAGATAAGTGTAGATTTTTATCACTCATCAAAGAAACTTTGCTTTGTAATACACCGAAAAGCACTATAGAAAACCTCAACCTGTCAATATGTGGAATTGAGGAGCGTAGTTTCAGTGACACCCCTACAACACACTCCTGCACCCAAGGTTCAGGGAGTTTATTGTGAGATTGTGTCTCCTAGTAACATTAGAAGCTATACCCATGATTTTTTTTTTTTTACCAATATGATCACCTAAACATGAGTTAAACAAGAAAAGCAGAAATGAACATGCCAAACTACATGGGGAAAAAAACAAAAAGCCTCAACTCTACACAAAGAACAACAGATAAAGAACAGAACTGGAAGTGGGAGAGGTGGCTCTCCTCAGGGAAGAGCAGATCAATCAGTTGTCCAGTCCCAAATGCTCAGGCATTTTATTTTGATTTTCATTCTTTTGCTGTTTTTGTTTGTTTGTTTTTTGTTCTTTTACTTGGGTGGGTGGGGAGGTGGGGATGACTTTGGAGAAGTAGGAGGAGGGGTAAACATGAGTAAAATGCCTTGTATGAAAAATAAAATAAAAGGATTTTCCAAATTCCGTACTCACTCTATGTTCTACAATTTAACAATTTTCTTGCAGATTCCACTGTTTTGTTATCTTTAATAACTTAGTTACACATACACACATATTTGATAACCATGTATGCATACTTTGTGGCATACACTAAATGTATAATAATCCATTACAGTCATTATTTTTGGTTCTCATTGTGTTCTAAAATACAGACCATCAGGAGGAATTCCTTCAAGCTGTCTTTTGTCTTCTTGTGTTAAGAACTTGTTGCATAGCAACTGTATATTCTAGGCTAAAAAAACTTGTGCTGAAAAAATTATTTTAAATTATGTGCATATGTTTGTGTCTGAATGTGGGTTTGTGCGTGAGAGTGTAATGCCCATGGAGGCAGAAGTGGGTGTCAGATTTCCCAAAACTGTATTTACAGGTGGTTGTATGATGCCCTTCTGCTAGAATTTGTTGAGCCATCTTTCAGCCCCTAACTTTGGCTTTGAAGAGTTCAGTTCTGGATTTCCTTAGTTCTCTAGTAATCTGTTTCTTATTCCCTTTTTAGGCAATAGGTACTTAGTATTTAAAATCTGGCACAGGACAATATACATATATATATAATATATATTCAAATATCATTATTTTGTGGGGTTCTAAGCTAGAGAGAGTATGTGTTCATAGCAGTATGTTCAAATCCTTCCCTGACTACTTGCATTTTTAAAGCAAGTTTGAAATATATAGTACAGTAGAATTAATTATAATTATCAAGGTGAATAAAAGGTCCTCAATTATATCTCATGTCCAGTTGAAGCTATGAGTACTTTATCCACTATTTCTATGTTCTCCATCTTACCATTCCAGTTTTACCCTCTGCTAACCACCATTGAACTATTTCTCTATATGAATTCAACATTGCTGAGATTCCACATACAAATAATTTACTGAAGCATTGATCTTCCTAGGCCTGACCTATTACACATAACACAATGCCCTCCAGATTCTTTTATGTTGTTGCAAATTACAGAGTTTTCTTATTGCATGCTCAAATAATATTTATGTTTATATCCAAGATATTTTATTGATTTACCCATAGAGGAATACTTTGATTGCTCCATATTTTGGCTATTGTGAATAATGCTGTTAAGAACATGGAAAAATAAATTTATTTTTAAAAGACTAATTTCATTTGTATGTGTATAAAAGCCCAATTTCAATTCATTTTTATATGTGTACATGTGTGTGAGTGTACCTGATAGATCAGCCAGCATTTTTATACTTCTTTTAATTTTTGTTTTTTTTTTTTTTCATTTTATCTTTGAGGATTTTTTACAGTGCTTTTCATGAGGAATTTAATAACTTACAGCCTTACAAATAGTCCTTACAAGTTTCCTTCTTATTGTTTCTTCAACTGTGAATACTGCTGTGGGACAATGGTCTTTTATCCTGTGACTTGTATTATTTTTAATAAAATGCTTACTGGCCAGTGGCCCGGCAGGAAGTATAGATGGGGCTATGGCTACCAGGCAGGACGTAGAGGTGAGACAATGAGAATGAGGGGGAGAGGGAATTTCAGTAGGCAGTTGTCACCCTGATGCAAAGAACGCCAGACATAGAGCAAGCAAGACATGACTGCCTTGCTGAAAAAGGATCCAGGTGGGACAGAAACCCCTGTCAACAGAATACCTTTTACATTTTTGTAGTAGCTATTTGATAGGTCCGAGTTCACATCCCACTGTGACCTAATTTGCATTTCTTTGGTGAATTGAGACATTGATAATTTTTATTATGCTTATTGATCATATATATGTCTCCTTTGAGACTTGTCGATGCAATCCTTGAGTTAATTTTCAATATGATTTTTTTTCTTGTAACTGATTGTATTGTCCTGTTACATATCTTAAATATTAACCCATTATTAGATGTACTATTTAAAATATTTTTCTTTTTGTTTTCAATTTTTGTTTTGAGATGCAACCTCAATCTGCGGTCCAAATAGGTTTGCATTTGCAGGAATCCTCTTGGCTAGTCTCCCGATAAAATGGTTACAAGCCTAAGCCACCACATTTGTCTCACACAACTTTTCTCCTATTCTGAAGATGATTTCTTTATTCTAATAATGTCTTATTTTATACAGTAGAGTTTTATTTAAATAGGCATTTTTTATTATTATCTTTTCTGGTTTAATATAAGGTCAATGTCAGTTTCACACCTTATTCTCCAGTTTAAACAAAATTTTAGAAGGTAAGTATTATGAATAGTTCTTGGAATGCTCGGTAGAACTCAGCAATGAAGCCATCAGATTCTCCAGGCTTTTCCTGCTTCCGTTTCTGTTGAATACTTGTTAAATCTAATCTATTTATTCATTATGGCTTGTGAAGATTTTATGTGTTCTTATGCTTTTTTATTGTATTTTAGGTTTAGAAATTTTCAGTTAGTCCTAGCTTATTCAATTAGTAGGCATGGCATTGCTCAGAGTAAACTTTTTTGATTCTTTTTTTCTTTATTTTTGTTTGCTTGTTTGGTTTTGGTTTTGGTTTTCAAGACAGGGTTTCTCTGTAGCTTTGGAGCCTGTACTGGAACTAGCTCCTGTAGACCAGGATGGCCTTGAACTCACAAAGACCCACCTGCTTCTGCCTCCCAAGTGCTGGGATTAAAAGCATGCCCCCCCCAGCCTGGAAAGTTTGATTCTTTTGTATCTTTTTATTTTTATTTTTTCATTTTTTTAAAAAAGAAAACATTTGCCCTTCTGACTCATATTTCCCCTTTTACATCTGATTTTAAGTATAATTCCATTAGGTTTTCTAACGATGTTTGTTAATTGTGTTTACTCTGTCATGTACTAATTTGTTGATTCATTTGGGAAACACAAAATAAACTCTTACTTAAGGCAATAGATATTTTACAAATCATGAAGTTCTTGATTATCAAAGACCTAGATAACACAAAATACTATGAATCTCACTATATAGATAGATTAAAATATTAAAATAATTTGGACAAGATAACAGAAATGACTACTGACAGACCATCATGGAAATTTGGGCATTATTTTGGAGATGAAGCCATATGTTACATTTCTTATGCTATGGTAGGTACAGAAATCTACACCTGAATCAGATAGTTTCTATAGTTAACTTGCTGTTTCTTTGACTATAGAGACCAATATGCGAAGAGATTTTTGACGAAGCAAAATAATTGGGCAAAATATTCTAGAAAACAATGAAGTTTGATAAACTGATTGGACTGATTGAGTGTGGATAAATATGGGTACACACATGCCACGGAAGGCATGTGGAGGTCAGAGGAGAACATTTAAGAAGTTGGTTCTCACCTTTCACCTCCTTTTGAGGCATGTTCTCTTAGGCTTCGTGCAGTTCTGTCTCTGCCTCCTATCTTTCCATAGAACTGTCGTGATTACAGATGCATACCACAACACTCAGCTTCTTTATGTGAGTTCAGGAGATTGCATTCAGGTTGTCAGCCTGGTTATACTACTACTTGGAGTGTCCACAAAGGACTCTCCGTACAGGGATAGTTGTTCAGCACACATTGCTGAAACGACCAAGAAGTCTCTCAGAAAATGACTGGATAGTGAGAATGAGGTAATATACACACTGTAGTTCTATTCAGCTATTAAGAAAAGAATGAAACCATGAAATTTTCAGGTTAATGGGTAGAACTGGACAATATGACACTAATTGAAGTAACCGAGGGCCCGAAAGTCAAACATGCATACTCTCCTGCATTTGTGGATCTTAGTTCCAAATGTTTAGATTGGATTAAATAGCCTGAAATAACCAGAGGAGCAAGGAGATTAGAAAGGGACCATGGGGACTGGGAGAACAATCACTAAAGAGAGTGATGATAGAGTGCATTTGCTATGAAGGGACTGTGAGGCAATGGAGGAGGGGCTTTAGCTGGGGTGGGTAATGAAACAGAGAAAGAAGGAAACAGTTGTAAATAACATTAAGGATGATTGATGAGGTCAGGCTTGTTCAGGGTGGCATGGCCATAGATGTTAATGATCTTTGAAAAGGCATGGCTAAACACATTATTTTATAATTTTTTATATAATGGGATTATTTAATAAGAGTGATAAGGTTCCCTCCAAGAGTCCTAGGTTATCTAATGGAGTCCTCCATTTCAGTCATGGGAAGCCTCCCTTTGAGTTGTTGGTCAGGGAGCTAAATACACTCCCACAACAATATAAGCAATTAGTATGTTGTT
This sequence comes from Alexandromys fortis, assembly GCF_014885135.2. NCBI lineage: Eukaryota > Metazoa > Chordata > Mammalia > Rodentia > Cricetidae > Alexandromys > Alexandromys fortis. The sequence goes on along the minus strand of NW_026067903.1, from coordinate 13,962,190 downwards.
TTTATTAATTATTTGGCAATATCATCAATGCCCCCTATCACTCTTGATTCCCCTTCCTCACAGGTTCACCCTCCTCGCCTTGTTTCTAACCACTTGAAAGGGAGATCCTGTTGTTAAAGACAACACATACTTTGCCACTGGTTTTGGAGTAGTAAAGACTAATTCTCATAGAATCACAAAGTGCTATATAAGCTGCCAGGAGAGAAGAGAAACCAATAGTCCTACCTAGCTGTGAAGCCTATAAATCACAATGACCAACATGGCAAGATATTCCTGATGCTGCAATAATGTCATTTATATGTTAGGAATAACCAACAGACTCAAGGATAATAACTAACTAGACTTGTAAAGCAGACACAGTAGGAAAGAATTCATGTCTGGCACTATTACGACAGTGGTTCTCAACCTTCTGAATTCTGTGACCTTTTTAATACAGTTCCTTATATTGGGGTGGCCCCCGACCACAAAAACATTTTGTTGCTACTTCATAACTGTAATTTTGCTCCTGCTAAGAGTTGTAATGCATGTATCTGAAAAGCAGAATACCAGATACGTGACCCTAAATGGGTCTCAAGTCAAAGGTGAGAACTGCTGATTTAGAGGCTAACAACATGGGCTATTCTTGCAGAGAGGACCAGGATTTGATTGCCAGAACTCAAAGTCAGGCACCTCAGAAACACTCATTTCTCCCTCTCCAGGGGATCCAATACCCTCATGCCTCTGTGGACACTTGAACTGATGTGCACATATACAAACTCAGAAAGAGATATCTTGATTGAGGGAGCCATGATGGGGCTAGCAAAAAAGATGGCACTAGAAAATCCTCAGGAATCCACAAGGATGACGCCAGCTAAAACTCTAAACAACAGTGGAAAAGTTGCCTAATTGGCCTTCTCCCATAATCAAATAGATTATTATGTGTGTACGTTAATTGTGGTCATAGAACCTTCATCCAGCAACTGATGGAAGCAGATGCAGAGATTCACAGTGAAACACTGGACTGAGCTCCCAAAGTTCAGACAAAGAGAGGGAGGAGTGAGCATGTGAGCAAAGGGGTCAAGGCCATGATGGGGATACCTACAGAAACAGCTTATCTGAGCTAATGGGAGCTCACTGACATCTGACTGACAGCAGGGGAACCAACATAGTATCAAACTAGGCCCTCTGAATGTGGGTGACAGTGGTAAGGCTGGGACAGTTTGTAGAGTCACGAGTACAGGGACTAGGATTCATCCCTAGTCCTTGGCCTGGCTGTTTTGGAGCCCCTTCTCTTTGAACAGATATCTTGCTCAGCTTAGATATAATGAGGAGGGCCTTGGTCCTGCCTCAAAGTGATGTGCTAGACTTTGTTGACTTCCCATGGCACACCTTACCCTCTCTGAGGAGTAGCTAGGGGCTGGGGAGGGGAGGAAGTGGAAGTAGTAGTAGGAGGGGAGGGAGGGAGAACTGGAATTGGCGTGTAAAATGAGAAAGGATTGTTTTAATTAATAATTTTAAATATATTAAAGAAAACAAATACAGACACAAAAACACATGCACAAAAAATTAAACAAAATTATTCCATTGTAACATATTCATCGGTTAAAAAAATTTCTTTCATTTAGAAAAAGAAATACAAAATAATTAAGAGAATTGCAAACTATATGCCATACAAAAACAAGATCATGACTTATTTTCATGTAATAAATAATAGGAGGTGAATGATAAAGTAGCAATATTCAGTCAGGAGTTAAAAATTTAGGAAAATATTCTAGTCATATTCTTTCCCCTCTCCCAATTTTTTCCATATCTCCCAGTTTTCCCATTTATTCATAAACTTTTTCATGATTCTTCTCTATTTAATAGAAACCAACAAAAACAAAATAAAAAAACAAACAAAAATTAATAAGACAAAAATGCCAGAATAAAACAAAAAACACACACAAAACATGGAGTCCATTTTGCCTTGGGTCATTACTCCTGGGAATGGGGCCTTACTTGGAGTGTGATTATTATAATCAGTGACACTACATTAGGTGGTTTTATAAGAGTTATATAACTTTTAAGAAAAAACATAATAAAAATATTTTAATTCATTTATTTCATTTATCACACGTCATTCCTTTGGTTGAGTATACATAGATAAACCAGTGCTTTCTTTTTTAAAAATATTTATTTATTTATTTATTTATTTATTTATTTATTTATTATGTATACAATATTTTGTCTGTGTGTATGCCTGATGGCCAGAAGAGGGCACCAGACCTCATTACAGATGGTTGTGAGCCACCTCTCCAGCCCCAAACCAGTGCTTTCTTATTTCTTTATTTTTACAGTCATTATCAATTAAAACTTCTTGTTGACAATTGATATGACAAAATATGTCTTGCATTACTTTTAAAAAGTAAGCTTATATTTACACTTTATTTTTCATCCTGTAAATGACTCAGACATAATGCTTAGTATTTCTTTAGGATTTATCTTCTTTCAGTACTAGGAGAAACACTTTAAAAATTTATCATAGGGCCGGGCGGTGGTGGCGCACGCCTTTAATCCCAGCACTTGGGGAGGCAGAGGCACGCGGATCTCTGTGAGTTCAAGGTCAGCCTGGTCTACAAGAGCTAGTTCCAGGACAGGCACCAAAAACTACAGAGAAACCCTGTCTCGAAAATACAAAAAAAAAAAAAAAAAAAAAAATCACAGGAAAGGTCTATATTATCATTAATTTCTCAACATTCATTTTCCAAATAAAAATGGTGATGGGGGCTTTGTGCAGAGAACTTCCAGAGAATTTGATTCTGTGTTGATACCAAGGAGCACACCCACTGTAATAATGAACCTACTTTTAAGAAAATTCTTAATCAGAACTTGCTCACACCTGTTGGAACTCATTGAAAAATGTCTTTACCTTTATGTTTATTTGAAAATATATCGGCAAAAATATGAAAATAGGCTTACTTTAGAAGATAACTTTGTTAAAAACAATTGTCACCAATTCGCTTTTGTCCACTTTTAATGAATTCTCTTTTCAGTTATTATACCTTGCGCTTGTGCTTTCTTAATGCCACCTTCCAACAGTTTACACCTATCTGTTCTTTTCAGAGAGCTGAATGCCTATTTTTGATAGACAGAATCACTCATATGAGGATGGGAGGTGCTTTGAAAACCCACATGTGTGATACGAGCAATAGAGTTAACAAGACAAAATAAGTGAGAAATACCTTTGTGGCCGAGACATGAGAATATTAAATAGATCTCACAGTTCTTGTGGCATCATTGCATCTTAAACATAAGCTGATAAAAAATTCCAAGAGAGTATCAGTTATAAACGGCCTCGCTCTAACAAAACTAAAATGCAAACATACCCAAAGAATAATGTGCATTCAACAAGACCACAAGCTGTCAAAATTTAGAGGGAGCCTATGCAGAGAGTTTGAAGTGGAGTAAAAATAGAAAGACATGAAGGAAAAAGAATGCCCTAGGTATTCTGTCTCTAGCACCACAAATAAAATGTTATTTTGTTTGTTGTCTTCTTTTAAATGAATTAATATATCACAAATGGAAAGTAATTATCCATAATTGATGAACTGGAGTATGTACCACTCAAAGGTTACCTGAGGCCAGTCTAATGTGGGCCTTCAGTAGTTTTGGGGATGATAAAGTATGGATTAGCATGTAATGTAATCAATGTAAACGTTCCTTTTACCTACATAAGTAGGAAGAGGACCTGAAAGTGAAACGTCTTTAACGTTTTAACGCACCAATGAATGGAATTATTATTACCTGTGCAAACAGGGTGCCGCTGAATGACTATCTAATGTTTACTAATAAATAAAATATTGGTTTCCTCCTCATTAAATGAAGACTTATAAAAGAGAATAGGAAAGGAGACTCTAATGATTTTCTTGTTTACAATGCCAAAGGCCGATATTTATAACAGAGGATCACACAGGCTATCTCTTTGTTTAATGAACTGCACATCAGATACTATTATATTCTTTTAGCTTTTGGCCTATAAATATTAAATTAAAAAAACATTCCATGACATCATCACTTAATAGTTGCCACCTTTTTTGAAACATTTGTATTTGATTTATGGAAATAATTAATGTATATAATGCTGTATAGTTTAGAACTATTCGTTAATTAAAAATAGTCACTCGGGATTTTGAATGTTTAAAGTGTGTCATGGTGAAGGAATCAACACATTTAGGGGCTACTTATTCTAGGATAGTGGCCTCATTAGAAATCGATTCAGACTTCAGTGAGGTCAGTGCACTCAGAGTTGCATGGTTATGGCATTTTAGAGAACCAGAATAATTAGCTATTCTCTGACTATAGGTAGAGCCTATATTGAAATAATTGGAAGGAAATGAGAATCTTCTGCTTGACCTAGTGTACTGTGTTCTATCTCACAGTTTGATGTGAAATTTTTGAAAATATACTAGTATTCAAATATAAATTCAATTTCATATAAGTTTTCTCCTTGCATGTTTTTTTTTTATTCTGTTCTCAAACTAAACTGAAGGACTTGACTCTTTCTGTGTGGGCAGTGTTTTTCTTCTATTTTCTTCTAGAGGAGGCATATGCACTACAGGTTTCAGAAAGATGTGGATGAAGGTACTAAGATCTCCTGAGTATCATCTTCTCTTTTCCCCTTATACCCTCCCTCTTTCTTTCTCTCCTGTCTTTTTTCTATTTCCTTTTCTTTTGAATTATGCGTAATGTTGGAGTTTAAATAATAAACAAAAACATTTAACGTGGCAGACACTTAGTATAAACCTGTCCTTTACATCATTAGTGCCCACCCAGCCACTCCTTGTTGGATCCAATTCAGATAAATAGAACAACAAAAGGAAAATTACAGATATTTCAAGTGCCAAAGACTACATGTTTAGGGAAATGTTTTACTCTGTTACCAAGTGCATCACAGATAGATACTGTAATTTATTTTAGGTACCATTTTTAAATCAAGACAGTCTGGTAAAATAAAAGCTCAAAGTATGGTGGCATTAGCTTAGCTTTGAAGAGAATTCTGTGTTTATAGTGGAATGATTAATCTTGTTCCAGATGCTGGAGTGACTACTCTCATCTCGTGAGCTTCTGGTGGGCATATTATAGAGACACAGCTGGTTCATTTTGTAATCTACTTCTTGAAAGATCCTCGAATTAACCACTGTCCAGGGTGAAAATAACTTACATTAGGCACACATTGTGAAAATACTGTTTTAAAACCATGTAATTTTCCTTATTCCTTTGAAAGAAAAACATATATTTTTCCACATTTTATAGATCAAACTACTTTTGTGAATTCTATTCAAAGTTTTAATTGAGGTCACAGGGAAATGAAAACAGTTGATTTTAGAGATTTTTCTTTTTCCAACACAGCATCACAGTACTAACAAAATTTGGTACTCAGGTAGTAAATGACACACTTCCATTAAAAAGGAGGCAGATCGTTCGGGAAGTGTGCATACAATTTGAGGCTCTGCAGGACACCTGCCATCAAAGTGACATTAAACTCTATGCAATGAAAGGAGAATGAACATTTTCAGGCATTAAGATGGACAAGATATTTCCTAATCATAAATTTATGTCTAGAAACCTACTATCTGTGAATATTAAAACCTTCTGAGTGATAAATTTAAAACTTAGATAGAGTGGGCATCTGGGAACAACTGTGTATCATTCTGTCTTGCCATGTGAAGATGCTAATAATAAAAATACTTGATAATATTTATCATATGTACACATTTAATCTCTGTCAAATAAAACCACATAACCTCACAGTCAAGGTGTTTTTATTACCTGTCAGTTTTCAAGGGAGAAAGGGGAAACTCAGCATGAAATGTCCATGGTGACATAGTAAGGGATGTGTAGGTCTTAAATGTTCCAGATTCTGAGTGTTTTCATTTATGTCATTAAAAGCCATCTTATAAAATACCCAGAAGGATGTACTTTTGGTATGTTTACACGCTGGAATACTTTAAGCAGAAAAAGCTTCAAAAGTTGAGGTGTTCTTTTAATTGGAGGTTGGAGAAGAGTGGAAAGACACTGGATCAGGAACTGGATTTGGGTCCAAATTTTGAAAATATCAAGGGAAAATGTGATAGGCATTAGTCTGTTTTTCTTAGATTATGGCTCACTCATTTATAAAGTGTGATCAGTACTTCTTCCAGTTTTGTTTCAGGAACATTTGGAGAGCCAAGAATAAGAGCCATATTCTTAGAGATATAATATCTAGAGCTGGATGCAGAGGCCTGAAAAGCACTCCACATTTGAGAGAAAATCTACAGATTGTATCTTGTCTCTTTACTTATTAAAAGATTAACAGAAGTTGCTAAGTTAGATTTGTGAGAAATAAGATTTGGGAAGAAAAAAATCTTGGGGGCAATGGATAGAGGCCGCTTCTGATTCTCATGACCTCCTTGTTTCTAATGCATCTTCAACGATTTCACCTTAATATTCAAGGAAAGAATTCCAATGGCAGAGGTCTGTAACTGACGACAATTGCTGTGTTACCCAGATTCATGATGATCCCTTGGAAACCAACTCTGGATGCTCCTAAAGCTTCCATTTACTTAAACTTCCCCTTAAACTTGATCTTGGCCTCCTGGAACTGCCTCACCAGCCACCAGGCAGAGGCCCAAATGTTGCTGAGAAAAACTCCATAATACACTTGAGTTCTATGGAGCATTGTGGGATCATGATGAGTCTAGCCTTCAATAGAAACTACGTCTTTGCTAGAGGTTCCTGCTAAGAATATGTTTTACCTAAATCACAAGGTAACCACTTCCATCTGGGGTCTTATAGGCATCTTTATCTAGGATGGACTCTGATACTTACTATTTGATTCAGAGTTCCTTAACAGAATGACATTCAGGGTGGTTTTTAGTAATGTACTTATTTATCATGTGTCCAAAACTGCAAGAAATAAAAAAAAATATAGTGACTTACTTGATTAAGGCCTAAAACAAACATCAGGGGAAATTGTGAGTCTATTTTCCACACTAAAGTAGAGTAAAGGTAGGTCTTAAGTTGTATTAGTACTCAGTAATTTTTATTCATTTTTTGTGTATGGATATTTTTCTGCATATCTGTGTGAGTTCCATGTACACGCTTGATGCTAGAAGAGTCCAGAAGGGACATCAGAGTACCTGGAACTGGAGTTACATTTTGTTTGTGATACACCAAAGATGAGGGACGCTGGAAATTGAAACTGGGTCCTGTAGAAGAGCAGCAAAGTGCACTTACCCACTGAACAATCTCTCCAGCATCTTAAATTTTTGTTGTTGTTGTTGTTTTGTTTTTGTTTTTATTTATTTTTTTTTTCGAGACAGGGTTTCTGTGTTACTTTGGAGCCTGTCCTGGAACTAGCTCTTGTATACCAGTCTGATCTCAAACTCACAGAGATCCACCTGCCTCTGCTTCTTCAGTGCTGGGATTAAAGGCGTGCACCACCACTGCTGGGCTTAAATTTGTTTTTGAATGGAAACAAAATCTGCTTATTTATGACAACTGCTATTGTAGAAATAATGAGTTACTAATTCTTACAAGTAATCAGTTCAATTTTAAGGCAGGTATTTACATCCTGACTCCCTCGTATTCTTTATACATTATCATATATGTTCTCTTACCTTAGTTCATTTAACATCTTAACATTTTCTTGTACTTTGTGTACTCTAGTGCCTGGTAAACAGAAATATGAATGCTAATATTTCCAGCATCAATAACTTATTAGGACACAGAGCTCATTTTTTAGTCTGATTCAGTGGTGGTATTCTCTCAGCACCATATTCTATTCTAATAAATGTCTTAGGAAATGATATTTATTCTTAGAAAATAGTATTGCTAATAGAAACCTTATAATTGTAATATTCCTATAGGGTTTAACAATAAAAATTATACATTATATTTTATCACTCCTTTTCAATGTCTACAGGAAGGCATATGTAATGCAAAGGCAATAAGAGCTATGGGAATGTATATGGAAATATGTAGATTAAAATGTATAAATGAAATTATTTGCAGATGTTACAATACCTTGTGGAGGTTTGAGTAATAATAACCTTCATATACTCATATATTTGAAGGCTTAATCATCAGAAAGTGACACGGTTTGAGAAGGATTAGGAGATGTGGCATTGTTGGAATAAGTGTGGCCTTGTTAGCAGAACTGTGTCTGTGAAAATGCACTTTGAAATTTCAAAAACCCATGACAGGCCCAGTTTCTCTCTTCCTACTGATCAGGATGTAGCTCTTAGCTACTGTTCTCTGTCCTCTGAAACAGTAAATGATTCCCCCATTAAATATTTTCCTTTATAAGATTTGTTTTGGCCATGGTATCTCTTCAGAGTAATAGAACAGTGACTAAGACATACAATGTTTCTGATGTTATAGCAATCTATTCCAGGTTAAGAAAATGATAAACAACAGATAAAGACTTTGAATGAGTCTAGAGGCTGGTAATCATAGGCTAAAATGGTGGCAAATTGTCATTTAGTGAGGACCAAGTCTCTACTTCTAAGCATCTACCTTGTGGCTTCCACCTGTTTAGGAAATAAATGCTGCAGTGTCTCCAGATCATTCATGATATGGAAGAGTAGAAAAAATCAGATAAATCCTTCCAAACTGTTTCAAAAAAGACTCTAATTGCTTCAATAGGACACTGCTCTCTACACTGTTGCATTGAGTTTATATTCCAATATAAATTTGGGATGGTATAAAAACAACAACCATATCTGTAGAAAACCCCAAAAGATATATAGATAAATGTCTACGTATATAGTATACTCATGTACACACATATATGAATGATATGGTAGAAAGATAGGAGTTTAATATACAAAACTCAAACACTTTCTAATATAACAAAAGTAAACAAGCAACAGCTGAACTTAAAAGCCCAGTATCATTCATGTTAACAAATCCAATGGTACTTAGCTATAAACAAAACAAAAATATTTAGACGCGCTCCATGAGAATATAAACAAAAGTTATGATAATATTATTGCCTAACTAAAAGGTGGAGCAACAATAAGCAGATTTCATTGATAAGAAGACTCAGTAATGCCGAGATGTCCAATCCTTCAAACAATGAATAGAGCAAGTATAAACCACAGAGCCCCAGATAACCACAGCAACTTATTTTTAGATATCAACAAATTCATTTTATAGTTCCTATGAGGAGTCAAAGTACCAGAATAGCCAGACAATATTGAAAAAGAAGAACAATTTGAGAAGTAATTTTACCTCACTTGAAAATGTAATATCAAGTTACAGTGTTCAGTATAGTATGATATTGGCAAAATAATTGACAGCTACATCATTTGAGTAGAACAAAGTTCAAAGTGTATCCACAAAATTAAAGTGTATTAGTTGTGGACAAAGGGACAATAGTGATATGATGGTGTAAGTAAAATACTTTCAAAATATGATGATGAACAGCTAAAACTCTGCATGGCTTAATGAATCTACTTAAGATCTTATGCACCCTGTGAAAATGAGATAAAGAAACCTCCAGATAAGATTCAAAACATGAAAACCCAGGGACCAATAAAGATGTGTTCCAAACCTGGGCATCACCAGATAATACAATATATGGACACTCCAGGTGTGTGTGTGTGTGTGTGTGTGTGTGGTTCAACATATCCTTAGTCATAGAAAGTCCTAGGCAAGGACGTCCACCACACAGCAAAGAGGCCATAAGGAGCATGAAGGGTGCCTCAGAGGAGGACATTCTGGAAAAAAAGTAGACTTTGGTCACAGAACTATTCTCATTTGGAATGGAGCATTAGCTTAAATCTTTGGAATTACTGAGACTACTAACCTCCCCAGGAACACCTGTGGATACTGAGACACAAGGCATTCTAAGGGAGGGAGAAAACATATCATTCCAGGAACAGAGGTATAATACTTTCTATTTTATGTTATTTCTTGGCTTTATTAATTATTGTAGTTATTGTTTTGTTATTATTATTTGCAAGTTTTACTTTGTCAGGTTGTGTTAAAACTTTTATTTCATACCCAAGAAGGGTTTTCTGCTCTGTAATTTAATTCTCTTCATTTAAAATATTTTTTCTACATTGAAAAAGACTTTTTTTTTATTTCTACCACCCTTTGTATCCTAGCCTGTATAGGTTCCCTTTAATTTTAATTTTATATCCCTACATCCTTGTTTTTATTATTTCTTCATTTCATTATTTACCCATTGATAATCTTAGCTCCCTAATGACCGATAAGCTAAATTTCCCCTACCTAGTACCAAAGTACCTCTCCTAAATTTTGTTCAAAACATGGTAAAATAGACAACCACCTTCAACCTCAGTCTGCTGCTAAATCATTCTACCTGCTGCAGAGCCACCGTCCCTCTAAGCAGCCGTTTGGACATAAACCCAAGAGAAGACAGCTCTTCAGGAGGACATATGGAAAATAAACAAAGGAAAAGAGTGAAAGAAAAGGGGGAAGAAATAAATCAGAATAAATTTGTCTTTATAGATGCAGAAAGAACCCGCCACATATATGAAACAAGAACCTTTTACCACAGCTCTCCAGCTTTCAACTCCATCAAAATGGAATCCAAAGATAATGACCAAGATGAAATGTCAGAGGAAGATTTTAGAGTCCTATATTTAAAAAAGGATTGATTATAAGCAGCAGTCAAACAAGCAGATGAAGGAAGTAGGGAAATCAATTCAGTCCTGGGACAGCGAAGTTACCACAGTGAAAGAAGTAATCAGCATTTTAGCAGAGAAATTCAAAGGCATGGAGTAACAAAACCAAAATAATGAAAAATAATTCTGGAAACATAAGAACCTATGAACGCAACAAAATACAGAGTGAGAATTATGAACAGACAAAGAGAATGGTGAATTTCGGGGATGGAGGAAAAGGCTGAAACAATGAGACATTCGGAAACTTATAAAGAAATAAGTAAACAAGCAAAAATATAACACACAGAAGTTCTGATGTCAAAGGAAGTTAGTGAATGGTACCAGACATGGGCTGTCAGAATTTCCAAAGAATAATCTGAGAAAAACAGAAAAAAAATGCTTCTAGAAGAGATAGATAGTGTTCAAATATTTCTAGGTTTAATGACAATATGAAAAAAATCTTCCAAAGCAAGTGAGAAAATTCAATGATTTTTGGAGAGGTCAACTTGGTTTAGTGTGCTCCTTGCTCACAGATAGAGGTGGAAACTTCAAAATCCAGAACCTGGGACTGACTCAGATAGTCTGTATGACAACTTCAGTAAGGGATATCCTGTGTTAAGGATTTATTTTTATTTTATGTGTTTGAGTGCTTGCCTGCATGTGTGTATGTGTCCTACTTGTGTGCAGGGTCTGTGAGGTCAGAAGAAGGTATCAGGTCCCCTCAAACCAGAGTTCCAGGGAGGTGTGAGCCACCATGTGGGGCTGGCAACTGAAAAGCAGCAAGGGCTCTCAACTGCTAAACTGTTTCTCCATCTCCCAGCAAGGGCTATTTGAAAGACTGTAAAGAGAGATAATCCAGATAAGTAAAGCCAGTGGACCGTGTAGAAGGAGACACCTGGGCACTTAGCTGGAACAAGTATTGGTGTCAATTTTTGAAAAGAACCCTGTTGAGTTAGTGCCAGGCATTGCATCCTATGAAAAAAAATACTTCAGTTTTTGAGAAACTCAGAGCCATGACACTGGATCACAATGGGAATTCACGAGGAAGAAATCTGTTGCCTTGCTGAAAAATGTCCTTGAGTGTGTCATTAATGAGGTGAAAATTTGACAGATGCTGCAGCGTTCAGGAGAACATAAAGACAGATTCCAAGAAGTCCATCAGAGTGGAAGGATCACAGAAGGTTGGGACCATCCACAGTAGCCGTGTACTTGAAAGATCACCCAGAAATAGAACTAACATCTGCAACTGAATCTGTACCTGTGAAGCATTGCATCTGTAGCCTGTCTCCCAAACAGGGCCTAGAGAAGAGAATAAGATTCTCCAGGTGAGAGATAGGTTTCTGAGTACTTGGGAAAGCATTCCCGGAGACTCCAATTTGAGACGGAGCCAAGCAATGCACCAGGCAGGTGAGAAGGCATTCCTACACCACAATACCACCTAACTATCTTTCCTTTATAATTATTCTTGTTGAGCTATCTTGCCAACTCCATTCTGCTCTGTTCTTGTCCCATCTCTGACCTATTATATTTCCCTTTTTAACTTATTTCTCCCAGAGAACAGAGGTTCTTCAGTTATGCACAGTCTTGTCCTCTAAAGCTCCTGCGAATTGGGAATGCTCTGTGGGTTTTCATTATATTTTCTTAGCTGTTTTTCTATTAAGTTATCCCTTCAGTTACACTAAACCTTTTATTACAATGTCCTTTTTATCACTATTATTTTCTTTTCTAGATGCATTTATCTCTCCACTTTTTCTCTGTCAGTCTGTTCTGTTGGTCATGGTTGTGTGTTCCCAAGTTCTTGGCACCTTGTTCAAAGATGGAAAGAAAGCACGCAAACTTCAAAGTAACAGGGGAATTTCATTCAAAGCAAAGTGCTAACGTTTAGAAATAAATACACTGCCAAGATTGACAATGGGCCATGTGAACAAAGGCACACAAGACCCCAGGGCTTTCTTTTATGGAGTCTAAAGGGAGGATGGATTTTTTTCCTTTTTAATAGAGGCCGAATTTGCCTGGTTTTCTTTTTTGATTGGCAGACTTATGTTGCATAAACATTATTGTACATTTCCCTTCTTATAATTTATAGGATTTTAATCCTATGCAAGCTACATGATACATGTTCTAGGATAGTAAATAGGAGATTGTCTTTAAAAGTTCACGATGGGGAACAATTTAGCCTTATTGTGCTTGAGACAAAGTACTATTTAGCCTATATTAGTTTTTCAATTCTTATATTTGGACATAAGTGGAGTACAACTAAATAGACTCTAAGTTTGATGGTCACTAAAGGAAGGAGAAATTCAGTCATTGTTTAGAGAAGGGTATGTATTTGCTACTTGGTGCAGACAGGGGTCTAGTAACAGGTTGCTAGGTGCATTGTTAGGATGCATATGTTTATGCATAGTATTACAAGCAAGGAGTGTGTGCATAGCACAATCCAGGTAGAGTCCCAGCGGGCTAAAGGATTTCCTATTCAAGCCTGTACTGACTTCCCCTGAGAGGCTCTTCTCCCTAATTTGTTAGGGTTGTTGAAGGCAGAAGACCAGTCTCCCTGGAATTGCCTCATGTTGAGTAGTGACAGAGAACTGAGTAGGAAAAAAATGTTAGTGTATCTTTAAAAATTGGTCTGTCCTTAAGCTGTAATGTCCCCTGGGGCTCCACCAACAATGTCTTACAGTTTCATTGTAGTTTTAGAGCATGGCCTGGAACTAACCCTTGTAAACCAGGCTAGCCTCGAACTCACATAGATCTGCCTGCCTCTGCCTCCCGAATGCTGGGATTAAATGTTTGTGCCATCACCGCCCGGCTCAAGTATCCTTCTTTATTGTTTCTGTTGGTAGTTATTGGTAAAAGATTACCTATAAATGAATCTGTTGGATGAAATAAACTTTTGAGAACCAGAGGACCAAGAGTAACCAAGAGAATCAGGGAGCATGCAGGAAGTCCCTAAGTGGGGGTTTTATTGACAATATCCAGGACTTTGATGCTAAAAGGATATTGTCTGGATGTCAATTGCATCTGATTTCCCAGAGGATATTTTTTCGAATGGGCCTTTTTAGATTTGTCAGCAGAAAAAGATTTACATAATAACCATATGAATGTTAGCTCACAAACAGAAGTATGCAATAAAGGCTATTTTAGAGGGTGGGTCAAAAATTTCAGAATAAATTTTGGCTTTAAACCTGTAGTATTTTAACTCTCTACAACCACAGATGTCCTTATCAGTTGGTCAGCCTTATAGAATCCTAAACAAATGACACACTACCACTTTGAACCATAGTTCACAGTTCTTTAAGGTGGCCAAACACAACATTTTTGCCCTTAAAGGGTAAAAGCTGTTTGATGTCTCAAAATCTAGGGAGACTCGGTACAGAGGAGGCTGAGAAGGCAGAAAAGCTGTGTTCAGGGGACAGTAGTTGGGACAGTCATTAAGAAAGAAACGTTTGGATGATAGCAAATCTGTAGGCCACATTCTCTGACTTTACCTTGGCTCAGAGAAGCATTCCTTTATCTTACTTCTCCGTGGCTGCCTTCTTTGTCCTGGGGGAAGCAGGCATAGTCAAGGTGAGGAGGATGCTGTCTGATTACTCTTGCTTGTTTTCTTTAATTTAGTTCACACTTGCAAGTTCCAGCCCCCAGGAAAAGAAAGGAAAGGAAAACAAGAGAATAATGGAGACCTTTCCGGTAGCCAGAAAGTATAGAATTTGCCATCTCCCTCTGGCTGGTCCACAGATTATTATTAGTGGTGATGGGATGGACCTAAGTATTTCAACTTCTTGGCATATTATTGAAGAATGAGCTAACAGTACCTAGACAGGAAAAGAGGTGAGACCATTTCCAACACAATCACAGAAACAAATGTCCCCCAAATTAGGTAAAGGGATGTTAGTACAGATAAAGAAAACATTCAGAATCTCTAAAATAGGAATGTCCCTTAACCGTTATATTATTATAATTAGACCACTAAATATACAGAGTAAAGAAAATATATTGAATATGGCAAGTTACAAAACTAACCCATCTATAAAAGCAGTACCAGTAGCAAAACACAATTCTCAGTAGAAACTATGAAAGCTATGAGACAGGAGATGGAAAAATGATCCAGTGGTTAAGGGGCTAAGAGCATTGACTGATTTTACAGAGGACCTGGTTCTGTTTCCCAGCACATGTACAGTAGTTAACAATTATTTGTAACTCCATTTCCAGGGAGTCTGAAACCCTCTTCTGGGATCCAAAGGAACTGCATTTTATATCATGCACAGACACACATACAGGCAAAACACCTTTACACATAAAACAAAAATAAGTAAATCTTAAAAAAGTCAATTCCGAACAACAACAACAACAATAAATAATTAATAAAATAATAAATGCTAGAGATACCGTATTACTTGGTTTCATCTTTTTACAATTCTACTCTGGTTTCTCACATTTTTAGCAGCATTTTGCTCAGCTTCTTCTTAATCCTCCTTCTTGCCATTGCTGTCTAGCCCCACATTATCCTCTATAGTTCTGTATATTTGGTCCTGAAATAGTGAATGGATTTCTAATGATTAAAAATGGCTGAGTTCTACTTGACCCCGCTCCTTTCATCCCACCTTACTGTTCCCGTGCAGGTCCATTATTGGTGATTGCCCACAAAATTACCAGGGCAGATGTCTATGAGTCAGAATCTGTTTTGATAGAGAAAATTTTAGCACAAGAAAAGTTATTGACAAAGTTGTGAAATAGTTATAGTCAAGTGTCAATTTTCTTCTGTGCTGCAATTTTCTAAGCATGTAGTCTACAACATCATTACAAAGTAAACACCATTATTTCAATTTTAACATTAGAAATCTAGGTTCAGAAAAATTAAATAAATAGCAAGATTTCAATCTATATTACTCTGCTAAAAACACATTCTTTCCAACTATTATACATAGTAAAATGTTATTACTATTGTGTAGCTGACTTTCAACATATTTCTGTCTAAAAATTTCAATTACTCATTCCCTCGATGGTGTTATAATTAGCAGATAGTAAATATAAACTTTATACAAAAGTTCCTCAAACAACTTTAAGTTCTCATGATTCCTTCCCACTTTTGAGGGACACTAATAAAGAAACAACCTGGATGCTTCTGCTATTAATTTATGCATTTTCAAAGTCCTAAATCATTCTCTTTCACTCATTCTCTGGTCATTTTCTTCAATGGTTCACGACACCACTACTAACTTTTATGTTTTCTTTTTTCCTCTTCTACTCTAGGCTTCATCACTCGGGTCTTTTTTTGTTACCTACTGATCTTCTAAAAAATCACTTATTCTAACTAGTCAATGTCACAGCAATTTTTAGTTCTGTGAAAGTTAGTATGTGGAAGAAAAATAAAAATGACTTTGAGAACAAATACGCTTTGTGCCTTGTGGTCTCATTTTGGATCTTATAGGCCCATTAAGTATAGAATTTGTTTGTTCTTTGTTACTCTGTGGTTTTTAGATAGATACATTTTTTTTTTGCTAATTTACTTTGTGAGATAGTGGAATTTTATTTAGATCACAAATAACACCCTATGTAGTCTTTAGGAAATGGTTAAAAACAAAATATCAATATTTGAGAAAATTAAAAATAATGCAGTTGGTGGAGAACATGTCATTAAATTATAGTTACCAAGTTGAGGAGCTTCAGAGAAAACCTCCAATTTTCCCTGTACATGGAGGAAATATGCATTGCATAATTTACCTTACATTTTTTTTTCTGTTAACAGCTCACAAAAAAACTTCCCAAACTATTCACAGGTCAAATATTTGGTAATAAAATATATGACAATTGTTTCATGATGGATTATTCCATGCTTTCAGTGCAACAGAAAGAACAATAAAGCCAAAACTCTGACTTGAAGTTTTTGTATAATTCAGAACACAGTAGCTTATGAAGCCTGAGTGTGCGGTGTGACTCACAGTAGTGCTTACCTTTCCTGATTTTATAGCTATCTTAAGTGAAGAGACAGTATGGTACTATTTTGCTGATGCATTAGAAGGTGTTTAGACACACAGAACAATTTTCATAGTGTTTAGTCAGTATGAGTTCTTGTATTTTATATGCAATCATGGCTACAATAATCTGTGTAATTAATCATAGAAATAAAAGATTCATTGATTTGTTCTTGACCATCCAGCATTCAGGTTTTAGCAACTTTATGGTCAAAGTATTTATTTGGCTACAAAGTTATTTTTTATTACTCTGTAATATTTCCAAACCTTTACTTTCTTTTAAATTTTTTTAATGCAGTTTTTATTTTCTTTGTGAGTAACTGCATGCCATCATACCTGTGTGGAAGTCAGGGGACAACTTGCAAGAACCACAAGAGACGTACTTCTACTGTGGGTTCTGGGACTTCAACTTGAGTCACTAGGCTTGGTGTTAAGTGCATTTACCAACTGATTCGTTTTATTGGCCTTATTATCTTATATTGTTAGATTGTAGTTTTTAAATATTTGTTGTTATTGTTTTTGCCTGGTATCGGGATTACATTTACACATACAAGATAAACACTCTACCACTGGGCTATGTTCCCAGTCTTATCTTCCTCTGAATGAAAACTCGAGAATAGCCTAAGGCCTGTTAATTCTTAATAAGGAAATGTGTGTCACTTACAACCATTAAGAGATAACAGATAAAATGTGTTCTGTATTTTCCTACAGTTTTGGACCAGACTACAGCAATTCCTTCAAGGGTTATAAGCCTATCACAGGAGCATGATTTTACTTAACAAAGACAAAGTAGGATAATGAGTGAAAACTCACATGAATTTACATTGTAGAGATTAAGTGACAAGACTTTCATGAGCACAGACAATTGTTGTAATAGGGCCACTAGTTAGTTCCCGGCTGCTTAGCCCAGAAATAATCACATAGAAACTGTATTATTTAAAACACTGCTTGAGCCATTAGCTCTAGCTCCTTATTTGCTAACTCTTACATCTTAATTTAATCCTTCTCCATTCATATGTGCATCACCACATGGCTGTGGCTTACTGGGTAAAGTTCCCAGTGTCTGTCTTTGGCAGGGACTACATGACTTCTCTCTGACTTCTCCCTTCTTCCTTCTTTCTCCCAGCATGCAGTTTAGTCTTCCCCACTGCCTACCTAAGTTCTGCCCTATCAACAGGCCAAGACAGTTTCTTTATTCATTAACCAATAAAAGCAAAACATAGACAGAAGGACCTCCCACATTAGACAGTTGTGTACTAAGAATTTATAAGAAGGAGTATAACTGAGTAACTTATGCTACTTTAGTGTCTTTAGCTCCAGAAGACTCAAATAGTTAAACATGACAGTGTGAGGAAAGGCCACTGGATCTTAGAAGTATACATCTAATTTTCCTGCATTAGGAAGCTCATCATTTCTTATGAATTTGATCAGGATGAAGAAATTATGATAGTGTACTCTAGGCTGCTAGCATTTTTATGAATTGCTTTGTTTGCCATGTCTTTTCAGATAAAAATATTTTAACTGACAGATAAATTGATATTGTTCATGTTGTTATGGAAACAACTTTCAAAATATGAACAAGGTCATCAACTTCTGTGCTCATCACTGAATTAACAATTGTCTCTTCCACAGCGTATGTGCTTAATAAGTTTCTTTTGAACAGAAAATTGGAGCTACTTTATTGATTATACTTTCATACTAATTTACCAGGTTTCAAACTGACAGCTAAAGATTTTGTTGGAATTTCAGGAATATGCTCAAATACAATTTATACTTACATACTTGTATGATACATGCAGTATACACAGACATATAAGTATGTGCATATATGTGTGTATATACTTGTGTGATATGTGTGACACATACAAGTATACACACATACCTATAAGAGTATGTGCATATATATGTGTGCTTGGTGCACCCTGAAAAATGAAAAGAGAAATCTGGTCCTAAAATACCTAGAACTGACTCACAAATTATTAGGTTTTAATTAAACCTATATATTCAGGTAAGTATATGCATTCCTGTGCATAGTTATATAAATAAAATATTCTGAAATTATAGACACATTATTTTATCTTTAGAAAGTATACAAAATATCTGAGATGCTATTTTCAGGGTTATGTATGAATGCATTATCTATAGTTATGGTAATGAGAAAAGTTATCTTTTCTCAATCTTAAACATGTACAAGAGCATGAACCAAAATAATACTTAATATATAGGGTTGAGCATAGGAAGAGTTTCTATTATTTTTTAAATAAATGATCAAAAATGGTTTAGGGTATAGGGGATGAGAATGGATTGTGGACAGCAAATGGTTTAGGGTATAGGGGATGAGAATGGATTGTGGACAGCAACGTGGTAGTAATTAAGCACATGAAATCAATGTTAATTTCATTTGGGACTACTGAAAATCTTTACAACATACTTTTTTTTTTTCTTTTGAAAATCATGGACACAAAAGCATTTGATTTGGTTTTATATAATTATTTGAACTCTAGGTATTGCTATAGTCATTTTTTGCAGTTGCAATCCTGACATAGTATTTCTCTCCTCCTGTAGTTGAGAAGACTTGCCTACACTAAACAAAGCACCAACAGCTTTTAAGCTCCTGGGAAGGCAACAGGAAGTGAAGAAAAGCGCTTGGAGATTTCATTGAAACTTCACATAGTATGCACGACATGGGCCACTTTTTTACAGGTAACTTAGTTTCTCCATGACAATAATTTTGCAGCAGTTATACTGTCTGATATTGTGGTCTCAACACAGATTACACTGTTGCTTAAAGGAAGCGGGCGATCCGCATTCTCTGGGCTGCAGCTCTGACTCAGTCATGCAGAACTAACTTCCTGGCGGTCTCTGAATACACACCACGCTGCTCTGTAGCTGCTGCCGACAATGAACTAGTGACTGGAGAAAGGAATCTTAAACACAGTCACATCTCCCGACTCTTAAAATCCTGTTCACAAGGCTCACTGGCCTAATATGCTGCACGGCAGGAATACGTTTAACGAAAATGTCTGAACACTATACAAAGTGTCTCATCTATTTTTTTTTTTTTTTTTGAGAATTGCTAGGCAACTAAAACGTTCTTTTTTTACATATATTCATTGGAGTACCATAATTCTATTGAGCCTTTGAAATAGCTAAATATTAAACTAAATATTAAACCCTTGCTGATTCTATAGTAAATGTTCAGGACATCTTAGATGAGGTAATGGTTTAACTTCTTTGAGATCACTTACGGAAATCTTAAAATAAATTGAGCAGCCAGTTTTATGTGGGAAGCGATTCTTTGGAAAGAATAGAGCACTTTAACCCATTTTTACCCTAATTTCAGTGATTGTCTTGCTAGTTGATATTTATTAACTGAGCTGATTCAAATGATTGAGTTTTGCTTAAAATGCAAATGTTAAAACCAAATGGATTTTGCAGAAAGGCTTCAGTGGTTGGCAGGAAACAGAGCTGAAAGTTGTGTCATGCAGCTAAGCCCATGGCACCGCAAGGGCTAATTGTGATGGTGATCTCCTGGCCAAGAGCAAGCCTTCACTGCCCTCTAGTAACAGGCTCTGCCAAGTTCGTTTGGAAAACTAATTGTATGTAGGAACTTTCAGTGAATCTCAGGGGTGAAAGAAAGTATTAGTATTGAAGAGTAAAGATTAATTGAAATACGTTAAAGTTGAAGATGACTTTAGATGAAAAAATTTCCCATCATCTACATTTTAATAATTAGTATAAAACCTAATTAGCGTGAAGTCAAATTGGGTGCAGGCTTTTAGCCAAATTTTATTGTCTGTATCATTGGGTAGGTATGGTTGGTATCCTCTAGTGAGATTAATCTCATCTGAAGAGCTGTGATGAAATACTTTGTGTGGTGAATATGTGGTATAGAATGAAACTTGAATTAGGATCTTAAAAAGCACACAGTTAAGTTGATTAAGGTAAATTTTATTAAATTCAGTATAATCTCTTCATGTTCCTGTTTATTGACTTGATCATTAAGTTTAAATATAAAAAATTCTTTCAATTAATCGAAATAGCACAGGTCTCATTAACTTAATGTATCCATTTTCCTAGTTTTCATCTTAACAAATCCTAGAAACAGACATGAAAGGTTGGGGATTTTAAAAATATTTGCATTTTTTCAACTATTTTGAATTCATTAACTTAAAATATATTGTTAATATGTAATTCTAGCCACTATAATTTATGTTCTGGAAATTTAAAGTAATCTTTACCTATATGTTTCAGTTTATGTCCAACTTCAGAAAGTGTACTAAAAAGCATTTAAAAAGAAACTTATTGGCTAGGCTCTAAAGTATAAACATATAATTTTCTTTAATTTCATGTGCTTTCTCCTGATCTTCATATTTTGACAGCATTTGTTACAGAAAATTCTTGTGTTATTACTTCACTTATTATAATTGTCATTATGGCAACTTTTTGCTTTCCCTGAGCAACATTTCAATTTATATTAACAAATGTGTTAATGTCATGTTTTCCTTACATATTTAACCTTCACCAGTATAAATATTATATTATGCTGGTAGGATTTATTTAAGTTTGTTAGTTTTGAAATGTTTGCTTATGCTTTATGTTTGTTACTTATTTTCTTTTTATTTTGACTTTTTATAATTTTTTGCCATTGTGAACAATAATTAGAGACATCCTTTATTGATTTTTCTTGGTCTTTCTCTGTTTGGAATGTGACTTTCACCTTCAGGTGCCATTAGTTTGGCACTCTAATTTTAATTTTTTTTTCTTGCCACAGGAGGGCACTTGTGATCCCACAGACCTGACTAGCGATTGGTTTGGAAAAAGATATACAGTCATTGGTGATTTTTTTTTGTGACTTCTTCCAGACTTAGAATTTTAAAATGTACGGCGGTAGTTTTCCACGTCTTGGTTACCATCTGAGGATTATAAATGAGTCAAGTCAACACAGAAAGATAATGTTAAGACACTGAAAAGCACATTTTCCAGGGCATCCTCTAGGCCCTGGATCTCTTTATATGGGAAATAGTCACTCATGTTACATTTTTTTTTCCATTGTTTGCGTCAGGGAATTTAAGTCCTGACCCAAACAAATGGTGATACATGTTGGTGTATTTTAAATTTTCAATCTGAGGAAATTGACTTTGTTTTTTTTTTTCTTTTAATCAATATTTACCTGTTTAATATGTCGATTATAACATCTATTTGATATATTTTATGATATCTAAAAAAAATTCGGATGTTATTTCACACTGGTTCAGGTGCGGTTCCCGGCATTATCTGGCTAGCTTTAAAATGTTGAGTTCATCACTTCATGGCCGTGTAAAGGCAAGCATCACTTAATGTGCTCGTATTCCAGAGCACTGAGAACCTTGGTCTCCTAAATTCCCATGAGAAACTTGAAGTTCTCAGGAAATGAGACTCCTAAGTGCATAGACACAGAACTAGTAATGTTTCCTTTGTTCCTTGCTATGCAGTATGTTCTTCCTGCTTCTGAAGTATGGAGATCTTTTGATTGATCTACTTCAAAAACAGAAGCAGTTTGTGCTTAAGTTTTTTAAAAATTCTGAAGCTATTTCTATGTAAGCCTAGGCTAATATTAATTCTCTTAATATTGTGGCCAGAACAGTCTGAAAAAAGAATTCCCCCTGACAGGAACAATTTATTATATTATTAGTAATTATTACTTATATTGTACCAATATTTATTGCTATATTTACTCCTCATTCCTCAGCAAAATCTAATCTATAATTTATAGTTTGTTCTTCTTCTTTGTGTACTTTTTTTTTTACTTTTTTAGCTTTGAAAAATTTCTTGCATATATATAGTGTAGTGATGGAACACAGTTCAAGAGTGAAGTCACATGAGAATTCTGTGTGTTTGTTAGAAAACTCCAAAACACCAGACAAGAGTCTTGTGACCTCAGTTTATTCAAAAATATGGAATTGTTCTTGGACTGATGCTTTGGTACCCCTTCCAGGGACAGTGGATAGCAGTGAGTTCCAGATTATTCATTATGCTGTCTATGTTATTTGTTTATTTGCCTCTCTGGGAAAACGTGGTTTTGCCTCATGCTGCTTGTCGCTGTGATTGTACACTTTACTCATGTGACTCCTCTTAACGCTCGGAGCATAAACTGTCTGATTCTCTGAATAAAGTTGACCATGGCCTGAGACTTTAGTCTGCCTCATTTTTAGGCTCTATTCTCCCAGTCCCACCTACTCAAGAGCAGTAAAGAGTGTAGATTGGTCTTTGTCAGCCCAAACTTCCTTTCTCCATATGCCCCTGCTCAATAACATATCTTATATTTCTCCCTGTGTTTGTGTTTCTGAAGTGGTTTTTGGATTTTAAAGTAATTACAAATGTTTATTATTTATGCAATAAAATTCTTCACTTGCTTGTGTTTTATTTTTCTTAGATTCTTAGAAAGCTCCTCATTTCGCTGCTCATTCATTTCAATTTCCTTTTTAATGAAAACTTGCTCAGAACTTAATTCTTAAATCTCATTTTAGCTGTTTCATTCCTTTTCTGTATTCATTGAGCTGTCTTTTTTATATATCTTGAAATATTCTTTAATCATGTTTTGCAGTGAACACAATATCATATGTTTGTCTTATAGCTGTATAAAGTACAAGTTTCCCAAATATTTATCCCAATGCCTGCAAAAATACTTATTAAAATTGTGTCATTTTCTTTCAGATAGTTCTCTTCATATTTCAGGGTATGTTTTTTCCTCTCTGTTGCCTGGCAGTTGCTTATTCATTCACCATTAAGCAGGAGAGTTCTACATTTGGCCCACGGACAAAACGTAAATTCTCTTTGATGTATAATAACTTTAGGCTGAGTGGGATCAGAGTTCTTGTCAGTTTTAAACTGAAAACTCGACACATTCTGATTTTCTTTGTGAGTAAAAACAATTACTGTGCAGTGATAAGCAATTCTTATTTCTGTTATTACTACAGTGAGTTTGTGAAAACACCGTAGTTTACAGTCTCAGTCTCTATTAATCCGGAAGTTTATTGCAGGTACAGAAGAATGAGCACTTCTTATACCCATGAGGCTCACTCAGTTGCAGAGGTTTTAAATCCTGAATTCTGGATGCCTTAACTTTATGGTGAAAAAAGCACTTAAAGTGTTGAAGCAGCTCTAAGAAGTGCCAGGTTCAGTGTGTGGTCAAAACAGAAGAGCAGACAGACAGCAGTCAGAGGGTGCTCACAGAGGAAGGAGTGATTACTCTTTCTCGAATCTAGAAAGGCTCCTAGAGTTTCTAGTCACAGTCTTAAGAACTAAGCTCAGGTAACTCTAACAAGATGCACTGTGTGTTTGTATCCAGTAATACTGAGATCAGTATAGATTCAACATGAAGCACATTTTACCCAACCTAATTTTCAGTTAAAGGGCACATTGGTCACAGGAAAGTTCTTGACTTCATACATTGCTGAGAACACACTCATTAACTTCAGTACTATCATAACTCAAAATATTTGGTGAATCTTCATAGCTATTTATTTTAGTTATTACTATACATTTTGTTATAATAGCAATAGTGCTCAGATAACATTTCAATAAAACGAAATTCTACCAATGTCTCAGAAAACTAATGTGAATGTATCTGTTATAAAAAAGTGGACAACCCTGGATAAATTTTATGAAATGTTTAATCATGACAACTGGAGAGCTCAAGGAAAGGAAATTCTGGCTCCAAAGTTAAAATAAAGGGCTGTAATGTGAGTGGTGGAGTACCTGATACAAAGGTGAGGTTATTCTACCCAGTTTTTGTCTGATAATAACAGGTTTCATCTTTAACATCTTCTTGGGAGAAAGAACAAAGCCTTGCTTAAATCCACGGAATGTAATGGAGAAAACAGAACTAACACCAGGTATTAATTTCTCACTGCCAGCAGAATGAGGCTTTTCAACTTTCTGTTTAGATTCAAATTTAGAAAAAATGTTTGGGTTTCAAGCCTGTACGGATTAGAAAGCAAGAAGTAGGCAATTAGGTAAAATATATCTCTCCCAGCAAGCACTTTATGAGTATAAAGAATCATAGAGGAAACAAGATCAACTCAGTTCCTGTATATTTCCCATGAATCACTTTCTTCACATTAATGCAAGAAATTCATGCTTATGGCAATGCTGAACTCTAGGCCTGATGAATCTTCTGGCATACAATAAATGAGAAGGTGGGATAAATGCAGATTTTGGCTTGATCTGGCCTGATATCGAAGTAGAAACATTTACATGAAGATATAGAGTAGTAGAATAATAATTGAAAAATACTTGATTAAGATAGGAGAGACAGAGACCCAGAATCGGGAGCATAGGTGTCACTAGGGCTGACTTTTACCCTGAAGACTTTGTCTGTTTTGGAGGAAATGAAAATTCTGAAACAACTAACACATAGAGCTAAGATGGTGAAGTTAAGCAACTACTGAGTGTCATATCCTCACAAGTATTCTCTTTGAGTGTTGGGATAGAAAGGGAGCTCTCTTAGAATAATGGTTATCCAGGAGTAGGAATGACTTAACAGGGACTGTATCCCAGCTTTAAATCATCTTAGCAAGCTAAACTGGATCACAGCTCTTCCAGAATTATGTTTCCCAGGAGTCAGACAAATGCCAAGTGAATTCTCTATTGGGGAAAATAACATTATACAAGTCTGAAGTTTTTCCCCCATTTTTTTTCATACAATATTTGCCACTCAATCAAAATTAACCAGACATGTCAAGAAATATAACAATGTGATTTTAAGCCATAACAAAGAGTGGATAATTGAAGCAGAGCCATGGGGAATTCTGGTAATTGAGCTGATAGAAAAGACCTGAATGCTTAATATGTCCAATGAAATGTATACTATAATGAGATTTTTTAGCAGATAATAGGAAACCAAGAGTTAAGTAGAAATTCTATAACAGAAAACACACTAATCTATATTAAACAAATGGGAGAACATGATAAAACATTCCATGATTACTATAATCACTATTTATGTTTTCATGCATTTCACATTTTACAAATTAACCTCATATGGTATTACTTTTTGTTATGTCATAGCTTCATTTAAAACATGTCTTGCATAATTTTAACACTATGTTTCCTACATTCATAAGTGTGTGAATGTACTTATTCCCATTGCTAGTGCTTATATACTTCTTTATTAGTCTCATGTTCTGTGTCAAGGAGTGTATAACATTAGATTCCTCTTCTGATCTAATATGTCATGAGCATGATAATAAAATGTTAAAATTAATTTCATATGCTTCTTAGACATAAATATCACCATTTCAGTATGCCTTGATAATTCATTTTGTGGTATGTGAGGGAATATTTTCCTATTGTAAAAGTCACTGACTGCCATGCCCTAGTTTTTTTGTGATAAACAAGACCCTTGCAATAAAGATTATGTGCACTGAAGAAGCGTTGTTTTATAATGGACAATAAATAGTATATTTAGTTCTGTTAGAAGAAAGCTGGAAATTGGATTTTTTGCAGTAACCTGTTAGTACAATGGGAGTGACTAAGTTTTCATATATATTTCCTCAATCCTGAGTGATGGTTACTTGAAAATTGGGAAGGAAGAGAGATGCCATAGAGCTGCTGCCAGAGTCAGGCATGCCAGACTCTGCTGGTAAACCACAGCCAGGTGGCGATACACAGATTAATAGAAATGGGTTAAATTAATATATAAGAGTTAGTCAATAAAAAGCTAGAGCTAATGGAGCAAGCAGTGATTTAATTAATACAGTTTCTGTGTGATTATTTTGGGGCTAAGCGGCCAGGAACCAACAACCTGCAGCACAATAGCCATAAAATAGGAAAGTTCATGGTGTCCGATCATGAGAAGATACTTTTTATAAAGGATTCAAAAGATTCAAATATGTGTTTAATATACATATAATTGAAGTTGCTGGAGTGGGTAAGAACATCTCAAACTGTAATTTCACATAATGGATAATACCTCTTTGTAAACCATAAGAAAATAGAAAGGACTAAAACTATATTTTCAAATTGAAACAAAATATCATATACTATATGAATACAGTTAAGCTAGGCATTATCTTACATATTTTTAGTTTAAATTATATATAAAACATGCATATGCTCTATGCTGCAATCTGGGTTTTAAAATTATTATACTGTGACTTTTGGTCACAGTATAAAATTATAAAGGTATTGGCCTGGAAAGAGTGCGCCAATTAGGGACTTAGAATGTGGAAGTTAACTACTGATACTGATACTGCTATACTGATAGTATGGCAAGGTCTCTAAAGGAAGTTTGGAAGAAATAACCAGTTAAGAAAGATGAGATCCTAAAATCATACAGCTACTAACAATGCTGCAAAAATCTTGAGGGTGCTTCTGAATACTTAACCTAAATGTCTTTCGACTGAAGAATGGATAAGAAAATGTGGTACATTTACACAATGGAGTATTACATAGAAAAAAATAATAACATCTTGAATTTTGCAGGCAAATGGATGAAGCTAGGAAACATTATTTTGAGTGAGGTAACCCAGACACAGAAAGACATGTACTCACTCATAGGTGGTTTTTAAACATAAAGCAAAGAAAACCATCCTACAAACCACAATCCCAGAGAACTTAGACAAAAATGAGGACACTAAGAGAGACTTACATAGATCTATTCTACATGGGTAGTAGAAAAAGACAAGATATCCTGAGTAAATTGGGAGCATGGGGACTATGGGAGAGAGCTGAAGGGAAGGGGAATGCCAGGGAGGGGAGTAGAGAAAACTGTAGAGCTCAATAAAAATCAATTAAAAAAAAAGAAGGAAGTATAAGGGACTAGGGAGATAACTCAGCCAGTCACGTGCTTGTGCTCAAGCAAGCAGTCTGAGTCATATACCCAGGACCCATGTAAAAAGTCAAGAACAGATGTGAATGCCTGAGGCTCAGCTTTGGGAATTTAGGGCCAGAAAGTTCCCTGAGACTTGCTGCCTAATCAACCAAACCAGAAACCAGATTCCTGGTGAAAGACTGTTCCCAAAACACAGTGTGCAGAGAGTGATGGGGGAAACATCTGATGTTGACCTCTAGCCCCCCCCACATACACGTGCCCCAGCACAAGCACATGCACATGTATGTAAAAATGTCTATGCATTCAAGGCAGATAGACACAAAGAAGGAAGCGTAAAAATATTTGTTGTAATGATTGAAGTTAGCGATCACAATTAGCTGATTGTTTTTATTGTTCAAGAGTCAAAGCAATAACTATAATTAATAGCTCCATCTCATTTATCTCGTTTCATGAAATTCTATTAGCTTTCAAAAGCTTTAAAGCTGGTTTTCCCTTCCCTATTGTTACCACCAGCATGCCAGTCCCGGAAGTATCTAGCAGCCGGTGCCCCTTAACTGTTCTCAAACATGCTTATGCATCCTTCCTGCTAACCTTAATCCAGGCCGTATCCAAGTTAATCCTTTCAAATAAACATGCACACCTGACCTATTTGACACTCTGCTGTTGATCCATTGCCATAATTTATACACATTGATTTTCATTTATAAGGTTAAACATATAGTTCTGATTAGGAATTCTAATTTTCATAAGATATAGTTTCCCAAATCAACTGGTTCCAACTAACTTTTAAAACATTATTTGTAACTCTACTTGGCAAATTTAACTGTATTATTGGGTGCATTGTAATGTGTTCTCTCTCTCCTTCCCTCCCTCTGTAAAGATTAGATTATTCCAAATTGACCTGTCCATCCTTTAAGAAGCTTGTTTTTATGGAGACAGTATAAACATAGAATGTATTCTCACAACAACTTTGAAACATACTTTATTATTAATCATAGACACTAGACTATATCATAATCATAGAATACATAATCAGCATTAATATAACCTGCTAACTCAATATTTGTATCTTTGAACAAGGTCTCAAAATCCTCTTCTGTGACACTGCTTCCAGTAACCTCAAATCTATTCTCGATTTTTCTGAGTTTGTTTTTAAAGTCCACACATAAATAATTCAGTGATGGTATCACAGCTCTTAAAGCTGTTTCCAACTTGTCCACTTCCAGTATATTCTTGTACACATGTTTATATGTCTTTCTTTGACCTTATCTGAATATGCATTTAGGAATGAATCTAGGAAGCACTGTAATATAATACTATTTATCGTATAGACCATATTATTAAGCTACTTTTAGATAGGATACACATATTCATAAATAGGTTTTAATTACTAGAAAAATAGAATTAATTTTCTTGAGTTTCTCAAACCTAAACATATATTTGAAAAATCTTTAAACATTTTCACAAGCTATAAAATTTCTCCTAAGTATTGACTAAGTCAATTTGATTTTGTTCTCCCTTTCTTGGTTTTCAGAGCTGGTCTCCTACTCACCATAACACACTGAATGAACAGCACTTGAAAGGCCACCAGGGGCCTCTTGCTTGTCAATCAGCGGTTGGCCTTTGTGCTTTATACCATGAAAACATTGAAATTTGTGAGACAAAGCTGCCTCTCACTTCCCTCTGAAATCTTCCTCTCTGTTGTATTGATGACACTATGCAACTAATCCATTCTGTTCTCCAGAAATCCACATTCGGGACATCACTTTTTCCTTCAGTTGTGTGCAACTTGCTGACGGCAGGCCCCTCTGAGATCCAGAATAGCTACTAAAATGACCCAACACAAAAATCATAAATTTACTTAAAACATTAGGAGACTTTGGGGCGGATTTTCTTTTATAACTCCATAATACAGTTCTCAAGTGTGAACTTTGTTGATGACAATATCATGTCGTAATGCCAAAAGGTTGGACTTGCCTGCCAGCACTTACCTGAAAGGCCTGTAATATTTAAAACTCGACATAACCAGTAATAACGGTTTTATAACCTGCTCTAACCTTTATTCCTTGCCCTCGAGCTTGCGGCTTCTTTTATATCTGCCTACATTTAATGATGAATTTTGTCAGCCTCTGCCTGGTTTCCTTTGTCCTTAGCTATTCTCTTTTCAGTACTGGGATGGCCACACACCTCCTGTGAAACCAATTTTGACTGAGGCAAAGAAGCTAGCAAAAGTCTTACAAAGGCATAGGAAGTACCAACCTATGTAACTTCCTCAAAACCTGCATCTTAAGTCAAAGCTTTTCTTGTACCAAAGTGTCTCCATGTAACTGTCTTTGTTGGCCATGTTATAAAAGTGGACATCAATTTTGCCTATAATCTAGACTTCAAGTTTCTTTTTCAAAATTTCTACTGTATTCCCACATGTCCACTGCATCTATGGAAACTAAGTAAGAAAATCTAACATAGTCATCTACTTTAAACTTTATGTGATTTTTAGCACTTATCATCTGTATAAACATTCAAGGATTCATGCTTTGTTTGATTTAGACACAGTAGCTCCTAGTACTCTCATACTGATAGAGACCTTCTCCAGGCAACAAGAGATTACTGAGTTCTTTTTTTTTTTTTTTTTTTTTTTTCGAGACAGGGTTTCTCTGTAGCTTTGGAGCCTGTCCTGGCATGGCACTAGCTCTTGTAGACCAGGCTGGCCTTGAACAGAGATCAGCCTGCCTCTGGGATTAAAGGCATGCGCCACCACCGCTTGATGAAACAGATATTTGAAGTGCTGTAGTATACCTTCTTGGAAACAAGATTAATATCTTGTCATAAACAAAACAATAATTCTGTTATAACCTCTTTCTTTGAGCATCTTCCTAATATGGTCATTAGAGTTGGTACATGATCAACACTAACAACAACTGGATGTAAAGGCACAATATAATCTAGCATCAGCTTTTATGTAGGGTATAACAGAACCCATGATGGATCTGCATTGGAGATGGCCTGGCAACCAGACATTGGAGAAGGGTACCATTATTCCAGTGAGAGATAAGTTCAGAGTGAGAGATTCACACTAATGTTTGGAAAGTCTAAAACAATGACATGCTTAGCCCTAGATGAAAAGTTGATATGTAGAGGCCAGAGAAGTGCAGGGGCCTTTGTTCAGTGACTAGCAAGAATTCCTCTGCCTTAAGTGAGAGAGACAATTTCCTTTGATTATAGGAAAGAAGTGTAAGTTGCCAAGTCAAGGCTGCATATTATCCATGAATTAAATATAGGATGCGCAAGAGAGACCTAATTAGTTAGGAAAGACACTGTTATGACAGCAAGGAAGCAGAAGCTGATGGAGTTCTGGAGGCTAGGGCTTGTGATTCAGTTTAACCTTTGAGAATCATCATGACCATGGGGTAGGGAGGAAATTTAATGAGAACTGTGCAAGTGCGCTCTGTCTGAGATTAACAGTTACAGTCTAATGTATAAAAATGTGCTTCTTCTAAACACCAGTTTTGCCTTGGAAGAAACCCAACTTCTTAAAAATGGTCAAATCTCCTTTAATTCCTAAAGTATACAATGTTGATAAAGCTTAGGATTTCATCAAATAAGTCCACAATGCAAAGAGAATCTGACCATACTCTAATTAAATCTTAATACCCTGGTGTTGAAGTAAGCAGCCATACACCATTGAGAATGTTCTTAGAAATCAAATCTACAAGAATATATTTCTCTTGAAATTGTAAACATTTTACCTGGAAAAGTTCACTTCACAATTATTAAATGGTGTTTTTTTTTTCACTATTTCCAATGAACCAATTATTGAGTTTAAGCCTATCTGCTTAAAGATAATAGCTATTATAGAAGAGGTAACTCAGATGCTGACTCAAGCAAAGGGAAACTATTTAATTGTGAGACATTTTATCACATATTTTCAAAAGTCCTATATAGGTGATCCTTTAGGGGCAATGCTATAATCTCCTTCAAAAGATAACATTTTAATGTATAAAGACCTTTTTACTTCACTTGCAGTAGCACACTCAATCTTCTTATGGTATCTTAAATAGTGGCCACGGTTAGCTATAATATTGGTGTGTTTTGTTCAGCAGAAATATGCACCGGAAAGAAAAGACAGATTTTGTGGTTGGCAGACAAGGTAGATGTTTCTTAACAATTCAGTGTGTGTTTGCACCTTAATATTATGACCTGTACTTCTTATATATTTATTGCCATCAAAAAAAGCAAAATTATAAAATTTCTAGGTTGATATAAATTAATATAATATCGAGATAATTCTGATATGATAAAGGTGGTTAGGTACTAGATATAGATTCAACGTATGACATTCATTTATGTTGTCAACACAAAAGAAAGGTGCTCTCAAGGTAATCCTAAAAAGTATGAAACAAAGTAATCTACACACAAAACCCTCATATTTATCAATTTCAATAATTATGGGTTCTAGTGACTATAATTTTTAACAAAATTTTTAATTAGTGCCTAGTCTTATTGCAATAGAGACATTTACTCTACTTGCCTTTATAGGTTTAATAAAAGAGAAATACAATTTGGGAAAAAAAGATGGGTAAAGTGTCAATGGGGTTAATTCATAAGCTCATAGGAACTGAAATCGAGATAAACAGCTTTTGAGTAATACCTATTGAAGACAACTACTTGAAAAAAATCTCATTTCCTCAAAAATTCATGAGAAATATCCTCAGCATTAGGAAAGTCAAGCATACTTCAGGTAACTAAATTTGTCTTCTTATTACTTAATAAATACTTATTGAACACCAATCTTGTGGGTAGCTCCACACAGAGGGAAATGCAAACATGGCTTCTCCTGGCACATGGTAGAGGTCTCTGAGTACTGCAAATCCATGATGCCTCTGTAGCTTTTGAGTCCATCTAGCCCTTCCCCCTTTCCATAAGATAGAGTATACCCACTTTACACTGCAAATTTCTGAGAGAACAGGTATCCCAGCATCTCCAGTGACACAAATCAATGTTGTGGCACCATTATATATAATTCCTTCACTTAAAAAGTATTTAAGAATTACATTTAAAATGATATGGGAAGAAAATATCATGGAAAACATGCTTTCAATTCTGTCAATTTTATGTCTTAATTCATATGTAAATAATATTCATAGAGTTATAATGATTTCATATTGAGTTAGATCAGGATTTTAAAGGCAATTGGTTTACTTTTGTAGATCCCTAAAATCTTGCTGTATTTGATCTTATCACTGTTGTATTTTTATTTTTTTAATCTTTGTTAACAATTTCTAGAATGTTCCGAAAGCAATATGACCTTTTAGCCATCACAGTCATATTCCATTTTACCTGGTGTCATGCCCTTCAGTATCTCACAGGCTTGCTTGTCTTTTGCAAGTCTCCTAGCATCCTTTATATCTCCCTAATCCATGACCCCAGTTATACAATCCCTGTCTTACCAGAATACAAATTCCTTGTCCAGAACACACATTCCTTGTCCTTCAGAGAAAAATAATTCCTGTACAAGCACTTATTTTCCTCAAGATTTATCATACACAGACTATTATATTCTCTAGATTTCAGCATTTCTAAACTGTAAAGAGCTTGTTTGAAGATCCAGAGAGCAAGCTACATTTGAAGTTTAACTTTTGAACAGACAATAAAAATGAAAAGCTTTTCTGCCTACTGAAAAATTCTTTTGGTTTCCCTCATACATAGGATTTGATATAGTGCTTCATAAATATACACATGTATACATACTCACACTCGTACCCCATATATAGTTTTAAAGAAATAAGCTTATAAACTTCAATTTTGACATGGACTTTACTTGTATGCTATAGTCTGACTAATAAATGAGTTTTTTAAATAGATTGGAACAAGATTACCAATTTGGCAAGCACTAGGGTTTTGGAGGTTTATTTTCTGGTAATGACAGAAGATTGTCAAAGATGAAGGCAATGCAGAAAAGGAGTTGAGAGACTTACACAAAAGAATGAAGGGGCGGTGGTCCTTATGGGAGGATTCCTGGTCCTTATGATGAGATAATGATTTTATACATCTATGAGGGAAATTAAAAACTTCATATTAGTGAAGTGGTGCATGCTCTTATGGATGGATACTCATAATATCATTGATAGGAAAACTTACATATACTATATACTCCAAACATGAACAAAGAAACAACATCTATACTCTTTGCAATCTTCTCACTACATGTTTCTCAAGGAAATTTCTTCTAAAAGTTAAGGTAGCCTTGAAAGTCATAAATAGACTCTTTTGTTTGTGAACAGCAACTGCCTATTTTATTTGCTCTTTTAATTCCTTATATGTGAGTTGAAATAAATGTGATGTTTATTAACAAATGACCACATCTTGAGAGGTTTTCTCTATGTGGTTAGAGGTCGTGAAAAAGGAATGGGAACTACTGTCTAAGGAAGATAGATTGGCAACATCTAATTTCTTATTCCTGAAAGGTGTTAAAGGGAGGAAGTCTAAAAACAATAGCTGAATCCACCTGCTCTAAATGGCAAGCCTGTTTTAGCTGCAGAAACAGACTTTCTGGGCAATGCTATTGAGGGAAGCATATGCTTGCTGGAATCTGTTCATGTCCAAAGAACTTACCTTTCCTGATGGTGCATGTAGCTGTTCTTCTCACAAAGTTGAAATGTATGCTTTTCCTTTGTAAGAAAAAAACTATTGCTAAAGTTCTGACATATCATTTCAGTTCTCTAGAGACCAAAGGAGCAAGAGGAAAGGAGAAATGGAAGAGAAACACTGTTGATGAACAAATATTTTATCCAGATAGAGAAGCCTTATTTCTTTTGTCAGGAAGATATCAATTATGTAGCTAAATATTTGCAGAATTTAGAATTTTTACACATTAGCTCATATTATGCACTTCAATTATTTTTCTGTGTTAAACTTTTTTTCTTCCTAAGGTAATTTTAAACCAGAGAACAAATACATGGTAAATAAAGCTATTTAAGTGAAGAAAACAGAAGGAAAATATCCAAAAGGACTTTAACTCAATCTCTTGAGGCTTCTTCTCTGTTCTAAATTCAAACAGGACTTAGTTCCAGGTTGTGCGTCTGACCCTGTATGCTGGAAGAGGCTGCTTGTTTGTTCCTGGCTGCCCAGAACCGAAATAACCACAGAGAAACTATATTAATTAAATCACTGCTTGGCCTATTAACTCTAGCTTCTTTTTGGCTAGCTCTTACATTTTAAATTAATCCATTTCTATTAATCTGTGTATCGCTATATGGCTTACTGGCAAGGTTCTGATGTGTGTGTGTCTCTGGGGGCAGCTACATGGCTTCTCCCTGACTCACCTACTCGCTCTCTATCTTTTCCAGCCTAGCTATATTCTGTTAAGCCATTGGCCAAAAGCAGCTTCTCTATTCATTAACCAATAAAAGCAACATAGACAAAAGAACTCTCCACATCACTGATGTATGATACTCCAGGACATTTTTTTGCCAAACAAACATTATTTTTGTCAGTTCTGCACAATAGATACTGCTTTGGGGGCTCTACTGGAAAGTGATTTTCCTTCATTTCAGTATCTTTCTCCTGATATCATTTGCATCTTAGTAAAAGTTCTCAAGTCAGTAGTTAATAACTAAAAAACAAAAATTTTAAAATCCTGACACAGGAGCCCTTATACTCTACTTTCTTTCCAGAAATTTTTAATGTACTGAAATTACAGAAACAGAAAATATAATTTTGGAGAAATTTATATACTTGATTAAATATTGCAAGTAGAGTACAGCCAGTTTTCACCACTGATTGCAAGAAGACCAAAACACCCACAAGAATCTCACACGTGTTTTCTTCATGACTTAGGATTGTAGTCAATTCACATTTAGTTAAATAAAAGTATGGGAAGCAATGCTCCTTTATAAAAGCAATAGGTGCTGTTGATTTTAATTCAAAACCTAGTGATAAATAAATGTGAGAAATACAAATGAAGCCAAGCGATGACTCGGGTGCTGCAGTGCGTCCAAACTCACAAACAGAAACTCCCTCAAACGTGACATTCAGGAGTGTGTGTGTGTGTGTGTGTGTATGTGTAATAGTCCTTACTTAATATGAAATTATGATTTTCAGAAAAGATGACTCAGTGATTGAATGATAATTACATATAAATTACCTAGCTCAACAATGCTGAATACTGAAGCTACGAATACTGAGAATTATACAGTAAAAAGATGCATAATGTACATGATTTGTACAATGTTTTACATTCCTACAAGGTGCCCTTCATGTCCAGGATGCTGAATATCAGAATATGTAAATGATTCGATATTGTCATAAACTTTCTCATCTCTTCTGGGTACAGTCACAGTACTTCAGTGGCATTTCCATAGTTAATTATGTGAGGTTCTGTTGGCAATATTTGGCTGCTTCAACCACGGGCTGAATCAAAAAGGCTTGAAGACCTGTGGCCAGAAAGTTTGAATGAAGACAGGAGCCTGGGACCTATATATCCCCATGGAACAGTTTCCTTTCCTTCCAGTTGGTGCACTCAAGATTCTACTGTCTGATATATTGACTCATGTCACTAATAAGCCAGTTGTCCTTTTTTAGCACACAATTGACAACCTTTTGTATAATATTTCTGGGAATCTTGAACCCTGAGTGTGCATTCTTACAGTGACTTCCTCACTGTAACTCATCTCTCATATTCCTACTTCTCAGACTTACTTTGTATGAGAAAATATAGGTGCCTCCTAAAGAAATATGAAAATGCTGTTATCCAAGTTGATAAATGTTGAAATGATTCTGCCTCTTGAATTTCTAACTTATCTCGGTTGCTTCAGCAAACCTATAACCCAAGTAGAGTGTTTGGTTCATTCAGTTATAGACCAGTGCTTCTGTAGTTAGAGCAGTGTGTTCAGTTAGACTGATCAGAGTTAGACTGAACTTAATAAATGATCATGTCACAGAATAATTCATAGATCATTTGAAGCTCAGAGTGAGTTTGATCCCGACTTCTGTAGCCTTTTCCAGCTAAAATAAGTATTAGAAGGAAGTCAGATATTTCCACACATGGGAACATTTTCACAACTAATACAAAACTGAAAGGAGGAAAAAATGATCATTGGTTAGTTGGTCAAAGTAAAGTATTGTTTTCAATTATCAGCATTGCTGTTTAATGGATTTGGCAAGTTTCCGGCATGATCTCTAGCACTTGACTTTAATATTTATTTTCCAAAGAGGGAAAGACAAGCTCTGGGCTGGGGAAGTCTTTCTAATACTTTTACATTTTGGTAATTTCTGAAATTATAGAAAACTGCATTATACCAATGGATGCCTTTCTCCTATTTTTTTCATCAAATCAAATTTCAAAATGAAGATTAATTTAATACCGTGTTAGCATCCTCCCAGGAAAACATAATGAAAATATAAAAATAACCAGATATTATACTCCTTGAGAAGCATTTTACTAGCAATGATGTTAGATAAGTTTGCTCAAGGACACAAATCTCAAATGATTTTAGACTGTGGGTCTAGCTCCATAGTAGAATGGCTGCTAATATACTCGAGGCTCTGGATACTATCTGCAGAACAGCCAAAAATAAGGAATAATGAAGTGGTTTCATCTAAGAAAAAAATTTAAAACTATTTTATATATGAATGGCAAATATAGGTATACTTAATTTAATTACTTTTGATGCTATGATAAATAGCACTAGCATAAATAACTTGGGAAGGAACAGTTATTTTGACTCACACCTGCAGGGCACTGTTCATCCCTGAAGGAAGTCAAGGCAATAATTCAAACAGAAACTGTGAAATGTGCTAAGTGACTTGGTCCCTGGCATGGGATCACTTACCTTTCTTTTACAATTCAGGACCACCTGCCCAGAGGTGTCACCACCCAATGGGGTGGGCTATCCCATAGCAACCAATGATCAAGACAATTTCCCTATACATTTAGCTGCAATCCAATCTTCTGGACAATGCCTTAATTGGGTCTCTTTCTTCTCAGGGTTCTATTGATTGTATCAACTAGACAAAAAAAAATACCCAAATGTACTCCATCATTACAAAGTTTGTATATTGATTTTATTAACCAGAAATATTTAGGAAACAATATTGTATTTGAGAATATNATGGTAACTTACTTTCAACTTCTTACCTCTATTTACATTGGCATATAAAATGAGTTTTATAATGTCTCTCTTCTATATAACTAATATCTGTTTATTATTTAAAAGAAGAAGTAATAGATTTGGGGTAGGTAATATAAAATTACAGCAAAATACCAATTAATTTACAGAAGTTAATTTCAATGGTGGGGATTTCGAAAGTTGCTCTTTTTATTTTGAGATGATGAGAACCCTCTCATGTCATGTCCTTTTTGGAGAAATGACCCTTCAGGTTCTCTGATAGTTTTGTAATTAGGCTGTCACTTTGACTTTAGAGATAAACACTCTTTACACATTTAGTTCTTTATCACCATCTGTGGTGGCTGGCAAATGCCTTGATCACTGTGCCTGCTGTGTTACCACTCTGCTGATTGTTTCCACTGCTAGCAAAACGCAAAACTTTTTCGTTTAATGTACAACATTTTCTTTTTGATTTTTCTTTGCTGCTTGCAACTTTTGTGTCACATCTGAGAAATAATTCAGGGCCTATAACTGTGTAATAATATTTTCTTACTATGCCAGTGTTATGGTTTTACATCTTACATAAAACAAAAATGAGCTATCATCTTACACTTGATAGGGTGGCTCTATACTCATTAATATCCATATCTCTACTTGTACCACCTTTATCCATGGCTATATCATTTACCTATCTACATCTAGATCTGTCCTGATTAGATCGGTGTTGTTATTGTTGAGCTATTTAGAAACACTTGGCAAGAGGAAACCTCAACTGAAGATTGCTCCCAGCAGGTTCACCTGTAGCCATGTCTGTGAAAGACTGTCTCAATTGATGACTCAAATTGGAGGCTCCAAGGCACTGTTGGTCACTCTATCCCTGGGCAGATGAGCCTCAGCTGTATTAAGAAGTCTAACTGAGTTTTAGCCAGTGAGCAGGCAAGTAAAGCAGTGTTCCTTCTTTCTTTCTGTTCAAATTTCTGCTTGAGTTTTTGAATGATGAACTATGTCCTAGGAATATAAGGTGAAAAAAAAGCACCTTTCTCTCCTAAGTTGCTTTTGATAGCACTGTATATCACAGCACCAGAAATAAACTCAAGATAGCCAATCTCTCTCTCATTATTTTTAGTGTGTGTGTGTGTTGGTGTATGTGTGCATGTCTGTGTGTAAGAGACAGAGAGAAAGAGAGAGAGGTCGTATGTTTCTGAGAATGTAGAGACCTTTCTGCTAATTTACACTATTGATAAGACTAGAGAAATTATCGCCATGGGAAGTTTTACCATTTCTGAATAATGGATGGAGGGCTGGGGTGAGGAAGGTGTGGGGGAAGAGGGAAGAGAGGGGGAAATATAGTTGGTGTGTAAGAATAAAAATAAACTTTCAAATAAAAAATTTATAAAAAAGAATAAGAAAATGATAGTCACTAGTGAAAGTAGAGGATTATTTAAAAATGAAAGCTAGACTAATCATGTCATCGAGTGGTGTCACTTCTGATTACAAGGACAGAAGAACAGCCTCTAAGTGAATTGAAATTTGGATATTGAAAATAACTGTACTTCCAGGTTTGCTGCATCACTGAGTGCAACAACCAAGATACAGAAGCAAACTCAATGTGGATGGGAGTCTTGTCATTGTATTGATTGATATTCAGACTTTAGTCAAGGAGGAGGGTTCAGACTGTAGAGTAGGTTTAGCAGTTACGATTTCATATTGCTCTAGCAGAGCACCTGAGTTCGGTTCCCAGGATCCATATCAGAGGTCTTGAACCAACCTATGACTCCAGCTCCAGGATCTGGCACCCTCTACTGGACTCTGTGGGCATCCACACACACATGCACATGATCACACACACACACACACACACACCACTTAAAATAGTAAAAATAAATCTTAAAATATATGGCAAATTATTCCATGTGTAACAACATAGGTGAAACAAAAGAAGAAATTTCCAAGTAGATTAGGTCATGGGTAGACAATTACAATTTTCTTTCACGAATAATCAAAATACCTCAAGATAATACAAACAAAGTGAAGAATGGTGGTTGCCAATATGTGGGGCAGAGGGGATCTGCTCTTCTAGATACAATTCTAGTTTTATGAGATGTGTGATTCTAGAGCTTGCTATAGTTAGGGTGCCCATAGTTAGCCTTACTGTATTGTGCACTTGAAGTTTCACTAAGAGGACAGATCTAATGCTTTTTTTTTTATTGTCACTGCATAAAATACATGGGATACATTTGAGAAATAAAGTCACATTAGTATTTCTATAATTAAAATTACCCAGATTTTGGTCATGGCTGGCATATCATGTAATTCTAAGTATGTTTTTTGGGAATTTTTTCAGGTATTGATAAATATTTGTGTATATGCATGATTCTTACTAAATCAACCTTTTGTCTCCTAATGCAACCAGTAGTGAAAGTTTAATTTATATAGATCTTAATATTTCAATGTACATATGTAAATTGTGAGAGAAAAAAATATCCGCAAATGCATTTTGTCATGGGAAAGGTACAGGATGATGGCTTTGCAGGAAACTATAATTCTGTAGAAGGACTTTTAAATTTTCATCAGAAAATTTAAAAAAAAAATCATTCTTTGTGTGTATGGATACTCTTGTAAAATATGAATACATTAGTAAAAGAGAAACTATTACCTGTAATTGGACTCATATGCATAACATTAACATGTTCGATTGCTCTAAATAATCTTATCTTTCTTTTTTCTCGTTTTTATGTCTTGTCTCTATAGATTTTGATGATACACAGCCACAAATAAGCTACAGAACGGGGGTTGGATTTTAGGCAGTCATGTTCTCCAGAGTTCTCTTGAATCATCCGTTTATGGAAACAACCTCCATGTCCCCTTCCACATCCTCAGTGACAAATCTGAAGAAATGTCATCCAGATTGTGCTTAAACATTCTGTGAGGATAACTGAGCCACTGCCAGTTTTCTGATGTTTGTCACCCCCTCTTTCCTTTTCCTTCCCCCTTTCTTTCTTTCCTCCTATAGTTGGGTGTTATTTAGTTCCTCTTTATAGAAAATCTGCAAGAAACACGGTACAATACAAAATTACATAACTCATAAGTTGCCACCGGGATAAAGAAACAAGCGGCACGTTTATTCATCGTTTGTAGAGTGGGTTTCCTGAAAGGTGGCTGTAATAAAGGTGCGTTAGTCTTCAAGAAACCCCCAGCGTTCTGAGACTCAGCAGCCTCTCCGGTGGGGAGACAGTAATTGTCTGTAATAGTTTTCTTTCTTTGTAGCCACGAAGCAAAGTTCTTCCTGTTGTGAGCAGTTTTAATAGGCTTCTACTTTCTGTGGTGTGGATGGGCTATGTCGTTTGAGTAATCAGTCCGGCTTATGTGTCTTTTTCAAAGGCTGTTTTTAGACTGCATCCTAGCTACTAGATCTGGATCTATGGAATAGCTCCTTTGAAGGTGATATCCATTTCTGGATCCAGTCGGGGACCTCTTTTACGATCTGCTAAGTTGTGAACAAGTCCTGACAGAAACTCCTGTCCCTATGGATGAGCCTCTCTTTTCATGACACACCTTAAACCTGTGAACCCAGATAAACTTCTTCCCTTAAGTTGCTTTTGGCAAGTAATTTTTTCAGAGTGACAAGATGAGCACTTAACACATTGCCTCACCCTCTGAAAATGTTTAAGAGTTCCAGTTCCTCTGCCATTTGCTTGGTGATGGCATGAAGTTGTATTTATTACAGTTAGTTTTTAAAACTACATTTGTAAGTGTGCTGTATTGAATGCAAAATGAGACTTATTAAGATATCTTGTCCATTTCTGTAAAATAATATGACCTTCCATACGACCTCTGATCATCTAAGCTACAAAACCGAGAACACAAATTTCTAATTTTGGTAAGGCTGTCTTGCAGCTGATTAATTTTGATAAGCCTTGCAGGTAATTTTGGCTTCATTGAATTTTCTCTATTGATTTTCTCTATCGCACCAACTTCTGCTACAATTTTTGATATGATTTCCTTCCCATTTAGATTTGGTATCACTTGATTTTCTTTTCCTAGGTTGTCAAGGAAATGCCAAAATAGTTAAAATTTACTTCTTTTTAAATATAAATATTGGTGGCTACAATTTTCCTTGTCTTACCGAGAACTACTGTATTTAGTCACAAATTATTTCATTTTGTATGTATTTCAAATAGTGTTAAAATTTCTTGAATAATTTATAGGTTTCTTGTTTACATTCTGAATATTTGTATATTTTTCTTTGCTTGGCAAAGGATTTATTATATATATACATACATACATGTGTGTGTGTGTGTTGTTTGTGTGTGTTTGCTTGTATGCATGTCTGCCTTTCCCTTAGAGGCATGAATAGGGTGTCATATTTCCTGGGCCTGTGTTAGAAGCCTTGCTAGCTGCCATGTAGGTTCTAGGAATCAACTCCTAGTCCTGTGAAGAACAACCAGGGCTCTTCACCGCAAGCCATCTTTCCTGCCCCTACATTTTCTACATATATTCTGAATACTGATTTCTGCTTTTAACTCATGACAATTAGAGAACATAACACACATATGGTTTATTCAGAATATTGCTTATTATTCCAACGATGCATGCACACCAGAAGCATAAGTGTTCTTTAAATGACATTTAGGCTGAGCTGGTTGATAGGTTTTTCTTTCCCCCCTTTGTTTGAGAAGGTTTAAATAAGGCCTATGTCCTGAGTAATTCTAAAATTTACTTTTCAATAACTCAAAGAAGAATGGTAAATCTACTATGATCTATATTTCTCAATTTTTTCTTTTGTGCTTTTTATATTTTATCAGTGGAGGAACCTTGTAAATTCATTCATTCTCATTTACACTGTTAGGACTTCTCTACTAACCACATACTGTATCATTAGGAAGCTTTATTGTACTATGGGAGTATCTGCATTTTAGTCTACTTCTGATATTACTAGAGCCAGTCTGGTTTCTTATGATTACTGTTCCTTGGAGAGCTTTTACTGTCTCTGAAACATCTCTTCATTTAAATATTTGAAGTGTAGTGCTTGCTGCACACTATCTACTAAGTGCATTAGTAAAACCACTTATATTTACTATAATTATAGATGTGATTAGAGCTAAAAGTACCATTTTCCCATGTCTGATATTATTTGCTGCTTTCTTTTTTTTTCTTCTTTGGCTAAACTGATTTTTTGTTTTGCACTATTTTTTTTTCTTATGGAGCTTGGTATTAGAGGACCCTGTGCATGCTACATAAATACTCTAATATTAGGCTACATCCATAACAATATCAAAACTAACCATCATTTATTGTTACATTTTTAAAGTTTGATTTTTCTTTATTATGACCATTCTAAGTAATAACAAAATTATATCACTTGATAGAAATTGCTAGAAGCTTTAAATAATATACTCTATTTGTCACACACACACACACACACACATACACACACACACACGATAGTCTGCTTTATGAAACAGCCTTACAGTGACTTGTTATCTTCTTAAAGTAACTAGTTATATCTTAGCTATATCCGAATTAAAGAAACATAATTATCTATATATTTACTATTATTTTCAATTTTTATTACTTTCCATAGACTAAAATTAACACATATATATATATAACTGTTTATATATTTTCCTCTATTTAAATGTTTACTTAAAAATTTTTGTGGGCTGGAGAGA
The DNA here is from genome assembly GCF_014885135.2 of Alexandromys fortis. Taxonomy (NCBI): domain Eukaryota; kingdom Metazoa; phylum Chordata; class Mammalia; order Rodentia; family Cricetidae; genus Alexandromys; species Alexandromys fortis. The sequence goes on along the minus strand of NW_026067903.1, from coordinate 13,918,996 downwards.
TGGCTCAGAGAGTAAAAGCATTGCCTGCTCTTCCAAAGGTACTGAGTTCAATTCCCAGCAACCACATGGTGGCTCACAACCATCTATAATAAGGTCTGGTGCCTTCTTCTGGCCTGCAGTCATACACACAGACAGAGTATTGTACACATAATAAATAAATAAATATTTAAAAAATTTGTAAACTATGTCTGCTACCAATAAATATTCTAAGCATGTTCTGATTTTAAAAACTTTGGTTTCATTATGCTTCTTAAAGATATCTATTACATTTAATACTTTTAGTTATGTATGTGATTGAATATCTGTGGATATGTTCACATGAGTGCAGATGCACATAGAGGCCAGATCCATTAGAAATAGCGCTATATGTTGGGGAATATTAATTTCAGGTGTATGACTTTTGGTTATGTTGCACCTGCTTAACTCTGTGAAGCTGTGTCACTGTGCCAGTCTAAAATACCTGATGGTCCTAATAAAGAGATGAATGTCCAATAGTGAGGCAGGAGCAAGGATAGGCAGAATTAGCAGGTGGAGAGTATAAATAGAAGGAGAAACAAGCAAGAAGGAGCCAATGAGAGAACAAGATGAGGAGGGTATCAGGGGTCAGCCATCCAGCCACCCAGCCACTCAGCCAGTCACAGAGAAGCAAAGAAAGGTATACAGAAATAGCGAACAATAATAGCCTAGAGACAAAAGGTAGTTGGGATAATTTAAGAAAAGCTGGCAAAAATCAAGTCAAGCTAAGGCCAGGCATGCATAACTAAGAATAAGACTCCATGTGTGACTTATTTGGGAGCTGGGTGGCAGGCCACCGCAAAAGTCAAAAGAGTAAAACATCACACAATATTTGGGCACGCCACATTGAGCACCAATTGTTGTCCTATTCTTTTTAATTGTCTACCTTTTAAAGTTTGGCTATACTAGTCAGCAACTGCAACTCTGCTGGTACCAGCAGCAGCAGCTAGGCTGCAAGATTTGCAGCCTAAATAAATTCTGTTCCCTTAGGTACTGACTATTTCAAAACTACTGAGAGAACTTATCTAAATCTCTCTACTAGTAAAGAATTCAAAATTCAAGGTTTGAGGTGGAATCCTGCTCCCCAGAGAGGGGGCATATCAAGCAGCTTACCTAAATCACTTCCTCGAGTCTCCTAAGAGGTCCTCTTGCTTTCTCTCACCCCTCTTTATAAACCCTTCTCCACCCGGCTCCTCCCTACTACTTCCTGTCTGCTAGCTGCTGACTCAGCCTCTGGACTGCAGGTGAATTTTGTTTGATCAAGCACATCTCTGCATCATTAAACAGATTTTCCAGAGTATAAACAAAAGCAACACACTTTAAAATCATTCTATAACAGCTATAGGTGGTTATGAGTTGCCTGATATGGGTGCTGAGAGCTGAACTCAGGTCCTATGTAAGAGTAGAATACATTCTTAGCCACTGAGCCAGTCCCAGAAAATACTTATGGATGCAAATTTGACATTTTATTGGTATCAGTCCACTGTTTTTTTCTTAGCCAATAGACATTCATATGAAAATTGTACTGCTATTCCCTCTTGTTTTGTGTGTGCTTTAGTGTTTTTGATGCTCTTAATCTTCTATGTCTTTAAAGTTGGGCCTTAGAAATTTGCCACAGTCTAACTACGTGGGTTTTCTTCCCACTTTCCTGATTGAATCCATGATGGGTTCTTACCTGAGTTTATAAATGTTAACATATTTGGGGAAGCATTATAGCCCACCATTTGTATACGTGTGTTTTATCTCTACTTTTTTTTTCTGGTATTAAAATCACTCATGTGTAATATTGGTTAATATTGTTCCATGCCTTTTTGTGTTCTCTTCATTTTTACAAGTACTATTTCTATGTCTTTTATTCACTGCATGTACTGTGTAATCAATCGGAAGTCAAATATCACTTTAAAATATTCAATTTTTATTCTTCCATCATTACAGAGACACAATTTCTACAACATGTTGTTTATCCTTTAATAGCTAGAATTCAGTTATTTTAGAATATGCCTAGATTTTACATAATAATAAGCAATTTTGGAGTATTGTTCCTGTTAGTTATAGCGAGTGATATCTATAGGTTATATATCATATAAATAATTCCTGCAGTGAAGTGAACAAATGGGTCTATCACTCAGAATAGTTGCCTATTTCTCTATCATATTCTTTTCTTTCCTATCCTACCCTATCCTATCCTATCCTATCCTATCCTATCCTATCCTATCCTATCCAATTTCATTCATTGAAAAAAATATTCATGTAGTCTATTGAAACTACAACTCTCATATAAGGTCATTAGTCTTTACCTACTTATAATCCTTTGTGGATTAATTACCCCAGTGTCTCTTCCTTTGATACCTCTTTTATAGACCCTGATTCCAAGTTTTATTTTTTGTCTTATGTATTTGGTCTTCACTCTCACACACACACAGACACAGACACACACACACACAGACGCAGCACACATACACAGACATGTGTGTGTGCGATCTTAAAAAACTTTTTTTCATTTGTCTGGATTTCTTGATTTACTTTTATGTTCTCTGGTCTAGTCTTTTATGTTTGCCAAATTACAGGTGCTCTTTTATAATTAAGGCTGGATCTGGTCTTGATTACACAGACAGCATACAAGTTTCCCTTTCCATTCTTTTATTGATGGATGCTATCAGTTTCTACAGTCGATAGTGTTCTTGTATTCCCAGTTTCATTTCAGTTTTCAGAACATCTCACACATCTCTTACATTCTTCCTTACTATTTTCCATGCTGTTTATAAACTCATTTATTTTTGAATGAAAATTGGACTAAAAATCTATCTCTTCCACATTATTTCTGCTATTTTTGTCCCTCTGATAGTTTCCCCTCCTAATTGTGGATAAAAATTTTCTCAATTCTTTGTTACATTTTGATTGTTCATACTTTTTGGTGAAAAAAACATGGTTCTTGTTAAAGTTCTTTAAATAAGTTTAGATTTGTTCAGATATACATTTATGCTGTCTGAGAATCAATTCAACATTTTTGAAGTTTGAGAGTAATATTTGCTTGCTAACCAAAGACTGTATCAACCATTTTTTTTCTGGCTCTGATTTCGTTTTACTATTAAGCTACTGTCTGTTACAGAATATTATTTAATTACCTGTATGAAAAGATCTCTCTGTTCTATACAAATCTGAATAACTATGGAGTATGTGAGCCCTGGGGTCACTTGGGTCTATTTATTTCTTCCTGCATGGGGAGTTTTAAGCCAGGAACACATCACTCGCCTCAGCATTGTTGGATCCCAGTATTTGGACCTAGTGTTCAATGAGATGCCAGTTTCATTTTACATGCTACTCTGTACAATGTGCCTGGAAATTAACTACAGAATGTAGCTGGGGAAATTACAGGGCTTTCCTTGTTTGAGCCTATTCTATGCAATACTTCTCAATGACAAACTGAACCAATTGCTGACATATGCAAGAATTTGGATGCATTTCAAGGCCCTACACTGAGTGAGAATAAAAGCTAATTTTGAAAGGTCATATGTGGTACAATTCAATTTATATAGCATTCTTGAAATGACAAAATTATAGACGTTGAAGAGAGATTAGTGGTTACTAGGGGGTAGGGATGATGAGTGGATGTAATTATAATGAAGTATGGGTGAATTTTTGTGGCAACAAAATTGTTCATTCTTTAATCATCCTAATGGTTTTAAATGGAACTAGGTATGTGATAAGAAAGTGGATAACTGCATACACAAATTGTGCAAATATCATCTTTGCCATTTATTTTTTATAATTATTAAATTATGCAATTAATTAATTAGTAGAAGCCAGGAAAGGGGTACATAGAGTATCTACTAATTTTACTACTTTTTGTGAATCTGAATTTATTGAAAACTTGAACTATTTTCACAAAGAAACCTCATATTGTTTCATTGGTAAACTATGCCAAATTTATTAAAGACCTTAACATTAAGAATAAAATAACAACTTACTTATTCATTCATCAATTTAGAGATATGGTGTGTTTGTGTATCCTTTAGCTGTCTTAGACCTCTCTATGTAGACCAGGCTGGCTTTGAACTCAGAGATTCACCTACCTTGTGGATTAGTGCTGGAATTAAAGGCATATGCTATCATGCCTGTTTTATATTTAGCAATCATATATAAGGTCACTGAAATAGAATCAGAGAGAACATTCATTTTTATGATTTCAGAATTAGTTTGTGATGCAAAAGCATATGACAAAATTCAGAATAGCAAAAGTGTCCAATCAAACTCTGAAGAATGTTATACCAACCTGTAGGCCAAAAGAAATTTCAGCATCTGGTACAAATTCTATTTGAACACTATCTTGAGTGAGATAACCCAGACCCAAAAAGATGAACATGGCATGTACTCACTCTTAAGTGAATACTAGCTGCAAAGCAAAGGAAAATGAGTCCATGATTCTAGGTAAGTCACAAGGTGAACCCTAAGAAAAACGTATAGAGATCCACCTGGAAAGGGGGAACAGACAAGATCTCCTGACCAATTTGGAACATGGGGGTGGAGGGAGAAGGGATGGCAGAAGGGGATGAGAAGAAAAGAAAAGAGGGGGGAATGAGAATTTGGGGGAACTGGATATCAAGATGGAGGAAGGATAGATGAGAGCAAGGAAAGAGATATTTTGATTGAGGTGACCAATATTAGGCTAGCCAGAAACATGACATTAGAGAAATTCCCAGAAATCCACAAGGATGACCCCAGCTAAGATCCTAAGCAATAAGCTAAGCAATAGAGAAGAGGATGCCTGAACTGGCCTTGCCCTGTAATCAGGTTGATGAATATCTTAAATGTCACCATAGAACCTTCATCCAGCAACTGATGGAGACAGAGGCAAAGACCCACAGTGGAGCACTGGGCTGAGCTGCCAAAGTCCAGCTGAAGAGTGGGAGGGGTGAGAATATGAACAAAGAGATCAAGTCCATGGTGGGGACACTGAAAAAGTTTACCTGAGCTAATAGGAGCTCACCAACTCCAGTCGGACAGGAAAGGAACCAGTATAGGACTAAACTAGGCCCTCTGACAGGTGTATTAATAGTGGGTGACAGTTGTATGGCTGGGGCAGACTGCAGGGCCATTGGTAATGAGACCAGTATTTATCCCTACTGATGTATTGGCTTTTTGAGAACCCATTCTCTTTGGGTAGATACCTTGCTAGATATCTATCTAGATATACTATCTAAACATAGTAGGGAGGGCCTTGGACCTTCTCCAAAGCAAAGTGCCTTACCCTCTCTGAGGAGTGGATGGTGGTGTGTTGGGAGGAAGATGGAGGAAATAGGTGGAGGGGAGTGAGTAGGAATAGGGATTGGCGCATAAAATGAAAATAAAAATACATTTTCGTTTAAAAAATAAAGCAAATGGCCGGGCGGTGGTGGCACACGCCTTTAATCCCAGCACTCGGGAGGCAGAGGCAGGGGGATCTTTGTGAGTTCAAGGCCAGCCTGGTCTACAAGAGCTAGTTCCAGGACAGGAACCAAAAGCTACAGAGAAACCCTGTCTTGAAAAAAAAAAAGCAAATGAAAAAAGTCACCTTGTACTCCACATGTATGTATGTGTATACATATATAATTACAATATGTCAATTACAGAGTTTTTCTCATTAAATTTTCTTTTAGTGGATTTCAAAATTATATAACAGATTCTTGCTCAATTTCCTGCTACTAAAACTATTGAGTGAAAAATAAACTAATAGTTTAAAATTGTGATACACACAGACACACCAAGAAATGGGTCCTAAACTATTTTCTTTTCAAGAAGAAAAGGAGAGAAAGAGATGCAGAGAAAAATTTCAAGAATTAAAAGAGAAATGCACAAGAAATTTTCAGTAATGGTAGTCACAGTCAATTTAATTGTGAGGAATTTCCTTTTCCAGCTCACTGTTGTGTGTGTGTGTGTGTGTGTGTGTGTGTGTGTGCATGCACATGTATGCAGATGCCTCTGTTTGCACTAATGTTTTTATACATGTATGCACATGTGTACGGAGGCCGAAGAACAAGCTTGGGTACCAGTTCTCAAGAGCCATTTTCCTTGCTTTTTAAGACAGATCTCTTATAAGATATATCTCTTAGCTCAATGTTGTTTCTTTTCCTCCCCTGTTCTACAAAGTCCTCATCTAATGCTAGAATTGCAGAATCCATCTTGTGTTATGAGGTAAGTGAGAAAGCCTGTAAAGCCTTGATGATAGAGCACAAAGTTAAATATTTTAGTCCTCGATGGCTCGATCAAGCTTTCCATAGTTCATCTACAGATCTACTTCCAAAATTCTTTTATTTAATTGAAAATACAAGGTTTTTTTTTTTCTGATCAGAGATTCCCTCCATCATCTCTCAGATCTTCCTTGCTGCCCACCTTTCCAACTTCCTGCCTACTTTCCCTCTTTCATTAGAAAAATGGCAGGTGAATTAAAAAGAAGCTAGAATAAAACAAAAAAGAAATCAAATAAAAAAGCATAAATAAATAAATAGAAATATTAATACCAAAAAATCCCATAAAATTATAAAGCTGGAAATAATACATGCAAAAGACCAGTAAGGTAAAAATTGTCCAAGCAAAATGGTAGAGAAGAAAACCTTTTCCAAAAACACCATTGAGTTCATTCTGTGCTGACCATGTAGTGTTGGGCATGGAGCCTGCTCTGAAGTGTGGTTTGGATGCCCCGTGAGACTACATTGCTTCCAAGTTTCTTGTAGGTAATAGAGAAAAAATTATTCCCATAACTTACTGTTCTTTTGTGTTTTTTTTCACTATTTGCAGCTAATTGGTTGTAATTAGAAAACAAAATTTTGTCCACACATTACATTACCAAGATCAAAAGAATATTTTCACAACATGACTATGTAAATTTCCTTGCAAATTAATGCTTATTGGAAGATCAAAGAGTTATAATTTTCTCTGATTATAACACCAAAGCTAATCACTCTGGAGTTATGTTTAAATCTCTGTATTGTAGAACACTCAGCATTTAATTCTGTACATAAATTTTCACGTACTTTGCCATTTCTAAGTAGTATTATTCTCTGAGCAACTATAACACTTAAAACTAAATGTCAAAAATACTATCCATAAACACTTAAAGATAATGTTAAGAAAATTTACCACCAAATTTAGAACATTTATTTCATTCCAAAAGCAAAACAGCCAGCCACTGGCTTTTCCCTCTTTCTCAGTCTGAAATGATGATCCAGCCTCCAGGAATCTCAGAATGAGTCTGAAACTGAAGGCTGTTTCCTCCCATTTTTAACCCTCTATAGTTCTGGGTTTAAGGGTGTGTACCACTGGTTTCTATGGCAAGATCGTGTGGCTACTGGGATTAAAGATGTGTGTCATTGCTGCCTGGTCTGTAAGGCTGGTCCGTGTGGCTATTTTATTTTTCTGATCCTCAGGCAAACTTTATTTATTAAAATACAAGTGAAACGCCACTACACATTGTACTTGACAGGAACTAGTGAACTTTGAGCATTTGGGCAGTCTGTCCCAAATGACACTCTTGGAAACACTGCTTTCAGTCAACTTAAAGGGTGCTGTGCTCTCCTGATTTCCAAAATTTTATGGGTTATGGGAGGAGCAACTTAGGGATATATGTCAAATAAATTATGGGATAATGTACATTGAAATGTCAAGATATGTCATATCAATCTATTAACAAACTGTCATCTATATACTGAATATTAATAATAGAAGTTTGACTTACTTCTCTGTAGCCTTGACGGGATACTGTTTTTAAAGTCCAGGTAAAGATTTATCTGAAGGACAAAAGCTGATATTTAATATTGGAAACTATGTTAATAAATATCAAGGGTAAATATCTGTTTTTGATTGACCTAAATATGATGTAATGTTTTACAAATACTAAGGTCAGTCATGAAATTGAATGAAGACTTTAAAATAATGAATGTATTGATAACAGTGTGTTTTAAATCTATAATTGAAGGAGCTGGAGGCATGGTTCAGTAGCTAAGAATGCAGATTGCTTTTGCAGAGGACCCAAGTTAGGTACACAGACTTCATGTCATCACCTCACAATGAGCTGCAAATGCACTTTCAAGGGTTATGATTCCCTCATCCAGAACACTGGGCACTTGCAGTCACAGGTGTGTAAACACAGTAAGACACAATTAAAAATAAAATATTTTAAAAGTATAAATACCAATTTTCACAAGCCTAACATCAAACTTAGAAAGAATAGATGTGGGAAATTTTTCCTTTTAAACTGGAATCAAGCCACAGTGTGAATTTTTATATATTTTTTTTGAAAAAAAAAATCACTTCAGCTCCAAAGTTTTGGAGTCTAGGTCTCAGTGTGTATTCAGGATACCTGGAAGTCACTGTAAAACCTAGGCTGGCTTTGAACTGGTGACCTCTCTACACCAGCCTTACAAGTACTGAGTTTTGGTGTGATCTACAACATTTTGATTGAAATATACATACTGTACATTTAAAATTTCAAATTAAATAACATACAGGTTATACCAAATATGCATTGCTGCTAAAATATATTTCTTTTTATTTGCTTTGGACATTTTATGCTTTTTTAGAGATGCCTCCAAGTAATTGAATAATAACGCAAACACCAAAACTGACATAAATATATCTATAACAAATCTTTAGAAAGATTAATTATGTTAATAGGATGTTAAATTAGAGCATTATCAAGATTTTAGAAAAACTTGTTGAGACTATCAAATCACTCATTTTTATACTTTCAGAAAGGTACATTCACATTAGTACAACCATAGTAATTTAATATAAGTAATGGAGCATTTATTTCATTATGTAAAATTATTCTAATAGTTTAATATTTTATTTTCAGCTTAATTTTGTACAATATCACTCCAAAAAATACTCTGTATCAGCATCTTTCACAGAAATTGCTGGGAAAATGAAAAAAGAATAGAGGGGATAATTATGGTGGTATCAGGACTCAATGTTATTTTTATATTGAAAGTTAAAGCACAGAATCCTTCTGTCTTCACTGAACACATCATTTCATAAACTAAATTTTACCCCTTTTCTGTATATTGTCAGGTAAAACATATGTCATATAACATTAATTATGTGAAGGAAGCATGATGGGACAGACAGACAGTCAATAGCATCTCATGGTAGGGAGGCTAGAGACTGCCCACTATATGTTCTGCAGGTTGTAGAATACAAAGCTGATTAGCAGAGTCACATGGAAGAAGGAGTCATCCAATGTTATGTGAACGTCATCAACTAATTGAGGCCGAGGATGCTCTTCTGTAAGAACTGCAATTAGTACTGAGGACGACGTAGACGAACTTTTCCTGGTTAGTGAAGGCAGAGAATGTAGATTTGGCAAATTCAGGAACCATGTCATGGAATGCAGAAAGAGTTTGAAGTGCAGAGGTGAACAATAACAATCAATCCAACCCAACCAAGCAAACCCTGAAAACTTTTCAAATAAACAGTGAAGGGCTGAACGATGGAGAGTTGTTTCAGCAACAAAAGAGAAGTTATTATTCTTGCAAAAGAACTTAGTTCAATTTCCAGCACCTTTGTGGTAGCTATTACCGTCTACAATGGTATCCTAAGGGAACCAAGCCCTGTTCTATCTTTTGCAGGGACCAGGAGAGGTCACTGTGCATATGTGTACATGTAAATGAAATACTCATACACATAAAATAAATAAATTAATCTGAATCCTTTTAAATAGTTCTTTTTTCTTTTCTATAAGAGGGCTGATGAGACAGCCCAGAAGTTAAGAACACTTTCTGCTTTTTTCCCCAGAAGACCTGAATTTTATTCCCAGCACCTATGTGATTGCTCATAGTCACCTGTTACTGCAGCTGCAAGAAATTAGACACCCTCCTCTGACCTCTGTGTGTACCACAGTCTCCTGGTATACTAAAATATACATGCAGGCAAGAAACTCATAAAACAATAATAGTTAAAATATTTTTAAAATGTTTAAAAGCTAAAAAAAATGAGATTAGCTGGACAAGGTGGCAATCTTGCAATCCATTGCCTGAAAAGCAGTGATAAGAAGATTATGCATTTAAGGCAATCTTTGGCTACATAGAGAGTCTTTCCACAAAAATATAAATTAAATTAAATTGCAAATACTTTAAAAAGTATGATGATGCTGAGTCTTTCAGGATAAGAAGATTTGCCTCGTGTGTGCAATTGGTCATTCTAAATGCTAGTGGTAGCCCAGTCTGCTATTCAGACTTCTTGGTGGCACAAGAGCCAATGTATTTCCTTTTCAAGTCTGAGTGAATAACTTGTCACTTGTGTTTGAGAAAAACTGTCAATGTGAGGGATGTAGAGTTAGAGGAGGCGGTGAGTACTCCGTCAGCCGATCTGAGAGTTAAGAGTTTTTATTACAAAGGAGCAAAGCACTTGGTTAAATAGGATATTTGACACACAGCTTGAGGTCAAAGAGATGGCCAGCTTTGAGAAACTTGAGAAAATGTCAACATGATGGAGTACTGAAGTTTTAACCAAGAAGGAAACAACTTATAATATCCTCAAACAAGTTGCACTGACTATCAGCACAAGTATTTTTAGTTTTCCCTTATCAGTTTTATTGAAGTATGACCTACCAGTTTCTGAGGTGAATTTCAGTTAATTAAAAAAATGCATATATTTCATCCCCCTGCAGTAACAGCAGCTCTCTGAGACACAGACTGTGACTGAATAAAGCAGACCAAGAGGTGAGTGACCACCCACCATAGTTGGACAACCCAGTTTCCAGACCATAGGTCCCTGGGCAAAACCCCAGCCCCTTCCCTGAGCCATCTCAGCTGCACTAGCCAGCCAGCTGCTACAACAACCCTACATTAGTCCTACTTTGCTCCTAAACCCACCCATCCCCAGAAACCTCAGTGGCTCCCTGAAACACAGACAGTGACTGCACAGAGTGAACCAAGAGCAGCTCCCTGAGACACAGACAGCAATAGAAATGATTGGTCCAAGAGAATATCCCTGGGACACAGACACTGACTACATAGATTGGATCAAGAGGCTAAGGCACTGCCTGCATCAACTGGAGGAAGAGATGGGTAGGCAGCAATGCAAGAATACAGACAATATCCTAAAGAGCGATATGGCAATATCAGAACCTAGTGATTCTACAAGAGGAATACCTGAACAACATAACCCAGAAGAAGCAGAAGAAAATGAACTTTTTGAAGCTGTTAGAGACCTTTCAAGAGGAAATAAAAAGTTTCTTTAAAGAAATGGAGGAAAAGAAAAGCAAAATTATTGGGAAAAAATCAATGAATCTCTTAAAGAAATACAAGAAAAAAAAACCAACTGAATAGGTGAAGCAAACAATTCAAACAGTTCAAGACTTGAAGTCTGAAATAGAGGCAATAAAAAAGACACAAACTGAGGGAATTCTAGAAATAGAAAATCTGGGTCAATGAACAGGAACTATAGATGAAAGCATAACCAAAAGAATACAAGAGATATAAGAGAGAATCTCAGGAGTTGAAACACAATAAAGAAAATAGATTCATTGGTCAACAAAAATCTTAAATCCAACAAATTCTTAACACAAAACATCCAGGAAATCTGGAACACCATGAAAAGAGCAAACCTAAGAGTAATAGGGATAGAAGAAGGAGAAGAACCCCAGCTCAAAGGTGTAGAAAATATATTAAACAAAATCATGGAAGAAAACTTTCCCAACCTAAAGAAGGATATGTCTATGAGGGTACAAGAAACTTATAGAACACCAAATAGACTGGCCCCCCAAAAATCTCATTGTCATATAATAATCAAAACACTAAACATAAAGAGTAAAGAAAGAATATTAATAGCTGCAAAGGAAAAAGGCCAAGTAACATATAAAAGCAGACCTATCAGAATTACACCTGGCCGGGCGGTGGTGGCGCACGCCTTTAATCCCAGCACTCAGGAAGCAGAGGCAGGTGGATCTCTGTGAGTTCGAGACCAGCCTGGTCTACAAGAGCTAGTTCCAGGACAGGGTCCAAAACCACAGAGAAACCCTGTCTCAAAAAACAAACAAACAAACAAACAAACAGAATTACACCTGACTTCTCAATGGAAACTGAAAGCCAGAAGGTCCTGGGCAGATGTGCTGCAGACACTAAAAGATGATGGATGCAAGTCAAGACTACTATACCTAGCAAAGACTTCAATCACCATCGATGGAGAAAGCAAGATATTCCATGATAAAACCAGATTTAAACAATACCTATTTGCAAATCCAGCCTTACAGAAAGTACTAGAAGGAAAACTCCAATCCAGTGAAGTTAACTGTACCCACAAAAACATAGGCATCAGATAACTTCCACCAGCAAACCCCAAAGAAGGGAAACACACACACACACATTACCACGGAAAAATAACAGGAGCTAAAAATTACTTGTCATTAATATCTCTTAATATCAATGGGCTCAGTTCACCTATAAGAAGACACAGGCTAGCCAAATGGATATGAAAACAGGATACATCCTTTTGCTGCATACAGTAAACATACTTCCACTTCAAAGACAGACGTTACTTCAGAGAAAAGGGTTGGGAAAATATTTCCTAATAAAATGGATCAAGAAACAAGTGGGTATAGCTATCTTAATATCTAACAAAATTACCCTGATAGCCAAATCACTCAAAGACTTAACTAAAAAAAGAAAAGTACAGACTACTTAACTAAAAAAGAAAATTACAGACCAATCTCCATTCCAAACACTGATGCAAAAATACTCAATAAAATACTGGCAAAACGAATTCAAGAAGACATAAAAGAAAATCATTCACTGTGATCAAGCTGGTTTCATCCCAGTGATGCAGGGATGATTCAACATATGAAAAACTGTCAATGTAATATCCACCATATAAATAAACTAAAAAAAATTATATGATAATCTCATTAGACAATTAAAAAGCCTTTGACAAAATCCAACATCCTTTCATGAAAAAGGTCGTGGAGATAGGGATACACAGAACATAGCTAAACATAATAAAAGCAATATACATCAAACCTACAGCTAACATCAAACTAAATGAAGAAAAACTCCAAGTGATTCAACTAAAATGATATGGTTGATTTCCCCTTAATATAGTATCCTATAGAATTATCCATATTGTCCCAGATGGTAAGATATTCTTCATTTATAAGGTTGAATATTGTATTGCATATATAAAATAACCCATGTATCCATAATCCTGAAACGAATTTTGCACTGTGTACTGGCTTCCTGAGGCTCAGGTACCAATTTTTTTCTATTCTTTAGATTGTGTGAGTCATGAAACTCTCATATTTGAAACTCATTATCATTCTCATGTTTCTTTTACTAACAATGATAACTTTAATATACCAACAACTTTATATACTGTCAGAATATTGAGAGATGAGACAATGGTACATTTTTTAATTTTTTATTAATTTTTATAATAGTTGTGAACTATTTTTTGACTGTATTCATCAAAGATGAATTTACTTAAAGCAAAAATACAGTCAAAAATAGTTATTGGAAAAATATATATATTCAACTATCTGCTAACATCTGTTATGGTGTTTTTTAAATAGTCAGAAATCACTAAGTGTCTATTTCACATTGGCAAGAAAAAGACATTCAATACTTAATGTAATTTTCTTCAAGGCATTCAAAATTAGATGACATATATGAGGTATACGGTTTATTTCATACTTGTATTTTCCCTTGACTTAACTGCAAAATGACCTTCATGATATTCTCATATCATTCATTAGGAGTCAAAGAACATGAGTGAATAAAGAGGAGGAATTTTATTTTCCTCACACTTCCTTAGTGTTTATGTTTTAAGGGGACTGTCTAACTAAAATAATAAAGTAGCTATATAGATTCCATGGTTTTAATAAAACATATATTACTATTCATATCAGTACATTTCCATGATAAAACAACTCATTTTCTATGATGTCTAGAAGACATAAAACATTATGGAAAAGAATGATTAGTTGGTCTTGTTTTCTGTTTATTAGCTCCTCCAAAATATCAGACATGTGAAATGAAAAGTGGTTTGGTACTCTGCTTTGAAATTCACATGAAATGAACACCAGTGTGGCAGGTCCCTCACTCTGATCACGTCTGCGTGTAATTTTTGTGAGAATCAGTAGCAGTACTCAAAATAGCCTGGCATATTTCAATGAAATATACTATTTTATCTGAAGTACTAATGAAGCCACCCAGCTGCTTAGATCAATCAAAATTTCATTTTAATTCAGACAGTAAAACAGATGTAGATTTCCAGACTTGTTAGCCAAGAGAGTAAATCTACTAAATATATTTATGTGAATGTGTGTGGATGTGTACATTGTGTATGTGTGTGGGGGTAGTGTAGGGGCTGTAACAGGCAGAGAAATAAAAAGGAAAAAATTAAAAAAATGTTTTTCATATTTTCCAGCATAATTCAGAATCATCTTTAAAATACATTTTTAAACTTCCAGTAGCTGTGTTTTTATTATTGCTTTAAAATAAATACATATGCACATTGAAAAACTGAAGAAAACATGATTGAGTTTTGAGCTGTGTGCCTTGTACTTAGTTGTTCACATAAGTCCCTGCTTCTTACCTTTTTCTCTATACTAATGTTTGTAAAACTCAGAGCAAGTAGAAATCCCAAGAGACATGAGTTTTCACTGTTTGTTCTCTGGATACTGGTATACTATTCCCTACATACCTGCTTTCATATCAAACAAATACAAACTAATTGTGAGAAGTTGCAGCAATCCAAAGAACCTGCATGCTTTTCCCTTTCTTTCAGATTAGCTGGAAAATGAATACAGAGACGACATGGATGATCACGTAAGAGCCATTATTTGAGAGTCACATTAACAAGAGATTTACTCCATTTTAGCACTAAACTTTAAAATAAGTGGCACCCTTTAGCACTGTAACATGCAGTTGGAATACACTAAAATTGATAGGAACACTCAATAACTAGTAAGAAATATAAAAAGTCTAAACTGGATTTGTATTAAAAGTACATATACAGCTTCATACACTACTCACTAACTAACACTGTCTTCACGGAATACAGTGTAGAAAGGTAGAGGTCACTAAATAGAACAGCAAAGTGGAAACGTTTTAGAGACAAACAAATTTGCATTGTGTTCTGAAAATCTGAAGACAATTGATAATGCTAGTAGTATTTTTTCCATCCATAAAAGATTAGAGAGCTGGGGAGATGGCTTAGCCAGTGAATCTCCTGCTATAAAATATGCCAATCTGAGTCCAAGTGATCAGAGTTATTGGAAAAAGCTAAATATAATGAGGTGCATCTGTAATCCCAGCACCAGAGAAGGGGAGCCAGGAGGATCCCTGGGGCTCAAGCCCCGTCACTTATGAGTTAGTGAGCTCTTTTTTTTTTGGTGAGAGATTCTGTCCTACTTAATAAGATTGATAATTTGGGATTCCCTTCTGTATGCTCTGAATACCATTGGTTAATAAAGAAACTGCTTTGAGCCTATAGCAGAGCAGGGCAGAATTTAGCTCTGTGGGGTAACACTAAACTGAATGCTGGGAGAAAGAAGGTGGAGTCATTGAGACACCATGGAGCCACCAGAGAGGAAAGTCGTGAGCTGCCAGTTGGAAACTTGCCAGTAGACCACAAGCCTCAAGGTAAAATATAAACTAATAGAAATGGGCTAATTTAAGATGTAAGAGTAACCCAGAAATACATGTAAGCTATTGATGAAACAGTGTTGAAAATAATATAGTTTTCTGAGTGATTATTTCGGGTCTGAATAGCCAGAAATGAACCAGCAGTCTCCCTCCTTGTACAACAGATTGAAAGCAATGGAGAAGGATATATGGTGTGAAAATCTGATCTTCAGGGCTACACACATGTGCATTCACACAAAATCTAAAATTAAAATAAAAAATTCAGCCTTTATTAAAATTAACAGGGCATAGAAGTGAATGAATAAAGTGACATTAATAGTATCTGAGGTATGGAATAAAGAAAAGAAAATAAGAGAACATTACAATATTCCTATTTCATGAGTATATTGTTTTAACTGCTTTATAAAATTGTTAGAATTGTGACAGTTGTTTCTTTGTAGGGATAAACAACATTCAATTAAGTTAATGTTATGAGTAGAATATTAGAAAATAGATTAAAACCTTACATTTTTGGAACCTTGGAGAACAGGAAAGAGAAGGCTGGGATGTTGTTAATGGGTACAATATTAGAAACAGTAGGGCGAAAGACGATTTGGTTGCTGTGGTGCAGAATAAGAATACAATTATTCGGGGCTGGAGAGATGGCTCAGTAATTAAGAGCATTGCCTGCTCTTCCAAAAGGTTCTGAGTTCAATTCCCAGCAACCACATGGTGGCTCACAACCATCTGTAATGAGGTCTGGTGCCCTCTTCTGGCCTGCAGACATACAGACAGAATATTGTATATATAATAATAAATAAATATTAAAAAAAATACAATTATACATTACAGATCTCCTAAATGTTAGAAAATAGTTTTGAATGTGCTTACTGTAAATAAATGTAAGGAGACAGATATGGTAATTATGTCAAGGTGATCATAACTCAATGTATTCATGCATAAAATGTTACATCATACCTCACACTTACATAAAGGTTTGTGGGAGTGATTTCTTATTAATAAAGAAACTGCCTCGGCCCTCATAGGACAGAAAATTAGGTAGGCGGAGTAGACAGAAGAGAATGCTGGAAAAAAGAAGCTGAGAGTGAGTCGCCATGATGCTCCCACTCCAGACAGACGCAGGTTAAGATCCTCTCTGGTAAGCCAGCTCATGGGCTACACAGAATATTAGAAATGGGTTAGAACAATATGTAAGAGCTAGCCAATAAGAAACTGGACCTAGCCGGGCCAGACAGTGTTTGAAAGAATACAGTTTCCGTGTAATTATTTCTGGGTATAAGCTAGCCATGCGGGCGGCTGGGTGCCGGGGACGCAGCCCTGCCGCTCCTAATTTCAACAAAGGTTAGTAAAAAAATAACCCTGAAAGCAAAGAATTTAACAAAGAAAACCAGAAAATCAGTTTATGAACTTTTTGAAATAGTAAATCTTTTAAAAAAGATACACAAATCTTATAGTCCTGTATCTATGCCAAAAAAATTCTTCACTTTTCTCATTCTAGTTAGTGTATAATGCTTCTGATATTACTTATAAATGAATAATGATTTAAGCTATATTTTTTCAAATTATTATTTTTGGTTTGGTTTTATTTGACTAAATGTTCACATAATTTGTTCTTATGACTCACAGAGTTTAAACATGATTGGCTGTGTGACAATGGGCATTGTTAGTTCTTTATGAGACATATAATTGTAAATTACTTTATAATCTGATGCTTGTTGTTTTATTCTCAACACAAGGTATCCTTAAGAAAGAAACTAGCCAGGCGTGGTGGCGCATGCCTTTAATCCCAGCACTCGGGAGGCAGAGCTAGGCAGATCTCTGGGAGTTCGAGGCCAGCCTGTTCTACAAGAGCTAGTTCCGGGACAGGCACCAAAGCTACAGAGAAACCCTGTCTCGAAAAACAAAAACAAAAACCAAAAAAAAAAAAAAAAAAAAGAAAGAAACTAGTTTTGAGAGAAAATTAATAATGACTTACTGGATTTGACTTGGGGGCTTGCGAGAGCCCCTCAAGGCATTTCCTGACAGTAAAGGTTTACCTTGATTGTCCCTTGTTTATGTACATTCATTAGTCCAATGCCTGGCTTTGCCACATCTTCTGCATAATCCAGAAGATTTTCTGTTTGGATATGCTTAGAAAAAACATTGTTTCTAGGAAATACCCTCTTTACAATCCCTTTTTAGTTGACCTTCTTTATTGCAATTGAAACACTTGACATTTCAATTTTTCTTCAAACCTCTGGAAATTACTTCTCATACCCAAGCATCATTATGGTCATGAGATACAATATTGAGTGTATCTCGTATCCATTTCTCCAAGGGTGCTGATCTTGCCTTTAATGGCTGAATTACACTTTTGCATTGTGCATTAGTGTTTTCAAAAGTCAGAGATTTGATTATTATCTGTCTAGCTTCTGAAGTTGATGTCATTCTATTTACTGGTGAAGTCAATCTCTGTAAGAAATCAGTGAAAGCTTCTTATGCAACCTGTATAACTTTAGTAAATGACTCAATTTTTTTCTACTTCTTCAATTTTGTTTCAAGCATCAAAGCGGTAGCATGGCATAAAGCCAGGGTGTGGTCATTATATAAAGATTGCCTTTGTACATTATCATAATCTCTTTTTCCAAGAAGTTCATCTTGGGAAATTTCCATACCTCTAGCCTTACTTCAATGTTCAATGGTCTTAACCTCATCTTTTGACCAGGTCCTCCATTGTAATTGAGGACCAGGCTCCAAGAGCACTGTAACCAAGTCTTTCCAGTATTGAGGGATACATCTTTTACAAGTTGACAACGAGTTTAGCATCTGCTTCACAAAAGGTGAATTGGTGCCATTTGAAACTGTCGCTTCCTTGAATCTTTTTAAATCTAACAATCCAGAGGAGTCTATTCAGCTCTTATATAGCCTTGGGGAGACCTATCATTTGGCAATTCTTGTAATGTTATTGGAAAAATTTAAGGTGGTTGTTTGAAAACCTTAGGCTGTTCCTCTCTAACCTTATAATACAATACTGAGATTTGTTCTCCTTTAAATTCCTCTGTCTGAATCTGCATATCTCTATGACCTATTTTATTAATTTTTTATAAGGCCCGTATCTTGGCACTCATATAAACCTACTTTTTAAAGCCTACACCCCAAATTATCAAACCAACAATAGATTATCAAAATAATAATTAACATTATGTCGATCAAAGTTACGTTGATTGTTCCTTCATTTGATTGTACCAAATTTAAACTATGCATTGTGTAATTATACAAAGACCTAACTCTCTCCATTGTAGTAGCGTTTTCCATTTTTTTAATGTGGGGAAAAAAACTCTCTTTTAACTAATTCCTCCCTTTAAGAATCCTCACTTGTCTCACCTGCCAACGATGCCAACGATGACGATTCAGGTGATGGTGAAATGCGAAGTTTATCGATGTTGCATAGAAGAGTAGAAGCCCCAGCTACCTAGTTTGGCAGCAATTTGAGAGAGGGGTCTTGGGAAAGCCCACAACTCACTTGGAGAAAAGAAACCAAAGAGCCAGCCGTCTGCAGGAGGAAAGTTCAAAAGCTGCTAACTCCTCTGGAATTTGCTGCAGAGAGGCTGCAACAGAAAAATTCAGACCTACTCAGAGGACTTTGTGAAAAGAAGAAAGGAAATCATAACTGGTGGGGCAGTGACTCTGGCCATGTTTAGTTCCGGTCTGTGTTGGTGGCTGGAAAGCCACAGACAAGCAGGTTTTCCCTGAATTCATGCCCTAAATTTAGACACCAGATATAGTTCGAATCTAATTGGTCTTAATAATAAAAACCAAGAGTCAGTTATCCGGGTAAATGCTGAAAGATCAGAGAGACAAAGAAGCAAGCCTTGTCTCACCAACTTCTCAGCTGGAAAGGGCCAAGCTCCTGTCTCTGTGTCTTATCTCTCTCTCCTCTCTCCACCCAGCCTTATCCTTTCCTGTTTTCTCCTCCCAGTGCTGGGATTAAAGGTAGGTGTTACCACCACCTGGCCTCTATGGTTAGCCAGTGTTGAGCTCTACACTGTCATCTCCAGACAAGCTTTATTTGTTTGAGCACAAACAAAATATCACCACAGTCCTCCATACTCTCTGGCTCTCACAGCCTTCAGTTTTTGCTTCATCTTATTATACATCCCCTCTTTTTTTGGGGGGGGGGGTCATGTTTGCTTGTTTTCTCTTAAGAGTTGTTTTTTTTTCTAATGAGAGATAAAAAGGGAGTGGATCCAGAGGTAAGGGGAGGTGAGAAAAACGGGTGTTAGAGGTAAAATGATAATCAGAATATATTGTATGGGGAAAAAAATCTATTTTCAATAAAAGAATAAAAAATGAAAAAAGATAGTCACCTGTGGCAAATGTAAACTCACTGCAATTATGGATTAGTTGCGGCTGTTGGTCAGTTCCACACTCAGGTGGGTGCCCCAGATGTTACAGCAGTTCAGAGACTGTTTTATAATAGTCCAGAATTTATAAAAGAAGTGAATATAATAGGAGGCAGTTGATTTCTCAAGGACAGGCTAGAAAAGTTATAAGAATGGCGATGGGGAATTATGTTAGTTGCTTTTGTATTAGAACCTTCAAAATAAGCTCATGTTTTAAAATACATATTGATGTAAGTAAAGTCATTCTCTACTACCCAGTGAGGTAACTGTGTTTGTGCAGTTTTTGTGATTATTAATCTAGATTATCATGTCTATTGGTTTAAAAAATACTAGGAGATTAAGAAGGCATGTCTTTGGATGAGGGCATTTCCAGAGGAAACAAGGTCATAAATTTTCTGATCTAATTAATCAGCCAAATTTGCTGATAGATCCAAAATTTTACTACACTTTTGGAAAGTGCATAAAACAATATCGTAGGTTAAGTTTATAAATAGCAAGTATACCACTTGAAAATATTAGATCTACCTCAATCATTCAAAATATGGACAAAACTGCATAAATTCATATATGTTCAGTTATTGTTGAACAGGATTTTACTATGTAACTCTGGGTGGCCAGGAACTTACTATGTAGACCAGGCTGGCTTTGTGCTCACAGGGAATATACCTGTTTTTCACTCAAGTGCTGGGACTAAGGGTGTATATCACCATACCTAGTTCATAACATATTTTAAAGCCAGGAAACATGCCCTTTACAATTGACAGTATAAGGTAGCAATTAAATGTTAGGAAAGAATAATATGCTATATAAACACAAAACTTTACTTATATGAAAATCTTAGAGAGAAAATAAAAATGGTGCTAAAACAGTTGCTTATTTTGATAGAGCTATGTTTTGCTAAATTATAAAATGAAACACATCATTAAATCGTATCACTTTAAGTTATTTAACTCAGTTTAAACCTCTTCCTTTCAATATGGTTTCTTTGCTCATCTTTATACTCACAGATAGGTGTAACCCTTACACGTCCTCGAGGACGTTTCCTTTGCAGCAGACAGGGGCCATTCCATAAAGCTAGAATGGGTCGCCGGGCGGTGGGGGTGCACACCTTTAATCCCAGCACTTGGGAGGCAGAGGCAGGCGGATCTCTGTGAGTTCGAGGCCAGCCTGGTCTACAAGAGCTAGTTCCAGGACAGGAACCAAAAACTACGGAGAAACCCTGTCTCGAAAATAAAAAATAAAAAAGCTAGAATGGGTCAAAATGCAAAGACTATGGAATGCTCAGTCAAAATTGAAAAAACATCTTCAATACAATCACAGCATCTAAGGCTCAAGGAGCATCACAGAAGAGAGAGGGGAAATATCAAAGAGCTCAAAGGATGTCTTAGATAGTACTTTCTAGACATAACAGGAAGCTGCCCCGTGAAGTATTATCAATATAGTAGCTTTAAAAAGACCTGAACAATGACACTAGTTAACATGCCAAGGTGAGTAGAGTTAATCTAAAGAAGATAAACACTAAAATGAAGAACTGCAGGCAACTTTTAGCTTCTGTCTGAGAGAGAATTAGTCTTCTTCAGTGATAGACCACTTAAGTGGTTATCCATCACCAAGTGTTCAGTCCTAAAGTGATCAGTTCTAGGTTTGGAAAGAGCAACACTAAATGGACTACTAAGATTATAATACATCAATAAAATACAAACATGAATAATATTCAAATTAAAAAAAAACATGAATTTGAGAGATCAGGGCTATGTGAGGGGTTACATGAAGGAGAAGTACCAGGAAAATGATATAATTGTGTTTGGATTAAAAATAAACTAAAATTTTAAAAATTGACAGGGTTTTTCTTTCATGGTTTAAAATACTGGTGGAGTGGAAGAGAACTGTCCTAGTTAGGGCTTTTATTGCTGTGATGAGACACCATGACTATGGCAACACTTATAAAGGAAACATTTAATTGGGATGGCTCACTTACAGTTTCAGAGGTTCAGTCAAATATCATCATGGCGGGAAACATGACAACATACTGGCAGATGTGGTGCCGGAGCTGAAAGTCCTACATCATGAATCAGAGGCAACAGAAAGTCGAATAACTGTCACACTGAGGGAATCTTGAGAAAAAAAGACCTCAAGGTCTGCCCCGCCTAGTGACATACTTCCTCCAACAAGGCCACGCCCACTCAAACATGGCCTTCTAATAGTGTGACTCTCTTTGGGGATCATTTTCATTCAATCCACCACAAGAACTTTCTATCATTCTCAATATCATACTGAATTTAGAGAACTAAAGAAAAATCATTTGTTTCCAGAGTTTTCTGTTTTTCCTAATGTTTTAGCTTCCCATGAGGACTGTGTCACTGATCTGCGTTCCACAAAAGTCTCTCAATAAATGTTTACTAAATATAAAAACATAGTGGGATTCAAAATTTTGATAGGTCATTTTAGAATTTACATCATTTGTTAACCACATTTTTTCTTGGCTCAAATTACCCCTTGGGCTCCTGCAAGATGGCATGTTGAGACAGTTTGGAAATGGAAATTGTAATAAAATGGACATAAGCTTTTGAAGTGTTGCTTTTGATTAGCCTGCAAAACAAGCATTTTCCTTTTTATTTTCATACACGTATATCACTGTAATTTGGTTCTCTTTTGTCCACACATATATATATGTGTGTGTGTGTGTGTGTGTGTGTGTGTGCATCTATTTATCTTCCATCTATCTATATTTATCTATCATTTGTGTGTGTTTGAAATATATACAGCATATGTTTTAATATAAGTTCCACTTGTGAGAGATACCATGCAGTTTTTGCCCAAGTCTCCACTATTGTGCTTAATATTAAGTCCTTCATTTCCAACAATTTTACTTCAAATAAGTTATTTCACTTTACTCCAAATACACATATACCATATTTTCTACTTTCTTTACATATTCATCTGTGAAAATATATTTAATTCATTTTCCTTTCTGATGTATTGGGAACATGAACTTCTGTGATACACTGACTAAGATTCCTTTGGGACTGGTACAGTTGCATCATATGGCAAGACTATTTTATTCT
The DNA here is from genome assembly GCF_014885135.2 of Alexandromys fortis. Taxonomy (NCBI): domain Eukaryota; kingdom Metazoa; phylum Chordata; class Mammalia; order Rodentia; family Cricetidae; genus Alexandromys; species Alexandromys fortis. Next base: position 13,895,920 of record NW_026067903.1, on the reverse strand, counting down.
TTGTATAATCTCAATACTGATTTGCATAGTGGCTATACCAGATTGCATAACCACCAGGACGGTATAGGGTTGCTTTAATCCCAATCTTCTTCAGCATGTGGTGTTTTATTTTGCTTGTCTACTTTTGTTTATTCATGATAATAGCCATTCTGATTGGGGTGAGATATAATCCAAATGCAGTTATCATTCACACTTTCCTGATGGTAAAAGAATGTTGAACTCTTAAAAATATATATTCATTTTTGCTTCATATTTTGACAACTATCGGTTAGCTTTATTGTCTATTGATTAGATAGATGATGTGTTTGGTTTGGGTGTTTAATGTTGGGGAATATTACTTTAAGGTGTGTTACTATTGTTTATCTATGTGAAGCTGTGTTGCTGTGCCTGTCTAAAACACCTGATGATCTAATAAAGAACTGAATGATCAATATTGAGGCAGGAGAAAGAAAAAGGTAGGGGCTGGCAGGCAGAGAGGATAAATATGAGCAGAAATCTGGGAGAGAAAAAAGATGGAAATGAGAGAGGAGGAGGCAGGCTTCAGGGTCCAGCCACCCACCCACCCACCTAGCTATTCAGCCAGACATGGAATAGGAAGGAAAGAAAAGGTATACAGAAACAGAGAAAGATAAAAACTCCAAGGCCAAAATTAGATGGGATAATTTAAGAAAAACCGGCAATCAAACAAACCAAGCTAAGACCAGACATTCACAACTAAGAATAAACCTCCGTGTGTGATTTATTTGGGAGCTGGATGGCAGGGTCCCTAAAAGAGCACAAAAGAGTATAATACCAGCTTGGCAGTGGTGGCACACACCTTTAATCCCAGCACTTGGGAGGCAGAGGCAGGCGGATCTCTGTGAGTTCGAAGCCAGTCTGGTCTACAAGAGCTAGTTCCAGGACAGGCTCCAAAACTACAGCAAAACACTGTCTTGAAAAACTTAAAAAGAAAAAATATATAATACCACTGCCAATAATTTGATTCTAAATCAGTATTAGAATATGGATATTAATTCCTTTCACATGTATCGTTAACAAACATTTTCTGCTGTTGTTCGTGCAGTCTATTCCCTCTGGTACTTTTTCCCTTTGATGCCCAGAGCTTTTTTAATAGAATGCAATCCTTCTGTCAGTTATTACAATAATTTCCTGAGTTATTGGGATCTGTTTTGAAACACTCTTGCCTGTGTCTAGATCTTGAAGTATTTCAGTTATAAATTTTCCTCTAGTCATTTCAGTTTCTTGTCTTGTGTTGAGATCTTTGATAAAATATTGAATTGATTTTTTTACAGGGTGATCCAGTTGATTCTTTTACATGTAAACATCTGAGTTTCCCAGGACCGTTTGATAAAGAGGCAATGCAGTTTCTAATGTCTGATTTTGACAACTTTGTCATGAATCAAATGGATGATTTATTGGTGAGAATAGGATTTTGAAATAATCCACTATTACTGTATTATATATGGAATGTAATCTAATCTACTACTATTTCTTTTATAAAATCAGATCTACAGTGACCCATTCTGCATTAATTTGCCATATTTATATCATCTTCATGGATTTTTTCCCTTTAGAAATGTATGGTCACTGACTTTCTCTCTATTGTGTAGTTGTGGCTAGAGTTTTACTTTATCAGGTATAAGTGTGGCTACCTTTTCTTGGCCTAGCTTCTATTTGCTTGGATCCTTGAGTTCTTGCCACTCACACTCAGCCTTGATGTACATTCATCATTAAGGTACATTTATTGTAGACAAGAAATACTTGCATCTTGTGCATTTTTATTATCTTTTAGCTCAATCAGCCATTCTGCTTTCTTAGAATGTACAATTAAGGTCATTGCCATTTGGGGTAATTATTGAGGAGGACTTGCTGATTTATTATGATAAACATTATCAGTTATTTTCTAGTTAACCTTTATTCAACTATTTCTCTCAAAAATTCTTTCCAGTGATTTTCTTGATGGATACTTTGCCCTTTCTTTATGTGTAGGAGTCTACAAACTACCTTTTACAATACTAGATTTGTGGTCATGAATTGATATAGTTTGTTTTCCTCCTGAAATGTATTTATTTCTCAGGGAATTTAAAGTGATGGCATTGCAATCTTGACAATCAGTTATTTATACCCATGGTTTGAAATCTATCATTCTATGATTTCCTGAATTTTAGGGTTTTTTGATGATAATGTTTTTATTCTTGTGTGCCTTCTTTTGTATGTACGTTATTGCTTTTTTCCTTTAAACTTTAATATTTTTTCTTTAGTATTTAGTTTTGGGAACTTGATAATCATTCAGAGTGTGGTGGTCATTTTCTGGTCATGTCTATTTAAGGTTCAAATACCCATTCAGGTTAGATCTCCTTTGAGCAGCCCAGAACTGGGAATGTTTCTAATTTCATAAATGGAATTCCTGTGCCTTTAGTTTTTATCTCTTTCCTCCTATCCCATAGTTCACTTGGGTTGGCTCTCTACATCATGTCTCAGTGTTTCTGAATGCTGTGGATTGGCATCTTAAAAAATACTTATAATTCAACAACATAGTGTTTCCATAGTTGTTATTTTCATTCCTGGTATTCTTCTGCTTGATGTAGGCTTTTAGTGATGACTTCTATAAGAGTTTTGATTTAATGAGTTGACTTTTTGGTTTCTAACCTTTCAAGTTATTGTTGCTCTCTGAGGTCTTAATTTCCCAGATTTATCATTAATTCATATTGCTGACTTTCTGTTTTAAAAGCAATTTCAAGATTTTCAATTTAATCCTTCATTCAAGTAGTATCCTAAGGATAAAACTGTGCTGTAGGAAAACCAATTTAACAATTTCAACTACAGAAAGGCAGTTAAAAATTAATCTTGTTAAAGGGGACAGTTACTCCTCCTCTTTATTATCTGCAATACCTCATTGCACCAAATAATCACTCGCAATAACATAAAAAGGGAAAGTGAAATTTGACAAGTGACAAATGTTGAATAGTCACACCAAATCAATGTAATTACAGGCTTACTGTAGTAACAACTAATGCTTCCGATACTACATTCTATAAACCTAGCATGAAATACAAGAACCTCTTATTTTTCCACTGTTTGCTTTTGGGGGGCTGTAAAGGCACAGGGGCTTCATGATAAGACACAAAACATGATGCCCTGCATTGGGGAATAGAAACAGGTAGGGATTGCAAATTTATTCTCAACCTGGGAGATGCAGCTTCTCTGAATTTCATTTCCAAGTGAGGCCTGAAGTGAAATACTGGCACTATAGTAAAAGACTTGTCACAGATCACAGGCATGTCCATGTCACCTTTACTAAGTAGTGCTGTATAGCAGAATGACATTAGACTCTTCATGACATCTTTCAGAAGTGTTTCAAATTAAAAAAAAACAAACAAATAAATAACAATACATGAGCCGTGGCTGTAGGTTCTTCTTTAAGATCCATAATTTTACTAACCATGGACTGTTGACTAGATTTCCTGAACCTGGCATGATTTCCTTCTGTTGGGCTGGTCTTACATCCAATCAGAGAAGTGTTGGTTACTGTCAAGTTATGTATGTCAATATTGCAACCTTAGGAATATTGCTTCATGCTGGTTATTGTGGTTCATAGGTATTATCACTCGGTAGGTTTGTCAGTTTTTCTTTTTTTTTTTTTAAACCATCAGTTTGAAAAATAGCAAGGAAGGCTATATGAGTAACTTTGGAGGGAGGAAAAAGAATGTAATCCAAAATAACCCCAGAAATTTAAAACACCAAGCATAGTGTACTTGGGTCCCAGTTTAAAACCTTTAGTACCATTTAATAATACACATAGATGTATGGAGAGATTTTGCAGTTACTTTTAAAGGTAAGTCTTTAAATTTGTTTATAAAGTGTGTATAAATGTAGGAAAGACTTTTGAAAAGGACGGTTCTTGTTGGTTGCCCTGGCATGTTCCTCTGAAACAGGCCCGACCTACTCTCCAGGTAAAACTTAACTGGAGATGGCTTCTGACACTCATAGTTTCACTGGGACCCATTCCTTGGTTTCAACCAGTGTAGATGTCTGCCAGACTTGACTCTCTCTGCATCATACCCACGAAGGCAGTCTCAATACACAGGTGAATCAAGGGAGTCCTGATATAAGATGCTTTTCCAGCAGTCATTCTGTGCAACCTAATCATTTGTGCTTCTGCTCAGAAGACAGACAGCAAGTGTTTCCAGTAGCAGGCACTTGAAAGCCAAGTGTTCTCTCAACACAAAAGTCTTTGTGGTAACACGGAGAAATAATATTCACACAGTTTGCCAGACTAGGAAAAGTAAGTTGTTTGTTTTTCAACTTACACATAAAATAATCGATTGACCTACTAGAAAACCTGGTTTGCAGGCAAGTAGTTGTTTAAAAGTCCTACTTCACAAATAACTGCAATTTCTCTCACGTTATTTGTTGTATAGTTCACATTTTCAAAACAACTTTATCTACCTCCAAACAAGACTTAGCACAGTCTCAAACATAACATTGAACTTCATCTTCAATTCTATGGTCTTCTACCTGTGTAGTCATCCCCAGCCTGTCGGACCTTGTTCTGCTTGACCTCAGTTTCATGGTCTGTGGTGTGGGGCCTTTTGTTTGTTGTGCTCTGTATTCCTAAACAGGTGTTTTTACCTAACCAGGTCAATATTTAGTGAGATGTTCTTACTTATAGCACTGGAAACTTTCAGGACTTTTAAAAAGGCTTCCAGTCTAGACCTCTGTGGTGAGTGTCTGATGAGGTGGTAGGCCATACTACTCCCGTACTTTGCATTCTGTTGAAATACTGTGTTCTGCGGACTCCAGGGAGCCTGCTGCTAAGTTAAAATATTTTTCCTTTTGTGAAGCTTGGACTAGAGAAAAACTATAGCATAGAGCCTCCTTCAGAGTCTACCATATACCTGCCTGCTCCACAAGCCATTCCTCATCTGCCTGCTTCTGTAGAACATGCACTTGCATTCTCTTATGAGTAACTTTTGGCATGTTTTCTAGAAGCCTTGAGCTTCCTTTATATACCATGCTAAGGCTCCAGTGATCTCTACAGGCATGGAAATATCTATATCATAACCTGCTAGGATTTATGCAATTGAAACTCTTTAAGCTGCTGTATTTTGAGCCCATTTTAGATGTAAGGTCAAATTCCAGTTCATTTAACTTTTTCAGAAATCCAAAGTAGATTTCCCCCACTTCTGTATCTGCATTCAAACTACATGAATTATCATTACCACATTCATATCAGATAAACATGATTCCAGGCAAATTGGGGTCATCATTTTACAGCCCTGCCATCTGTTCTCCCTCCAGCTTGAACTCTTCTTGTAACCGCCATGCACAGGATGGGACTAGCAACTTGTTTTCAATGTAGGTGATGAGATGATCCACATCTTCTCCTCCAGTTCCTAACGGTGCTGCTATCATCAAAGGGCTGAATCACACAAGTGCTCTCAACTCCTTGATTCATGGCTGGGAGTCTGCTTGCTCTCAGGGACAATCTGTTACCTTTTTTTCCCCGGCCATGAGGTGAGCATGTCTCAGGAATGTTCCTCCTGGTGGACTGTGGCAGTACCATACCTTGCACTGGGACACCTTAAAAACCACATCTGAGCCTAGTAATTCCTAGGACAGTCTAGACCCCACTGCTAGAGAACTGGGCTCAATGTGGTTCACTTTCTTCAAACTTTTTTGAAACTTTTAAGTCGGTTGATAGACATTCTTTACCCTCTCCATAATCTGGAGTATTTTGAAGATTACCACAGAAAACAGAGTACAAAATTAATTTATAAAACTGTCTGATAATTTCAAATGAGAGTTACTGTGTTTGTAGAGCACCACTGAAGAATCAGCTGTCAACCCAGCCATAAGCCAGGAGTCCATGCCATGCTATCCGATTTGGTTACAGTCAACAGAAATAAGGAGATCAATCCTCAAGTTAATACTGCCTGAATCACAGCCTCTACATGAAGCGAGATGTCATACTGCTCACAGAATTCCATCACATATCCAGTCTTCTCTGTGTATCCAGCCTCTGCAGTGACTGTATCCATGACAAACAAAAGCAATCTTCCAAACGTAGAAGAAAGGGGAAAGAGCTATAAAATGGTGAGGTATATGGAGTGATTTCTAGGCCCTTTAAAAATAAGTGTCTGTCACATGGAGACACGTGAGGGAATTGGTCGACCCTGGAGACTCATTTTTCCCGCCATTTCAGCTGTGCATGTACTGGAGTGGTGTCAGGTACTGATCAGAGCTTTCCTCAGTTGAGCGACTTCTTTTCTGCATAAGTCAAGAGCCTCTCTGCAGGCCTCAAGAGGCTTGTTGGATATAGTCTGGCCAGGTTCCCCCACATATAGTTAAAATAAAAACAAACAAATAAATAAATATCTATATATCAAGTATAAATACTAAATAAGTTAGAAGCTTACAAAATACTAAAAAAGACAGATTGAATTCATAGCTGTGTTAAGTATTTATAATATGTGATGTAACCTACAAGACAAGCAAAATATGTGAGGTTTTAAAATATAAATCATGAATTATTGACTAACATATTAAAAGGCGCTCAGGTGGCTGAGGAAAGAGGGTTGCCATTATTTGAGGTAGCCTGGGCTACATAGTGAGTTCCTCACTAGCTTGAAGTAAAGTGAGACCCTGATTTTTTATTTTTTTCCATGGGTGAGGAAACCCATTGTAATTTACTTAATTTATAATTTACAAATTATATCCATGAAAACATCGTAGCACGTAAATAAACTAGTTTTCACTGCTCTCTTGTTTCTTAGGTCCCAGGTAGGACAAATTGGCCTCAAACTCATGGAATGGCCAGAGATGACACTTAACTCTTGGTTTTCCTGCTTCGCCTTCCTGTGGGTGGGAATTACGATTGTGTGCCATCATGTCAGATGACTTGTGCAAATAATTTTTTTTAATTTTACATGCTTTTTTTTTCTTTACCATCCTCCCTTTTATTACTTCAGTACCACTTACTTATCCTCCTTTGGCCCCCTCCCATGCCTCTCAAGTCTCAAGTTGACAGCTATTTGTTTTGTGATACTGGCCATTCTAACTGGGGTAAGATTGACTCTGAAAGTTAAGATTATGAACATATTTTGAGGTATTTCTGAGCTATTTTTGCATCTTCTATTAGGAACTCTCTGATTAGATCCATAGTCCATTTTTTAAATTGGTTCATTTGTTTACTTGAATCTGTTTTAGAGGGTTTTGTGTGTGTGTGTGTGTGTGTGTGTGTGTGTGTGTGTGTGTATTTGGGATATCGATCCTCTGTCAGTGCTATCTGGCACCCTCTTCTAGTTTGAGGGGTTCTTCTTCACTCAACTGCTGTTTGTTTTTTTTCTTTTCTTTCTTTTCTCTTCTGCCCCCTCTTTTTTTAACTGTATAGAAGCTATTTAGTTTCATGAGGTCCTTGTTGTCAATTGTTGGCCTTCATTCCTGGGCAAATGAAGTCCTATCTGAAATGCCCTTTCCTACAACTATATCTTGTACCATGCTGTTTATGTTTTCTTCCGTAAGTTTTAGTGTTTCAGGTTTCCAATTGAGGTATTTGATCTACTTGAACATGATTTTTATATGGGGTAATAGATATGGGTCTAATTTTCCCAGCGCCATTTGATAACAATATTCTTTTTTCTAGTGTGTATGTTGTTAACTATCTGATGACTGCAATTATGAGTACTCATATTTGCATTTTATATTTCATTCATGGGTCTATATGTCTGTGTTCATGACAGTACAATGTTGTTTTTATTACTTTAGCTTTATGATATATTTTGAAGTCTGGAGAGGAAAGCCTTCCAGTGGTTTTTTTTTTTTGGGGGGGGGGAACACATGACTTCAACAACCCAGGTCCTTTCTAGCTCAATATAGATTTTTATAATGTTTTTATTTTTATGGAAAATTCTGTTTGTATTTTGATCTGTAAATTGCTTTGAGTATAATGATCATTTTTTATGGCAAAAATTTTATTTTTTGTACATTTAGATTTTTACAAGAAAAAGTTAAAAATCGGGGAGGAAACATAATGACGTCACTACTTATGTATCTGTAGATACAACAACCATAATTGGAACACCTATCATGTATCAGGGTGTGCATTAAGTGACAGGCAACAAAGACCAACAGGGATAAAGTTCCTGAGCCACGGTGCCAGAGAGGACACACGTTGGGCGGGTAGGGATAGCAGAAAGGCAGGGCTAGCAGAGTCGTTTCTGTCAGAGGTCCGTGAGGCCCACATGCTAAGCATTCTCACTATTCTCAGACTTCTACGCTTCATGCTGACATCAAGGCCTTTGTGGGCAGCTTACTGGCTTTTTTTTTTTTTTTTGCCACAATAGTAATTTTACTGATCTGTGAACACCATTTTCTAGCGTCTTTTTCAGAGAATTGAAGTTTTCATTGTAGAGGCCTTTAACCATCCTGGTCAGGTTAATTTCAAGATATTTTATTGTCTTTAGTGATGCTGTAAATATAAGTCCTTGCTCTCTTTCTCAGTGTGTAAGAAAAGTTACTGATTTTTGTTAGTTGATTTTGTACTATGTCACTTTGCTGAAACTGTCAACTGTTCCTAGAAGCTTTCTGCTGAAACTTTTTGATCTCTTATATGCAATATCATATAATCTATCTATGGACATAATTTGTCATCTTTTGTTCCTTTCAGAACTGCAGTTATCTGGCTTTGCCATGTTCTTCAGGCGGTGATCTCAGCTCCTAGCAGGGGAGAATAAAACAAATACCTGTCTATCTTGGTTACTTTTCTATAACTGCTATAACACACTGTGGCCAAGGCTACTCATAAAAGAGCCTCCTTCATTTGGGTCACTAGATTTGGGATTGATATAGTTCATGATCATTTTGCTGGTGAGAGCACAACAGTAGACAGTCAGGCATTGTGCCAGAACTCTAGCTGAAAACTTACTTTCTTATCTGCAAGTAGGAGTCAGGGTTGGCTAACTGGGAACAGCATGAACTCTTGAAATTTCAAAGCCTGCCCCATAGCACACGTCTTCCAAGAAGGCCACACTTCCTATACCTTTTGAAACAGCTCCATCAACTACTGATGAATTATTCAAACCTATGGTCCTATGAGGACAATAATGATTCAAACCATTAGCCACCATACCCATCTCTGTCCTAGTGGAGCTTTCTGATGCTTGAACAACGTCACAATCAGCATCTAGTTACCCCCTTATCCACGTCTGCCACATACCCGAGAGTTATGGCATGTTGAGTTAAGGATCCCTTACTTTTGATGGCTCCTGGTTCTTTTTGTTGTTGTCGTTATGTTTTTGTTTTTAGAGACAAGGTTTCTCTTTAACTTTGGAGCCTATCCTCTTGTTGACCAGACTGGCCTTGAGTTCACAGAGATCCACCTACCTTTGCCTCCCGAGTGCTGAGATTAAAGGTGTGCTCCACCACTGCCTAGCTAGATGGCTCCTGGTTCTAAGGCCATCAGTTCTCTCAATCTTAAACAGTAGATTATTCTTAAGGTGTTGCTTAAATCCAGCTTCTGAGTCAAAGGCATTGGGTCTTACTCTAAATTACTGCAGTGTGCAAAACTGTAGTCCTTCAGGCTATGCATTGGCCCGAGAGACTCATTTTCCAAGCAGCATTTGACTACGTTTTACGTTGAAACACAGAGGCAGGGTGACTCTGTACATTGGTGCAAAGATAAATAATAGTCTGTCTATACCGCCCATGAGATGCAGGCTGATTGATGACTTAATCGTAGTAGTAAAAAGCATGCCACCTTATAAAGTAAGGACATTTATTAGCTTCTAAAACTGCAGGTTTCCTTGGTTGTAGGTAAATGGTAACTTTGCTCTGTATTCTGTAAGCATCTGGAAAGCTAATATTTTGAGGGCAAGTTTATTTTTGTGGTTATGAAGTTTCAGTAATTGAGGTCACTGGAAAGAACTCTCCCACTAAAAGCAGAACAAAGATATAATAATCACAATAGCTGTCAGCTGCCAAATGCCTAATCTAAGAATTGTATACTCATCAATTTACTGACGCTCCTGTATGTCCCTAGGTCAGGGTCTTTTATTGTGCTCATTTAAAAGGAAAACTGAAATTGAGATTAAAGAGGTTAATAAACTCAGAACTGCACATGCCTCACAAACATGAAGCAACAGACCTCGTTTCTATTATCAAGCTAATTTTGTCTGTAACTCCACATATACACAAATTGTCACACAAATTCAGGATTTTGAATTTGAGTGCATTTGTTTACTGTGCTTAAAAGATAGTCTTGTGGAAAGAAATAGACATATAGCATGTTATAGTGCTTTGTTTTATATTTGAGACATGTATTGAACCACATGGTATAGACAATGAGTTAATTTTCCTTACTTTTCTATTGCAGGGAAAAATGCCTCATTTTGATAACAAGGTATTCACAGAGAGGGAGTTTTTTCCTTTGTTAAATTGGGCCAACTAGGCCTGCAGCACTCTATGTAGGTAGATGCCTGATGCTTTGATGCATTGGGATAATCAAATGAATGTCTTTTTAGAAACATATTTTCCTCTGAGAGAAATGCAGGACACTTTTCAAAATATCTTGATATAAACAGATTATCAACCTGAGAATTTAGGAAGATGTACTAATTCTTGTGTGCCTACAGTGAAAGACCATTATTAGTATTGGTTCCAGTGGAGAAGTGATAATTTATTCCCCTTCTTGTAGTTCTACACTGTAGTACTCCTCAAATGAATGTCGTTATAGTAATGGTTTTAATAATGTTTTTTGAGACAATGAGAGCTTCCCCTTCTTTAATGTAGCCTGCTTTCTTCACCTCTGGTTGACATTTATTCCATTGTTCTTTAAACTTGAACTTCTACTGAAAAAAAAAATCAGTCAAAATAAAAGAAAGAGGGATCAGAGTAAACTTGAAACTTTTCAACTACCCTAGCAAAAACCTGAACTTAAATTAGGAGATTTTCTAATACTTATGAGCATCTGGTCCAAAATAGTTGTACTACTTATATTCACAGATTATTTTTTTTAAGTAATAGTTTTCAAGTTGGGACTGGAAAGACAGCTCATCAGTCAAGAGCATGTCCTGTTCTTTTAGAGGAGCCAAGGTTGATTCCTAGCACTCAAACTCTATGACTCACAGACACCTATAATTATAGTTCTAGAGGAGTCAGATATTTCTGGCCTCTATAGATACCTACATTCACATGTGTATACCCTTATAAAGACATGTAGCTTAAAAATGAAAATAAATATAAGAATATTTTTAAAAGAACCAGTCACATTAATAAAATTTTCTACATATTTGTTTTGTGAATTTTGTTATTTTGGTATATTTTATTTATCTTGCTAATGGGCATTTGATATGTGCTCTCCTGTAGGATTTATACAATACACATTTGTGTAATATGTGAAATGCCAGAACATTCTGGGTAAAGCTCAATCATTAAGCAAGTTTATCCTACCTTTTTTAAACTTATTATTATTATTATTATTAAAAATTTCCACCTCCTCCCCACCTCCCATTTCCATTCCCCAGCCCCCAATTCCCCTCCCTCTCCCTCTCCAGTCCAAAGAGCAGTCAGGGTTCCCTGCCCTGTGAGAAGTCCAAGGTCTTCCCCCCCTCCATCCAGGTCTAGGAAGGTGAGCATTCAAACAGACTAGGCTCCCACAAAGCCAGTGCATGCAGTAGGATCAAAACCCAGTGCCATTGTCCTTGGCTTCTCAGTCAGCCCTCATTGTCGGCCACGTTCAGAGAGTCCGGTTTGATCACATGCTCCATCAATCCCAGTTCAGCTGGCCTTGGTGAGCTCCCATTAGATCAGCCCCAATGTCTCAATGAGTGGGTGCACCCCTTGTGGTCCTGACTTCCTTGCTCATGTTCTCCCTTCTCCTGAAACTAATTTTATCTTCCTGATTGGCCTCAGACACGTGATTCTTAGCTTCAGCTTCAACCATGACAGGATTATAGGCTTACCGCCTACTTACTCTGTTAGCTTCTTGAGTGCAAGTTTACAGTCAATCCTGAAGTACTCTGCCCAGCTTGAGCATCTGAAGAAAAGATGGATTGAAGGTGTCAATTTTTCATATGAATATGATTGAACTTTTACTTAAAATTAGTAAATTGTTCTACAACATATAAATCAGATTTACACTAGAGTAAATTAAGGGTAATAAAATCCATTCAGAAGATGCAGTGGACGTCCAGAGGCAGTCTGTAGTGATTAAAGACCAAAGGGAATGGGAAAGGAATGAATAGTGACAAGATGGACAAGGAAGTCAAAGAAATCCTTAAAAAACAAACTGAAGTCAATCTGTCCAAAATGCATATGAAATATGATAAAAAACAGAATACAGCATAATTCTCAGATTTTGCATGAAGATCCTGAGTACAGATTTTAGCAGGAGAAAGTTTGAAAAGAAGATGACAAACAGCTGTGGACTTCAGGAAATGTCTCCACTACACTTCATCAGCAACCTTCTCAGTGCCTGGCATAATGCCTGCTGTGTAGGAAGTTAGTAGCTATTTGTTCAATTGACAAATGAATAGATTGTGTTAAATTTGAAGTGATTGTAAATCTGAGGTTTTGGATTAGTGGTGTGCTTTGGAATGAGGGTTGGAGTGAATAAATGTATTCCGCTGTCATTAAAATCAAAGTAGTTAAAAACGTGAAAGAGAACCAAGTTGCAAATGGAAACATGTTTACAAAGATGCCTGCATTGGTAGACTAAATGAACATAAAGTTTAAAGTAGAGAACACAAGTAATACAGAGTAACAAACTTTGGAATCTTCATTTCTGCTCAGACTATTAGGGTTTTATACCATTCATTACTCAGGGGGGATTTATTAATTAAAATAACAATTTTAAGAAAGGAAAACAGCAACCATAACAATACTGTTCCTTCTCTCTGAAATCCAGTAAGTTGAATGTTAAATCACATACCTTAAGATGAACGTAACTGCATTAGGAGGGCTGGCCATCATGCTAGACAGTGAGAAGTGACCAGCTAGTGACCAAAACTACAAGTAGTGCTGTAGTTAGATTTAACTCTTTAAGTTAGACTTAACTAAAAACCAGTGAGTTGTTTACCAGTTAACAGTCCTATGTTTACTGTGAAGCTCAGGGTACATTTCCAAAAATTCTGATGCTGATTCGTCTACTTTAATTTCTGTGGTTTTTTTTGGCATTATTTTTTGAACTAAAATATTTCTGCCATTTTCCAGATGTCATACCAGTCAAAAAAACCCATATACATTTCTTTATGTCGACATGTATATTGTTCACCAAATCATATTGAGTACCAGACCTATTTGAAATTGAAATCCAGCTCTTTTGTAAAACGGGTATTTGTTGTTTCAATTATATAGTCTCATTTTCTTTTAGACATCAGCTTCTTTCGTCTTTTCTCTGCCTTTGATAATCAACTACTATTGTATTTCTTTTTATTGCTATAGCTATTTGATAACAAGCCCATTTATTTTGAAACGTATAGGCAGCAGTGCTGGTTACCTACAGATCCTCAGGTACTCTGAAGAGTTACTCTGGTTTAATTGTGAGATTAATCAGTAGGATTCTAGGAAAATGGGCTTAAAGTATGCAGTTTTACATTTTAACAAATTTTTCTCTGTTCTATAAATGTTAGATTGATGTATTTCACCATAAGTGATTGTAAGCATAGAAAAAAAGTAAACATAACCTAAAATTATGTATTCAATCATATATGTACATGTATACAAAACATTATATATTTTTATGTATGTAGGAGTGTGTGTGTGTGTGTGTGTGTGTGTCTGTGTGTGTGTGTGTGTGCTTCCATGGTTAAGATTTGTCTTTTATTTAACCAGAGTTGGTATTTTGTCTAATTTTTCCTAATATAGCAGATTAATATTGAAAAATATATCTTGACTTTAATACTAAATTTAATTGTTTATATTAGAAATTATTGCTTTTAGTTAATTTAATTTACTATAGAAACTGTAATATTACATCAACTCTTTGGTCATCAGTAAAATGAGTTTAAGCTATGACGCTGATTAGTCTGCACACTGTTGCTCACTTTTGTACACACCTGCTTGAGTAATCACAAAATATAAAGATTCAACTTAGAGACCTGAATTACAAATTATATGTAGAGCCAATCTGACTGGACTCCTGTTTTTAATAGAAAAAATATATGACTGGGGTTATAATTTTGTTACAGTAGAAATATTTTAGATTAATTTGATTGTGATAAGTAAACTTTTATTACATTTTTTTTAACTCAGTGTTTTCCTTTCAGTGTTGATATAAGGTATCCTTTGTCTCTGCAAGTGAATTCCACTCTATGGTGTTCTGGGACGTCCCTGATAGTAATAGTACTATTTATTTTATTTTGCAGGGATAGTGCTAATAAAAGCCACACTTTGTTTATAATTCCATTCTCAGCTACTTATTTCTGACTAAAAACCCTGCTTCTTCTGTGTTTTACTGCACTGCATAGAATTCTTTTGTTGGCATATCTATGACGGCCTCTTGTCTCGGAACTCAAATAGAAACTACTGAAAAAGAGATCTGCCATTTGTTTTATTGCATACTGGAATGGGGCACTTGATTTTGAGTACGCAATTTTGAATCTGCTGATGGAATATCAGTTTTCTCAAGAAGCTGAGATATTTGAAACACATTAAAAGCGTAATGTATTTGCAAGATCTGAAATATTATTACAATTTGAAAACTTAGCTATCATCTTTTGAATTTGGCATCAGTTGATATGTAAATTTAAATTTGTCCCCCCCCCATTCCCTTTTCTGTGTTTGGTTTCATGGGAATTAACCTTTTTATCTCTGAGGAGAGGCACTAGAGAAATTGTAATTTAACATATTCTTGTAAGAATGATATTTCAGATTTTAAAAAATGGAGCAATTTTGAAAACAAGGATTTGGAAATTGGAAAATATAAGTAGCTTGATGAAAAATACTGAGTTTTCATGTCCTAATGTTGTACAGACTACCTAAAAATTGTTATATTGTGTTAAAACATACATATTTGGAGTTGGTTCAAAAAGTCAGAGTAGAAGCCTCTTTTGTGTGACAGATTCCCGAATACAGATTCAGGGTAGTAAGAGAAAAACAGTATTTGGTGGAAACGGGAAGCACGCAGGCTATTCATGAAAGTCTTGGTAGAACAGCTGATCTAAGAGCATCGAGGAACAGAACTGTGGTACAGAGAAATGTTCTGTATGGTCCTGAGCACCAAGTTCAACTCCTGGGAAGAGAACAACAGAGCAGCCATAGCCATACAATAAGCAGAATGAGTCACACCTCCCACTGCCAGAGCTTCTTTGTGATAATTTGGAGTAACAGTGACCTCATTTATGCGTCTTTTTGTCAGTCTTCTTATTTCTGAGTGTGAAAACCTGTGGCCATCTTGAGAAAAGAAATCTGTACTCTCAGATGATGCTACTTGGGGACCGAAAATTAAGAAACAATGCACTTGTGTAACAGTTGAAAATACCACCTTCTACCTTGGAGGACTGCTTTTTTTTCTTCATGTGTGTGTGTGTGTATTTGTGTTCATATGCGTGTTCACATACATATGAACATGTGCTTGTGTTCATATATTGTGGATGTCAGAAGTTGATACTTGGTGTTTTTCTTCATTGCTTTTCACTTTATTTATTGATACAGGGTCTCTCACTCTACCTGGTGCTCCCCAATTCAGGCAGTGGAGCTAGCCTGCCCCAGGGATATAATCAATTAATTAAATTTATTTATTATATATTTTACATCCCAACCAAAATATCCCCTTTCTCTTCCCCTCTTATTTCCTTCCCCACTTCCCCTATGTGCTTCTCCTCAATCTATTTCTCCTCTGTTCCTGTTCAGAAAGTGGGAAGCCTACCAACAAAGCATGGCAAAGCAAATTGCAGTAAGACTAAGTATTGCCACTTGTATTAGACTGGGCAACACAATTCAATATGGGTAATAGGTTCCCAAGAGTCAGCCAAAACATTAGGGACAGGTCCTGATCCCATTGTTAGTAATCCCACAAGTAGATCAAGCTACACAACTGTCACATATATGTAAAGGGCCTAGGTTGGGCCCACGTAGGTTCCCCGGATGATCAGACTCTGTGAATTCCTACGATCCAGGTCCGTTGTTTCCATTTTTTCTTTTATTATTTTTATGTCTTTGACCCCCCTGTCTCCTAAAATCCTTCTTCCTTTTCTTCATCAGGATTCCTAAAGCGCAGCTAATGTTTGGCATTGGGTCTTTTTATCTGTTTTTATCAATTGTTGACTGAAGTCTCTCTCATAACAATCATTGTGGTCACCAATCTGATCACAGGGTTTGGTTGGTTCAGGCTATGTGTACATTATTGCTAGTTGTTTATTGTGTTATCCTTGTAAATTCATGGGGGTTTCCCTTGCATCCAGTTTCTACCTGATCCCCAAATGCCCCCCTTTCCAATCATCTCTTTCAGTACTGTACCCTTTTATACTGCTCCCAACCTGCTCCCTTAAATTCTCATCTCCTTCTGCTCCTGTCCACCCAGAAGATCTATTTCTCCTTCCCAGAGAGAGTCATATACTCTCCCCATCCTTGGACCCTTCTTGTTACCTAGCCTTGCTGGGTCTGTGGATTGCAACATTCTTCATATTACAGCTAATATTCACTTATGAGTGAGTACATACAATGTTTGTCTTTATGGGTCTGGGTTACCTCACTCAAGATGATTTATTTTCTAGTTTCATCCATTTGCCTGAAATCATTATTTTTAACAGCTGAATAATACTCCATTGGGTAATTGCACTACATTCTATTTATCCATTCTTCTCTTGGTTGAGGGGTATCTAGGTTATTTCCAGATTCTGGCAATTATGAATAAAGCTGCTATAAATATAGTTGAGCAAGTATCCTTGTGGTGTGGAGCATCCTTTGGGTATATGCTTGAGAGTGGTATAACTTGGTTTTGAAGTAAATCGATTTCCAATTTTATGAGAAACTGGGAGGCAGATTTTTTAAAAAAACATAAAAGGAGATAAAACTACTGGGTGTTCTAAAAAGTGGCTGTCAACCTGTGTGTTATCCACAAAGACCACAAGAAAACATTGATCTTTATTATAATTCATAGAAGTAGCAGAATTGTAGTTATAAGGTAGCAATGAAATAATTTTGTGGTTGGAGGTTTCCTCACAACATGGGCAACTGTTTTAGAGTGTTGCAGCAGGTTGAGAACCACTATTCAACTTCCGAAGGGACTAACTGGGGACATCGCCTTGGGCTCCTGGGAGCCACTCTAGGTTCAAGTCTCTTGCCAACACTAAGGTGGCTCCCTTAACTAAGATATGTGCTTCCCTGCTCCCCTATCCAACCTTCCTTTATCCCAATCTTCCTGTTTCCCCAAGTTCCCCCAATCCTCC
>NW_026067903.1:13829839-13878105 GCF_014885135.2 Alexandromys fortis | reverse complement strand
CAATGGCAAGGGGTTTTGATCCTACTTCATGTTCCGGCTTGGTGGGAGCCTAGCCAGTTTGGATATTCACCTTCCTAGACATGGACGGAGGGGTGAGGACCTTGGACTTTCCACAGGGCAGGGAACCCTGACTGCTCTTTGGATTAGAGAGGGAGGGGGAGAGGAGTGGGGGGAGGGGGAGGGAAATGGGAGGCTGGGAGGAGGTGGAAACTTTTTTTTTCCTATTCTCAATTAAAAAAAAAGAGAACCACTATTCAAAAGGGTTATGAACTATTCTATTCTTCAGGGAGGCTCATTAAGTTCAGGAAGTAAACAACTCAAATATTTCGGGAATCCCTAATACTGACCCCTCCCTCCCTAAGTATATGTAAGTTGAAAAGACTGCTGAGAGATAATCTCACAGCCAATCCAATCTCATTAAAAACATTTCAGAGCTGCCAGGCTACCCAGAAGAACTAAAGAACAGTAAAACCTTTGAAAAGAAGCAAACAGTCGAAGTTGCCTGAAGAAGTTGAGATCAGCTGATCTACTGGAAGGAGGTTCAGATCTCCCAAGTGGGCTGAAAGAAGACAGTCTCAGTTTGTTGGGTTGCAAGATGGGCAGTCTGCTTTACCCGTCCAGCTTTCAGGAGCTGAAAAAGCGCACGCTGAGGTGGGTGGTGGTGATGCAGCTGTCTGTGAGTCATTCTTTCTCCAGTGTGTAACCCTTCACCCACACTCCTGCAAATAATACACAGAAAACTCATTGACTTACTAAGTTGGTCTTTGGTGGTAGCTATTCTTTGGTTTGTCTTTGGTTTCCTGTGTGTAGTGAATTGAGATTTATTTATAGCTCCCTAGAAACAGTGATACCCAAGAAATGCTTATGTCAGTGAGTCAACTTGAACTGACTGAATTCTAGGGCCATTTTTCAATAGCAAGCAACCTAGGAGGAAGCTTTCAATTCCTTGTCAGTTTTAAAATTTTCTCTTTTTTTCCCTTTCTTTTTTCTTTAGAGTATTTTAGTATTATATTATTTTTAAGAAAGCGTTTACATTGTTTCCACTTCCTAGATATTGGATAAGAGCAGCAATTGAATATGACTGAGCAAGTATCTATAGAAGATGACATTGAGTCTTTTTGGCATATGTTGAGCAGTGGTACAGCTTGCTCATGTGGCCTATTTATTTTAAACTGTTTGAGAATTCTCCACACTGATTTTGAGAGTTTGCAGTTTCACTAACCGTAAGCAAATGTTACATTTTTTTTTCTTGAAGCTCCTTCAGAATTTGTTAATCTTTGTCATTCTGACTAGGGTAAAATGACATCTCAAAGTTGTGTTAATTTTCAGTTCCTTATTTGCTAGAAATATTGAACAATTCTGAGTATTTCTTAGCCACTTTGATTTCTTCTTTTAAGTATTCTATTCAGACTTTAAGCCCACTTTTGAATGGTTTATTTGGTTTTCTTGAATTTTTTGCTTTATGAGTTCTTTATATATTCTATATATTAATTATCTGTCAGATGTGTAGCTAATAAAAATTTCCGTCAATTCTATGAACATCTTATTTTTAGGTGTGCAGAAACATTTTAGTTTTATGAGGTCTTAGAAGTCAATTCTTTGCCTTGTATTTTATTCAGAAAGTCCTTTCTTATGTATAAATTATGTAGAGTATTGCCTGTATTTTCTACTAGCAGTTTTAGTGTTTTAGGTTTAACATTTAGCTCTTTGATTCATTTAGACTTAAGTTTCGGTGCAATGTGATAGATCCAAGTCTTACTTCATTCTTCTGATGTAAGATTCCCCTTTGCATGCTGTGAATACCATTGGTTAATAAAGAAGCTGCTTTGGGTCTATTGCAGCACAGAGTAGGGCAAGGCAGAAGTTCCAAGCAGATAGAGGAGAGAGAGTAGGTAGAGTCAATGGCACACTATGTAGCTGCCAGAGGAAACAATCTTATCCCAGAACTTTACTGGTAAACCATGAGCCTTGTGGTAAAATATAAAATGATAAAAAATGGGTTTACTTAAGATATAAGAGCTAGCTAACCATACACTTAAGTGATTGGCCAAGGAGTGTTTTAATTAATACAATTTTATGTAATTATTTCGGGTCTGAGCAGCCTGAAGCAAATGAACAGCCTCCACCTACATCCTTCTACACATGGACATTAAGTTTTCTCAGAAAGTCTTGATGAAAATGTTTTCTTTTCTCCAGTCTATGATTCTGGCTTCTTTGTTCAATATTAAATTGTATTTATGTTTACTCATGCTTGGGTTTTTATTTTCTTCTGATGGTTTGTATGTCTGTTTTCAACCAGTACCACATTGTTTTTATTACCGTGACTCTGTAATGGATAATGATAACACCATACACGTGCTCTATGGAAAACTATTTAGTTTTGAATGAAATTTGCAGGTAAATGGATGGAACTAGAAAAGATCAGTTTGAGTGAGGTAAACTGGACCCAGGAAGACAAATTAACACAGTTTCTCTCGTCTGATTTTCTTTACTGTAAATCTTCAGATGTGACTAAATAACTTGGAGTAACTGCAGAAACCAGGAATTTACAAAGTGATCATTGATGGGTGCACAGTTTGGGGTGGGGGAGTAGACAAAGTAATACAAGGAGCAAGTGATCCAATGGGGAATGTGAAAAGTGGAGGACTTTAATTAAAGAGTGAAGAGATAAATTCCTATAAAGGGTGAGGGGAGTAAGGTAATAGGAAAGATGTCTGAAAAAGTCATAAGTAATTATACTATTAAGTATCACAAACAACCTTCAATACATATGTATGTATAACATATATATATTAGCTGTAATTAATACATTGATTAATTAATATATTAGTTAAAATGGAAATTTCCCATCTGGACTGACTCTGCTTTCATTATGAGTTTTAGACTATCTAACAAAAATCCCAGCACTAGGTATGAGAAGCCTTTTTGTTGATTTTTTTGTAGTTGTTCAGGGATCTCCATGATACTCACAAAACATTATAATTTATTACATTTTTTAATCCCTGGATGTTCCCAGGTTAAAGGCACAGAAAATGTATTCAACAGAAACATAGAGGAAAATCCCCCAAATCTAGAAAGAGATACCTATCAAGGTAAAAGAAGAATACAGAACACCAAATTAATAGAACCAAAAGTGTAAGTCTATATGTCACATAATAAGCAAACCATTGAATGTACAAAACCATAAAAGAATATTGAGAGTAGAAAGAGAAAAAAGGCCAAGCAGTAAAGCAAGGTATGCTCATCCCAATAATACCTGATATTCAAATGAAGATTTTGAAATGTAGGAAGGCTTTGTCTGATGTTCTACAGATTCTAAAAGACTACAGATGCCAAACTAGATTATTATACTCAGAAAACTATTAGTCATAAAAAGAATAAAAAAGCTTTCTATGATATAAAATATTTAAGCAATTTATGACCAGTAAGCCAGCCTTAGTGAAGATGCTAGAAGGGATATTCTGCTCTTGAGAGAAGATTGAATGTGCTCACTCAAGAGGGCACAAGGAATAAATAATTTCATAACAATTAATTAAAGAGGCCTAATAATCCAACATCATAATACAATAACAGAAATTAATAAACATTATTCAGTAGTAATCTAATTATTAACAGTCATGATTCACTAACAAAGGGAACAGATAAACAGAATAGATTAGAAAATACAATTCATCTTAAAATTGTTTATAAGAAACACATGAAATAATCAATGATAGATACCACTTCAGGTAAAGGATGGAGAAAGGTATCCCGAGCAAATGAAACTAAGAAATAAGCAGGCATAGCTATTCTAATATTTTGACAAAATAAACTTCAAAATAAACTATTAAGAAGGAATAGTGGCATTACATATTTGTCAACGAAAAAATTCACTAACAAGATATTATAATTATAGATATTTATTCACCAAAGACTGTCACTTAATTTTATAAAGCAAACACTTTTAGATCTAAAAACATATATTGACCTCAATATAATGATGGTTGGTGACTTCAGTGTACCACTCTCCAAAATATAACAGATCATCTTGTCAAAACTGCATAAACTCTTGAATTAAATGATATAATAAATCAAATGGACCTAACAGATATTTCCAGAACATTACATTCAGGCAAGGAATACATTTTCACCTCAGAAGACCATATAACTTTCTCCAAAATTCATAATAGGACACAAAGCAAGTCTCTACAATTTTAGGGAAAGTGAAATAATATCCTAATATTATTTATTATTATTGATATTATTCTTAGAGAATAATAGTATTCTTTCAGACCACAAAGAAATAAATCTAAGTAGTAACAGCAATAGAGACTTTAGAAAGTATACAAATATGTGAAAGCTAAGCAATACATGACTGAATAGAAATTGGATCAAGGGAAAAATGTGTAGAATTAAATGAAAAGGAAAACACACCATACTAAAATCTATGAGGTACAATGAAAGTATTCACAAGAAAATAGTTCAGCCGGGCGATGGTGGCGCACGCCTTTAATCCCAGCACTTGGGAGGCAGAGGCAGACGGATCTCTGTGAGTTCGAGACCAGCCTGGTCTACAGAGCTAGTTCCAGGACAGGCTCCAAAGCCACAGAGAAACCCTGTCTCGAAAAAAAAAAAAAAACCCAGAAAATAGTTCATAGCAATAAGTGCCTACCTCAAAAAAATTAGAGCTCTCATATTAATAGTTTAATAATGTACCCGAAGTCTTTGAAGAAAACAAATAAATAGAACTCAGATAGATGGTAAAAAGATAATTAAAATAAGGGATGAAATAGGAACAAGAAATTATAGCAAAATAACAATGCAAAGAATCAATGAAATGAAGAGTATTTTATTTGAATAGATAATCACAACTGATAAATGTTTTAGGTAAATAAACAACAACAATAACAACAAAAAGATACAGAGGAACCATAGGAATAAAATCAGAGATGGAAAAGGAAATGATATAGTAGATACTATGGAAATTTTATGAATCAAAAGGTCATATTTTTAAAAAAAACGTATTTCATCATTTAAATTTTGTTTAGGTGACAACATTGTTGAGATTTCATGGGTGTAGTTTCAGTTTCAATAGAGAAGATACTATCTCCAAGTAGATGCCATGATTCTCTTGCTCTTAGCTCTTATTATCTTTCTACTTCTTCGGAGATGTTCCCTGTCTTTTAGGTGTAGGGGTTTCATTTGGCATGTACTAATTGGGTTTGGCATTCCATAGTTCTTTGCAATTTGACCATTGATGGATTTTTAAAAATAGTGTTTATCAGGTGTTGGAAAACTATTTCTGAAGAAGGGTGAGAGTTACACTTATTTGTGGGTGCTGTAGTTGCTTTCTGTTGCTGAGATGAAACACTGACAAAAGGTAATTTGAGGAGGAAAAACCTATTTGACTTGTGGTCTACAGACCATCAAAGGGATCTGTACCTTTGATGAACTCAAGGCAGTTACCTCTAGGCAAGAACCAAAGCAGAGACCACACAGGAACACTGTTTACTTGCTATTCACTGCTCAATGTATTTTCTTGTACAACTAAGACCTACCTGCCCAGAGGTAGTGTTGCCCATAGGGGATGCACCCTCTCAAATCAATTTTTAGTTAATAAAATGTCCCATGGACATTCTTACAGGTCAGTATTACACAGCAACAGAACAGGAACTAAAACACCCACAAATAAGTGTAACCTTCACCCTTCATCAAAGTTGGTTCTTTCTATAGCAGATGTATATTATTACAGAACTCCATCAATGCCCAAAGTGCAAAGGACAATATACTATGTAATGCCCGGCCCCATTCGTACATGCACAGTGGCAACCCCTACAGCTAAATCCATGGGAACATCTTGGAAGAAGGTATAAAAAGATTATTACAGCCATAGAACCAGGACATTTTCTTGGAGACAGTATCTTCTCTAGATGACACTGCAACTACACCCATGGAATCTCCACAACCCTCAATTGAGGTTCCTTCTCCCCCTCTAGTTTGTGGCAAGTTTAATTAACTAAACAGCACAATAAACATAAGGATAAGACTTTAGGATGATGCTGGCTTAAGGAAGTTAAAGTAGGATGGCTTTGTGACCTCATTAGTTATGAGTCATTGGATAGGTTTACAGCACCAAGTAGGAGTCCCTACTATTGAACAGTATAACATGAATAGATAAAGTAGATTAGATATGGAGAATCACACACAGCCCCAGCCCTCAATGAAGAGCTATAAGCAAACAATGGTTTCACAGAGAGGGAAAACAGTGATGTCATCTGGGAGGACACACCACCCAGTAATACTCCCTGGAATCAATACCACAAAGAATCAAGTGATACCATGTGTACTCAGGACCAGTAACTGAGATCACTTGAAATCAGTCATATCCAGGGACACCTCCTGGAAAAAAAAAAAAAAACACTTTCCAGTGATGGTAGCTGGGGTCAGTATCACCCACTATTACAACCTGAAAGTCAATATTACTTAGGAAAATTAAAGGAAAAGTTTAGTTACCAGAACACAATACATAAGAAACTTAATCAAGAGGAAAGAGCATTATTTCTAATCACATAAGGAGTGAGATATTAGACCCTACTCAAACTGCTCCCAAATTCTATGCATATCCATCTCTAGAAAAGGAAAAGTGGATGGAACTGCAGTCCTCTAAAGCAACTTCCCTAGAGATAAAAATATAAAGTTGTATTTCCAAGTGTATAAAAACAAAAAAAACACGCCTGCAGGTACAGTTCCCAATTTTATAATTCAACTTCTTATGTTATTGCATTTAGTTTTTGATTTTTTATGAATGATTTTATTTATTTTTAGATGTTGAATTTATCATCTGAAATGTACGACTGAAATTACATTTAATCTTATATGTTAAAAAGAAAGATCGAGTTGAAAGCATTATTTTCAAGTGTGCTCATCTGAAAAAGTTTTAAAGTATTGCCAAGTTAAGATAAACCTGGCATCCCTTATTGTTTGACTCCAAAATAATTACTTACTTTGAGAGGAGTCTGAAGACTTACACACTATATACTTCTATTAATTCAAAATCCTTAGCAATATTACTTGTATCATAAGGAAAATTGATAAGATAATAAATTCAATCTCAGAAGTACAATGAGGTTTACAAGATGCCTCAAATCTTAAAAAGCCTAATTATTTTTCTTCACATAGTTTTATGACAAGAGTTGCAAATGTCACTGTAGGGACAAGTCTTCTGATAAACTGAAGAGTGTGGAGGGTTGCATGCCATATTCCCTTGATGTGAAGAAGGGGGATGTTAGTTACAAGACAGCATTGTGCATCTGCTGCCTGTATTATATTGTGGCAAAGTAATCAGAAACGTTTTCTTTGTCATGTGAAAATCATAAAACTCAAGAGTTGACATGAATTCTGATTGAAATACACATGATTCTGATCTCTGCAAACAAACAAGAGGCTGGGAAGAAAGCAAGAGGAGATCGCTCACTACACAGTGGGAAAAAAAATCAGAATTTTGTTCAGCCAGAGAAAGTACTTTGAAAATACTGTGTTTTACAAATTTTGTGATCACGAGAGAGATACTAGAATTTATTTCTTGTTTTATAATTTGCTTTGTGGGGTGTGTTTTGCTCTTTCATGACTCTCCATTTTTATATAAAATATGTTATTATGCTGTTTTCTACATCTTAAAGATTAAGGTGAATGCAGAAATATAACTGTTTCCTTGGGTTTATGGATAAAATTTGCTTTTCTAAATAATACTGTTGTCAGTAATCAAGATACAACGAGTTCCTATACTGAATCACTATATCTATTTTTAACTTATATTGCTTATACAGTGTTGCCATGTCAGTTAACATAAAGTCCCTCTAATTAAAACTGCTTCTAAGAGCTCTTGTAATATTTTAAATTGCTTGATATTGCCACTGCAGCATTAATCTTCTATACTTGTCTGGAAGAACTTGTTATTTCATTCTGTAGCTTCAGAAATTGCAATGAAAAGATCGTTGGGCCATTTGCAGGTTGTTGAAGGCAAAGTCATTTGGACTTGTCTGTTTTTATTGTACTAGTTATGGTTGCCCATCTTTCTATGCAATTTTTTCTGGTTGTTATTTGAATCTATTGTGTCCCTACTGAGGCAATGTCAGTATCACTTTGAATAGCAAAGGGACATCATCTCTCCACTATTTTAACACTTCCTTGGGTGTTGCCAGGATTTTCTAACTTACCTAGAAACAGAACACACAGAAGTGTGGCTTTTGAGCTACATCATCTATTATGTTAAGATCTGATTCCAAATCAAAGAAAAGGAATTGCAAATGGATGAGCTAAACAGAAATATCATCAAAAGTAATCTAGCTATTTTAATTTATTGATTTTTGTATTTGATAAAGATTTTATTACTTGCAGCAAGCATTTAGTCACACCTTTCAGTAGGAAAAAATGATTTCAGTATCACAAAATCACGGCACTAGTTCTATACCTGGAGTTCCCTGCATTTCTTTTCAGGTGCTAAGGATGCTGTTAGCAAATATGGTGTCATTTTATGCAATATTAGCAGTAAAGTTGGTGACAGTCATGACTTTTAACACTGATTAATACTAATGTCCTTGAATAAAGGACAAGGTTGTGTATGATTAATATTTTAAGTTATTGAGGAAATATTTTTGCTTCCTGAAAGAGGCATAAACAATACTATCATACTTTGAATTCCCCTGAAGAAATACTGTATGAAGACTTCAACTATTATTAATTATAGTAATAAATGGGAAGGAGAAAACAGTCCACTAGGACCTCTATAATATTAACAGGAAAAGTCACCTTAAAGTCGTGGCTGGGCACATTTTGTCCTTGTTTTCTAAAAGATAACACTAGCAGCCGTTTGCATACTAGTTATCTACATGTAAAAGAAATTCTGGGAAATAAATTACATACAGAGATATTAATTACTTAAGCACTAATTATATTATTTATTAAATAAAGAATGATCTTTAAGCCTGAATAAATCTGTTTTCTTAAATCTTACCTAAGTAAGATTCTCCTGGGAGGAGCTTTTATTATAGTAAACTTGACTCAACTCTAAAGTTCTTTGCACTTAAAACTTGAAATTAATGGACAAAAGTTTGAGAGAGAGACCATGTTTAAATACATCACCTGTTCTTAGACCTTAAACATAAAGGTCTGTGATCTACAAGTGATTCCTTGTAGAATAATCGTATACCATCAGAACTTCAATAAAAGTTAGACGATGTGTCCTACTATAGCAACATTTTTTATAGTTAATGATGCTGTGATCAAAATGCCCTTTGATTTTGATATTCATCTTAGGTTGGGTTACATATTATATTCAAAGGTGTGATGGCTTTATGAAATTATGTATAGATAAAGGAAAGTACCAGCAAGAATTCTTAACCTAAAGTAGAACTCAATCTTCATCTGCTTTCTCCATCCCCGACACAAAGAATTGACTTTCCTGTTCATTTCCAAAGAACAGAGGCATCCATCCTTCTCCTCCTCTATAAAATGTGCTCGTGTGGTTAAAGAAAACACAGGGCTGCAATTACTAGTAATGTGGGATATATATCACTTCATCTGACATTGACCTTTCCCATATGCAGTCTCTGCTCTAACATGTCGGTGCACTAAATTCCTAATTCTGCTTTGTATGTACATGCTCGCTGGCATTTTTTTTTTAAATTTTGTTAGATATTACATTAATGCACATGCTAGAAAGATTTTTCAGGAAGCTTTTGTTTGCTTTTTTTCTGTTTTTTTTTTTTAAACTTAGTTTGTCCATGTAGGTATTTGGGCATATATATGTGTGTGCATATTCAAATGGTCGTACATATGTGTAGATGCATGTGCAAAGTACGTGACGGTCTGTGATCATTCTCAAGAATCATTCTTCAGAACTCAATCACCATGTTTTTGAGGCAAAAGTATCCTTTATCTCTTTGCCCTGGGCTCTTTCCCTGGGGATTTGCTTGACTTATCCTGTGTCCTGGGACTTTGAGCACAAACCATTATACCTAGCATTTTCATGTGGGTTCTGGGGATCAGGTGCATGTCCTCCTGCTTTTAAGCACTTTATTAAAGGGCTGAGCTCTTGTCCTAGGCCGGGTTTTCTTTCATGTTTTGCTTCTGAATTGTTCTCCAAATTGGCACTTTGAATGTCCTCTATAGTATTAGGTTAGCATATCCTGGGAATGGCTAACTGGGACACCTCAGGTAGAACAAGTGCTTTCCTACACTTACCTAATGTAGCCCCTTGATGAAATTTTCCTTTCCTGATAAACGTGTCTGTTAAAGTGAAATATAAAAATTCCATCAATTAGCCATATTTAAAATTTGAATATTCAAAAAGAAAGTTGTTTAAATCGCTGTCATGCTATCTTGCCAGAATTACCTGCCTACATCTACTTGATGCAGTTTAAAACGGATTTTAAGAGCAAGTATTTTGTTACAATGTGGTGGTCTGTGGGGCCTGCCATTTTCAATTCCTTTTTAGAGTTTATGTAGCTCAATAAAGTAATCCCAATGAATGCCCAGGGAGCTAAGACACTACGCAGTATTTCCAAGGATTTTAAATGACTTCATTTTCTTTTCTCCAAGAAAAATGTAAAACACTCAGCTTTCCCCTTAATCCCACCAGAGATTTGATCCTGCGTTGTAGGAACAATGAGAATAATTTTTTTATTTGGCCTAGATTTTTTTTCCCTTCTTAGCTGAACTGTTTGCTAAGAATCTGTTGTAAATTCCTCCTTATTGAACACGAAGAATATGCTTAAAGGTATCTACTTATTTGACAAAAGTTACCTCATTATGGTATTTATGTCCTTTTTTATTAATTATTGTCAATATGGAAATAAAAGGAAATGCTAACTTTAATATTTGAAATAATTCAAGCTACTAATATTAATGGTTATATAAACACATGCAAGTTTTACATTTATGAGTATATTTGGCCTTCAGTACATAATTTTCAACAAACAGAAAATATTATAAATGATACATCATAAATATTATATTATGTATTATACACATATATATCATATATATACACTATGATTTAATATAGTTATTACATCTAAATATAGTCATGACAAAAAGTCATATTCTGTGTTTTTAGACTACTCTTTAAATAATTATTATATTATATGATATGTGATATGTGAGCTTTTACTTCATGGATGTCTGTGCACTGTGTGTGTCAACAGAAACCAAAAGGTTTCAGATACCCCAAAATTGTAGTAACAAACAATTGTGTTCTTTCATGTAGCTATTGGAAATCAAGTATAGGCCTTCTAGAAAAGAAATAGACCATCCTCAATATTTTTGATCTTAGCCATTCTGACAGGTAAAAGATGGTACCTCAGAGTTACTTTGATTTGCATTTTTCTAATGACTGAGGATTTTGAGAAATTCCTTAAATGTCTTTCTTTTAGAGATTATTCTGCTCAGATTTCTCTGTTTAGATCCATACCCCACTTTTTAATTGGAAGATTTGGTATTTTGTCATCTAGTTGTTTGAGTTCTTAATTTACATTGGAACTCAGTCCTCTGTCAGATGTGGGGTTGTTGGAAATTTTTCCAATTCTGTAGTCTGCCATTTTGTCTTTATTTATTTATTTATTTATTTATTTATTAATTAAAGATTTCTGTCTCTTNAAGGTGAGCATCCAAACTGCCTAGGCTCCCACAAAGCCAATATGTGCAGTAGGATTATAAACCCATTGCCATTGTTCTTGGGGCCTCAGTAGTCCTCATTGTCCACTATGTTCAGCAAGACCGGTTTTATCCCAGGCTTTTTCAGACCCAGGTCAGCTGGCCTTGGTGAGTTCCCGATAGAATATCCCATTGTCTCAGTGTGTGGGTGCACCCCTCGCGGTCCTGAGTTCCTTGCTTGTGCTCTCTCTCCTTCTTCTCCTGATTTGGACCTTGAGATTTCAGTCTGGTGCTCCAATGTGTGTCTCTGTCTCTGTCTCCTTTAGTTGCACATAGGTCCATTTCTATCACCATGCACAAAACTCAAGTCCAAGTGGATCAAAGACCTCAACATAAATCCAGTGACACTGAACCTGGTAGAAAAGTGAGAAGTAGCCTTGAGTGCATTGACACAGGAGACCACTTCCTAAAATATCACCAGTAGTACAGATACTGAGATTTATGTTGAGGTCTTTGATCCACTTGGACTTGAGTTTTGTGCATGGTGATAGAAATGGACCTATGTGCAACTTTCTACAAGTTGACATCTAGTTATGCCAGGACCATATGTTGAAGATGTTTTCTTTTTTCCACTGTAGAATTTTGGCTTTATTGGAGAGGGTGTGGAGTAAGGGGAACACGTCTCCACTGCTGGCGGGAATGCAAACTTGTATAGTCGCTTTGGAAATCAGTATGGTGACTTTTCAGAAAATTGTGAAAAAAAAATCTGCCTAAAGACTCAATGATATTACTCTTGAGCATATACCTAAATGACACTCAATCACACCATAAGAACATTTGCACAACTATGTTCATAGCAGCATTAATCATAATAGTCGGAACCTGAAAACAACTTAGATACCTGTCAACCAATGAATGGATGAAGGAAATGTTGTGCATTTATGCAATGAACTATTACTCAGCTATAAGAAGCAATGACATTATGACATTTGCAGGTAAATGGATGTACCTAGAAAACAATTTACCCTGGGGAGGTAACCCAGACTCAGAAAGACAAATGCAGTATGTGCTCACTCATAAGTGGATACTAGACATAAAGCATATGATAGCCAGACTACAGTTTACAGTTTCAGAGAAGCTAGATAAGAAAGAAAAACCTAAGAGGAAAGCATGGATTGCCCTCAGAAGGGGAAATATATGACATCTCCTGGGTTAATATGGGATGGGGTGGTAAAGGATAGGAGATGGGAGATAAGAACCTGAAGGACTCAGATGGTCCAGCTGGAGGAGCTGGAGAGCAGGAAAGAGATAGCTTGATAGAAAGGGCCATTTGGGGGTTATGAAGAAACCTGGTGATAGTGAAATTCCCAGGAATCCACAAATAATAACTCCAGCTAAGATCCCTAGTAATAATCGAGAAGGTGCCTGAACTGGCCTTCCCCTGTAATCAGATTGGCGACTACTCTGTCAACATAGAGGCTGCATCTAATAACTAATGGAACCAGTTGCAGAGATCCACAGTCAAGCACAGCTACAGAATAGTAACTAATGCACTTAAAGAATACAGACAGAACACAGAAAAGATTAATTTCCAAGTGGTAAGATACAGAACAGGCCACCATGTAACACCCAGAATGAAGGTCATCATGAATAACATGACCATGCTGGCACCTTAATCTCAGATTTCCCTCCTCTAAAACTTTAAATAATAAATACTTGGTTCTTTTATACCTAGTCTGTGTTTTGTGATAAACTGCAACTTGTTAATGATATCTTGGCTTGTTTTATGATATCCCTAACCAATGTGATATACTTTGATTTTTTATTAGAAAATTTAAAATGAGATTTTATTAGGGTTATTTATTTTTGTGCATGGTATATGTATGTGTATGGGTATGTTGGACACATGTAGAAATGGATGAAGGAACAACTTGTAGGAGTTAGTTTTTTCCTTCCACCATCTGAGTTGCAAGGACTGACCTCAGGTGTATAGGCTTGTGATGGAGGAAGTTCATTGGCTAATAAAAAAAAACTGCCTTGGCTCATCTGATAGGGCAGAATTTAGATAGGCGGAGTAAACAGAACAGAATGCTGGGAGGAAGAGGAAGTGAGCACAGAAATCATGCAGCTCCTCTCAGAGCCAGACGCCATGAAGCAAGTTGCCAGGTCAGACATGCTGAATCTTTCCAGGTAAGACTGATGCTACACAGATTATTAGAGATGGGTTGATCGGGATATGAGAATTAGCCTGTAAGGTGTAGAGTTAATGGGCCAAGCAGTGTTTAAAAGAATCCAGTTTCCGTGTTGTTATTTTGGGGCATAAGCTAGCAGGCGGCCGGGGTGCTGGGGACGCAGCCCTGCTGCTCCTATTACAACAGGCTTGGCAGCTGGCATATTATCTGATGGCCAGTTGCCAGCTCAACGTGGACCTTTTGGTGTATTTAGAGGAAGCTCCTCTTAATGGAACATGACTATTTAGTTTTATTGAAGAGACATTGAAAGAAAGAATTCTAAAATTGGTGTAGTGGCCTCAGGTTTAATGATCTATGAGAGCCACAATTTTACACACACACACACACACACACACACACACACACACACACACACCACACACGAGAATCTGTCATCCCCAAAGGCATTATCTAAGGAGGGAAGACATTCTCAGATTGTGAGCAGCACAAACTCACAGGCTTGGGACAGACTGCTTAAAAAACTAAATTAGAGAAATTGAACAGAGTCCTAGCATTTCCTATCTCCGCCTTGCAAATGGGAACCTGGTGGGATCAGCTGCTCATGCCAAGACCAGAATTTTTCTTGATGGACCAAATTCCTCTGAACTGTGAGACAAAATAAACCTTTCCTTTCATAAGTTGATTTCGTGTTTTGTATCTGGCCGTGGGGACAATAAGAACAACTGTGCTGGTTGGTTCAATCAGCAAAAACCTAAACATATTTGGGAAGAGAGAATCTTAACTGAGAAAATACCTCCATCAGGTTGCCTGTAGGCAAGTCTTTATTACATTTTCTTGATTAATGATTGATGTGGGAGGGCTTAGTAATTTGATGGTAAAGAGAGAAAGCTGAGCAAAGCATTCAGGGGCAAGACAGTAAGTAGTGCTTCCTGTCAGTGATAGACTGGCGCTCAAAGTATAAGATGAAAAAAAAATGATTTCCTTCCTCAGTTGTGGTTGGTCATTATGTTTTATCACAGTAATAGAAACCCTAAGACACTAACAGAATCTTAACAGGTACTTAAAATACTAAAGGTTATTTTCATCCCTAAAGACATCTCCTAGCATTGCCCCTTTTTCTTTGATTTAGTACCCTTCAGCCATTACCTCACCAAGCTGGCAACATGTTACCATACTTCTAAGAACAATTAAGAACATGAGCTCTACTCAGGAATTTATTTTTATCTTAATCGCCTCACTGAGGCATGAAGTATGAACATTCTTCTATTCCTTTAACTTGTGCTTTTGATACTTTATTATTCTCTGAAACTACATGGCTCAGTATATTAAACATATGTCTTGCTACACTACTAGCCCTTACTATTGTAGGTGTTGTATTTTAGCTTCCACGGTATCCTTAGTGCTTCAATGGAGGCCTGGCTAAGTGAGTCAGTGAAAGATGCTTTGTCAAATGAGCTAATATATTGAGAGGCTATTATGGAAAGCAGTAGAATATTCCAAATGTCTAATGATTAATTGGACTCTCTTGGTGCTTGCGGGCTGGTGACTTTCAGTCTCTTTTTAAAACCGTTATGAAGTCAAGTTTGCTCTCTGGTGCTGCTTTGCTGTCTTCCTTTGGGACTTAAAGGGAAGGAGGAAAGAAGCCTGCAGGGGGAGACTGGTGTTGGTAAGAGCAAAAGTACAAACTTCTTGCTATAATGTTATCTCAGCTTATCTTTTCTGGATGGGCTGTGTTACGAAAATTTAATGATCAATTATTTATAAGCCATACTTCATTGCCATAGCTACTACATACTATCTGTAGGGTATGTGCAGCAACTTCCTGTCTCTACCATGTTTGGAACTTTCACATTAAGGTAAAATTAGTAAAAGTTGAAGAGGAGAAAAGTTTTCACTAATACTTTTTCGCATTGGCTTTTAGTCCACAGTATGTGTGGATGTCCACAGAGATATAAATGTCTGTATAGAGAAAAAAAATTGTTCTCTCTCTCTCTCTCTCTCTCTCTCTCTCTCTCTCTCTCTCTCTCTCTCTTCCTCTCTCTCTGCATGTGTGTGCTTATACATGTGTATGTATGAACAGACCAAAACAAGTGTCCAGAGGTTAGGGACAGCTTCTAGACATTAATTTTCTTCTTCTACTATCTAGTTTGTTGGACTTGGCATCAAGTACCTTTACCTACTGACATTATCTGCCAGCCCAGGTTTTGAACTTTAATGTAGTTCCTTGAGACCCCTATTTCCACATTATCATAGTGTTTTCCAAAGCACGGAACCAGTATGATGGTACTGTTAGCAGGACACTTGAGAGGCATTGTAAGAGGATCAGGAATTCAAGGGTCACTCTCAGAAGCAAGGAAGGTTCCAGGGCAACCTGGACAATGTGTAATTGTCTCAAGAAACAAATG
Organism: Alexandromys fortis; assembly: GCF_014885135.2. NCBI lineage: Eukaryota > Metazoa > Chordata > Mammalia > Rodentia > Cricetidae > Alexandromys > Alexandromys fortis. The sequence goes on along the minus strand of NW_026067903.1, from coordinate 13,861,877 downwards.
GCCAAATACAAAATATAAACTATAGTCTAAAGTCATGAAAAATAAAGTTTCTGCGATATATTTACTGAAATATGACACAATTATACATAGCTTTTTTTTAGGCCAACAGAAATCTGTTTTTAATTAGCATAGGCATGGATGTCTGTGTTTGCATTCTTATTGTCTGTATATACTTTTCAATGGCAAGAACATACTTAATGAAACACTTCAAGAGTGGCAGCTACATATTTCTATAATTTGATGTATTACACATTAGAACTAATTTCTTTTTACTTTTAAAATCAAATGAAGTCATTTCTGGAAGCCCAAACCGTAAATATCATGCGGATATTTTATAAAAGTCATTGTAAAAGCTTTACTTTATCCATGTACATGAAAAGTGGTCACAAAAATTACTTCTAAAAAAATATCAACCAGAAAATGTGCTTTCTTCTCTTCAGTGTTTGAAGCCTTGATGAGAATTACTAGAGACGCTGTGCTTAATCTGAATTATGAAGACAGGTGCCGCCATCATTTCATGCTTAACACTATTGTTAAAATTCTTTAATTTTTTAACTTTGCATATATTTCAGAATCTCAGTCGTTCTGTTTAGCCTAATTCCATTCATTAATTTTATCTCAAAGCCATGACAGGGGAGTTCTTTTTGATCATTCAAGGCCAGTGCCGCTCCAGCTTTCACGTTGTCTGCAGGTGTTGCCTCTCAGCACCCATCACTGAAATCCTGCAGCGCAATACATGTTTGTACTGTCAGCCACCCTGTCCTCCAGTAATTAGAGATTACAAAGAGTTGATGTCAGATTTGTTTTTCCAAGCAGCAACAGCCTGGCATTTTGTCTCTCGATTTGTGATTACCCTTACCGTTCTAATTCAGTCTCTTCATTTCCTAATGTCAATATGTGGTTTATCCAGCCTGTATGATTTATTTGAGCTCTCATTCCAAAGCTGTCACTACCCGAAATTTTACCTTTTCCTCATTGTTGTTTATTTCTTCTATTTTAAAATTCTTCAGTGAGTTCACCACCAAAACACTGCCTCTTACCCCAATAACCATAGGTTTCCAAAGCAGCCTAGCTAATTTTAACCTTTTTAACCTGGTCTCTTGAGTTACTGCAGTGTGCACAAATCCTCTGTTACTCTGTCACAAATTCCACAGGAGTACTCAAGAAAGGAAGAGGGACATTATAAACCATAATTAATGCCATTAATAATAATTACTATTTGTTCAATAAGTACAATTGTGTGTGTAATTTTGAGTTCATACACAATTACATTCCCAGCGTTAGTATTATTAATTCTGCTTTAAAATTCTTGACATGACATAATTATTCAAGCAGTAGAACAATAATCAATGCTTCATAAAGGACCAGGGATCTCTCTTTACGAAAACGAAGTGTACTAGTATACAAAATCTTACACTTTTAATTGATACCATTTCTCATATTAGTTGTATCATGCTATCATTTAAAACTGTTATTTATAAGTTAATAATCACAATTCATATATTTAATTAAATAGATATTTAAACTTATATAATTATAATAAATAATTTATCTATTTGAATTTATATTTATGTAACTATATGTTCCATATATGTATATAATTATAAATATCAAATGCTTAAATAGGTATCAAATTATTATTATAAGATTAATAATAATTTGTGATGATCTTTGAAAGGAATTATCTTTTCATTCTTGGCTCTTTCTCATTTTTTTAATATTTGATCATTTCCTACTTGTGGATAGATAAGCATCTTGATGCATCTCATTCATCTCAAAGACATATCAGTTTATCTGTGTATTGTGCATTTGTATGTGCATGTGTATGTCAGTGCATGGATATGTCTGTGAGTCTGGGTGTTTATATGTGTCTATGGCTACACATATGCTTTCCATACTGTCTGTATTTTACAAAAAATATATAATTTTCTTCTAAACAATTGCTTTAAATATTTTTCCATATTATAAAGTAACTTCGATCACCTCTAAATTCCCATTATAATCTCTAATTTAAAAATGAACAAATAAGTTTGAATCACTTTATTTTCCTCTTAACTCTTTCATGTTAAATTTAAGAGAACTGAGCATCTTTTTTTCTTATATTGGCTTAGGAAAATGTTAATGAATGTTTTTAAATTTTAAGTTAGGAACATATCTGTGCTGTATAATATAAGCAAAGATTTGTACAAAAATCATATTCTTTTAAGCTGAGATGCCTCGAGATAATCTCTTTGAAGCTGTAGTACAGATAAATACAATATTTTTATTAATATAAATGAAAACATATTGATAATATTTCCATAGGAGAGAATCTATTATGATATACATTACATGATTTTAAGTTTTAATGTGAAAGTTTTCTTAGACATATTGTTATGGCTGGAATTTTTAAAAGTCAGGAGAAGAAATGGTCTATGTCGGGCAATGACTAGCCAACCTTGAACTTCACAGGTTCACACATATTTTAGTCACCATTATCTTCATTAAAAATATTTCCCCACATGGATTCAGGCATTGTTTGTGTTGGAGACTATAAATTAATAAGGAAGTCTGGAGAATTTTTGTACAGTCAGGAGAATAACCTAAACCTTTGAATTCTTACGGAAATATTTACTTTATGTAGGTTTACATCACACTGACTTTGGTTTAATGCTTAATTATCATATAGTTACAGTATATTCATTCAACTATAAAGCTTAATGTTTAGATATTTCATCTGTTGATTTACACAGGAGATGTAGCATTTCTGATTTCTGGGGTTTTTAAAAAACTGCTCCAATCATGTAACCACCCAGATTGCTTGGGATCTCTTCCAGCACCCAATCTTTCTAACAGCAATAGGCCCATTAATTCGATCCCCAAGGGCCGTTCACAGACCGAGCTTCTATTCTCCTGGTAATTGTGGTCATGTACTCTTGAGCTACAGTTCTTGTACTATGGATATCATATCCTTCGTATCCACTGCACATGCCTCCCTGTTCAACCTGTTAGTCATTCGGAAGGAATATGAAATCATTCTTATCTTACTAGTATTGTTTAAATTTTGGTAGAAGTAAGAGAAGAAGAATGACTAAATATTGGTGCTTACTTAGCATTTTATTGAAGAAGTTTCATAAAATGTAAATTTTTTTATTGTTTTATTACTTACTTTCACTTTTTCTTACATTTAGTGAAAGCCTACAACTAAATTACACTTGCATTATAAAATTATGAAAGATACATTTATAATTTATTTGTAAGACATATTAGCATTTTCATTAAAATAAAATAGAATATACATTAATTTATAATTCATGTATATGGATGAAATCATATTGAAAGCCACTTTTGGAGCTTCTCATATTACAATCTACAAAAGATTACTTAGAAATATTGACAGATTTCTCTTGCTAGATTAGAACGCTACTGAAATGTGTAGGAAATCAATGTTTAAATTAATTCTGTTTTGATGTGCTTGTTTAAGTAGTTGTACATATTAAGGGAAAACTGATTTATAAAAATTTGAAAAATGAATAAAAATATTCAAATAGACTGTGAAATTCATTTTACTGGATACCTGTAGACTCTATTTTTATATTGTCATTCTTAATTAATTTTTAGTAAATTTATTCTTTTCTCATATACCACATCCCAACTGTAGTTTCTCCTCCCTTCTCCCAACCCAGTGCACCCCATCCATACCTTCTCCTTTCTCTTCGGAAGAGGCAGGCCTCCTAGGGATATCTACCAAATATGGCATACAAGTTTCTATAAGACTGGGCACCTACCCTCATAGTAAGGCTGAATGAGGCAACACAGTAAGAGCAAAAGGGTTCCAAAGCCGACAAAAGTCAGAGACAGACCCAACTCTCACTGTCATGAATACCACAAGAATTATATTGTTATTTTTTTGACCAGATGGAACTATCTGATTCCTTTTATTTCTGACTTACATACTTTGCTATAGTAATAAAAATGAATAACTTAAATAATTATATGTTAACCAGTCTGCTTTAAAACTCATGGAAGCAATATAAAGTGCTTGCAATTAAAAAAAATTGAAGTTTTTATTTTCATAGCATCTAAGCGACCTAGGAAAATATTTTGCTAATTCTATATTCTGAAGACAAAAACTATTTAGTTCTGTTATTATACAAGAGTTTATAAATTAACTCAGGCTATCACATGGATTTTTAAATGTCAAAACATTTTGTACACACTCTTTTTTATTCCCATAAAGATAGTTTAGTATTCTAAAACTCAAACATACTATTATTGTTTTGAGAAAATGCATGATGAAATTAGCACCACTTATTGACAAATGTTCATAGACCCAAAACAAATTTGCTAACCTTCAAATGTTTTATGTGTAAAATTGAGCTTTCCTAGAGATAAAACTAAAGCAATCTGTAATACACACACACACACATTTGTTTTAAAATTCATTTTGAGATTTAATTAGAAAAGAAATATGTATGTAGTAATGTGTTTTAGTAAGTCTTTTACCCATGAGTACACACAATCAAAGAAGGCTAACAGATTTTAAAAAAATATTAAAATAGATATTCTAATAGAAAATTTATACAACCAATAAATAAGGCCAATAGGTTAAGTGTAAAGCTACAAAAGCATAGACTGCCTTTGTTTTTCAAAGGAAAAAAGCAAAGCAATTAAGAGGACACTGAGCTCATTCTGGATTCCATTTAAGATGTTAATGAATAGATTCTCTAAATGTCAGTACAAGCAGTAGTGATAAGTACTGATGCCACTGCCATGCAACTGTCTCTCACATTTAGAGGGACTACTTTGAACCTGTGCTGTTTCCTTCCCTGTCCGACTGGAGTTGGTGAGCTCCCATTATCTCAGGTAAACTGTTTCAGTGGGTGCCCCCATCATGGTCTTAACCTCTTTGCTCATATTCTCACTCCTCTCACTCTTCAACTAAACTTTGGGAGCTCAGTCCAGTGCTCCAATGCTGTTTCCATCAGTTGCTGGATGAAGGTTCTATGGTGACATTTAAGATATTCATCCATCTGACTATAGATATAGTAGGGAGGGCTTTGAACCCTCCCCAAAGCAATGTCCCTTATCCTCTCTGAGGACGGGATGGGGTGAGAGAATAGGAAGAGGGAATGGGATAGGTATATAAAATGAAAGAAGATAATTTGTTTTCTTTTTTTTTTATTGAGAAAAGGAAAAAAAAAGTTTCTGCCTCCTCCCGGCCTCCCATTTCCCTCCCCCTCCTCCCACCCTTCTCCCCCTTCCCCCACTCCTCTTCAGTCTTTTTTAAAAAATAAATTAATAAAAAGATGTTAATGAAGATACTCGTTATAAGAATTAGAAAAGCACAGATCTTAAATAATTTAATACATATTATATCTTTCCCTAGTAATCTGTTAAAAATAAATCAACCAACAAGCTTATAAGCAACAATTTGTATCAAAAGAAGAATGAAGAATACATAATTTTATATAAACCGAAAAGGCTATTTTTAATGAAACTTTGTAACTGACAATAAGAGATTTTCAACAATGGCATTAATCTTTGTACTGAAGTGCAAGGTGGCACTAGTTTCTCATCAACTAAAGTCAATTTTAGAAGGGGGCTACTGGATAATTACTTGAATAAGGCTCCCATGTCTGGCCCTAAGAAGCAAAGTTTGATTAAAAACATACTACAGGTGTGTGATGCTTATATGAATTTATTACTTATTTAATGTGCCCAAATAGTGGGATGTTGGAATATGTAAGCAAGAAAATTAATTAGGTGTTTATGAAGTAGATAAAGTATTAATTAAGATAATGTTACAACTATACAAAGTACAGAGATATTTGAGAGACTTTGGGACACTCAATATTAAGTGAGATGTTTTCATCTAACTTCTCTCAAGGCTCAGGAATCTATGCAAAAGGGAAGACAGAAAGATTAAAAAAAACAAGCGGTATGCTGTGAATATCATTGATTAGCAAAGAAACTGGCTTGGCCTATAGCAAGGTAGAACTTAGGAAGGTGGAAAAAACTAAACTCAATACTGGAAAAAAGGAGGTGGAGTCAGAGAGAAGTCACATAGCCCCACCAGACACAGACGCCAGTTGGAACCTTGCCGGTAAGCCACAGCCACTTGGTGATACACAGATTGCTAGAAATGGTTAAATTAATTTGTAAGAGGTAATCAATAAGAAGTTAGAGCTAGTGAGCCAAACAGTGATTTAATTAATATAGTTTCTGTGTGTTTATTTGGGGGCTGAGCAGCCAGGAACCAACAAGCAACCTCCTCCAACACATCCCCAGTCCCAAATATCCATTATGCTACCACAGTGTTTTATCCTAAGTTACTAGTCCTTTATGTAAACATATGTTCAACACTGATTCACTGGTATTGATCTGATATGTATCATCTAGACATTTGTCATCAGCTTCCATTAAGTATGATGGCATTGTAGGCTTTTAATTTTTAAGTTGTCATGACAGTTTTTGCTTATTAAGGAAAGAGTGATTCTACAGATCCAAAGTAATATGACACATTTTGCTACCTGTGGCTCTTTCCTGAAGAACTGTACTCATCCCCACAGTGGTAATTTCTGTCTGTGAGAAGAAAATGAACATGTTTAAAGAATAACATAGGATCCAGAAAACTTGCTTACATGTGTATAATGGCAGGTGTACAAGTGTAGATGTGTACTGATAAAGTTAATTTTTTTCTCAATTTCTTCACCAAATTGATGTTTACTTGTCACTAAAGGATATACTTTTCACAACAGACTATAATTGAAAGTATCAATTTGTCAGATTTAAAATGAAGAATATAAAAAATTAGTAATGTCCAGTTGTTATCTGTTAGAAGGCTGTTCTTAGTGAGAAATGGAAAGGAAGTGGATCTGGAGGGGAAGGAAGGTGAAGAGGAACTGGGAGGAGTAAAGATGGGGAAACTGTAATCAGGATATATTGTATGAGAAAAGAATCTATTTTCAACAAAGGAAAAAAATTAAGATATAGAACCACACAAATGTAGAAATTAGTTTAAAATCACTGAAGAATAGCATGCACAAATTCTGCTAACAATATAAATGATTGTACAAGTTTTTAAATTTGCTTAGAAATGAAAATATTAGTGCTTTCTAAATAATTCAATTTCCATATAGGGATATTTGTTTTTATCTTTTATTAATGATTTGGCACACACCTTTAATCCCAAAACTCAAGGCCACTCTAGGCTACACAGGATGCAATCTGTTTACAAAGAGAAACAGAACTCACACAAATGTATTCCCAACACTTGGGAGTCGAAGACCTTTAATCCTAGCACTAGGAAGGTGGAGACAGGAGTGATATGGCTGGGTGGAATGAGAGGTATGTAAAGCAGGAGGAGACAAGAGTTCATTGCAGTCTGAAGTTTGGTGGAGAGCATTGCAATCTACGGTCATCCTGAGTATAAGATCCCCCCCCTTTTTTTTTATGAGTCTTGGTAGAGGTAAGAACTCTCTAGTGGCTTGGTTGCTTTGCTTTTCTGATTCAGCCTGAATCCCAATATCTGTGTCTGGGTTTTATTATTCATACTACAGAAAACTTAAATTCCTATAGTCTCTGGACACCCATCAGACCCTCTAAAATGTGTTGTGTACAGAGTACACTGTTTACCCTGTACACTTTACATTTGGGAGTTTTAAAGAACATGCTAGATGTAGACAAATATAATCAAATGGAATTATATTCACCAGTTTAATAATTTGTTAAGTAACACAGAAGCAAACAAGTCTTTTTTTGCAAGCAAAAACTAGGAAGTGGGATCTGATTCTGTTTCTCCTATTGCCCGTTAGCCTAGGTTGTGATTCTTCTATGTCTTTTCCTCATTTCCTGATTAATGTGATTATCATGAGTATGCTCCTCTCTTCAATAAATTTATTTATTGATTAAATTCATACTGAGTGACTTATTAGAGCTTGAATGGATGGATAGGTCATGTTGAGTACAGACCTTTGAGGGGTAGACTCTTTCTGGGATCTTTTCACATTACTTGGGCTGTGTCCTTGCTACAGTGACATGGACATCTTACTTCCGAAGCTTTCATCAAGGTTTCAAAGCAATGTGTGACAGTGTCACAATCTTTGAGAATCTTCTAAAAGACTAATGCATAAAATCATGGCAAATGAAGCTGATGTGAAAACCATAGGAAATAAGAGATTCTTGAAATATACAGCATTTGCCAAGGAATGCCACAGGCCACCAAGCAGAGCTGTTCCAAAAGAGAGATCACTTGAGCTACAATTTTCAATGTCACAGCACATCTCAGAAATCACATTACACTACCATATGATTCAGATGGTAGACATTAGCCTATATGATTAATATTTGCTTCGCTGGATGTTAAGTATTGCTTTAGTCTATATCTGCCTTGCTGTTTTCCTCTTTTAGAATGGGAATGTGGGTTGTGTACCACCACTGGACTTTAGGATCCTGTGATTTCCTCTTCTCCCATAGGGACTAATAGTTTAGAGCCTGACTTTAGTCTCACAGGACACTTTAAAATTGAAAATTTGAGAAATTATATAATTGTTAAGTCAATGGATACTCTTGAAGATGGACTGAACACCTTTATAAGATGGAAAAGAATCTTAGAGAGGTTAAGGGTAGAATGCAATGATTTAATATCAAGGTGCCATCAAAAGCCTCATGTGTTAAAATTTCTCTCTACACATGAGGTATTATGGTGAGTTGATTAGATTAAACTTCACCAATGTCTTAGTTCATTGATGACTATGTAATGAATGGGCATTGAGGGGTTCGGCTGTTGGAGAAAGTAAAAAATGTACTTTCAAAGGTTTTAATCTTCTTCCTCTTTCTTGTCACCCTGTGACCTGGATGCCACAATAGGAGCATCTGTTTTTTCCAATGCTCTTCTGCTATAATGTTTCTGCTTTACCATGGGCATAAGAGCAATAGAACCAGCCAAACGTAAACTGAAATATAAAGAAACACGGGGCAAAATAAGTCGCATTTTCCTTAAGTGTTCTCTTAGATAACATGTCACAATGAAAAAGGGTAGCTAACACAAACATTGGCAAAGTACTAATAATTGTAGACGTCCCTATTTTACAAGTTTTTCCACTAAGAACATTTTTTTTCTTTCTATCCAGATCACCATGCTGCATTTATCACCAAATCCCTTTAGTTTTGCTTTCTTTGAAGTTTTGAGTTTTTTTATTGCTTCAAGTGTCTCTAAAAACTTTTAAGGATAGTTGCCTAAATATTTGGTAGGCCTGACCCCAATCAAGTTTAGTTGTTTCTCATGACTACAGTGGAATTATGGATCTTATGAAAATGTTATCGAACTGAAATATTGTATTGAACTGTGAAAATTATTAATATAATTTGCTAAATGTCCAAGCATGTTAATGGGTGTATACAGTTTTCAGTATTCAGTTTTATTCAACTTGTGTAATTACATACTTTGTCTGTACTCTGTTTCTTGGGGTTTACTAATTAAATCTAACTTACTGGAGGCATTGCAAATGTGACCAATTTTCCTGCATTGTGTTATTCTATAAGTTGATAATTATAAAGATAATATGTAATAAGACAAATTTACTTGAATTCTTATCTGGGGTAATGTCATATATAGTTCTAGACCATTACAAAATTAAAATATCTTGTGTAAATATGAGAAGATTCAAAGGAAATATGAAGTTTCCCCTGGATGCTTCTGAATTCAAAGTAATTCTAACAAGGATTTGAAGAAGTTAGTGTTGAATAACAGGTCAAAAGCCCAGAGAATGACAAGAACTTGATTTTTACAGCAAATATATCATTTCCTAAGTGTCAGGAACTTTTGAAAGTTGAATCAATTCCTACAGAATGTGTTAATACATTTAGTATCAGAGGCGTTACTTTATTCCCTTGCTTTAAAATTATTGTTTGGTTCCAGGTGGAAAGGTGTCTAACTTGCTTTCAGGTGGCAGCTTGCTTACTAGAAGAGTAAGTTCTATTTCAAAGGAATTTGTGTTGCATTGGGCAGCAATTCTCAAATTATGGGTTACAGGCACCTGGTATTTGCTAAGAAAGCAAGTGCCTTAGTAAAATAGAAACCACACACACACACATTCTTTTACTGATAGTCTATTAATGAACATTAGGAAAATTGAGTGACTATGGGAGAATGCAAGGGAAAACTTTGGATTTTCATAATAGAACCAATTAAGAGATGCATTAGCATTTAAAAATTTGCTTCCAGCCTCTATCATTGGGACCACCCAAATATATGCGTGAAAGAATTGCCTGCTTCTGCTTGAGGTTTTTAAAATATTAAAACTAATACTGATGTGAACATTGATACCACCTTCATCAACTTGGATCGATTAGTCATCACATCTTATTGGTTAACTTTTTCAAAATAATGTTTTAATTTATCCTTTTTTTCTGATCTTATTGATTTTATTTAATTGTAGTTCCTCATATCTGAACTCTCAACGATGCTTCTCTCAAACAATATTTCATTTGTTTCTTTCTCTATCATGTATTGGATATGTTGTCACCATAGAATATTCCAGAGGCATATGGAATTTCTGGTATAAATTTCTGGTAAAATATGTAGTGTTTTTCCCTATGTGTGATTTAATACTTCAACATGTCGATGTCTTCCCTCTACCATCTCTCATAATTTCCAGTGAATGTTTCTAACTTCTGGTTTCATTCTCATTTCTCTTTTAGAAAATCGGCTATTCCTTTCTTGAAGGAAGTATATATTTTTCCAACCTAACTATTTGTTTTTTATAATTATCTTTCCTATAGAAAGAATCTGTATTTTTTATCTTGTTCTCAATGTCTAGTAGTTAGCTCCTAATGTGATATATTAATAGGTTAGGTTTATTGCCTTGTCTTTATATCTATAGCTTATTAACAAGGAATGGACTTCCTGAAATTCTAAAGCAATCCTCCAACCGGTTTTATGGTTGTAAATTAAACAAGGCTCTCTGAAATAATTCTAGAAACAAACCTGAAATTATGAGGTATGAACACTGAAACTGCATCTCCTGCCACTGACTGAGTTCGCATCAGATACCAGAGCCAAGAGGGAGTAAGATTTTTAAGTTCTTAAAATACAGCAATATTCTTGTTCTTTGTTTTGGGAAAATCAGGATTGAAATGCAACAGACATCAAAATAAGCATAGTAAAATCACAGAATCAGTTTGAAGATGCATCTAGATATTAGATATAATTGCTAACACCCCAATCACCTGAGCTCACTAATGTCGCATTAAGAGCAAATTTTCTACTTTCCATTTCTTTGGCTCATTCTGAATTTAAAACCCAGGTGAGAGGCTGATAGCACATCGCAGGATGTACTGTGCATGCAGGTTACCAAAACTTGACACGAGCAAATGTTTGCTTTTAGATTATTGATGCCAGAGGTTAATTCTGTCTCTTACTAACCATCACAGAGTGGCGGATTCCCAAATATTTAAATAAATCACCCAGAGGCAAGTCAGATAAATGGTCCAATCAGTAAGAATTTCAATTAATTTTCCTTTCTATGAAAGTCGGTATTGGGGATTTCTACTGTAAATACAAAACAAAAAAATCAAACTACTCTTTTAGACTCATAAATGATAAATCAGTTATATATTAATAAGTGCTAACTGTTTAAAAGACTGGTTTATATTTATGTTGAATATATGAGTGCTTGCCTGCAAGTATGCACCATGTGCATTCCTGGTTCCCACGGAAGTCATAGAAATTGAAAAGTTTTTCATCTTATTTTAACAATCTTATCTTAACAAGTGAAGAATAAAAAGCTGAAGATTTAATGTCATTTGTAACTGCTCATAGGTTACCTTTTCATAAGCTATACAATTAGTTAACATAAGTACAGACAATTACATGATAACTCTTGTTTTTAATAAAAAAGCTGTAACATTTTCTTACAATCTTGTTTTTTTCTGAATCTACAAAATTCTTACTGGTTTCACACAAAACATTCAGTCACTTCCTCGGTTTCACTGTGCAGTCTGTCTCCTGGTCTAATTCACTGTCCTTATCCGTGTCTTTGCATCTTGTCCAATAAAAAGGCTGAGTCCTTGGTGTCATGCTTGACTCCTTTCTGGACATTCGCAGCTTTCCCTCCATTTCACACTTCTCATCTGCTGATTTTTCCAGATATGTCATAGGTTGTTTTCTTTATTACTAATTATAACAAATTTAAAATCTTAAATACTTTCCTAACATGCTTATACTTCTTACTTATTCAAGTTCCCATGCTTTAAAAAAATAACTGAATTGTATGTCTGAGATACGATATAGAAGTTCAAAACACTTGTTTGCCAGAGGACCAGAGCTCAAGACTGAGCACATGAGTTGGATAGCCTACAAACAATTATAATTCCCGTACAAAAACCTGCAATTATGTGGCATACATTCATATACACAATATAAATAAAATTAAATTTTATTTTTGTGTTTGAATTTTAACAGTTCACTTATATAGATAGTATTATTTTATGATTCGCAATATTTTCTATATTTTATTGATTGACCTTTTACTTGAAAATGTCATTTGAAATGCAAGTGATTTAAGTTTGATGAAGTCCAATTTACTCATTTTTCTTTTACATCACTTGTAACTGATGATGCTATCTCGGGTTTTAGGATTTCAGACATTTAGGTTTCTGGGATACTTTGAAACTACTTCATATTTTACGAAGAGGATATTTGGTGACACTCTTTTGCTTGAAAAGATATACTTTTCCTACCACCATTTTCTGAAGAATACAAGTAGATCTGATTGAACTGTCATGAAATTCTTTTAAAACGCCATTTTCTTCAAAATTTAATTTATTCATCTATGTAACATTATTCATCTATGTAACATTGCCTTAAATACAATTTCCCACAATAAATATTGAAATTAGAAATTTTAAAGCCTCTTTTTTAATTCTTGTTTAATTTTGTTGTGACCTTTCTGGATCCCTTATATTTCCAAATGAGTTTTAAGTTAAGATTGTCAGTTTATACAATAAAGACTACAGTAAACATTTAACATCTGAGATCACTGGACTCGAGGTTGATGTTTAATTATATTGAACAAGTATTTTCTGCTATTTTATTATTAGTACAAATCTGAAAATCAAGTTGTACTTGAGATGACTATCTTCCTTGGTCACTTGCAGAAGACTGTTTATTAAAATTCAGTGACAGAAGGCCAGTCACAAGTGTGTGCTAGAATTAATCAGGTATCTGTCTTAAGTGAGACATTTGCCTATGACATCTGAACATGTGTAGATAGAAGTTTCTTTCCTCCCCAGCCTCACAGCCATTCAGTCTCAAATAAACACACAAAGGCTTATATTAATTGTAAGCTGTTTGGCTTATTTTTCTGGCTTTTTACTAACTACCTCTTACAACCTGCATATAATTGCTTAATATTGAGTCATTGGAATAAGGGACCTCCTAAACAGCAGAGCCCACTGGGAAGGTTAATGTTTACTCTTCAGAAACTGATGGTAAAGACCTATTGTTAGTGATACAACTTAATTATGTCATTGGACATGGAGAAGTAGAGCTGGTGTCCAACTGAAGAGTCACACCTTGGACTAGTCTTTGTCGTGGTGAAAGGTACTCTGAATGCTACAGAAAAAAAAAGTAATCATCAATACTATCTCAAAACTGTGACCTATGCCAGAAACCCAGCCGCAAGATACATTAGTTCAATAGTGATTATAAGATATATTAGTTCAGTAGTTACACCTATATTATGGAAGTAACCAACCACTTTTTTATTGCTGTTGTTTTTCATTTTCATTCACTCTATGAACAAACACATACTTAGTAGTACTATAGTGGCTAAGATCCTAAGACTGCATAGATAGGTCATGGGTCCTAGGTGAAAACTTATTACTATTGTTCTGCTAAAGGAACACAAATGGCTCCTAATAAATATTGCTAAACACATAGATGGGTGCATCAATAAATCCTCATCCGAGAAGTTTTTTAAATAATAATTAACACAGACACAACTGGAAATCATGCAAAGAGTGAGAGACTTTGGAGCCTCAGTCCTAAATTTAGTATCTTATAAAACCTTGTACTTCCTACAAGTCTTGCTGATCAATGAAGATGAGGAGGTAGAAAAATGATAAGAACCAGACATATTGGTTGTCTCCATGGAAATAGCATCTTACAGGCAGAGCGAGGCTCATGCACATATGAATTTAATGATTGTTACAATATTCTCAAAACTTGCACATATTCAAACCAGAAAAAAAATCCCAGCACAAAGAAAGGGAAGTGTACACAAATTCCACCTTGGAGCAATAGGTTATTAGCAAGTATACTCTGGAAAATGAAAGTCAGTTTTTTTCAGTGGAGTGTCAATGAGTATATCAACCACAATCTAGGGCAAGTCCCATGCTTGGGAGTAGTGACCCCAAACAAGATGCATTCGGTGTTTTGTTTGTATGGGCTTTTTTTCCCCCATTTTTGTTCTATTTTTATATTTTCCCACCAGTTTTTTGTTTCTTTGTTTTGTCGTGTCATGCAGAGTGGGGAGGGAGAAGAAGGAAGAGAGATTGAAGGAGGTAGAGAGAATGGGGAAGGGAGCTAGAGAGTGAAGTTGGGTAGATACGGAGGTGGAAAGAGTCTGGAAGGAATGTGGGAGGGGAAAATAGGACCAAGATATATTATACGCAAACTATTTCAGTTCTCAGTGCCCTTTATCTTCAAAACAATGGAATTTTAATTTGTTTTTGCCCCCTGTAAGTACTCTGAAAAAATAAAGACGCGGCCAGATGCTTGAACGTACTAATGGGGTTCAAACGGAGGTTCCTAGCTAATGAGAATGCTAACTTGCCTAACAAAATTTAGAGCAATCCATGATTTTATTTTTCTCTGTTGCCATTTGTCCAAGTGAATAGGAAGCCTGCATTTACTCTTTTAGTTTGCTGCTTGTTGGATTTCCAACAGCTTTATTGAGGTAGAAAGTAGTTCACTCCAATACTTTCAAAGATCTCACATTTAAACAGAAAACTCTCAGTTTTCCTGAGCTTCCACCAACAGTCTTCAAACTGTCTTTGAATAACCTTTTGAAGTTCTAAAATACTCATTTTGCAAAATGATTTTGAAGAGAAAAGGATGCTAGACAGAAAAAACATACATACAAATAAATATATTCTATCTTTCATTTACATACATATTCGAACCCTGAAACATTAACGTGAAAATTAACCTTTTAATATATTTATGTACCTCAGGACACTAAGACAATCCACCACAGAAATACAAATGCACCCATGTTTATAGTATTGACACATGATTCACAATGGTCCTTTTTCAGAACCAACCAATAGATGACTAGAGAAATAATATCGTACCTGTGCACAGTGGAATTTTCCAGCTGGAGCCAAAAATGAAATTAGATATTTATAGAAAAGATATGCAGCTGAAGCTTCTTTTTTTCAGCAAAATAAGCCAGTCTAAGAGATACAAATATGTGTTTTATATTGTATGTGGAATATAGATTTAAATATCTACCAATGTGTGTTTGTGTATAAGTGCATGCATATGCATGTATGTGTGTAAGAGAGATAAATGTAAGACCATGAAAAGGGAGAGAAAAAACTTAATTGAGGCAGACAGGGGGAAAGAAAGGCTAATGTGAAATACATTTCATGGTGGTCTGGATGGTAATGGCCTCCATAGGCTCATAGAGAGTGGCTCTATTAGAAGGTGTGTCTTTTTGGAGTAGATGTGGTCTTATTAGAGGAAGTGTGTTACTTGGGTGAGTTTTAAGGTTTCAGAAGTTCAAGCCAGCCTCCCCATTCTCTCTCTCTCTCTCTCTTTCCCCCCCCTCTCTCCCCCCTTTCCTCCCTCCCTTCCTCCTGCTGATCTGAGCTACTTCTCCATCACTATGTCTGCCTGCATGCTTCCATGCTTCCTGCCATTAAGGTAATGGAATAAAACTCTGAATGAAAGTCAACCCCAATTAAAAGGATTTCTTTCTTTCTTTCTTTCTTTTTTTTTTGCACATCCAACAATGACCTTTTATTTCTCTACCACATTCTTTTTTATGTTTAAAATGAAAACATCTGTGATATTGTAAGTTTTTAGCTGCAAACTTATAGCCCACAGGAAGCTTTTATGATATCCAAAGGGATAGAAGAATTAGATAATCTTATATTAGAACTTTCAGAAGACATGTATTTGTGTGTGTGTTTATGTGCATATCCACATGCATGCTACTGCATGTGGTGATCAGAGGATAATTTGTGAGAGTTGTTTCTCTCTCTCTCTCTCTCTCTCTCTCTCTCTCTCTCTCTCTCTCTCTCTCTCTTTTGAGACAGAGACCCACATTGGAGCACAGGACTGAGCTCCCAAAGCCCAGATGAAGAGCAGAAGGAGGGAGAACATGATCAAGGAAGTCAGGACCACGAGGGGTGCGTCCACCCACGGAGACAGTGGGACTGATCTAATGGGAGCGCATCAAGGCCAGCTGGACTGGGTCTGAACGAGCATGTGATCAAACCGGACTCTCTGAATGTGGCTGACATTGAGGGTGGACTAAGAAGCCAATGATAAAGACACTGGATTGTGATTCTACTGCATGTACTGGCTTCTTGGGAGCCTAGTCTGTTTGGATGCACACCTTCCTAGACCTGGATGGACGGGGGGCCTTGGACTTCCCACAAGGCAGGGCACCCTGACTTCTTTTAGGACTGCAGAGCAAGGAGGAAGGGGAGTGGGGGGAATGGGAGGGAAAAGGGAGGATGGAAGGAGGTGGACCATGAGTTCAAGGCAAGCCTGTGATGTGTGTTTTAGCCAGGCAGTGATGGTAGATGCCTCTAATCGCAGTAGTAGGAAAGCAGAAGCAGGCAGATCTCTGTGAGTTTGAGGCCAACCTGGTCTGCAGAATGAATTTCAGCACAGCCAGGGTTGTTAATAAGAGAAAACTTGTCACAAACAACAACAAAAAAAAAAGAAAGGAAGGAAAGAAGGAAGGAAGGAAGGAAGGAAGGAAGGAAGGAAGGAAGGAAGGAAGGAAGGAAGGAAGGGAGAAAGTTTAACATTTCCACCTCCTACCTCTGTCCCCTTCAGCAAATCCTACTGGCACAGGCCACCTATTTTTTTTTTATGACTAATTGAGTAGCACTTTTTCCACATGTGTGGTGTCTGCCATATGCACCTTGCCCTTTTGGTTGTGCACTTTACTCGTGTGACTCCTTTTCACCTTCAGAGAATAAACTGTCTGATGCTCTGAATAAAGTTGGCTGTTGCATGAGACCAGTCTGCCTCATTCTTTGGCTCAATTCTCGAGGTCTTGCTTCATCTAGAGCAGTAAAAACATCTGGTCTTATCATCTGTTATTTCATAGATGACTTTTCAGATTGGCACGATGCTATAATAATTTGAATGAGAATGTTCCCACAAGCTCATACATATATTTGTATACTTGGTGTTATGATTTTTAAAAAATGCTGCAAGATCCCTGGCAGCAGTAGGCAGCAGAAATGCTGTAGGTCCCCAAATGGTGGTAGTAGGTCATGTGGCAACAGGCAGCGGGCCCTGGGAGCAGCCAGTACCAGACAGAAATGGCTGCCAATCCCTGAGCGGTGGCTGGTCCCAGACAGGGAGACACATGGTGGGCAGGCAGGAGACAGGGACATGGATAGACACGACATGTAGAAATCAGGTTAACTATTTATTCAGGGAGCTATGGAGGGGAAGGCAAAAGGGGAGAAGGGAGGTGAGAGAGAGAGAGACAGAGACAGAGACAGAGAGAGAGAGAGAGAGAGAGAGAGAGAGAGAAACAAAGAAGGGAAGAAAGCGGAGAAGTGGGGGAGAGAGGCAGAAGCAAAGCCACCTCTCTGAGAGGATGATGGGAAAGAGCGAGCTCAGGCAGGAAGCTGAAGATCAGCCTGTCTCAGCAGATGGGGGATGGAGTGGGCATGGCTTGTCTCTTAAAGAGACTCAACAATCATTACACTTGGTATACTTGATTCCCAGTTAGTGGGATTGTTCAGAAAAGATTAGGAAGTGGGACCTTATTTGAAGGTGTGCCACTGGGGTGGTGGGGGTCTTTGCGTTTTCAAAAGGCTTGTCACCCCCAGTGGTGTTGTCTCTTTATCTTTCTGCCTCATTCTTGTATATCAAAATATGAACTCTCAGCTATTCCGGCTACTATGCATTTGCTATACAATTGTGGGTTCAAACCCACTGAAATTTTAAGTTCCAAGTTAAACATTTTCTTTTATAAGTTGTCTGTCATGGTCATAACAATAGAAAAGTAATCAAGACAGATCTATACATTAGGTAGAGATTACCTTAACTTTCCTGAACTGTTGCTATGTAGGGCCTTTTGATTGTTCAATAACTTTAAAATGTTAAAGAATTTTATCTTATCTTATGTGTGTTGATAGGACAAGATATCACTTTTATTCCCACATATGGTTTTCTTCTTTTCTTGATTAGATTGCTTACAATGGCAGGAACTTCTTTAGGAAAACAAGTAAGATACACCATAGAAATCAGGGAAGGCAAAATTAGCAAAGAAGAGACTGTGATTCTTCACCTTCTGAGGAGTCCAACAGTTATAAAGTTAGAAAGTTAATCTCTGGTTTCAGAGACACACATTGGAAGGAAATGGATTTGAAGGCGCTTATAACAAAATCATTGCCATCTAGAAGACTGTGGGTGAAGTCAGAAGATGGATAAATATAGAACAAATACATGGATAAGAGAAAAGACATAAGATATAGGTGAGATGTGAATACTTGGGGAAATAAAAAAGGAAGTGTTAGAAAATAAGGGAAAGTCTAAATAGTAACACTGAAAGACTATTAAATATCTCATAAGTACTTATGATTATAATTTGATGGTAGATATTTTAATATTCAAAATAATTGCTTTACTAAAGTGATAAACTTTACATTTTTTTGTAGTAGTTATCAGGGAAGCAAAAATTGGACGGCGGATTACATATTGTAGGTTACAGTGCCTTAAACAAAAACTGAACTGTGTTTCAAAAGAGAGGTGTTGCATAAGTAAGCTGATTGGAGGACACAGACACTTATATTGGAATCTGGATATAGAGTCTGCATCAAGTAATAAATGAGGTGGTCCAATCTATGATGGATTCCGCCTACTACTTAACTATTTTTGAGTTGACTCGAGTGAGAAGTAGAGACTATAAATACTTGCTTCAGGGAGGAAATTTTAAAACAACCCCATGGAAACGAGACAATGATGAAATAGGGCAAATGGGGTTTACAGCTCAGGGGAAGCTTGCTCCAAGTGATGCCTACAGTCAGCAGAATGATTATCTGGATCTATCGACAACAGAAGTTATTTTGAAAGAAATTGTTTAGTAACGAAGAGTTTGCTAAGTATGTGACTGTCAATCAACAAAAGAATGGAAATAATTCTAGATTTCTAGTGAACCATCTTTTCTTTTTACATATATAGGAAGGATAACGAAATACTATGCAAAAAAAAGGATGAACGAATAAGAAAAGGTTTCCTCGGGCCAACAGTGAGTCAAAGTTAACAAAGTATAAACTCTTTGTTTCCATTTAATTCAACTAAAATAACAATGGAACTTTTGGGGGCTGGAGAGATGGCTCAGTGGTTAAGAGCATTGCCTGCTCTTCCAAAGGTTTTGAGTTCAATTCCTGGCAACCACATGGTGGCTCACAACCATCTGTAATGAGGTCTGGTGCCCTCTTCTGGCCTGCAGACATACACACAGACAGAATATTGTATACATGATAAATAAATAAATATTTAAAAAAAAAAAACCTGTGGAACTTTGGCATTAGAAGGCAAGAGATCTTTAAGCCTTGAAAACAGAGACAGGCTGTGACCCAAGGAATCCCTGGGATGCTAGGTAATGAGCTGTTTTGTTCTGGATGCTGGTTCCCTTGGTCAACTTGTAGGACACCATCCGGTTGAACACTTGCTATGCATGCATGGTTTCATATATGAGTTCCTCTTTAATAAAATAATTATAAACTAAGTTTAAAAATAATCATTTCAAGAAGAAAAATGATGGCATGAACAAACTTCTTTGTCTGGAGTCAAATTCTGGAGGAGAGTGAGCCCAGCATTAGATGGACATATTAAGGAAGAAGGCAAATGGAACAACTTAATAAAGTTCAAGGTTTGATCTCTGCTCAGGAAAAACAGTGACTAAAGGTCTTGTAGGTGTGCCTGTTATTCGTACACATTTTATGGCTCATGACACAAAGAGAGGAACAGGAACTTTGACAAATCACTCTCCTGACCTCTGGACTATGCTTCCTTGCCTCTTTGCTCCTATGTCATAAGCAAAAGGAAACTTCATAGAAGAGGAACCTGAGATATAAGATCTAGTAGAAAATCCGGTAACTAATGAGAGGCTACATGTCTGCCTAGCTTAGTACATCTTCTAGTTACAAATACAAACATAGGAACTCCTAGATCTTTACTTGACATTTTCATGGTATCCAGACCACATTGAGCCAGTTGAACTTGTGAAGGATGCCTAATACAAGTCAACAAACTACCAGAATTAGTAATCACACAGCTCTGGTTTTTAAGTGGTATATGATTTTGACCCTGTATTTTTCATTTATGATCTTTTGGTTTTACTGTAGAGATATTTTTCCTTAGTTACCCTGTTTCAATGATGCTTTCCTAAATTAAGATGCCACAGTGGAACTTCAAGCAGCTGAAAATGTGCATTTAATTATTCTTCCAGGAGAGAAAAATATGTCGCACCCATCCCGTTGGGACTATTACCTTGTGTAGCTGATGGTTGACTGCACTTAATGGTGTGATTTATATTGGTAGAACAACTTGGTTGTTGTTAATGCTGATTTTTTTTATGCAGAGCTAATCCTTTCATACAGTGAGATCCATAGCCTCATGTGATCAACCATTTTCTTAATAACCTATACCCTTTGACTTAAATGTTGAGAATTCAGTGTGATTTTTCACACATTAAGTAAAACGTTTACTCAGAATAATGTTAAAGAGATAAACTAAGATGGTTTCCTACTTTTAATTTTAATGTTTGAAGCAAGTGAATATGAATGCATACTAAGTTCACAAGTTCTGTTTTAACCTTTCTGTTTATAGATCCCACTCCTTTGCTTTTACGTGTATGGATTCTTATAAGTTTCTTATTCCAAGGCTTTATATTACTAAGATCAAAAATATCAACAATAGTTATAAACTATTGTTGGCTGATATCTGATACTAATGATGTTTATGAACCCATTGCACAAGCATATTAGGTGTGTTATCAATCATCTGAATTACAAGTTTATTGCATTTTTTGACATCAAACTTGTTTACTTCACCATTCCTAAAAGTACACCTAGAATTATAGCTTAATATTTTCCTTCAAAATATACAAAATAATGAATATGTGAAATCTTCGAAGTTGTGAAACATATTTGTATTCTCACTGTTATGTAATAAGTAATTTTTCACAAAATACAAATTTATTTAAATGTTTAAATGCTTAATTATATTAAATTTATCCAAAATCTCTGTTGGAGCATAACTGAAAATTTTCAGTAGAAATGTCTCAAAAAAATCAAAAATACATTACAATTTCATTTTTTAAAAATCAATATTATCACTTTTCAGTATCAAATTGAAGTGTTAATAACTCATTTAGATTTTATCTTCTAGAACATTCAAGAGACATGCATCTTAGGTCAATATCCAACTACAAGGTCTAACTTACTGTATGTTATTCAGGGATGTGGGACTGGGTGTAATAAGCCAGAACTGTTGTCTTCATGTTTATACCGCATAAATTTTCTGCATAGATGTTTTCTTTTAACAAAACAATCTCTAACTTGTTAAAACCTGTTTAAATACCTACTATTATTTCAAAGTTCTCTAGATAGACATAGTGCTACTGTCCCCTTATCTTAGGGGGAGAATAAATAGTTCAAGATTACAAGGTAAGTATGAGCACATTGAACAATTTCTCTGTATTTCTTTGTAAAACTCTTGATATTTTATTTTATTAAACTATAGTTTTGTGGTTTATTAGATAAATCCATACATTTCTGAAAAACTTCTTAGAGTTGATTGTATGGATAAGCTTTATTTTACTTTTATTAGTTTATATAACTTTTCATATTTATGGTAGAGGTTCTATCATTTTATAATATATATATGTATGTATATACACATATACATGTGTATGAGTTTTTAACGGTATTGACTTGTGGTCAAAGCTAATCTTGAACTCATTAATTTTTCTAGATTTTTATTTAAAGGATTAGGATTACTACTGTGTTAAAACATACTGGCTGCTGATTATTTTCCTTAATAAAATGATCATGTAGTGTATATTATAATGTAGGTACTAATAAAAATGAGCATACATTGTATTTTATAATGTAGGTACTGTCAAACTAAAATTAATGTCAAATAATTAAAATGGTAGCCATGAATACCCTTTAAAATAATGCTTTTTTTCTTTTTCTGAATATGAAAAAGGGAAGTAATATAATTTTGTATAGACTAGTGTATTAGTAGGATTCTCTAGAGGGACAGAACTAGTAGAATGAATACATTCACAGAGAGAGTTTATTAAAATGACTTAGAGCCTGTGGTCCAGCTAATCAAACAATGGTTGTCTACCATTGGAAAGCCCAAGAATCCAGTAGTTGTTCAGTTCATGAGGTGGGGTTTATCAACTGTTTTTCAGTATAAGCCAAAATCCCAAAGTATGCTCTAATGCCAGTTTTTGAATGGGCGTACCAAAAAGAGCAAGATGAAACAGGCAAAGAGCACAAGCTTCGTCTTCCATGCCCTTCATATTGACTGTAAGCAGAAGGTGTGACCCAGATTAAAGGTAGATTTTTCCACCTCAAAAGATCCAGATTAAAAGTAGATCTTTTCATATCAAATGACTTAATTAAGAAAAAAGTTCCTCAAAGGTGTATCCGATCACTTGGGTTCAGATAATTCCAAATGTACTTCAAGTGGACAACCAAGAATAGCCATCACAAATAGGAAACACAGTTTCGAAAAAAATCAGGAGTATAAAAACTCACAAAATATTTATGATTTCATAACTACATTAAGGTTATCTTTATAGTATTTTTAAGCTTTAAAGCTTTATTATCTTCTTTATGTGTAAGAGGGTTTTGATTACAGGGATGTGTGTACTATGTTTATAATGGCTGTAGAGACTCAAAGAAGGTATCAGAATCCTGGGACTTAAGCTACAGATGGTTGTGCACCATCAGTGTATGTTAGGAATCAAATCCCATGTCATCTGGAAGACCAGTCTGTATCCTCAACTGCTGAGCCACCTCTCCAGCCCCTTAGCCATATTATTAATGATAATTTCCTCTTAATTTTAAAAATAAACATTTTGGTTTTCACTTCTCTTGCTTCCGTTAAAATACATTTGATAACATCATATGCAGCATGACAAAGTCTTTAAAAGAATCCTGACAATTGGCTAATATTTTTTCTATTTCCCTTGATTTCTACATCTTCTTTACATAATCTCTTCTCTCTTCCATGTGAGCATACCTGGATTGAGAGCAATACCAGTGGAAATTAATTTTCTTTCCTTTTGAAGCTTAGCGCTATAGCCAAATCCCTTGACATGGGTACTACGATGCTGTGAAAATGTCAGCCACACCATGTTTTATATAATAGGTTCAGTCTGACCTACTTAACTGCACTGGGATGATTTGTCTTTTCATCATACTAACTTTTTAGTTGTGAAATTGTAGGCCAGAGGTTAAGGGAATAGAGAAGTTTCAAGAATTATTAAATACATATTTTGTTCTTCTTTACCTTTGAAAGGGTCATCTTTGAAGACTCTCAGTAGCAAATGTAAGGATTAAACTGTTTTCAAAGCAAGGATAAATTTTAAGCTTTGCTGATTTATCATCCAACTAGAACCCATAGTAGAATAACTATGAAAAGAAAAATTTAACTATAATATTGGTGGGTTATTATGTAAGTGCATATGGCATCTCTCTTTAACCGTTCTTAAACTTGATTGTAGTGACAGCCTTCAGTCATTATCCAAGTATTATATTTTCTAATTTAAAATAATTTTCAAATTTGACATTATAAAACATAATTGATGAAATATTATTATCCCCTCTGCAATCGTTTACAATTCTATCAGTCATCAGACTATTATTATTTTCGTTCTTTACATTTTGCCTATAACATGTCATGACAAAGGAAGTGATACATGAGATGACAGCCAGGAAAACATGCTACGCTGAGGCAAGGAAGCCTAGAACACTGATTGTTATTTAAAACATTCTGTCTCTCTAGCATAATTGTAAAACTCAGGGTGACCTGTTAAAGCCCATTGCATGTTGGTGGTATTGGATCTCTTTATCTGAAGCCACAGTTCCTAAGAATGAAGTACCCCTTTCACAATAAAGACTTTTCTCAAGAGAATGTGGTCATAAGATATCTCAACTGATACACTGTGCAGCTATGTTAAAATTAATAATAATAGTAGCAATAAGGATAACAATAAACGATACAATGGGATGTTGTCTAAGGAAGCAACAGAAACTTTAAAACCAGACCAGGAAGGCATAAGACTGTGAATGGAGTAGGCTAGCAACTAATTCTAATGTAAATGCTTTAAAATTCTAAAGGATAACTTCCCCTTTCGGTAGTATAATGAATGTGACAAAAGAAAGAAATTCCTCTTTTAAGACTTCTGGAAGTGAAGGAAAACTAACAAAGCCAACATCCTTCTTATACCTACCTGACTCATAAACCATTTAGAATACACACACCGAACTAATAAAAAATGAGACTAAAAAGCAGAGTGTTTGGTGCATAAACCGATGTTCCAAAGTTCCAGCTAGGCCTTTACCTTCTGGAGAGGAGCGATCAAGCCTTGGATACTTGCAGGGAGGGAGCTGGAAGTGACTCTGTAACCTAAGTTCAGAATCCTCAAAATAAAACCCAGTATGTCTGTCATCTGCTTTTTTTCCTGAAACATGGAGCTGTACCTAGGCCTCTAGTCTCTGCACTTCCGTTTTCAATAGGTCTATGTTTTTCTGCAAGCTAATTCATATGTTTTTTGTTAGTTGACAACAAAGTGAAAGTTATTTACCATAGAACTGAAGACAAGAATGGGGAATGACAAAAGCCACTAGACACAATCTATTCTGTAAGTCACATATTAGGAAGATCACATATTTGGCCATAACCATCCTAACGATCTAGTTGGACAGTCTCTTTATTAAATTTGGAAGAGCAGAAGAATAAAAGTAAGAGAAGGTGCAAGGGGCAGCATCCAAAGAAACAGCCACGTTAGAGTTCTGCTGTTGGACTGAGACATGGATCCATGTCTGTACATGAGAACAAATTTCTGAAACTGCAGAGGACACGGGCCAAACCCATCCTTGCCCCAACTGCCACTGCTCCAAGCTACCATCACAGAAAAATCTTGAAACCGGGCAGAAATAAACCTACTGACCCCAGACAGGGCTTGCAGTTGGAACCTCTGGACCTACCTTATCAAGAAAAAAAAAAAGCACAATGACATCACAGAGTGTACTTTGAACTCTATCACTTCCATGCTCAGAATGGATCTCTGACTACCTCCAAGCCTGTTTGGTTTAACCAGATGGTGTTGTGTGACTAGTTCCCCTGACTTGAAGCATTTCCGCCTGAAAGGAACAGGGTGACTCATATAACTCTGGAAACTCATGCAACCATGGCACAGTGCCAAAAGTAGCCCACCATCTCATTTGCACAAGGGAGCTCAGTCCTGCTGTAGCACCTCCATAAAGAAAACCAATTCTCCCTCCCATGGAAGTCATAGACTGTGGTAGCTCATCAGCCAGGGGTGACGCCTTCTGAGCCTTTCTATCGTCTGCGCTGGAATATCGACAGTTATCCACTTTGTTGGTTTGGTTCAGGCAACCATATTGGTGTGGATTGGTGAGTGTAACATCATCATCATATCTTGAAAAAAATGTGACATAATACTTTTTAAAAAGTGCACAGAAGTGTGAAATACCCATCTCCAGCTGGAACATAGAAGACTTCTAATGCTTTCACCTCCTCAGCCTAATATATCAATTTTTAATACTAAGTTAGCACACACTGTCTAAAAATTTGACATGATCAAATGTTTAGTTTATTATTTTATTTTTCATCTAACAATCTTATAATATTTTATTTCTTGTGATACCCAGCAGACATTAGTTTTTACACATAAAACAGTTCTGATCATATAGGCCATTTCTGCCTGGAGAAATTACTCTTGAAAATTTCAGTTGCAGATGTAATTTATTAGAACGATGTCAGCATTGAGCACAATGTGAGTAGGTCCACTTGCTCACGGGCAGCATTCCACACTTAAGGAGCTCAATAAGAAGTCAAAGACATGCAAGGCATGTGACTTTAATATACAGTCACCATATGGCTCTGACACTGCAGATAGATTACCCAGCTAGCCTGGTAAGATTATAACTGTTCAAATCACAAATGGCTGGCTAAATTTGCATTTTATTAAATACTCTTTTCAAGTTTTTGGTTTCTAAAATTGTTATGATTTTTTTGTTGAAATACATGTAATTTATTTTCACAGTGAAATTTTCAGACATGACCACTGTTATATTTTGTTCTTACTTCACCTCAATTTTCTCTCCCACCCCCTCGTCTCCACTTTGGCTTGTCTTCTTCTTCTCACTAGTCTTCTACTTTCATCTGTGAAATAGCATGGGCTACATGTCACTTGTTTCTTAATTTTCATGCTTTTGTATCTAGTTATATAAAGCTTGTAAGTCCATAAATAATGAATCAAAATTTTTACTGAATCAAAGCTTTATAATAATATGAACTACATTTAAATGGTACTATTGTCAATAAACTCAGTACTATGTCCTGCATTCCCCCCCAATGAGACTCAAGGACAACTTTTACATTATCCAGAGATATAATTTTCCCTTCTCACATTTAGTATTTAAAGCATATGGGTCTTGTGTTAATAAACAACAGCATTTCTGCAAGAACTCAGAAGAATTTTTGCACTGATTGACTAAATTCTAAACTCTGCCAAGAGCTGGCAAAAAAAAAAAAAAAAAAAAAAACTTGTAAAATTTCAAGGAGAAAGAGCTCAACAAATGAATAATCTATCTTTTCCTTCCTTTTTTGGTCATGCTAGAGAGTGAAACTAACTTCACGTGTGCTAAGCCAGTATCTTACCAGCCTTGTCTAAGGGTTCAATACAAGCACTAATATTTCATATAAAGTTAAGTAATCATATATTTCATAAATATTTTTCATAAAGCATCAATTAAATATTTTATCTGGTTTTATAACAATAGCAGCCATATATTAAGATTTATATTCAATATGCCTGAGATAGAGAGGAAAAAAACTCAATCCATTAGATTAATGAATTAAACCTTGGTTAAAATATGCAAATATCTAGTTGAGAAACATTGTTGCACAGTTTGAAAATTTGAGCTGAAGAATGTGTTCAGTTTTGACTATTGTAGCACAAATATTATATACATGGTAAATTTATACCTTAAGTGTTTAAATACAGACTTTTGAAACGGTTAAAATTTGACCAGAGTACAATAAGCTTAGCTTATTATAATATCTATTTTCCTCATAATTTCCTATAGTCCTTATAATATCTAATGTTCAGGTCACTTTACATTATTTTATTCTGCTTCATATCTCCAATCATTATATTTTCTATTAAATTCAATATCCCCTCCATTCTGTTTAAAATGTGCAGAATATACATTCTTAATAAATATAGCAAAATTAATCTCTCTGGCTTCCTAATATTCTCAATGGGAGCTCTGATTTTACTTATTAAGGATATGGGAACATGATTTTCTTTCTTCACACAGGAACACATTAAAACCAATTTTAGGTCTATAAAAAGGAAATAATTATTTTTCATAGCTATGCATTGAATTAGAACATGAATATATAATCATGTAGACATTAATGAAGATCTCAAATCACCTATTCATATTTATTATTACAGGCAGAAAACACCTACCTACACAGAACAAGAGTGGCCCTCCTCAACAGAAAATATACGGAATCATAAACATGTATCTTTGCACTTTATTATAAGGAATAGTTTGGTTAAAATGATAGATATATCTATAGTGTTTATCTAGCGACTAGTTAGGAAGGCGAGAAGATTAAATAATTTTAGTGTATGTGTTAGTTATAAAAAGACATAAGACAATGAAACCTAATTCATCTAAAAAATAGAATAATGCGCAAGGAAAGATTTGTGTCTAAATAAAGGACATGTGAGAAGTTTAACATGGCCCTTACTAGCTGAATACAGGACAATTTATGCGTAATGTTTGTATTGTAGAAATGACTATAGACTATCAAAAATCGAAATATATTCTTCTAAAGTGATATAAATACTGAAAAGAAACTCTCTAAATTCTTTCTTATATTTGAATGTCATCTGTTGAATTCGGAAGAATTAAATCACAATTTAGTGAACATGTTAGAATAACTATTGCATAAGACTTATTGATGGATAAATAAAACTAATGATCCAAGTTTGATAAGGAATAAGGAGTATGCTCAAACATACACACACACATACACACACACACACATATATGCATATATATGAGAGGCTGAAAATGAGGAAATCTAGAACATTATTTTTATCAAATGATCAATGTTAAGATAATTAGCAATGAAATATTGTCTTAGTTAATGTTTCTATTGCTGTGAAGAAACACCATGATCATGACAAATCTTATAAAGGAAAACATTTAGTTGGGGCTTTCATAAAGTTTAGAGGTTTAGTCCATTATTATCATGATGGGATGCATAGTGTCATGCATGATGCTTGAAGACGTAGCTGAGTTTTCTACATCTGGATTCAAAGGCAACAGGGAGAGACTGCCACATGGGTGTGACTGGAATATCAGAGACCTCAAAGCCCACTTTGTAGTCACACATTTACAACAAAGCCACACCTACTTCAACAAGGCTATACATTCTAATAGTGCCACTACCTATGAACTTAGGGGTTATGTTTTCTTTAAACCACGTTTAAATCTCTGGCCCCCATAGACTATAACCATAACATAATGCAAGACTGCGCTAAGTCCAACTTCAAAAGTCCCCATAGTCTACTATAGTCTCAACCCTCTCCGAATGTCCAAAGTCTAAAGTCTCTCCTGAGATTCATGGACATCCTTTAATTGGAATATCTTGTAAAAATCAAAAGGAAAAGCATCATAGAATGACACATTTGAAATTTGTAGGCACATGAGTGGAGCTAGAAAACATCATATTGAGTGAGGTAACCCAGACCCAGAAAAACAATTATCTTAAGTACTCACTCATAAGTGGTTTTTAAACATAAAGCTAAGAAAACCAGCCCACAAATCACAATCCCAGAGAATTTAGACAACAATGAGAACTCTATGGGAGACAAACATGGATCTAAATTTACGTGGGAAGTAGAAAAAGACAAGATCTCCTGAGTAAATTGGGAGGGAGCATGGGGGCCATTGGAGAGGGTTGAAGGGGAGGAGACAGAGAAGGGAGCAGAGAAAAATGTATAGCTCAATAAAATCAATTTAAAAAACACTCCTGATCGCCAACTCCTTTCAACACTGTTGACTGCAACACTTCTTTCTCTTGGGCTGGTTCCACTCTCTGTTAGCAGTTTTCCTTGGCAAGTAACCCATGGCTCTGGCATCACTAACATCTTGGTGTTTCCAAGGCAATCCAGACTTTACCTGTACAGCTTCACTCAATGGCCTTCCTGGGCCTCCATGCAGGGAATCTCTTGCCACACACCTCACCTCAGCAGCTTTTATTCTGTCTACCCATGAATCTAAAGCCAGGACCACATGACAAGCTGCCCAGTTCTGCTTCTTGCTGGGCTGGAACATGACCACCACATTCAATTATATCTTCACCAGCGTTCTATTTTTGATAGTTTCCTTCAGTGCTCAAACTTTATTAACCTGGAACTCTCTCCGTAAACCAGGCTGGCCTTGAAGTTAGCCACAAATCAAAGGCTTGTGGGGCTGGAATCAAAGGTGTGTGCCACAAGTGATAAGATTAGCTGAGAGGGACATTGCCCTGAGGTCACCACTCCCTTTATTCCATTTAACTTCAGGCTTTCCTTTATTCTGTTATCTCCTTGAACAGAAGATTTAGCTCCATTGTTCTTCCTGGTGTCAATTTTCTTGTTGTGGAGTATTAGTTGAAGTGGTACTTTCATTTATGCTGTGGAATATTTGCTTGATGATGCAAAGATATGTTGCATTCTTTTATATCGCATTTCTTTAACTCTATGAAGTTGTGTTACTTTGTCAGTTTAAAACACCTAACTGGTCGAATAAAGAGACAAATAGCCAATAGCTAGGCAGGAGAGGCATAGGTGGGGCTTCCAGGCAGAGAAAATAAATAGAAGAATAAAAAGAAGAGAGGGGAACAAGAAAAGGAAGAGAAGGTTCCAGGGTCTAGCCACTGAGCCACCCAGCTACTTAGCCATCTAACCACATAGCCACCCAGCCATAGAGTAAGAAGCAAAGAAAGGAATATTAGAATAAAGGTAAAAGCTCAGAGACAGAAATAGATGCGATAATTTAAATTAAGAAAAAAATGACTAAAAACCATCCAAGGTAAAATTGGGTATTCATAAGTAAGAATGTCTCCTTGTATTCATTTTGGAGCTGGGTGGCAGATTTTCAAATAATAAAAAAAAAAATTACACTTTTTCTCCTTTAACTGTAAATTTTGTATTTTTCTTTGCTCAGCTTGCTCCTTTTCATTATATATAATTAGTATAATATATATCTCATATAAATGTGGAATTTATTTGTTCTAGTGTCTTTCAGACTATAGTCCAGCTAGTATAACTATGACCACAACAAGGCAAAGTCTAAGAATTCAATAGTCAGTTGTTCAGATCACAAGGCTGAATGACTCAGCTGGTCTCTGGTACTTTCTAGAGTGTTGAAGACACAGGCTCTATTGCCAATGAAGGGCTGCACTTGGCAGCAAGTGCTAGAGCCAGCAAATAAAGAACAATGAACTCGCCTCTTCCATGACTCTTATATAGACTGCCACCTGGAGGTGGACCCAGAGTAGAGGTGTTTTTTTTTTTTTTTCTTTTTAATTAAAAAGAAAATCCCTCTCTATGTTCTGTGGCTTTCCAGCATGCTTATCCTTTACTTGACATCTAATATCCACTTATAAGTGAATACACACCATGTTTGTCTTTCTGGGTCTGGGTTACCTCACTCGGGATGATTTTTTTCTAGTTCCATTCATTTGCTTGCAAATTTTTGATGTCAATGTTTTTAACAGCCATGTAATACTCCATTGTGTAAATGTGTCACATTTTCTTTATCCATTCTTCAGATGAGGGACACCAAGGTTGTTTCCAGGTTCTGTTATTATGAATAAAGCTGCTATGAACATAGCTGAGCAAGTGTCCTTTGGGTATATACATATACCCAAGAGGGGTATAGCTGGGCCTTTAGGTAGATAACAAGGGGGACACTGGATCTTCCTTGTAAGGAGAATTAGAAAAAAATATTCTTGAGTGGACTGGGGACAGGCGAGGACAGGAACATCTGATCAGATGGGGGAAAGGAGAGAATTATGGAAAGAGATGACTGGAAAGGCGGAGCATTTCAGGATCAGGTAGAAACCTGAAAGGTAATGGAAACTCTCAGGAATCTATAAGAACAGCCCCAGCTCAGACTCCTTGCTATGGCGCACCGCACCCCCCGTGTCTGCGCTCTGTGCACTGGCACCCAGTTCGCGAGCTTCGGGCAAGGGGGCTGGAGGTTAAAATACACAGACACGCACACAGACAGAGAGACAGCGACGTGGGTCATCCTTGAATTCCCCAAGAATGCCCCCTTTATTGTGTTCAGGGGCAGATTATATAGAGATAGCCACGCCCCAGCCAAACCCACCAGAAACCACTCTCCTGCCATCAGGAACTCCTGAAGGTCTCGTGCTCAGAGCAGCTGTAGGTACTCAGATCAGGGGATTACAAGAAATTCAGGATCTGGGGTCTCACTGCTCCCAACA
>NW_026067903.1:13782004-13828552 GCF_014885135.2 Alexandromys fortis | reverse complement strand
GACTGTACTACTATTCTGCCTCATATAATTATTATTTTATCATGGATTATCATCTACCATATTTACATTGTTGAAGAAAATATATATACATATATATGAATATGTATATGAATATATATCTTTCTATATCTCTCACATACCACGCACTTGTACACACACATGTATTTTTTGCTCTGACATAGATCACTAGAGAGTTATTATTCTCCCATATTGTATTCTTTTAATCACACATTGATATATTCGTCCTCTCCCTCAACCATAATTATATTTCCAAGTCTATGTGGTCAATGATTTTAAGTTCTCCATGTATGAAATCATGAAATACTTTCTTTTATACCTAGTTCAGTTAACCTATTACTGTGTATATTTCTAAATGAAACTGGGAGTGTGGACCAAAGAGATATTTAGATTTATTTGTTTATTGCTATATTATTCACAACACTCAGAAATTTACCTGGAGCCTATTAAAATGAACTATATGAATTAGTTATAAACACAATAATTATTTTAATTTGTAGTAAAAGGAGATCATATCAGTCACAACATGATGTTATTTTTTTAATTACATTTTAAGAATTTGCAAAAAAATTCAGGAGCTTTTTAGATTTGTTGAATTTTAAGAAGTAGGAAAAAATGGAATGTATGTAAAATTACTTTTTCATAATTATGTTATATATAGAGAGAAGTAAGAGAATCTTTCTGAAATCATGACTAATTCCTGAGACTGGAAATAGCATGAATAAATTTCTTACCTGAACTAAATACTAAAAATTTTCTCTAGCAATTAGTATTCATTTGACACTTTCATTTAAAACAGTTTCCGTATTCTCTTCAGTATTGATGTCATATCTCTAGTAAAGCTATAATAATCTCCCATATGAATTTTCACTGTGCTCTTCTGCAAGACTGTGTTCTCGTCCTTATAACTATCCTTTTCAAGTTCTAATGAATTGTCTCACTCGCTTAGCAATTTTTCTTTTATTCTGTAAGAGTCTGGAAGAATTATGCTTATGGTCCTTTGATAGTTGTGTACCACTCCCTTCTTCTTTCACTAGTTCTTCTCTCTATTCAGGGTATAATACACTACCATCGTATTTCTGGTCATTTGCATGAAAATATGTTCTATCTTTTCACATACTGAGTACTTGGTTTCATACAGGTTTCAGGGATGTATCAAAAAATTTTAGAAGGCGTGTTCCACTTTGTATTGCACAACCTCTAGGTGGAATATCCCTGGAACAATTCTCTAAGAAGCCATTGGTTGTCTGCAGCTTGCCCCAAGTGATCATCCCTAAACACACACACACACACACACACACACACACACACACACACACACACACACACTATCAGCAGTCAGGGGCAGCTTGAACAGGAGTACAGAAGTAAAAATTTCCTTGGAAGAATCTTCTATTTGTTAAGAGACCTTTAGGAGACTAGAACAGGGGTCCCAATTCTCATATCTTGCTCCTATTTTTTGGCAGCCATGTACTATTGTCTTTCTGAGACACTTCCAGAAAAAAATAATAAACAATTAAAATTGTGTTTTATGAGAGCATTGGTGTGGTCAGTGACCCAGAAGGTCAACCACGGCATGGAAAGTTTAAGTGTGGTAGCTATGTTCCAGACCTAGTACAAAACAGTACCTGAAGTAGGCAAGTTCCTCAGGCATTTCCTAGCACAGTGAGTTTCGAGAATATTTTTAACAATATGTAATTAAATTACTTTATAACTGAATATATTTTAAATTGAAAATACAGCTGAGGAACTTTATAATTGAATTAATTATCAGAAGATAAAGCAAGAGAATGGCCTATATTATTAAATAGGGAACTGAGAGTGTAGAGTACATGAATATAATAATTTTACAATTTGTTAAAATAACAGAGATAAGCAGATATTCATTACTTGAACCATCCGTGTGTTTGGGTAGAAGACATCACCATTCTACAAATGTCTATCCTGATACTAGTCACTAATAAACCAATGGTAAGAGTCTGAGCCTTTGCAAAGTTAGTACATTTGCTATGAGGTCAAGGTTCTCATACATGAGATTAGTGTTCCAGAAAGCTGTTTTGCTTCTTATGCTATCTATATAAGCATAGTTAGAAAGGCCAATCTTGAACAACAACAAAAAAAATTGATTCCTCTCAAATGGGAAATATACAGGTGCCTTTGATCTTTGACTCTGTATCCCTTCCTTTTGAGAGAATTAAATATCTGTTGTAAGCTACTGGGCTGATGACATTTTGTTATAGAAATCCAAATGCATCGAGATAAACAAGTCAGTAACATTCAGAAATGCTCAACCCTTTTAAATAGCTTTGAGATCAAGAGAAATAGCTGCTGAAAACCTCACAATCCTGAGAAGTAGGCTTTTACATGGTAAGGTGGTACAAGAGTGGGCAGTAACTAAGATACTTTAGTGCTAGGCAACATATTTTATTCCCAGAAGTTTCTAAAACGCTTAGAAACAGAGAACTCAGAAGCCCATAGAGACATAGTGATAT
Source organism: Alexandromys fortis (assembly GCF_014885135.2). Taxonomy (NCBI): domain Eukaryota; kingdom Metazoa; phylum Chordata; class Mammalia; order Rodentia; family Cricetidae; genus Alexandromys; species Alexandromys fortis. Next base: position 13,826,042 of record NW_026067903.1, on the reverse strand, counting down.
GAAAGGAGACAGAAGGAGCTGAACATGCTGGCTAGAAAGTGAATAATGGCGGCATGGATGCCACAAAGTACAAAGCATCAGTAATCAGTGAAAAGGGAGTATTAAAGTCTCGACAATGGAGAACTCATGTAAAGGCCAAACAAGAAAAACAACGAAAGGATTATAGATTATCCTGAAAAAGGAAATCTTGAGGCTTAATTTCTTAGATATGATAAACCTGGGATTTAATAATCTAAACGTCAGAGACTGAACCTCTAAGCCCAGACAACGAACCATAGCAGAAAAAATTTTTTAAATAAAAAATTATGGGTGTGTATGTGTGTATATATGTATAAGTGTGTGCATGTGTGTGTATGTGTGTATATGTGTGTATGTGTATGTATGTGTGTGTATGTGTGTGTATGTGTATGTGTGTGTGTGTGTTTATGTGTGCATTTCAGCATCTATATCTATGTACCACTTGCCCCTGGTGCAGGTAGATACCTGAAAGGGTCGTTGTATCTCCTGTTGCTAAAGCTGCAATGGTGATAAACTCCCATGTGAGTTCTGGGATGTCTTTTGGAAGAACAATCAGTGCTCTTAATCACTAAACCCTTTCTCCCAACCCTGCTTCTACTCTTGTTCTTCAACCAAGCAACCAGAGTGTCAAGGTGACAAAGTGGAAGACTCATCCCACTGTTGTGGCCTCACTGAGGGATGCAGGGGCAGGAAAAGTAGCAAGCCAGATGTTCTAGAAGAGGTGGGTATTACCACTGTCACAAGGCTAACGAAAGTTCCAAAAGAGCCGTAGAAACGTATATACACAACCTGAAATTCTGAATATTAGAAGAGAAAGAGAGAGGAAGAAAACTTTCTATACAGAAGATTTTCTTCCCTTTTGCGTAAAAGAGATTTCATTTTAGCCCTTGGGTTTGAAAAATAATTCTACAAAAAGTTGAAGGGTACATCAATTGTTAATACAGAGAAAAGGACTTAAGACAGAGGTCATCCAGAAAGACTTATGTGCTAGGAAAGGTTCTTCAAAAGTCCAACATCACTTTCAAAAACTGAAATCAATTCCTATATCCAGTCCCAAAATAATCTCCACAGATCTGGGAGAGGGAGACGTGAGAACAATTGCTCTTCCCTGATGTCAGTGGTTCAGCGTATGACTATGCCATCAGCATCTCAGCCAGAGCATCAGCCCCTAGCAATTTGCCTCATTCCAGGGGCTAATTCATTCATCGAGTTGGGGACTCTTGTGGCCTTCTTCGGCTGCATTTGTATAATGTTTATAGACATCTTTCTCCAATTTAATTGAGATCCAACTCCTAGCCAGGTATAATTGAATTTAAAGAAAAGGACATGACTACTCCAAGGTGGTAGAAGGGAAAGTTTATAGATATCATTGAACACACAGTCAGAAGCATCTGGAAGGGCCAAGACTGGACTGTTTATGAGAAGAGGGTTGTGGAGAGAACAAGAGAGGAAGACAGAGTGAGAAAATGAGCCAAGAGATATCTAAGAGAGGAGCCAGCCTGGAGCCAAGAGACCAAGAGACCAAGACTGGTATAGCTAAGATGTCTGGGTTGTACAGGAATCAGAGATGTTGGAAAGCTGGCATAAGGGAAACACAGCCCTGGGCTGGAGAGTTTAGGGCAAGGGTGAAGTACACATTTTTCTTATCCATTCTTTGGTCAAGGGGCATTTAGGTTGTTTCCAAGATCTGTCTATGATAAACAATGCTGCTATGAACATAGTTGAGCACATGTCTTTGTGGCACAATTGAGCATCCTTTGGATATATACCCAAAAGTAGTAGTACTGGGTCTTGGCGAAGGTTATTTCTTAATTTTCTCAGAAATCGCCAGACTGATATCCAAAGGGGCTGTACCAGCTTGCATTCCCACCAGCAATGCAGAAGTGTTCCCTTTTCCCCACAACCTCTCCAGCATAAGTTGTCATCAGTATTTTTGATCTTGGCCATTCTTACAGGTGTAAGATGGAATCTCAGAGTTGTTTTGATTTGCATTTCTCTGATGACTAAGGATGTTGAACATTTCCTTAAGTGTCTTTCAGCCATTTTAAATTCCTCTGTTGAGAATTTTCTGTTTAGGTCTGTACTCCATTTTTTTATTGGATTATTTTTTCTTTTGATGACCAATTTCTTGAGTTCTTTGTATATTTTGGAGATCAGACCTCTGTTTGATGTGGGGTTAGTGAAGATCTTTTCCTATTCTGTAGGCTGTCATTTTGTCTTGTTGGTCATGTCCTTTGCTTTACAGAAGTTTTTCAGTTTCAGTAGGTCCCACATTTAATTGATTCTCTCAGTGTTTGTGCTGCCGGGTTTATATTTACAAAGTAGTCTCCTGTGCTAATGTGTTCAAGTATACTTCCCACTTTCTCTTCTATGAGGTTCAGTGTGTCTGGCTTTATGTTGAGGTCTTTGATCCATTTGGACTTAAGTTTCATGCATGGTGATAGATATGGATCTATTTTCATTCTTCTACATGTTGATATCCAGTTACGCCAGCACCATTTGTTTAAATATGTTTTCTTTTTTCCATTTGATATTTTTTGCTTCTTTGTCAAAAATCAGGTGTTCAAAAGTGTGCGGATTAATAGCCTGATTTTTTTTTTGCTTCCATCTGTTTTTATGACAATACCAGGCTGTTTCCAGTACTGTATGTAGCTCTGTAGTAGAGTTTGAAGTCAGGGATTGTGATGCCTCCAGAAATTCTTTTATTGTACAAGATTGACTTGGTTCTCCTGTTTTTTTTTTTTTCTTTTCCATTTGAGTTGAGTACCATTCTTCGTGAAAAATTTTGCTGCGATTTTGATGGGCATTGCATTGAATCTGTAGATTGCTTTTGGTATGATTGCTATTTTTACTATATTAATTCTACCTACCCAAGAGCATGGGAGATCTTTCCACTTTCTGGCGTCTTCTTCAGTATGAGTCACTTTTCAAGCTGCTACTCTGTTGCCTGACGGCTTTTCAGCATGCTAACACCTGTTATTGATTTCTTGGGTATCTTTCTAGAGGAAATCTAGAAAGTTAGTACAACTGCATACACATCTATATGCAAAGACATACAATCTCATTAATTTTTCTGTCAGTAAATACTGACTTCATTTTTGCTTTCCAATGTGACTTTTCACTAAATACTACATGTCACATACCATTTCATAGTACTCAGTATCATTTCATCTTTATAGCAAATGTATTTTAGTATAATATAATTGGTTACCTTGATATAATGGTCAGTGTTGATTAACCTAAGTCTTCATGTACAAGTATTTTACTCCCAGAATTTGTTGGTCTAAATGCATGTGAATTATAACATTTAAGAGATGGTCAAACTTTTCCCATGAATGTTATATGACTACATTCACCCACAGTTATGGATTAATGTCTATATTCCTCAAGGCTTGATAAGACTACATGCTATTAGTGTCTTCCATTTATATTTAACACAAGTTTCATGAATTAACATTGAGCCAAGTGGTCTTTTATATTTTTTTTTAATTTATTCTGATGGTTTTTTTGCAGCATTATGTCTTATTTTAAGATTTGTTCCTTTTCTTTTCCTGCATGGTTAAGCCTGCTTTCTTCTTCTCTTTACTTCTTTATTTTAATAATTGACTAAAGCCTTTGTTGTCCATGTTAACATCTTCTACATTATAAACATGTGTGCATATGAGAGGGTATTTTGCTCTTTCTTTAGTACAATTGGTTAGTGTTACTAGTCAGGCATGTTTATGTGTTTACCTCAATTAAGAAATAACAAGAGGTGGCCCAGCAGTTAAGAGCACTGGCTGCTCTCCCAAAGGTCCTGGGTTCAATTTCCAGCATCCACATGGTGGCTCACAACTATCTGTAATTCCATTTCCTGAAGATTTGACACCATCTTCTGGCCTCTCTGTGAACCACACATGTAGCATACATACATGGGCAGACATACATACATGAAGGTAAAATATTCATAGACATAAAATTATAAAGTAAAATAATGGCAATGAGGTAGGTTCATAGAGATCGGTGCAGGGCACATAGTAACATAAGAAAGCACTTAAGCTTCTAGGATTTAAATTGAAGAAAGGGGTCTTTTAATGGTAATTGCACTGTTACCACATCTTTATAAGTACTTCGTGTTATGATTATGATGTCAAACACTTCAATTAGAATAGAAACTTGATGTTTGATCATATATACAAAAGAACAGAAGTGTTCAAAAATATAAATTCGTGACTAAATTCTTAGTGACTAAACCTTAACTTCTTCATTGATTTGCATAACTTTAACAAAAAGTGGCTAGAATCTTTATGAATAATCAAAATGAGAGTAGGTCTCTGAAAGTGTGATAATCACTATGTCTTTTTATTGACTGTGAGGCAAATGCTTTCTTAAGAGTGTTTCTTCATTCAAGAATATGCATCCTTACACAACTTTATGGGGCATATATTGTGATTCTTTTCATTTAGCATCTATGAATTGAAAGTGATTGGGTCAGAAACTGTCTTTTTATTTTTTACCAATTTCTAACTAAAAACGTTTCTTCTTTTCTTGCATAGTAATGTCAAACTTTGTTAAGTAAAATGAGTCATTTCAATGCAAAACATAGAATTTAATCAAAGAGTAGGGGAGAATTCAGTAGACAGTGGACGCAATGAATGGTAACTTCAGACACTGCTCTGCTTGACACAGTGTGCTCCCAGGTGACAATCAGGTGAACTACCAGCATCCACAGAGAATCTGGTGTGCTTCCAGCATCTAATGCAAATCAGGTGAGCTTCCTGCCTTACCTGAGAACCTGAGAAGGTTCACCTTGATGTAGCCTGACAAAACCTGGCAATTTCAGGAAGACTGATTAGCATTGAAGGGAATTACCATCAAATAATGAGCAGTTTCAGGTAAATTTTGGGGCTAAACGTGAACTTTAGAAATATTGTATTAAACCCTGATTAAATCAAAGGAGTGACAGGAAAATTGGAGTAATTTTCCTTTGAAGGACGTTCTTGTTAAATGTAAGTAATAACTGCTGCTGGGATTTCTTGCAATATAAATTGTAGTTATTTTCATTAAAATCAAATCTGATGTTATAGTCCTTTGTTAAATTATGAATATTAAACTCTGACCTATGTTAACGGATAAGTATATGTACACATATACATATAAAACATATTTAAATTCCATTTTTGTCTAAGGAGTAGTGTGTGTCTATCATACTTTAGATTTCTTTGTAATAGAAGTGTTACTATCTGGGGGTTCTCCTCTGTTTCATTTTCCTTTCTGCCAGTTAAAGAAAAGTCTCAAGCTTGACAGGCAGCAGTGGGGAAACTCTCCAACAAGGCAAACAGAAGTAGTCAGAATAAGTGCATGATGAAGGCTTTAGCTAGGATGAGGAAACACACACACAGCCAAAGGCCCTTCATGAAGCACACAGAATCAGCATGGCATTGTTCAAGCCAAGGCCAGGCCTTTCCTTGAGGGTTGGAGGTTTTTAAATTATTTCATCTAATTTAGAATTGTTCCCTTTGAAGAAAGGATAGCTGAATTGTCCACAACTGCTGTTTTCAAACATGTCTTTGAATTCATAGAGCCAGTACATCAGCAGTGAGCAGAAATGCTAGGAGAAAAAGTCTACAGTGTTGTCCACTAAAGGTGTCAGGTTGTTGTCTCAGGCCAGGAGAATGAGGAAGATGAATCAAGCCACTGTCAAAGTTCACCATAATTATTACCTACCTACCCACTGCACGATTGTCTGCCTGTCTGCCTATCAGTGAATCTGTCTAATTCCTGCGGCCACCCATGCGCATCTCATTCGTCCTTGGTGATATAAAGTCAGTAAGACAGAGCTCCAAGAGATTGGATGTGGAATGCCCCTTTGTGTGTGTTTATTTCCTGGAGTGTTTGACTTTAGAACATAGTCCATCTTCTTGGCTCTTGGTTCTCATGTAAAAGTGGAGGCATAATAGCAGAATTTTTCTTTGTTTTATGAATTCTTAATGTTTTACCTGGTTAATGATCAGAACCCAGTTATAAAGTAGGATATAACTCTATAGAGCTAATCAATAAAACATATACACGGCTAAGATCATGGTTTGGGGAATTGAATAATTCATTCTTTTGTTCATTTGTTCATTTTAAATGCCAACTACCATTTAGGACTGAGCAGTTTTCAATATCCAGCCTTTAATATTTGCTTCATCTAAAGTATATTTTCCCATATACTCAATTGACTGATTCTAGTGTCTCTGCTCATCCTTGAAAAATATCACCTGAATCAGACCCCTCTATTTTTATCATTAATATCTAGTATTTCATATTTATTTGCTTGTCATTTTATTATCTGTTTTCTCCATGAAAACATAAACCTTGCAAGGGTATCATCCATGTTTATGTCTGGTTAAACCATGCCTTGAATTATGTGTGACAAATTACATGTGCTAATAAATATGCTTGAATAGATGAATACAAAAAGCATTCATATAACATATGCTGCTTCCATTTGTGTTGGAATAAAATATTCCTTTAAGATACTCTTTACTGTTAATATGTTACTGTGTTTATATATAGACTATATTTTTCTTGTTTTAGTTCAGAACATTTTGACTTTTAAAATAATGCTACAACTGACATCTTTATACACGAATGTCATTGCACAATACTGATTTCTTCTTTAAGATAAAATTCTAGACTGGAATAGTCTGATAAAATGACTCACATTTTATAGCTTCTTAAATATTCTGATATTCGTTGTGGATTCACTAACAGCAGCTAGTACAGTACACTGATGCTAATGACAGAGGAGAAAATGGTTTCATTAAATGTTGGCTTTTAGATAAAGAAATCAGTGAGCTACATAGAAAAAGACAGAGAAATGGTCTAGGAAGGTATAGAGCAAACAATTGCAAACAAAGGTTACAATTACAAGCAAGATCAGCTATCACCATGCATTATAGTTGCAGTAATAATAAGAATTGTGGATAGGAGTAGCCAGCCAGCAAATAGAGAATAAAGTTTTCATGTGGTTTTGAGTGGCCCTTGGTTTTGTGCCTAAGTAAACATCAGGGTAAAATGCCCATTTGACAAATATGCTATAATAGTTTATACCTGAGAAAGTTGTGATTAATATTAACATAAAGAGTGCTTTAGTGTTTGGAATATTTAGTCAGCAATAATATGTGTAAAATAAGCTACCATTTAAAGGTATCATATTCTTTAAAAATTGTAAAATATTATTGTTTGTCTTTTAAAAATAAAAGAATGTATAATTTTCTCACTTCGTGTTCTTAATAGATACAAATGAATTTTTAAAAATGGATGGTTTTCCAAGCATTAGATTAGTCTCAAATTGACTTAAGATAGCTGGTAAATTAACATTTCCTTACTGTCTATTTACTCCACATACCATAGATGCTTGTACTGGAACTGGAATCTATCCAGCGGTAGGGCACATACTTGGCATGTGTGAGGCCTTAGGTTGGGTTCTAACACTGCAACAAGGAACACATAAACAAACATCCTATGTTAGTTGTAACTTGAGATAAGGTAAGTCAGTGTTCTCTTTCTTTGAAAATTTTAATGTCTAGGCTAAAAAGAGATAGAATGATAGAAATCGGAAAAATAAGGGTTGAATAAAAATTCAAAGGTAGAGGAAATAGTGCATTAAAAAGTGTTACTACACCAAAAACATAGATAAAAATGTAACTTAAATTTAAAAATGAGAGAGGTAACCAAGTGTGAAGTTTCATGGAACATTGATTTGGTACATTGAGTTGATGGAGATGATGATATATAAGTAGAAAAGAATGATGTAAAAGTAATAAGAAGAAAGGCAAAAGCAACAAAGCATAAATAAAAGTTTTTCAGAAGAAGATTCATGGTAAATATAGTGACTCAAAAGCAAATGTGTTGAAAGATACAATGAAAATAACCCAAGTCATTTACTTGGTCAATCCTGAAATGGGTTAGCCTGATCTTTGTGCCTTGACATGTTGACAGTGATCCCCACACTCTCAGAGAAATTGTAAAGACGGGTTTATCCATATTTAAAAATAATTGATACTGAATGTGTTTTTTTTTCTTTTTCACTTCAAGGAAGGAGATTTGTAAAATGTTTAGCCATTTATACTATATCTATACCGGAAGCCCATCGAAGAGGCAGCTGCACAAACACTAGTTCAGACCCCGGGTGAGTTACTGGGCTAAGATCATTTCATAAACACAGAGGTTGGGACTCATAATCCTGTTCTTATAGTTATCGCAGTATGTGGTGGTTTCGCATTAATTCCTCTTGTTATGAAGTAGCTGTTTTCCACAACTCTCAAGGGGATCTTATAAAATCAATTGAATAACAACAGATAAGTACTTTGAGCTTCTCCAGGAGAAAACTAAATCTTATAATTGCCTTCTTCAACCATCTTCCTATTATTTTATAGAGTGATTTAGAGTAAATATAAGAGATGGGTTAATATTCTCCCTATCTTTCTGTCTCAATAAATTTCATAAAAGGAGACATTGACACATTATCTATGTAGTACATAGACAATTTTCATTAATGCCAAGCATAATACAAGCAATAAAATCACTCTGTGACTCATTTAAAGGATAAGTGACACCCATATACATAATCTTACCTGAAACTATGCTTTTATATTGTAGCTCACTTTTAGAATGATTTTATGTATATATTTTCCAGGAGAGAGGATAGAGTTTTATTAATTAACCTGTATTTTGGGTCCACATACAATTTTACTCACAGCAGAAATATTCAAAAAAGTTCTAGCTTAGTGTAAATATTCTGTCTCTTAACCTGAAATATTTGTCTTGCAGTACTAATATGTTTATGAGATCATTGAAGGTTCTTGAATATGTGAGACAGTAAGCAATTCATCTTTGCTTATTCATGTGCCAAAGAAATTTATTATAAAGTCGCTGTGCATTGCAAAGGCAAAGCCATATTGGGGAAGTAGAGTCTCTGCAAGCACAAGCAGGCTCTCCAGCAATAAGGAATTCCTAGATGCCGATGACTAGGCATTGGCAACAACGGGCCTCACCATGTCATCCCATCATTGTCTCCCTGATTGTGATCAAACTTCTTGGGGGTATGTTGTGTCTGTTTGTCCCTTGAATCTAGCTTTTAATATTGCTTCTGTGCAGAGAACATGCTTGGCGGGGGGGGGGGGGATGATTCAATGATATGAACAGAATGGTCAATTGGTTGGGTGATTGAGACTAACATATTTGGTAACTCTTGGAAATTAATTCTCATGAATAAACTCTCCCTCATTATATTCCATCAGGCCAGACAGAAGAAAAAAAATACGCTGTATTTTCTGATTTTTTTTTCTTGTCTGTAGAAACTAAGCTGTTAAACTTCTAGAAAGACTAAACTGAATAGTTATCACTAGAGACTGGGAAGACCAGAAAGTGGTGGTATGGGAGAAGTTAGCTCAGTGAGAGAGCAAGAATTTCTCGTTTCTATAAGCAGAAAAGGAAAATATTAGTTCTTCTGATCTATGCCATGGTTGGAAATAGCTAGAACGTCTTTTAAAGTTTATGGCGTTGGTGGCTGAGTGATGCCAAGGAAGCACTCACTACTCTGGTTTGATTGCTGTATGTTGCACACCCACTTCACCCACAAAAATGCCAAACTTTTTTTATGTTTTGAAACTTCTGAAGGGTATAAATAAGCACAAAGATGTCAGAATAGCTAAATACCATATAGATAATCTATCATATTAAATAAATATTGTAGAATAAGTTGATGATCTTTCCTGTGTGTTATGAATTTTTTTAATAAAGAAAAGGGTTTTGAGGCATTAATTTCTTTCTTAAAAGATAGATGGAGTAGAATTCGATGAGGAGTATCTCTGTGATGCCAGGGAGGTCTTCTCCATAACCCATAATTTGAGGGTAGATCACAGTTGAGAATTTTTGAGTGAGGCTAAAAAGAAAGAAAGTCATGATTGATGTTGCTATGGAAATAGATGAGGGCTCACTCAGCCCAGCAGATGCTGTCCCAGTACAGACATGAAACTGTCACAAAAGCAAGATCTAGCAGCAAAGTGAGGCTTCAGATTCCTGGACATCTACTGGGAGGCTTGTTTTGCTTAAAGCAACAACTCTGGTAAATAGAAGAATGATCGATAATGTCTTCCCTTTGTGCTATCTCAATGTTCTCCTGCACAGAGCCATCTCCTAATATATCTGTCTTCTAAAGAATGCCAATCTCTTGTAATTAAACTCCCTTGCCTTGCTATATGCATAATATTCTCTCCTTGGCTAACATTTATTTATTTTCTAAGACAATTCTACAATTTTATATTGTATAGAAATTTTTCCTTTTGAAATTACTTTTTAAATTTTCTTAAGGTATAGTTTCATCATTTCCCCTCCCTCTCTTTCCTCCTACTCCTCCAATGCTTGCCTCTGGCTCTTCCAAATTTATGTTCTCCACTTCAATAATAATTATTTTTATTTATTCATATAAGCATATAAATGTCACCAGCTGAGTATGTTCAGTATTGGCTACACTTACATTTCTAGGGCTGAATTTTATTGTGTTGGATAGCCAATCAGGCACCTCTCTGGGAAAGACTAATTCTTCTGTTCTTATCAGTTGTTAATTGTTTATAGCTCTTCCTTTAGGAGTGGCGATCAGTGAGATTTTACATTTTTATGTTGGGATGTTTAGTGCTATTGGAATTGTCTTGCTTAGACAGTCATATTGGGATTTCATAAATTTAGCTTTTGTATCATAAATAGAAGGTGCAGTCTCATGATGGATGTCTTAGGGCTTCTACTGCTGTGCTATGCCCATAAACGATTTAGGGAATAAAGTGTTTATTTACATTTACAATGCAGGTCACCCTATATCGCTGAAAGAAACAAGGCAATGCAGAACAGTAACCTGGAGGCAGGAACTGATGCAGAGTTCCTGGGGAATGCTATTTACTGGCTTGCTTCCATGACTTGCTCAGCGTGCCTTCGTATGCCATTCAGGGATACCAGCCCAGGAGCAGCAGTGCCTAAATTTGGACCCGACATAACCAATGATCAATCAAGAAAATATACCTATTTTATTAGATTTAAAAAAAAACAATCCAAATTCCCACTCACTCCCCTCCTCCCATTCCCTTCACACCAACCCTCTTAATAATCCACCCCCCTCAACTCCCTCCAAAAACAATAGTTGCTGCAGTTAGTAGAAGAGGAATGACTTGACCTTTGACCCTTTGGTGAGCCAAGTACTTTCCTAAGGAGAATAAGCATTCAATGGTTTCAAATCACACCAAAAAAAAAAAAAAAAAAAACACCATGACAATTTTGGTTGAGCTAAATAAGTAATAAATAAGTAATAAAATTTGTGTGTTCTATCTATCTGTCTATCTATCTATCTATTATGTATATACCACAGGCTAATCAGGAAGAGTCTCATGAACCATTCATTCCAAGCTGGAATGTTGACTGGCTTGATCTTGTGCAGCGGGTCTTGTTCAGGCAACCACAGCTGCTGTGAATTCATGAATACAGAGGTTTGGTCACATCCAGAAGACACTGTTTAGCTCTGGTCCTCCTCGAACTGTATCTCTCTGTTTCCTCTTTCACGATGGTTTTCCCACGGTGAGCACTCTGTAGACATTTATTCTCTGCACTTTTACCAGTTGAGAGTTTCTCAGCTGCCACAAAGAAACTTCTCTGGTCAGGTCTGAGAACTGATTTAATCTATAGGTACAGAGATACAAATTTAGAGGGTAGTTTGGATTGTATGTCTGTCTATCTAAATAGCAGAGGAAGGTTCATCCCTGTGGCCTATGGGTTTCTCAACCATGAGGTCTTGGTGAGATTTACAGTACTAGGCTAGTATTACCTCTGGTACGGGGCCTTAAATCTAAGTAGAGAGTTGCTGCTTACTCCAGAATGCCTCTGCTCACTTTTTCACCCACAGGTGGATTTTGCCACACTGCTTCTTATTGTAGCTTACAATGTTGGCAGCTGGCATACATGTGTGTGTATTTGTTTGTTTATATATGTGTGTGTATGTATATATATGTATGTATGTATTCTGGACTGTAATTTCTGGTACTAAGAAAGCTAATCAGCAGAAATGAAATTTCCAGATTGTTACCAATGTACTATGAGCAAAGTATTTAGTATCTTCAACAGTAGAAACAATATGAATTTATGGTGGGCAGCCAGTGAATATATCCTACCCAAGAGTATATACTTAGCATAAACTGGACTCAGTGGGTTACTAAGACAACAGAGGACATGAAATTGGGAGGAGATAAATATAAGGACTGGATCTCGGGAGTTATTGGTGAGAATGAGGACAATCAAAATGTGTTGTATGTTTGTATGGCATCCTCAAATAATAAAAAAATGTTCTATTCAAAACTGTCTTTTGGTCATTTCACACACTCATACATCACTCTACAAAACATAAAATTTACCTGCATTTTGCATGGCCCTTCAATTTTTGTTAAATGTCTAAGTCCTTCATCATGCCTACTTCCATTTTGTGTGGATGACTAAAGGCCTCTTTACAGAAGCTTCTAGCTTGTAGCAGGACACAAGACGCTAGTGTCAGACTCATTACTTTGACAGAAAACAACAACAGCAACACAAAAATGGCAGTTCAAAGCAAAGCCGAGTTTTCTGATTTTACGGTATCCGGATAGGACAATTCTGGAAAGGATATGGCTTTTACAGCTAAGATCATAGAATTGTTGGATATCTCTGAAAGAAAGAGAGAGAATTTATCATAAAAAAGCTGACATTTCTTTCTATTTTCTACTAATACAGCATCAGGATGCAAGTTCAGAATATTAAATTAAGAAATGTGCTTTAAGGGCTGGAGAGATAGTTCAGGAGTTAAGGGCACTTGTTCTTGCAGCGGACCTGGATACACTTCTCAGAATCCATAGCTCACAACTATCCATAATTACAGTTCTGTGAAGCTCAGGATTCAGTCTGAAATTTTGTAGAGATGGCGTCCAATCTGAGGCTTTGTAGAGAAAGGACACGCCGTTCATTCTGAAGATTTCATAGAGGTGAGAACTAACAGCTGGCTTTTCTGCTTCTCTGATCTTTCAGCTTTTCCTCTTAATATCTGACTCCAGGTTTTTATTAATAAGACCAATCAGAAATTGTGCTGCAGTTCTCGGAGATGTCATCCCCTCTGCCGATCTCTACAGATGTCAGGCATATAAGTAATTTCCTTGACTACATGTAAACAGAATAATCATATGCATAAATAAGTCTAAAATAAGAGGAAAAGAAAGAAAGGTGCTTTTTCTGCCCCGCTGGCCAAACTAGTTAGAATAAAATATACTCAAACTGCTTTTATCTCTGATTGTGAACAGATTACTGAATGTTTCTGTGAAGTTTCTTTACCAAGAAAATGCCAATATTATTAAATAGGCAAATATGGCATTCACTGTAATAATGACAGTACTTGGAATGTTATTCTATAATTCAATATAGTGTGTATAATTCATTTTCAAGCTTGTAATAGTTTATTTTTTGGAACATTTCAGGTGGATCACACCACCATTTCTAAGTATCTTTTATGTTTCTCAAAGAAATAATCTTCCTTCACATATCAGTCTTTCCCAGAACTTTATAATTGACCCAGATTAACCTCAAACCCTCAGTGAGTGTTGGGATTATAGCTGTGTGCTGCCATAGCCAGTTTGATTTATTTGATACCTGTTTACAGATAATAAGCTATTATGTTTGTTATAAGGAAAATTAGAACAAACATTAATTTTAATATTATGAACGAATATTTACTGAATGGGGTAGTGATAGGAAATCCTTAGAATTTTAATGTTTTCTCCCAAGAGATTCTCATAAACAGAAATAAAGTGTGCTGTCTATCTACAGAAGGCCTGGTACGTAAACAGAACTACAGAGGCACAAGAGTAATACACTCTTTTTGTCTTTCTTACTTTTGTCTTTTTGCTTCTATTTTCTGCCACAGTTACTAGTTGTTCTTACTGGCCAGGTCTAACAAATATACAACGATAAACACAACGATAGCAGCAAGGATTACAAAAAACAATAATTATTAACACAAAATCAAATATTTTCAGCCATTAACTTTTGGTGCCTCAGATAAGGTGAACTCTGTATTTTTTGTCACTGAAATGTTTCACTTGACTTTTGGAAATTTAATAAAATAATTTTGATAGTTGATAACAGCCTCATCTTTTTTTTTTCCTTGAGAAAAGGAACACCACCAAAAATAGCTACACCCCCAACATATACACATGCATTCACTAAGATAAGAAATATCTTGGCTTGACTTCTTAGGCACCACAGTCCACAAGCTACAACTAAGTAGCTCTTTTATGCACTATGGAAAAATTGTCTCTGTAGGATGGTGAAAATATGTTCGTTGGCAGGACAGGAAAATGTACTTAAAAAGTAGTTGTTCCAGCTATGGCATTTGAAACCATAACAATTACCAGCATGGCTTGATAACCCTAAAAATTCAGTAGTGCCGTACATGCTTTGGTTGTAACCAACATCTCTCTACTAGGTCTTAAGACTTGCTCAATAAACATCTTTTTGAGTGAGGTAACCCAGACCCAGAAAGTTTTTTAAAGTGCTGATAAACCCAGTGGCGTGTCTTGCATTGCCTTCCCCTGGAAACGTGAGACAAAATACTTAGGGAAGTAATTTAATTTGCTATTTTTCCCCCTGGAGGGGCACAGTTGAGAGAGGCAAGGTAAAACAGATCTCTACTTCAGGTAAGATATATCTAAATAACATGCCAAAAATAACATGTAAATATTTACATTCTGTGTGCATCAAAGAATCCCATATTTTGTGCTTTATATAGTTATAATTCTCTTATTGAAATAAATACTCCCTGTAATCCTCTAAAATATGCCCAACATTACTAACACCATTTGGGCAATACATTTACTTTACTCATAGGTAAATTTCATCTCCTGGACAAGTTCACTTATTTTAAGTATATAGATCTCTGGAACTCTTTAACCACTCTGGCCATGAACTTTGTATATTGTCTCCTCCTCCTTCTTCTCCTCCTCCTCCTCCTTCCTCTTCCTTTTCTCCTTTTCCTTCTTTTCCTACTCCTTTTAATAAATTCAAGATTTTAAGATGAAAAATAGTGATTGAAATTTTCTTCTCTTTATTTTCCTATTGAAAATAGATTCTTCTCTCATAAAATACATTATTACCACAGTTTTCCCCTCCTACCATTCCTCCCAGATTCCCCACCTCCCTTATCTCCCAGATCCACTACCTCTCTGTTTTTTATTTCTCTAAGAGACAGCAACCAAACATGGTAAAATGGGATACAATCAGACAAAGCAAAGACCCTCAAATCAAGGCTGGATGGGGGAAGGCAACCCAATAGGAAGAAAAGCATCCCAAGAGGAGGCAAAAGAGTCATTGATGAACTTGCTCTCATTGTTAGGAGTACCACAAAACACCCAGATAAAAGCCATAACATATATGCAGAGAACCTGGTGCAAACCCATGCAGTCCCATACTTGCCATTTCAGCCTTTGTGAGCCCATATGAGAACTTCTTAGTTGGTTCAGTGGGCCTTGTTCTCTTTGTGTCCTCCATCCCCTCTGACTCTTATCATCTCTCCTCTCTTCTGTGGAGTTCTCTTCTTAGGCTATTTTTGATAATTCATCTTGAATGTCAACTTGATGGTATCTAGGACCAACATGGAAAACACCCAAAGGGGTTTGACTGTGAAGCATCTTCTAGGTTAATGAGGTGTGTAGACCCACCCTGAATGTAGGTGGAATCTTTCCATGGTCTAGGGTCTTATACTAAATAAAAAAGATAAAAGGATAAGAGAAACAGCATTCTTTACACTGCTTGAGTGTAGGTGTAATGCAACCAGCCGCCACCATTCTGTGCTTTCAGTGATGGATTGCACCTTTGAACTATTAGGCCAAATGTGCTTTTCCTTTGTTAAGTTGATTAGGCTTGAAGTTTTGTCACAGTAATAAGACATATAGCTAGTACATTATGCTTCTGTTATACTCTTCTGTGGCATAACTAATGCTGAGAGGCTTGAATGTATTTAGGAGATTCAAAGTAAGTAGTAATAAATAAATATTTTTTTCTTTATGCATAGATACATCAAACACTTGGTCATGCTTATGCTGTTTTCCTTCATCAGTATTTCATTTCTTCAATTTCTGTGTCTATTTCTCTTTCAATTATATCATAAAACTCTGTGCAATTAAAAGAGATAATGAAGAAAAAACTAAGCTTAACCTATGTATATATTAATTTATTGTGGAGTCTGTCAGATATCTCAAAATAGATTATGTAGGTGAATTCCCTAAATTGACTTTAATTCATTCTAGTATAGTTATTCTGATTCTAAAGCAAAAATCCAAATGATTTGTTCCTTTCATCAACTACTCTTTTCCCTTTCAATTTATTAATCTTTAAATAGTCAAGCAAACAGAGACATTTTAACTTTACTTGTAATCATTTACTTACTCTGTATACTGGATTCTAAAAGCACCCAATCTGAAAGTATTATAGAAACTTCACTAATGGGACATATTAGCTCATACTCAAAGTATGAGCTGTATATAAAATATATATTAAAACTGTCTTGTTAGTTCTCTAGGTTTTGCCTATGAACTGTCTACTGTGGAAATAATATATCTGTAATTTATATCCTTGAAAGTTTTAAAGAACTGGTTTGGAAAATCATATGAATCAATTTATCTGGATCTAAGTGGTCCACTGTAAAATATAACAGAAAACTTATATCCTTCATTTACTTGTTCACTTTTCTCACTTACATTGTCCTTGAAAATCTTGCTCATGGCAGCAATCATGAGGGCCACCTCTTTATACCTATAGTCATGCTGGAAAGAACCATTGCCAATTGACTTAGATTTCCTAATAATGTCTGTACCGACCAGATGCAACCTGGCTCTGGCCACTACTCAGCAGGCTTGATATTTCTCCCTCATTGACTTCTTGGCTCTTTAATCTCAAAAACGTTCCAAATCCTTTTAGCCCAGAAGTTTTCAACTCTTTCTTTCAACCCTAGCTAATGCAGATCTCTGACTTCATTGTATATCTTGTGACAGTTTAGAGAGGGTTTCCCTGTATTGCAGTAATCCTTGTGTCTTCCTACCCCTTCATATACTCTTGGGACAGAAATTTTCTTGTCCAAAGTATTTTTTTATTTGATTTATTTGCATCTTAGAAGACTGAATACATTTTACTCCTGCAAGATTTACACCATAAATGCCATTCACCTGATTTTAAAATTCCATTCACTCGTACAATTAATAAATATTAATTAGGGCTTATAGCACTGGGATACTTTCTTGTATGGAGAAAAGACAGAGAATATATAAGAGTTTACAAGATTTAAATCAGGTGGTGGTAGTACATGCCTTTAATCCCAGCTCTCAGGAGACAGAGGCAGGCAAATCTCTGTGAGTTCAAGGCCAGCATGGTCTACAAGAGCTAGTTCCAGGACAGGCTTCAAAGCTACAGAGAAACACTGTCTCGAAAAATAAAAAAAAATAAAAAAAAATTTAAAAAGTTTACAAGATTTAATGGCTGTTCTAAATGTTGTATGTGACTTAAGAGAATTTTTAAATATTAATTCAGTGTTGGCTATACCCAAACATTGGCAAATTATTTAATATAGTCTTCTAGAAAATTTAATGTAATAAAATTTGTGTAGGTGGTTTTATGCTTGTATTAATTTCACAACTCTAACACTAGATGCATCAGTATGGATCTCCATGGCTTTCTGATTCCAGTACACCTATGGGAATGTAGACTTGAACCATCTAATTCAGATTGGAATATGGTGAAAGACTTCATGGATAGTTTTTCTTCATCATCTTCCTAATTGGTATTGGATTTAGACCCGAATGTACTTTGCATTGTATGTATAAGAAGCTACATGAAATAGGATGGAAGTTATTCACATTGTTGAATAAGAGTAGTATAGTATAAAGGAACATGAAGAGTCAAACTAGAGTGGTAGAAGTCTGTGATAGACCCTTACCATGTGACACTATGCTGAGCTTTAATTCCATATTAAAAGTAATTAGGAGCCACTACGATTAGAGTGGAATAACTTGCAAGATCAGACTTGCATTTTTTACTCATGATTCTACCTTGAATCAGGAAGGCGAGCAAATAAACAACAAAAATACCACCAAAGAAAGCAGAAATAGAAGCTTAACAATTGTTACACAGGTGAGAGGTGATTAATGAGAGTCATACCAAGCAATGGCATCAGTACCATATGGGCCTGGGGTTCCATTTTGGCTCCATTATCTACCAGCTGAGTGACTTCAGGCTTATTTGTAATCCTTATAACTTTAAGGTCTTAAGCTGTTATATGAGCAAATTTTTTTATAAATGTATTAAAATGAATGGATTGTATAAGTCACAAAATGCTTAACCTACTGCTAATATTTAAATATTTGGCAAACTAGTGATGGTAATACAAATGTTAAATCTACCTATCAAATAGGACAAACAGCCCTAAACACAGAGAAATAACTCAGCTTGTTAACTTAGAAATCAGGAATGTATATCACAGTTGATGGAGTAGTCTTTCTTACTGGGATGCAAAGATTTCAAGACACAAAATCTGTTTATCAGATAGGAAACAACCATCATCCCTAAGCTTTATGTCACACTAAAACTTCACAACGCCAGCTCATACTTGTAGGACTTCCCACACATAGGGCCCCTTTGTTAATAATCATCTTAGGAAAATGTCCAACCCTACTCCCAACATATATAATTGAACCCTTGGACTTGTTAAATATCCAATAACATTGAGAAGATCTTCAAACTTTTTCAGAACACTACCCAAGGTGAATTTAACAATATTGTATTAATGACATTATGATATATTTACTACCAACACAGAATCCCTATGGATTTCATTTCATTTTTTTATGAATATGTTCATGTCTCATCAGTGGGAAAGTCCTGGAGTCTCTGTGTAGGAGCAATGTTAAGGTTAGTACTAAAAGCAATTGTAAAGCCAAAGCAAAGAGCAGAAAAGTAAAATCTTACCATCTCCCTAGGACTAGAAGCTTGTGTACCTGGCAAATGGAATGATGTCCTAAAGATAAACCAATCCTTCAGCACCCAAGAGTTTGTCCAAAACAACTTTTTTTTCTTAAGTCTGGGAGTGAGATATCTTCACTTGACTGATTTACTGAATATCTATGGGAGTTTTGTCCCTGCTGTACCCAAAGAACACTTCAAATCACCATTCTGATGAATCTTCCAGTTCTAGATTGAGCAGGCTTGGTTCCTTTTGGCTCAGGCTTTTTCACTACACCAAAATGTGGACAAAGATAAATCTGTATAAATAAGAATAAAACGTTTAGTATTTAACTGACATCCATTGCCCATACCATGCCCAGTCCTCTAAGTGAAAAATTCTGAGGCGAATGCTAAGGCAAATTTCATGAGACAGTAGAGAAGAAAATTCGCTGTAAAGAGAATTTCAGAACTGTTATATTTAAAAAAAAAGACAGTGAGTAACTATAATCCCCATTGAACAATGAATTCTCCTAGTGTTCTGTATGGTAGACAAGAACCTGCAAAGTAAGAAGATGGAGCCAGAAAAGAGTCTCTGACACATAGGCAAGGAGACACAACACAGACAAAGACTATTGTTGTGTAGAGATGATTGTGGATACCACAGACATGGGAGTTGGGTGTTATGTTTTCATACATGGAGGAGGTGAAGATGTTTTCCAACTTTAAATATGATTTCATGGATTATAGATAGTGTCATTATTTTTCAAATACCCAACACTCAAATGAGTTCCAGGGATTTTCAGTGCATCTGCTAAATTTGAATCATCTTTGAAGTATTGCAAGAATACATATAGTAGGTATTGAGGTGTATGAATCTGAATTTTGACAATTCAAAGAAATGAAGTTTTGAAGTGAAACATGAGCTACTTTAGTGTAGAGACGGTTGGTAAAAACATAAGATGAGTGAAATATCCCAGGGAGACAAAGAGAGTATAAAGGAAGTTGAGAGTTGAGATTTCTTTGCCTTATAAAGACAAAATATAAAGTGACCATTACTAATATGGACATTTTCTCCTTGATTCTCACAATTAAAACATCTTTTTTCCCATCAAATGGGTATTTGCCCCAATTTTGTTCAACTATTGATTACTTCTTTATGTATGTCCAAATATATNATATAAACTGAAATTACACCATGTAATTAACCAGGTAAGGTTACCACCACAAAACTCTTACTGTGTGTTTACTATGTGCAAGATGTTGATTTTGGTCCTTTATGTGGAGTTCCATCTTGTCCTCAGGAAGCTCTTGCCTGAGTAGTAGCATCATCTTCACTTTCTTATGGAAAGAAATAGGTTAATAGAGTTTAAGAGAAAAAGGAGAGGAAAGAACTCAAAAATCTCACCCCTCTCCAAGTAACTATAGGCAGTAAATGGTTGCTGGGCATCTTGGTTTGGGTTTTTATTGCTGGGAAGAGACACCACAACCACAGAAACTCTTACAAATGAGAACATTTAGTTGAGGTGGCTTGCTGATAGTTTCAGAGGTCCAGTCCATTATCATCAAGGTGGGAAGCAAGATGGTGTGCAGGCAGATGTGATGCTGGAGTGGTAGCTGAGAGTCCCACATTTTCCAGGCAACAGGAAGTCGACTGGCATACTGGGCAGTATTCTGAGCATATGAGACCTCAGAGCCCACCCTAAATATTGAGTTACACCCTCCAAAAAAAAAAAAAACATACCCACTCCAGCAAAGTCACACCTCCTAATACTGCCACTTCATATGAAATTATGAGGCCAGTTACATTCAAACTACACATTGGAGGAACAGGAATCATGATTACTAGTATTGTATTTATTGTTAAGCTGTTCATGCTACACTACATAACTGTGATTCCATGCTAATGTAAGCAACTTAAACTCAGAGGATCAGAAGGAAAAGAAATGGAAGAACGAAGAAAAAGGAAAAAGGAATAACCTTTCTTTAGAAATATTATAAC
The DNA here is from genome assembly GCF_014885135.2 of Alexandromys fortis. Taxonomy (NCBI): domain Eukaryota; kingdom Metazoa; phylum Chordata; class Mammalia; order Rodentia; family Cricetidae; genus Alexandromys; species Alexandromys fortis. The sequence goes on along the minus strand of NW_026067903.1, from coordinate 13,805,005 downwards.
ATAAGAAAATGCCACTATATTTAAATTTATGAGCTAATAATATATGATTCAAGAAAGATTTTGTAAGAATATATTATTTCTAATTATATAATATATAATAATAGTTGATAATTATATAAATACAATGCTCTCAGTCCATACAATGCTAACGATATGGCATATTGCATATGATTTCAGGGCTGATGACTTGGTGTTAGATAACTATTTGGGTGGCTCTTTTCCCAGGAGAACTGTTTCTCCATTTCTCAGCATTTCTTAATACTTTGTCCAGGGTGGGGACTTTGTGGTATTTCCTTCATGCCCAAATGAACACAAGTGATCCCAACATGCATGCTAGTAATCTTTGTTTAGATTACCTAACAGCAGTAGTAAACATCAGACACTAGAATTGCTAGTAAAATATCTGTCAGTTTTTTCTTTTTACTCTGATTATATGCTTAATGCTACAGATCCACTATTTATGTTGTCATAATCTGTTTGAATTGTGTGTTGTAAACTTTAGAAAAAACACTCCAAAATACAAGAATGGCAGTTTTTTTTTTCATACTAGAATGCATTAAACTTTTACTGCAGAGTAAAGAGCTAGTGCATCAGAGCCAGTGGTTGATTGTTGAATCTGTTCATAAAACAAAACAAAATAAAATAAAACAAAAAATCAAAAACTAGTCTTGGATTCTCTGTACTATGGTTAAATCATCTCAAGTTGTCATATGTTAAAAAAAGCTAGTAAGAAACTCATAATAACGTTCGGTGTGACTTCTCCAAGTCCTAGGTGTAGTGGAAAGAATCCTCTAAGAAAAGTATGGAAGTAGATCTTTAACTTTGAACACATCTAGGGACCTGAAGCTGTTGATGCATGGTGAATGATCTTTCTGACTACAATGAAATTGACTTAAAAGGCCCAATAACCTATGTATGTGTATATGTGTGTGTGTGTGTGTGTGTGTGTGTTAGGGATGTGTGTATGTATACCATATACACATTAGTACTTGTTAGTTGCACATATATGTATATATATATATATGCATACGCACAAGCACACACACACACATATATACACATACACACACATAAATATGTACATGTAGAGGACAGAATTCAAAAGTGTGGAGTCTCTCATTCATCTCCACCTTTAGTTTTTGAAACAGGATCTCTACTTGAACCTGTTCTCAAGTAGAGATCATTTTGCTTAGGTTCCTTGGCTGATGACGTTAAGTTCCTGCTTCTGCTCTACCCAAATTCTAGGTTTTGAAGATGTGACTGTCGCATGTGTGTGGAGACCTGTGGGTTCTGGAGAGCTGAGTTCACCTCCTCATGTTTGCACAGCAGGCACTATACAGATTGCAATCTCTTCAGCTTCGGGAACTATATTTTTTGATATAAAATTTAATGCCAATAATTTGCCCATTTTGTTTGGGAGTTACCAAAAATAAGAAAAGCCCTTTACCCCTTGCATCCTTTCGTGTAGAAGCAAATGCTTCCCAAACAGTACTGTTACATTTTGCTAACAATTTTCTAAATGTAGTTAATAAACACTTTTGCTAATAACTATAAGGCTTTAATATACCATCATACTTACTGAATATTAAACTTTGTAACTAACACACTCAGGTTATCTAGTACCCAACATTCACTAAGAACAGCTGCAGTGGTAAGTGACTTAAATGAACATTTAAGAAAGTTTCACTCTGCCCATGTATGGAAACTCTGACCGATGACTTCAGAACTGTTGTTAACATTTAGCACCTTCACTTACTTGATGTTCATTTGAAAGGAAATCTCTTAGGCTGTTAATTATAAGAATGACAGCCTGGAGCAGAGTGAAATATCTATATTTTTTCCTAACAATTAAACACCTTTGATTTTAAGGTCAATGTCTTCAGTTAAGTCTTTGAGAGCTGTTAAAACACTGTTCATGTCTCTTCAATTACTCTGGATAGACATTTAAGGCTCCACAGGGAGAAACTGTGTTTCCAATATCATTGGATGTACAGCTCCCAGTTTTAATCCTCTCACTCTTCACATATATTCCTTACAGTAAAAATCTGCCCTGGAGGGAAGGATGCATAGAGAACAATGGGCCTCACATCTGTGAAGGCTCTTGAATAAGCACCAAAATGGTAACACCAAATCCACTGAACCCTCAGGGTATTTCACCTAGTGATCTGGGGTAGATCCTACAGGTGATTTCTCAGGTGATCAACATCCTGCAGATGTTGATGCTGAAGTGGTTGCTCTGGGGGGGGGGGGCGGTCACACTTTAACAACTAGTAGCATTACTACAAATCTATCCAATTGGCTGTATAGGTTAAAAAGTATCTAAAATTGAAGATGTTTTGAAAGTCATACAAACAGATGTGAAATGTTGAAGCTGGTAAGAAAGGTTTTTAAGAAAATCTAAATTTATGAGGATGTTTATTCCTTTAATTTCAGTATTTTCAAAAATTATTTTATCTCACACAAGTTGATCATACACAGTTAACATGTTGAAGATTTCTTCAAATATACAGAAGTGCATTCACGTCTTGGGACTGGACAATAGCAGCTTTATAGTATTGCTCTAACAGGTTTTGAGTGACACAGTCAAGGTGTTTGGGAGTGAGCCTTTTTTTCTTAAGAGAAAGTTAAAATCTGAACAGACTGAAAAATAAACCACTCTGTTTTTGATCCAAAAAATAGGGAAAGACACAGAGAAAATCCTTTCTCTTTGACCCTGGATGAACAACAAACATTAACTTGGTTGGGACTTATCAGAGAGAGATTCGAACATTGAATTATTGGTACAGATAGCAAAACCTGAACTGCAGTGAGTCACTAAGGGCTCAGTGTTGACAACTCTTCACATTGCAACTCTAACTAGCTGAAAAACTGAGGTATGGAAGGCAGTCACAGTATGATCACATAGCTTTTTATGAGCTCTACCATATTTCTCTAGGGGACACTAGATAAAAAATAAAATGATTTTTGGAAGGGACAGGGAAAAGATACCCACTCTCAAAAAAGCTCAGATCTTGTTTTCTTAGATGATAAGATGGTTTCTAGCTCCGTCGAAATAGTTAACTAGACATAAATCTCCTGAGGAGACTGAATGAATTATAACAGAAAATATGCAAATCTAGTCTGGTCTAGCTCTGTATATGAAAAAAGGAAATACTTACTTATTGTGGTGGGATATTTTTACACTGTGTGCAGATATGTCACTGTTATTGGTTTAATAAAGAGATGAATGAATGGCCAATAGCTAAGCAGGAGGATGTGTAGGTGAGACTTTCTGGAAGAGAAAAAAAATTGTGGGTTGACAATGGGGCAGGGTTACTAGGCAGAGATAGTGAGGAAGCAGGAGGTGCAAAAATGACAGAAAGGTAAAAACCCACAAGGCAAAACATAGATCAATATAAATTGGTTAATTTAAGTTATCAAAGCTAATGGGACAAATCTCTGTTAAGGCATAGCTTTCATAAGTAATAATAAGTCTCTGTTATTATTTGGGAGCTGGCTGGTGGGACAGAGAAAGACTCCTTACAACCTATAGTCCATTCTCCTTATATTTTCTTTCAAAAGAAGGAGAAAATATGATAATCACTTGTATGTTGCTGATAGTCCCTAAACAGAAGTTCACCAAAGTATGAGATCAAACTATACACTTATGAAATGCTTTGCCTTCCTCATCTTGCCAACAGATGTGCCTAATTAATTTCTGTCATTAGTTTTTGATATTACAATAGAAGTACATCATTTTCCCTTCCCTTTCCTCCCTCCAGACCCTCCGAGTACTCCCTTTTCACACTATCCTGAGTGAGGTGGAGGCACACAGGCCAGTTCCATAATTAACATTTGAGCTCATTCTTATGCAGTGAGAAAGGAGGGAGGAAATCTTGTTCAAATAAACAGAGAACTAAGGTAAACGGACTAAGGCAAAACATTATTGTCGCTAACTAAGGCTAAACATTGTTGCTAACTAAAGCGAAACATTGTTGCTAGCCAAGGTGAAACATTGTTGCTAGCTAAAGGTGAAACATTGTTGCTAACTAAGGCGAAACATTGTTGCTAATTAAGGCAAAATGTTGCTAATTAAAGTGAAACATTGTTGCTAACTAAGGTGAAACATTATTGCACTCAACTTTTTCTTTTTAACTTTGGGTAGGAGAATGTTCATGAAAATAAAAAAGAAAACTTCAAAACCTTTACACTCTGTTTCAAATTTCTGGCATCTTTTCTTTTGTCAGACACACACACACATTTCTAAGCACATCAATATAACAAATTTAGTACATATAGTGATTCTTATATGTTTTTGTTTTCAGGGTTGAGCACTGAATATTTGATAAACAATTGGTGTGCTTTACCTGGGAAGACAATAGATTTTATTCAGCTGTAAAGAATGTTGTCAATCAAGTTTGACTGGTATGGAGAGGTGGGGGCAATGGGAGGGATATTGGTAGTGGCAAGGTTTAGACATGGATGAAATGAGAATGAGGGTGATAAGATGGGATAAGAACCAATTAACAAGTATGTAGAAAGGAGTCCAATGGAAGCACACTACTTTGTAAGAGAAACTGGCTTACAAAGTTAATGCGCTGAATTAGTGGATCCACACAGGACAGGATTAGTGAGGAAGAAAGGGGAGGGCAAGAGGGGAGGGGACTTAGGAATGGCAGGAAAAAAAGTGAGAGGCTAGAGAAGGGGAGAAGAGGGGAGGGAAGTGGGGAGAAAGTAGGGACAGGGACCGAGAATAATTACCTGATCTCACTCTTTCTTGCTTTACTCAAGAAAAAACTCATAGTTCTATGGCAGGAACTGATTTTGAAAGACGTTTTTATGACACTGAAAAAGAGAACTGAAACTGTTTGAAAGAAGACTAGAAACATTTGAATGAACTATCTGGTTAAATGTTTGCACACGTTGAGGGTTTGAATGAATATGAGCAGATGAAGTAAAGTCAGACTTTATGCAATCTTTGTTACTTTCATTAAAATGTAATTATATATCTTCATAATATTCAAACTTCTCCCATTCTTTTATTGTCCTCTTTCTGACCCTGTGTGACACGGTTGCTTTCTGTACATGTCTTATAATTGAAGAGATTCACATTATTGTTTTATCTTTATCTTGTCTCTCTTTTTTTAATCTACCCAACTGGTTTCTCTTCCTGTGTCTACATTTCCTTTTGTCCTAAGGATATGAATACATAATTCCTTAAACCCCCCACCTCACACTAGAGTCTTTCCAGTATTCTATGTCAAATTTTAAACCATAAACTTCAGAGAGAAACATAGTTCAGCCCATAAGAGATTGGATTAATTTGTGAGTACTCATTTCCTGATTGGGATGGGCACATTGTGCTTATGGGAGAGAACTCTCCAAATATTCACTTCTGCTGTTTCTTAAAAGTATAATGCTGCTCACATGAGAAGAAATAAGATAAAAGCTGAATGTGATGTGTGAAAAAGCAGCAGTGTGGAGCAATTGTGTTACTCACTGTTTTAACTCGGAGCATAATTGAGGCAGGTGGAACCATTTTTTCTGACTATGAAAGAAACCTAGGTAGATAAACAGAACCATACAGGGAAAAAAAAAAAAACCCTATAAACAAAGCTCTATCTCAGAACACAAGAAAGTTGGAAGGGTTTCGATGCCTGGGATATAGACTTTTCCTGGTGTTATGGTATCTTAGGTAAATAATTTTGATTGATAAGATATACAGTTATGATGGCCATGGATAAATTGGGAATATTAAAGTAAAGCATACAGTAAAATCATTTCTTGAAGTCAGAAGTTAATGTGTTATTAATTGACAATTGGTGACAATTGAGCATTTGACAGTTGATATGGAGCAAATGCATTATTTTCTTAATAAATAATCTTTTTCTCTTTTAACATAGCCATCAGGTATTTAATTGTGTGCATTATAATTAAATGATCAGTGTCTAGCCCCAGTATATGACATACTAGAGAGAGTATAGGACAAACTTTTTATTTATTTATTTGTTTATTTATTAAAGGTTTCTGCCTCCTCCCCACCACCGCCTCCCTTTTCCCTCCCCCTCCCCCGATCAAGTTCCCCTCCCTTGCCGCCCAAAGAGCAATCAGGGTTCCCTGCCCTGTGGGAAGTCCAAGGACCACCCACCTCCATCCAGGTCTAGTAAGATGAGCATCCAAACTGCCTAGGCTCCCACAAAGCCAGTACGTGCAGTAGTATCAAAAACCCATTGCCATTGTTCTTGAGTTCTCAGTAGTCCTCATTGTCTGCTATGTTCAGCAATTCCAGTTTTATCCCATGATTTTTCAGACCCAGGCCAGCTGGCCTTGGTGAGTTCCCAATAGAACATCCCCATTGTCTCAGTGTGTGGGTGATCCTAGAGAAGCTAAATAAGAAGGTGAACCCAAAGAAAAACATACAGGCATCCTTCTGAATATTAACTTTCATCAGGCGATGAAAGGAGACAGAGACAGGGACCCACATTGGAGCACCAGACAGAAATCTCAAGGTCCAAATCAGGAGCAGAAGGAGAGAGAGCACGATCAAGTAACTCAGGACCGCGAGGGGTCACCCATACACTGAGACAATAGGACAAACTTTTTAAAGCGAAGGGCTTACTATCCAGAAGTGAAATCTTGAAAAAAATGTTGGTTCTTGAACACTTTAAAACAAAGTCAAATTAAATATGGTTTGTAATTCAAAGGAAACATGGGACACAGAAGATGAGAGAGGATTACTTCTTCTTTTTCAGGTAAACTCCAGTTTTTTTATGTGTTAACGTCCATTTAAGTCCATGTCGTAACTGCATAAGACCATATCACTAATTTGTAGATAATAAAGAAATTTTATAGTTATAGACCCCTTGGACTTTAGAAATCTAGGCAGCCTCCTGGTACCCTAGGGTCTGAAGACATCCCTCATTAATTGATAAAGCACAGTACTCACACAGTGAAACTCTTGCATCACAGCAAATCTGTTTGGCACAGCAAATCTAATGTCTATGTTTGTGTTCCACTAACTCTTAGGCATTTTGTACTCGTATCAATGCCTTATATGTAAGAATTTGCAACAATTATCTTACAAATGGGAGACAATTAAAAAATACAACTAAAGACTCTGGAATCTTCAGAGTTTTTCCACTTAAAGACTTACTTATACAGTAGATGACACTTGAACTGATATTTAAATGATGAATGGTTTGAAATGACAGAGAAAGAAGAATGGGGTTTGAGAGAGAAGGATCAGTGTTATACAAAGCCCCTCAAAGGTAAGGAGTGTGGTCAGGTGACCTCTGTTAATTGGATCAAGAATAAGTGTATTTAGCTTATTATTCTGGAAGTATTAAAAGAAAAATTGGTGCCATGTTTGGAAGATAAGACTATTTTGTGCATAATCAACTTTATGATATAGGACATGATGACCAAGCTTGTTCAGAACATCCTGTGCTCCCTCCCATGTAGCTGCATTTGTCTTCCTAACCTTATCCTGCCCTTATACACTCCAACATTCAGATCTAGCTAAAGACATACAGTGTCCCAGCCCCATCTGATGAGCCACACTTATAGCATCCTTAACATCTAGGCTTGGGGTAGACACACATCCTGTGCACCAACCCAACACCTTGTATCTACCTGGCCTTATTATGCTTATACCATATCCCAATCTTCTTGTCCCACCTGGCCTACATATAATTTTCTCCAATCAGTCCTGGTGAATCCCACTGTATCTATTTTACCTACAATCATTATTGCCAGACTTCCTCCATGTACTACAACCAGAGCTCTGATTCAGACTGGTAATCCCATCTCTGATGTGGGAGTGTCATATATCCGTTGCTTTCATTGGTTAATTAATAATGAAACTGCTTGGCCTGATAGGTTAGAACATAGGTGGGTGGAGTAAACAGAACAGAATGCTGGGAGGAAGAGCAAGTGAGCTCAGACTCCATAGCTCTCCTCTCTGAGGCAGACGTGATGAAGCTCCGACCCAGGATGGACGTAGGCTAGAATCTTCCTGGTAAGTGCACCTCATGGTGTTACACACATTAATAGAAGTGGGCCAAGCAGTGTTTATATTAATACAGTTTGTGTGTTGTTATTTTGGGTAAAGCTAGCCGGTGGCTGGGAGCCAGGTGGCAGGAACGCAGCCCACAGCTCCCCTCAACACATCTCTCTCCTTTCCTACCCTCCATGATTTTATTGACATTTAATGCATTTCTTTATGGGGTTTCCAGTCCCCTAAAATTAGGAAAAACTGAATGCTGTTTCAGTAATAGCCATGGTTTACAAATAAGACTTAGACATTTAACAAGACACTTAAATGTCTCTCTCTAGACCTGTAGCTAATGAGATAGATTTAGAACATTTTTCTGGCATGGCTTTGCTGACCAGCATAAAGAAAACTTTGGGTCATAATACATTTTGGGTAAAGCATACTCATCGTCTAATCTTAAAATTTGCTTCCAGTTTCAGGAAGAGAAAAGTATACCATTATGTTATTCATGAAAATGCTCCAGTGCTTTATTTTTAAAATCCCTGCTTCCAAGAGTGGCTTAATAATACAGGACTTTAAGAAATGCCATCTATATCCTTGAACTGGCAAAGCCAGCTCTAGTGTGGCAGCTACTACAATTATAGACATAAAGACTAGATGAAGATAAGGGGCTTCTGAGTTGATCACTTTGTCCTTCTTCCTTTATTGGAATGGTGATGAATGTTCCAGAGAGTGTCAAATGCATTTGGCCTTCTGCATTTTACCATTCATTCAAGGGTCAGGAACTCCTGGAACTGTTCTGTGCCACTTTAATATAGTTCCATGGTATATAGTCCACCCTTAAAAGCATTTTCAAAAAAATATTATTAATGACAGTTATTGCAACCAAGTTTTATAAACTCTATACAGGTAAAAAAATACACTGTCACTATACTTAGTTCTTTAATAATTACAGAAATAACAATATATGAGTGGAAGTTTCAGTTGTATGTGTTCAGTAAAAATAATTTAAATGTAAAAATCAGTGAAGTTATAGGACTTACTAATGAAAAGATTGATACACTGAATAATTATGTATTTTAATGTTTTCTACTGTCACTGCTTTCCATGGTAGGAATCTGTACTTTCTTTCCAGAATAAACAAGAAGCCTAGAAACATGACTAGGTAGTTATAAATTAATTTAGCTTCAGTAAATTGACTGAAGCTTAAAACAGCATGTGCTAGCTAAGTGCTTAGTAAGTGCCACAAACCGATGCTATTCCCATGGAAATACCTATTAAGTATTATTAGTCTAATTTTGCAGGTAAGGGAACTGAGGCCTGAAGGAGCTATATATCCCACCCAAAGTCAGACACATCTGATAATTGTCAGAATCAAGGTTTGAATCCTAGCAATCTGGCATTGGAATCTGTGTTTTTAACAACTGTGCAATATTCATTTGCTTCTCTGAACCTAGAAACAGTGGAGACTGTGCATGCCAGTGTGAGATGCCAGAAGTCAGTTCCAAGTGGCACAGAGTGCAAGAATTGTCAGCTGTTAAGGAGCTCAAATAAATTGAAGCTGCTACTACTTTATAGTGCAATGAGGACACAGAGCAGAATCCAGATCTATGTGATCCCTGCCTTCCCAGAGCTTTACTGCAAGAATTTTTAAATATTGAAATGAAAATTTTGTGTATACGAGTGTTTTGTTTGTATGGATATCTGTGAACTACTTGGGTGACTGGAGCCCAAGGAAGCCAGAAAAGTGTGTATACCATACAGTGTGAATTACACACAGTTGTGAGCCATGTGGGTGCTGGGAATAGGATCTAGGTCCTCTGGAAGAGCAGTTGGTGCTCTAACCTTTAAGTTCTCTCTCCAACCCTAGTGAGCCACATTTAATCAAGTTCCTACATAAATCCATTTCTCCTGAGAATCAGTTGTTTTATAGTAAAAAAAATGATGACAAGAAATATGTACTCTAAAGGCTTGACTTTTTCGGTAAACACTTCCACATCATTTTTAAAGGGTTTATTTCACCACATTGGTGGCTAAGCGTCAGAGTATGTGAAGAGCTGTTCATGAATCTAAATGAAATTAAAGGACAAACTCGCTAACTCATCTTAAAATTGTAACTATTTAAAAATGGTAATTAACTTATCCAAGCCCCATTAGTTTAGTTTTTCTTATTCAACTGTCTTGACCCAAGCATTCAGAAGAAGGTTATGTATCTAACAGATATTCTCCTTCTCGATACCCATGCCCTGCCTTTTGCTAAATAACATTGAATATCACCTGTGCCCCTTACTATTATTGTCCTTATTTAATCACTAATAGCCTTTTGCTTCTTTTCAAGAACTTTAGCCATTGGCTAGAAAGAACCATTGCTCCAGGGATGAAGATGAACATGAGTCATGTTTCTTTCTCCTAATCAGTGTGGAGCCCAGATCCCATGATGCCCCTGAATATAGCCATTAGCATCAGTGCAAAAAGAAATGTCTCAGAGCTTTCATGTTCAATGGCAAGAGTTGATTTTGTTTCAAAAAAAAAAAAAGTCTGCCTTGCTCCTGAACATTCATAAAAGCTTGAACCTTTAGTGTTGCTTGGGGTCTATGAAGTCATCCAGCCCGTCCCCTCCTTTCATTGGTTAAAAAGGAAGGTCTGAGCTTTTAAGTGAATAACAGAGATTTTAGGAACACAAAGAAATTGGGATCTCAGAGAAGCAGTTGTGCACACTTAGAACCGTATATGCAGAGCAAATGACCCTGATAATGCATCACTTCTTAAGTGCGCATGTGCAGTATGCCTACTATGGGCCAAACTAAGCTTATGTTCCCTACTTAACATTTCACTTCCAGCCATCCTAAGTTATATGGTATTGCTTGTATTTTACAAATAAGAAATAGGATGCACAGAAATGTTAACAGCTCATGAGTCTTTTTACAGGCATTAAGGGGGCGTGATGAACTGACAGTTTGGGCGCAGGAGTTTCTGAGTTCATACCATTCTCTCTTAGATTTGTAAGAGGAATTTCTTTTTACTAGTCATCTCAGGATTTTTGGCGAGCTTCTTTTAGTTTTTGTTTAGAAATGGTTTCACTCTTGGCCTTTTGTTACACAACATCCCTACTCTTTAGATAAAGCACTGGAAAACAAAGAAACAGCAGGGACAAACACCTTCAGAGTATTTATTTTAGGTGTGCATGTAAAGAGAAAACGGTAAATAAATTATAATCATAAAACTGACAACTGAAATATAGGTATAGATGCTAAAGTTTATTCATTCACACAACAAATCTTTACTGAACTGCTACTCTGCCCAATGATCTCAGCTAGGTTATTGCACTCAACAAAATAACACAGATTCCTTCTATTGATATAGCATATAAACCTGAGAAGAACACACAATAAAAATCAGTACTAGGCTTGGTGTTGTAGTAACATGTGGGGATAACTATATTTTGAAGGACAAAGAAGGGACTGAGATTTGGGGTGGGGATTTTAGGAGAAGTTGGTATTATATGATTATATGTGTGTTGTTCTGATAGGAGCGGCAGGGCTGCATCCCCTGCACCTGGCCGCCTGCATGGCTAGCTTATGCCCGAAATAATTACATGGAAACTGTATTCTTTTAAACACTGCCTGGCCCGGCTAGTTCCAGCCTCTTAATGGTTAGCTCTTACATATTGTTCTAACCCATTTCTAATATTCTGTGTAGCCCATGAGGTGGCTTACCAGGGAGGATCTTAACCTGCATCTGTCTGGCGTGGGAGAATCATGGCAACTCCTGACTAAACTTCTTTCTCCCAGCATTCTCTTCTGTTTACTCCACCCACCTATGTTCTAACCAATAAAATGGGCCAAGGCAGTTTCTTTATTATAATTAACCAATGTCCTTCCTCCATCAGTGTGTCATGTAAGAAACCAAGGAGAGCTGGGCGGTGGTGGGATACGCCTTTAATCCCAGCACCTGGGAGGCAGAGGCAGGAGGATCTCTGTGAGTTCGAGGCCAGCCTAGTCTGCAAGAGCTAGTTCCAGGACAGGAACCAAAAGCTACGGAGAAATAAAAAAAAAAAAAAAAAAAAAAACAAAAAAAACAAAAAAACCAAGGAGAGTATGTTTGAGTCTTTTCATAATGTTAGGACACCAGAGTCTGTGTTTCTAATACAAGGAACCTAACAAATGTTGTAGAGAAGAAACTCCTGCTGACAGTCAGGGAGTTGTGAGTCACAGGGGTCAGAGCAAACCTAATGCATAGGTCAAAGGGCGTCAAAGGGCAGGTCTGGGTTCAGTTCAAGGAAGAACTGGATGGATGGATGCTAGATATAGACTGGTGAACAGGAGAATGAAAGTATGTCATTGAGTAAGATGCAGCAACAGTAAGCGCCATGCCAAGGAACAGTTAGCAGAAGGCAAAAGAACTCAAGCAAGAGTCACTGAGTTACACCATATCCACATTATGTAAAATTCTGGAGAAACAAGGAACCTGAGTGTATTGAGGAGGAGAAGGGGTTGATTCACTTTGAAGAAGGCAGGTGGCAGGTTAAGTAAGCTGAAACAGAACAATAAATTTGGGGTTAGCCCATGAGTTATATAGGGTGAATATGAGCTAGCTCCCAGATAAGTGTTGTGTTGAAGTGTTTGTCTCTAGGGTGTCAACTTAGTCTTTGAGAGAAGTTAGAATAATGTGGATTCATCAATAGGTAATCCATTGATAGTTTCACTATTTGGTGGTATTATTGGGAGGTGGGACCTTGTTAGAGAAAAAGGCATTTGGATTATTTTCTTAGGGCTCATGTGCACGTGGCCTTAAACTTATTCATATTATAGTAGTCGCTATATGAATATGAAGAGCTTCTACTCCAACAGGCTCTAATCACCATGGTGTTATATAGGTCTTACGTCAGAATGAGCTGAGCATGGACTAACAGCTCAGAAACCATCCGCTAAAATAACACTTTCATCCAAACTGTTTGTCACAGCAAAAGAAAACTATTTAACAGAACAGATCCTGGTCACAGTGACATGTCTTATTCTTGGAGAAAGAACGGTAAGAGGGAAAACGCAGGGGGTTGACTTCAAAAACGGAGAGCTGAAGACAACAAACACAGCAACCTGGAGGAGCATAGCTGTGGGGAAACAAAAGTAATAGTTTCAGTTCACAGGGGAACACGTTTAAATAAATGGCGTGCTTTTATGATTCGGGGGAACGAGAGTTGCAGAGCTGAAAAGAAAGCAATACTTTTAGAAGGTAGAGAAAAGAAAGCTATATAATAAGAAAAGGAGTGATTAAATGAAAGTTTTCTGGAAGACAAAAGGGAATGATTAAATATTTCTAATTTGAATTTTCGAATAATGTTTTAAAGCTATATTCCTGACATAAGCCGTAGCTTGAGTGTCAATGTTTTGTTGACAATATTGGACAAAGTAACACTCCTGGAGGGGTGGTGTATTTAAGAAAATTGGATCCTAGTGACCCCAGTAGCAAATTGAGGATTGGTGGTTGTGTCACCAAACACATTCAAATAACATAGAACTATTTTTTGTGAATTCATTGTATCTTAACTTCCAGAATTGGACTTGTGATAATGAAGCTCAGGAAGAATACAAATTCATTTATTTAAATCAGGTACAATCTCTACTGACTAAGCCTAGGAACATTATCAGGTTTTATCTTTTGGTTCCTTCCTTTTTATTCCTGGTTTATCTTCCCTTTTTTCCTATATTCTTCAACCTCTTTGAACACCGTTATATATAATTATTTTAATGTGGGTTTCCTTAGTTACAGTCATACCAAATCATTCCTTCATAAAAGCATTCTCAGGTCACCTTGATCAAATTACAGATGCACCAAGAACACCTCTTAAATCAAATGATTTAGACAAATGTGCTGATGATTATGCTTATTCTACATTTTGAAACGCTCTAATTAATTTATCATAGCATAACTTTTACTTCAATACTGGAGGAACTTTATATTCTACAATGCAACTCATGAGCTCGGGTATGATTTTAAAAGAGAAACGAAACTGAGTATTTTATGTGTCAGTCATTCAAAAAACAGGTGCTAATATTTTTCAGATGTCAAAAAAAAACCATTTTTAGATATTCAAGTAAGACAATTAGACATGTAGTTCAGGTTACACTTACTAAGTGAGACACATTAGAAAATTGTCATGCAGAAAGCAGCACCATTTCTCAGTTTAGTGTTGATATTGGCCAGAGACAGGAGGGGACAATAGCTTTGAAATAAAGAAAAGCATTTCCAAAAGCAGTGTATGGGAGAGATTTGGTGATTCTATCTCCTAATACACAAACCATCATTTATTCCACTTTGTGTTCCAAGAATTTTCCTTTTTCTTGAACTCTGCATGTGCTTGTTAATTATTTGGTCTGCCCACCATAGCTCCTTAAAAGGCAGAAGAACCACAGACTCCACCCAGGTGGATTCCATCTCTAATAAATATAGCCTGCTTCAAAAGCCTCACCTGTATTCCCACTAATACCTCAGTGGCTTTACTAAAACAAATACAAAGCAGGCAAGCAAGCAAGCAAACAAACAAAAACAAAATTAAACCTGTAAAAGGTCTTGTGATTGACTATAGTGCTAATGCTATGGAGCTAGGGTTTTGCTACTGAGAAGGGAAGGAGAATTGAAGGTTTTTTTTTTTTTGTTGTTGTTGTTGTTTTTTTTTTTTTTTTTGATTGTCAATGTATGTTTACTGTGATAGGACCAGGCCATGTGTACCCAATGGGACATTTTATTAGAGCTAACTCAACATAAGGATCTTGGAAGAACTCTTTTTATCAACTCCAAGAAGATATTTAAAGAATGTGTGTGAGTTTCTTAGGGATGGTAAACTTAAGGAAGAATATTTTAAAATCTTTTTTTTTTTTTTTTTTTGAGACAGGGTTTCTCTGTGGTTTTGGAGCCTGTCCTGGAACTAGCTCTTGTAGACCAGGCTGGTCTCGAACTCACAGAGATCCGCCTGCCTCTGCCTCCCAAGTGCTGGGATTAAAGGCGTGCACCACCACTTTAAAATCTTATGATCTGTGCACTAGTATTTTAATTTTATTTCTACTATTTTGTGTGTGTGATTCTAAATTTACTCAAAACTGTCCATGTGGTTTCAGTCATTTACTTATTTAACTTGATTTTAAGAAATGTAGCTCCAGATATTGATGGGTTATCTGCAAATGAATTTTTACATGCAGAGTGGTTTTCTTTTTATTCATTTATCTATTTTCCTGGTTAGTCTAGTAATGCCTTTTCCCTAGACTTATACTGTGTATTTGGTAATATAAATAATTCACTTCATATATAACTTTCCATACACTGTTTTTGCTTCGTCATGCTAAATTTTACTATACAAGTTTGTTGATATTTTATGTAGTTCATCTTTTCTAAATTCAAATGATTTATAATGCTCCAGCATCTATAATTTTTAATTTGCCCCTTGAAAGTTTGTTTTCTTTATAGTCTTCTTCCAAATGAAAGAAAATAAAATTTCTACTCAGATGATTCTCAAAATTTTAGTGGTTTACTAGTTTGCCTGTTGCATGATAGTAGCAATTCCATAATCTTCCATTCTTTTGTAAGATAAAATAATAAATGCATAAGTAGAAACTTAAAATCCAATGTTATACTTTTCCATTTAATACTTAATGATTACCCATGCTGTTATTAGAATACTAATACTGTACAGAAAATAAATAATGCTAACAATTTTACTGCATAGCATCAGAATATTACAAAGCATACAAGTAAAGAATGAATGCAGAATGATAAGGGTTGTGTGGGATACCAACTACCATTATAGTTGAATGTTGGAGTGGTGGCTGCCCCAATCAAAACAGTGGTTATCAAGGCTCACAGCCTTTTGGTCCCAACCCAGGAATAAATATGCACAGACACCAGGGCCTTAGCTGGTAAGATCTAGAGATTTTTCAGATGACTGAAAATCAGGTAAGACTGAACATCACGGTAAAGACAGCAATTCTTGGGGGCATACAGCAGAGTGGATCAGGAGTTTCTCAAGAAGAGAACACAACAACAGGGACAGCACATGGTTTGCAATGTGTCCCCGTCACTAGGAGAGGCAGAATGAAGTCAGTCTTATGCATGTATATGTGCATGTAAGGGATATCCCCAGTGTAACAAATAAGACTGAGATTATTACATAGGCCTGATGTGGGGTGTCCTTCTCTATATGTGTTGCTTTAATTGGTTGATGAATAAAGCTGTTTCAGCCAATGGCTTAGCAGAGTAAAGTCAGGTGGGAAATTCGATTTGGAGATATAGAGAGAGAGTAGGCCCAGTCAAGGAGATGCCATGTAGCTGCCTAAGGAGAAAATGCCAGAACATTACTGGTAAGCCACAGCCACATGGCTACACATAGATTAATAGAAATGGATTAACTTTAATGTAAGAGACAGCTAGCTAGGAATACACCTAAGCCATTGGCCAAACGGTGTTGTAATTAAAATAGTTTCTGTATTATTTGGGTCTGAGCAGCCAGGAAATGAAAGCACAGTCTTCATTTACATAGGCCAGACTCTCTCAGATTGTGCTCACAGGCATTTACAATCCTCCATTTATTACATCCTGTAATTTATAAAAAGATATGCTTGGGAAATACTGTTTGTTACACTATTTTTGTTCAAAAAGTTTTGAATAGAGCATCAACACTTTGTGTTTTGTGTGTTTCAAAATCACTATTTTTTGTTTGTTTTTCAGTTTTGTAAAACTAAAAAGTTGGTAGTATTGGAATTCAGAGAACAGTTCAAAAGCTGTTGGGATCAGTCCACAAAGTAGAATTCTTAGTAAAGAATTCTAAGTGGAGAACTGAGATATTTTCAAATAATCAAGTATCAAAACATGATGATTGTATTCCTTGGAAACATGCTTCTCTTGAAATAGGGAAAGACAGATGTCCCTTAGCAGAGATAAAATTCTCCTGATGTAAGATATTAAAGATGAAAAGCAAATATTTTAGTTTAAAACAAAATTCCACCTGAAAACATTTGACTAGAATGCAATTCAGTGAGGGAATAGGATTATTCAACACATAGTTCTTAAATGTCTCAGCATCATGCTAATTTAATCAGAAGGATAGTATCAGTATGAACTTGAGAACATGGTATACATCACGAGCTTATCAGATTACAAAGAATGCCACCGGAGAAATAACATAAAAGTGAGCATCAAGTTGAGGACTCATGGGTTTTCCCCTGTCCATTTTGGTGTGTCTTTGTTATCATCATTGATCATATCACTTTTGGGTAGTCATATTGCTGAGACTATGGATGTAGATCTGCCATTACTAGAGATACAATCTTCTTAATCCTCTGGTTCTTACAAATCTTTCTGTTCTTGCTTCTGCAAGGGAAGCAGGGTATATCAGAAAGTTTGATGGGAAGGGAGGCGGTGAGAAATGATGTAATTGTATTATAATAACAAAAATTAAAAAAAAAAAGGACTTTAAAAATCAACTCATACAAAACCTGGTGTCTTAGGAGCCAGAAGATGATTCAGGAACAATTTCTGCAACACGTGTGATCAGACATGAAAAGAAAGGCTTTACAGCATGGAGAGCAACTTTTGTATGTCACCCGGATAGAGTGTGCTTACTTTAAAAGTACAATATGGAAGGATTAAGAATGCATACGTCTTAAAATTTATTTATGAGCATCTTCCCATTTCCTTTTTTAAACATCAAATTGCTTCTCTCTCTGCATCATACTTCCAAAAGGTTCCAGCAATAGAGATGACAATTAGGTGTTTGTGTCAAAGTAGCAAGTTAAGATGAATGATTATCAAGAAGAGTCAGCGTTCTGTAAGTTTCATTAGGCACAAAAAGCTGAATCCAAGTATTCAGCATGTGAAGTGTGCATGCGATTCTCATATTTAGTGGCTCTGTAGATTGCTTAAGTATCTGCGTGTTGCATTTGACATAATAAAAGTTTAAGTCAAGATTTCTACTCTTTATACACGTCATACAAATGTCATACACATTAATCTCTAAGCAAAAGCAAGGTTACTATGTACCATTAAAAACTTCAATATAAGCCAATAACTTCTTTCAAATACTAACAAATAAGTCCTACAACATGATAGCATTAACACAGTGAGTAAGAATGTGTGTTCTAACACAAATATCCTTGACTATCTAGTGACTACATACAGTCCAGCGATGCATGCGAAATGCTGGGTGTTCTATTTCATTTTCTTTTCTTGCTTTTCTGTTGATCAAAAGAAGAAACAGGCAGTTCTCTGAAGAAGCTAAGACCCATCTGCTTGTTTTATTTTTTATGATTGAAAGTTTCAAATTAATATTCAGACAATTTGTATAGCTGATCTCAAAGAACTTTGATTTTTAGATTTGGCACGGAGAAGAGAGTTAAAAAATCCAGATTCTCAACTTATTTTTGCTAAAGTATTGGATGATGTATCATCAAATTGTTTCTCTTCCAAATGAAATTATTATTAGCTTTGAAAAGTTTCATCAACACAAATATACTAGAAACAGAACAAAAAGCATCCTATCTGAATTTATTTATAACTTATCTAACAACATAGATTCCTTAGTAATGTTGTAAATGTAAGTATCCTTTTCAAATAAACACTACTGTTTATAAATGGGTTCCACATATTCACAATTACAGAACTATGTATGGGTGTGTCTGTATTTTGTCACTTGCCTTTACTGACTCCTTTACTGATCATTTAGAACAGTAGCTCTCAACCTTCCTAATGCTGTATCCTTAGGACCCCCCAATCATAAAATTATTTTCCTGGTTACTTCATTCCTGTAATTTTGGTACTGTTATGAATTATAACGTAAATATCTGATATGCAACCTCTGTGAAAATGTCATTCTACTCCAAGGGATTGGGACCCACATGTTTAGAGCCTCTGATGTAGAAGAAAAGAAATCTACTATTTTAAACATTAGCTTAATCTTCTCTGTGATAGGGGAATTAGACTGTCAAAAACCATTTTTGTACATCTTAATTTAATAGACATTGGAGATTTTTAGTTGGATATATTGATGAGGACATTTAGAAATGACATAAAAATAGAGACAGTCACTGTCCTTTATTTATTTTATTTTATTTTATTTTATATTCAAGACAAGGTTTCTCTGTAGCTTTGGAGCCTGTCCTGTAACTAGCTCTTGTAGACCAGGCTGGCCTTGAACTCACAGAGTTCTGCCTGCCTCTGCCTCCCGAGTGCTGGGATAATTTTATTTTTTTAAAAAAGAAAACTATCTTTTTTTTTCATTCTATGTACCAATGCCAGTTGCTGCTGCCTCCCCTCGCCCTGTTTTTTCTACCTTCCCTACCCCACCCCACCCCCACACACACCTCAGAGAGGATAAGGCACATATTCTTGGGGAGGTCCAAGACCTTCCCTAATATATTTAGGCTGAACAAGGTATCCATTCAAAAGAAACAGGTTTCCAAAAAGTCAGCACAAGCAGTAGGAATAAATCCTGGTGCCACTGCCGTGGCCCCACAGTCTAGCCCAGCCATACAACTCTCCCCCACATGCAGATGGTCTTATTTGGTCCTATGAGGTTCTTTCCCCGTTGAACTAGAGTTGGTGAGCTCCCATCATCTCAGATCAACTGTTTCAGTGGGTGTCCTATCATGTTCTTGACCTCTTTCCTCATATCCTCAATCCTCACACTCTTCATTTAGACTTTGGGAACTCAGCCCAGTGCTTTGCGGCCGGACTCTAAGAAAAACAAAAATAGATCCACTCGGAAAGTGGAAATATACAAGATCGTCTGACAAAATTGGGAGCATGAGAGTGGGGAGAGAAAAGAGTGTCTAAGAGGAAGAGGAGGAGAGAAGAGGATGGGGGAAGAGAACTTGAGGGAGCAGAATAGTCGGAGGAAGGACAGAGATAGAGAGCAAGGAAAGAGATATTTTGATTGAAAGTGCCATTATGAGGCTAGCAAGAAATCTGGCACTAGAGAAATTCCCAGGAATCCATAAGTATGACCCCAGCTAAGACCCTAAGCAACAGAGGAAAAGGTGCCTTAACTGGCCTTGCCTGGAAGTCAGATCAATGAATATCTTAAATATCACCATAGAACCTTCATCCAGCAAGTGATGGAAACACAGGCACTGTCCTTTATATAATTTGAATGTCTATTTTTCATAAGAATTTGGGGTTTCTGTGGGAAATCTTTGCAAATATTGGCAAATATCAGATTCAAGCAGAAAATGAAGCAAACTGTAAAACTTATTTTTATTGTGTAGAATCAGAGTTTGAACTCAGTGGTCTCAGTCTTCGGCATGGTAGGAAAATTCTCTAACACTGATTTGTTGGCCAAGATTTCATTTCTCACCCTATCAATTGAGTTGTAAGTCATTTGTCTTATAGGCAAAATGAATGACAAGCCAACTAATCTCCATGATTCCTAACATCAGGACTGTAGATACTAAGCAAGTACTCCAGGGAGTACTAGACACTAATATCAACAGGTCAGTGACTCGTCCAGCTCAGTGACTTTCTTCATAGTATATTTTGGGAGATTGTGTAGGAAGTATGTAGGAAGTATGGAAAACATGGTGTTGTTAAGAGATAGTAAGGCTCATATTTGTGGAATTGTGTGTAGGACTTCAGGATGCTCATTCAGCATCACAGATAACATACTCCCACAGACCTTCCAGAAATGAAGAGTAGAGAAGTTTCATTTCCATAAATGAGAGGGGAAGGGTTACTGTATTCTACATTCAGAAGTGGAATTTTGGTTTTGTCAGCAGCTAGTGCCCTATCTGGACTGAACAGATTTTTGTTCACATCTCTCCAGAAAAAGTAATTCTTGCAACAGACAGATGTATGCTTCCTGGTCTTTAAACTGCTTAATATAATTAATTATTATAATTAATCAGGAAGCAAATTATATATATTATACGTATGTTTTTAGAAATAGATATATTTATTCTTAGAACATGCATATACATATACATTCACTCCAAGAAATGCTGCAATTGGAGAACAGTGTGAGGGACACACTGTAACGAAGTAAACCCATTCATTTAAAGAGTTGGAGAATTGTGCTACAACTTAGACAAGGACCTTTTCAAGTGTGAAGATCATTAGTTTCTATATGTTTTCACCTTTGGGAATGGAGTACATTGAAGTTACTTAACTAAATCGCTCATATTTCCTTTACAGTCACAGGTACCTCACAAGTAAGCCACTGATAATTCTTATACAATTCAATATTTGATATATTATTTGTAGATCTCAAAAGCATTTAAACAGATTTGTAAACCATCACTTAATCTGAAGGAATGAAACAATTTAGGAACTACACGAACCATTTCAAATTGCACAAAACAAAGTATGAAGACATTGTAAATAAGTTTAATGGCAATATGCGCCTTTATATATTCCTCATTGTTTTTCCATGTAAAGTGACATCTTAGCAAAATGGATCTATGAAATTGTAAAGGAAATTAGTCAAATGTGACTGTGACGATCAAGGTAGATGACATTATATTCACATACCTCCATATAGATTTTTTCCAAGCTATGGATGAAACTCAAGCCCTTACATATGCTATGTAGTTGCTATATGATATATCCTTGGTCCACCATCACAATTTTAGTCATATAAGCTATCTCTAAAGATCAACAGTTTTTCATAAAGGTACAGAAAGGTTTTTTTCATTGATATGCAAGAATCCTTGTAAGCTTAAATTTATTTTCAGTAAATGCTTATATTTTGGTGAATAATTTAATAAATTCCAGTGTCTTGTACAGAGCTCTCTTCAATGACGTATTTTAGTTATAATATCAAAGCTGCATTTTAAAACCCTATGTTTTACTTCCCTGATATTTGTGCTTAACTAATGCCATAAAGCATGATCCCTATGAGACACTTTATAAAGGAGAAATGAGATTGCAAATGCTTGTAATAGGATTCTTCTTGATGATTTTCACTGAACTCTGCAAAGTTGGGAGAGTGAATTGTGTGAATTCAGTTCATGTGAGCTAGTCCCTTATTTTATGTTCACTTGTCATTTCTGGTAGAGTTGAAAGCCCTGAAGAGGATGCCATAAAGGGATGCTTTGATAACAAAAAAAGGAAATCATCCCTCCCCCACTTTTGCTGAGCACTCAAATGATGAGGTTGTTTCATAGAGGAGGCAGGTCAGATGCACTCAGGTTTTCAACAGTCTGAGAAGCCCTGCTGGGCAATCATTCCCTGTATTTGGAGATGACAGAAACTATTGCTACTGGTCCCAGAGAGTATCTTCTGGTCTCTATATATACAGGTGGAATAGATACTCTTGTCACCCAGAAAATCCCTCTCTCCCCACACTCTACTATCTCTGATATGTATTTATTTTCTTGAGTTCATTCTTAACCCCTTGTGGTTATGAAATAACTAATAGAATGGAGCTTGTTAGACCTAAAAATAGAGATATAGAGTAATACCTAAGCAGAATTTGTTCCAGCCAACCTGTCAATACCCCTTAATTTACTGATGGTTGCTTAGTACATTCATTTTTAACTTTTGGATGAAGCTATAGTTAGGGGCATACAATAGGTTATTCCATTAGATTGTTTGCTAGTCCTTAGGTCCTCTTCACACTGGAAATTATATGAAATTTATTGCAAAATGGCAAAGGTTGAAATTAAAATGTTCCTCACTGATCTATAAGTGACACAAGATAGCACAATAATTATCATTTGTAAGCATAATTATATTAAATATGCCCTTTATACGGACATTTTTAGCTTTCATAAAGTTTTTAGAAAATTTAAGAACACAAGGATTTTTGCAGATTTCTATTAGAGAAGCATTGCAATATTTGTATCTTATTTGTTTTTGTTTATGTTATATTTATAGTATATAAAATATTTATAATTTATAGCACAATTCTTCAGAGGAGATTATACAATATAAGAATCATATACCTATAGTCAGCTTTAAATACCTAAAGTATTTCATCAATTTTCTAATTTTGTAGATGTAAACACCTTGATTTCACAGTATCAAACCCTTATTTTTTTACATTTCTT
>NW_026067903.1:13779185-13781990 GCF_014885135.2 Alexandromys fortis | reverse complement strand
CACTGCCTCCCATTTCCCTCCCCCTCCCCCGATCAAGTCCCCCTCCCTCATCAGCCCAAAGAGCAATCAGTCCAAGGACCACCCACCTCCATCCAGGTCTAGTAAGGTGAGCATCCAAACTGCCTAGGCTCCCACAAAGCCAATACATGCAGTAGGATCAAAAACCCATTACCATTGTTCTTGCCGATTTTCTTAACAAACATAGTAATCATTGTATTTGGTGAATTGAGAAAAACATGGTGCAGAGAGATTTAATTTCACAAAAAATGATGTGGCTTGAACATGGAGAATTCCAAAGGCTGTCAACTGCTTCCCACTATAATAAAAACTATAGAGAGAAATAGAAATAAAAATCCAGATATTCTCGTGATGTCCGCAATACTCTGAAGATCCAGATACTCCTCTTTGATAAGACAAACACATTTAAAAGCTTCCATTTCACACTGAGAAGCCAGTTCTTTAAAAGTCTTACTAATCGGCATACCATTTATCTCATTCACAACCTGTGACATTACTATCACTCCTAAGCGATAAGTTGCCCCCAGATAAGCATTTGTGTGATATTCAGCTCTGAAAATATCTTCACAAAAATCTGACAACCGTATATATAGCAAAAGTTCAAACTTTTTTGGTTATGCAAGTGTCTGCTGCATGTTCCAAGCCTCCCGTTGTCTCATTGTGTTCCTAATATGGTTCCCCTATATGTTTTTAAGATAGCAAAGCACGTATGGGGTGGCCTTTCATGTAGTAATCCATGGAGTTGTTATGGACTATTAATTCCTGGATCATTTCTTAGATAATGCTGGATTATAGGTGTTTAAATGAGGCTGAAGCCAAACAGGATCGGGATGGCAAGACCAACACAATCAATAGAATCTGTAAGTGCCTGCATGGACTCCATTTGACTCCTTCAAAAACCCTGAACTATTACAAACAACAAATATATATATATATATAAACATATTTATATATATATATATTGAACTCATGCAAAGGAAACTCTTTAAATCCAGAGTTTACATGAAAGTGAGTAATGTCCAAAATTAAGAAAATCCATAGAAATTTCAAAGCCTAAACATTGTTCACAGCAAGCAAGGAACAGATGTCTAAACATACAGAGGAAGTCCAGTATCTCAGTTGAATTAAAGTATACAAACACAACTATATTTCCTGCTTTATTTCCTGTACCCTTTCTGAATCTGAATCAAATTTGAAAATATAATCCAGACACTCCTGACTAAAGAACAGCAGACCACGAAACAGAATTAAGCACCATTTGTTAAGATGCATTCATCAAATAACAGTTGATGACTTCCCAGCAGCCACTTTAATCCCAGATTTACACCATCTATTATGCTTTGAAGACAGTTTCATTTCTCTTCAATATTCAAATTTCTTCCTTTACATTTTGCATTCCACAAATATGCAAAGCCCCTGGTAGATGAGGGAATTGGCAGGGAAAGCAATACAGAATGTAACCCAAGTACGTGAAATGCTAATTCCATTGCTACTCTCCTCATCCTAAAACCTTTGATATTTGATATTCTCAAAGAAGTTCAGTGAAGTTTAGGGTTCAACAAAGTTATGTGGCTATTTTAGAATTTGAAATATAATTAATAAACTAATATACTATTTAATAATTGCAGATTAAGAAAAATCCATTTCCGTTTTGACTTCGATTTTTCTAGTGAATAAACATGTTTTGATTTTCTTTGAGTTTTCTTTTGTGTCTGTGAGTGTCTTTCTGTGTGTATGTTATGTGCATGCAGGTAACACAGATGTCAGAAAAGTGCATTAGACACTCAGGAACTTGATTTTTAGGTAGTTGGGAGCCACCCAACATGATTTCTGGGAACTGAACTTGTAATACTGGAACAGGTATTAGCAGCTAAGGCATTTCTTGAATTCATACTTTTATTGCCAGTAAATTAATTATGGGGAACCTCCTGCAGCCAATGGTCTTTGAGAGATTGGACCAGGTTGGGCGTGGTTTGGGTACCAAAAAGTGCACAGGTCTGCCTGCTTGTCCTCTCTCTCCTGCTTGCCACACTTGGACGTTGGATTTTGTTTTTTGTTGTGATCTGTGAGTTTTTCTTTAATTAAAAAACCCCTTATTATATCCTATTTTGAGCTACTGTGGGTTTTTTTATTTACATTTTCCCCTATCTGATGCATTTCTCTTCAACTGGCATTCAAATTAACACTTTATAGTTCCATGATACTAATAAAAATAATACACTTGGAGATCCGGTCCAGGCACCAGGAGAGACATCACTGGGGTGAGTGAGTTTCTTACCACGGCAGCAGCCCGGGAAAGGGAACTCAGACACCCCTCCTACACTTCCTGGTCATCCTCAGGGGCTACTCTGCCGGACACCCCCTCTCTCTTCCTATCCCACCCAGCTTGCATCCACAACCCTCCCCCCCTCCATCTGACTCCCTTCCCTATTTGACCACATAACATCTCCCAGCCCAGCTTGTCCGGGCTCCAGGACCGAATCCGAATCGGCAGGGCAAACAGGAGGGTGGTAGCTCCTTTGTCCCCACTAACCTGCCTGCAGCGAGCTAGGTAGGTCCTTTGTTTACGAACCACACAAGCAGCAAGGAGATCTGAACCCGGCACCAGGAGAGACATTAGGCTTGCATCCACAACCCACCCAGAGCGGTCCTGAGGAGTTCCATCTGGACGGTAGTCCATGTTTGGGTGCTGAGGAGTTCCAGCTCAACGGGACGGTCCCTGCTTCTACACTGAAAAGATACACCCAGAGACTCATTCACAGCAAAGACTGGACCAAGACACCAGGC
>NW_026067903.1:13762829-13773302 GCF_014885135.2 Alexandromys fortis | reverse complement strand
GGGGGGAGGGGGAGGGAAATGGGAGGCTGGGAGGAGGCAGAAACTTTTTTTTCTTATTCTCAATAAAAAAAATAATACACTTGCACTAATTCTGGAATCATATGATGTCTATAATATTATAGCTATTACTTAATTATTAATTACTTGGTATTTATTTATTCTTTAACATTTTACATAATTCAAATATCACTTTTTGTATGTAATATTTGATGAATAATAAGTTTCTATACATTGTTAAATATTAATTCTATTTGGCTTCATGTACTCTATTTTCTCTATTTATATATTTTTAGATAAATTATTAATTGTTGATATCCAATACAGCTAACTTTATGAAACAATTTTAGTAACTGGAGAAATGGCTTAGTGTTGAAGAACGCTTGTGTGCCTTTAAGTCCAACATTTGGGAGTCAAAGGCAGGTCAATGTTTATGAGTTTGAGGTCAGTCTAGTTCAAACAGCAAGTTCCTGGCCCGTTAAAAGAAGCAAAAATCAAGCAAGCAAGCAAATAAAACCAGAAAAGCTACCACCATCATCAAAACACTTGCAGCTCTTTCAAAGAACAGTAATTTGGTTCCCAGTATCCACAATGGGTAAGTCAAGTCAGTCTTTAGCTCCAGAGGATTTTGCTTCCTTTTCTACTCTCGACCTGTACTGGAAAGCATGTATGTTTACATACACGTGGGGACACACACACACACACACACACGCATACACACACACACACATAATCAATCTTTAAAAACAGAGATAAACGTTTAAGCTTTAGAATTACTTTACACTCTGTGTTGTCTCTCTAAACTCCCATGTTGATGACCTGTTCTCAGAGTAGTGCTATCTGGAGCTATGGCTGGGGAAAATGCTTATGTTTTGAAGATGATGTGAGTGCAGGGACCTTATGATAGACACAGTATCCTCAGAAGAAAAGACCAAGGAGATGATCACTCCTCATCTTTACAAAGAATAGATTAGATAGATAAAACAAGGCTGTGGTCAACTTCAAGCCAGGAAAATTCTTCCCAAGAATGCAAGTATGTTGGTATATTAACTTCAGGTGCCCACTAGAACACATATCATACAGACGCTGCGGTGTTATCCACCTTGCTACTCCTCCGTTAGTCTTACTTTCACCTCTACATACGGCTACAAACAACTAACAAACCACCCTGTGACTTTGCAGTCACAAAGGACCACATTCTACCTTTTATCCCTGTTGCCTGGGAGCAAGCACATAGTATAGGATACTTATTAACTAAGAATGAGGGCTAATGGGGTGAAACCTGCACCTTCCCTCAGAAACATTAAGATATGATAGACAGCCTTGTATGATGGAACTGAATGAAGTCCTTCTTTTTCCTACTTTAAGATTCTATTTTGTAGCCTGGCGGTGGTGGCACACATCTTTAATCCCAGTACTCGGGAGGCAGAGGCAGGCGGATCTCTGTGAGTTCGAGGCTATAAGAGCTATTTCCAGGAACACTGTATTGAAAAAAGAAAACAACAACAAAAAAGATTCTATTTTGTATTCTCAGTGTTGATAATAAATCTCTTACCTTGGAGACTAAGTTAACTCAGAAACATCCTCTAGAACCTACTCATGCTTTTCTTTATCTGTCAAACCTAACACTATCCAGACTTTCAAATTGGTTGTTTATTGATTTTATATTATTTATGTCACTTAGTCTATAGCATTTTGGTATGACAAACCAAGATGAATTTGATGTATATTTAGGAAAGCTTATTATGTAAAGTTTTAAGTTGTAAACATTTAATAATTTCAGTGAGAAACATGGGATATTTCCTCTGTTTGTTAGTGTCCTTTTTTGGTAACTGAGCAATAATATGTGTACAGATGGAAAACATTTATATGCTAATATTTACTCTCAAGGCAATGGCTTTAGGAGAATGAGACTTTTGGAAGATACTGACGGCATGAGTGTGAAGCTCTTATGAATGCAATTAGCATCTTTCTCAAAGAGACCCTGGTGAAGTTAATGTCTCCTTCTTTCAAAAAACAATGAAAGTAAAAGCACTGTTTATAAACCAAAACACCTAAGCCAGAGAGTGAGTTCTCTTGCACTTCATTCTTGGAGTTTCCAGGTTCTGGAAGTATATGACAAGAATCATTATTATTTTATACTTTTAATTTGTATACAAAGCTTCTCTAAGACCAATGAAAAAATCCCCACATATTTATTTTACTTTTAGAAAAGTGTATAGAAGCGACTCCCACATCACCTTCTCTTTTCTAGAAACTAGAACACATGGTAGATCAGTCCTAAGGTTTTGTGAAATCTCCATCCTAACTTCCATAGTGAATGTGTTAGTTTACATTCCCACTAGTCTATGAAGTTTCTGTTTTGTACACATTTCCATCAACTTGTATGAATTATTTTCTTATTTTCTGTTCTTTTCACTGGGTAAGATGGGATATCTATGTGTTTATTTTATTTTATTTTATTTATTTTATTTTTTAATTCATTTTATATACCAACCACAGTTCCCTTTCCATCCCCTCTTCCCCCTTGTCTCACCTACTTCCAATCCACCCCTATATACACTCCTCAGAAAGGGTGTGGCTTCCCATGGGGGGTCAAAGCATGGCACTCCTTCAACTGAATAGCCATGTCATTTTAATTTGGACTTTTCTGATGTCTAGTGAGGGTGAACATTCACTTATTTTTTTCCCTTTACCATCTTATTTTATTATTTTAGCATATTTATTGAAAGGTTTGTTTGATTTTTTTTTATTATTTAGATTTTTGTGTAGTTTGTACATTCTAGATAATATTATATAGCTAAAAAAGTAAATCTCTGATTTTGTAGTTTCTCTGTGTATGTGTCATTGTTTCTGGTTTTGTGCAGAATAATTTGAAGTTCAAGATGTCTCAGTTTCAGTTTTTTACATTATTTCTTTTATGACGAACTCCTAGAATAGAAAGCCTGATTCATTTAAAATTGACTTTGGCACAGGTTAAAGAAAAGAGATATACTTTCATTTTTCTACATGTAGATCCTCAATGTTGGCAACATCGTTTTTTAAGTGTATATTTGGTTTTGACTTGTATTTCAAAAATTAAATGGTTAGAGGCCAGAGAGATGGCTTGTCGGTTATAAGCTGTTAAGTACCATTAACTCTGCTGTTAAGAGCACTGTTTTCCATTTCTTTTCATTTAGACATAGAAGGGAAGATGCTGTGGGATTCTCCTCTGTGTGCTCTGAATATGTTTTATTACATTTGGTTATTTAAGAAGCTGTTTTGGACAATGGCCTAGTAGAGTGAAGTCATGCAGGAAACCCTAATAGAAATAAAGAAAGAGAGTAGGCAGGGTCAGGGAGGCACCATGAAACTGCCAAAGGAGACAGACACCAGATCCTTGCTAGAAAGTCACAGCCTCATGCTGATATATATATGATTGATAGGAATGGGTTAATTCAAGATGTAAGAGCTAGCTAGAAATATGCCTAAGCTATTGGCCAAACAGTGTTGCAGTAAAAAAAAAGAGCACTGTTTTCTAGAAGACCTAAATTCTGTTTCCCATTACCCACATGAGGTTGGTTAAGGCAACCTCTAATTCAGCTCCAAGGAATTCAATCCCTTTTTTCTTGACCTTGTATGATATTTTGTGTAGTTAAGTCACTAGTTAGACATAGAGGCCAGGTAGTGGTAGTACACTCTTTTAGTCCCAGGACGTGAGAGGCAGAGGCAGACATATCTCTGTGAGTTCAGACTAGCCTGGGCTACAGGAGAACGATCAGTCTAAAAGAGGGGAAAAAAAAAAAAAAACTAGGTGGTGATGGTTCACACTTTTAATCACAGTACTTAGATGTCACTTGCCTTTATTTCCAGCACTAGGGAGGTGGAGACAAGAAGGGATATGACTAGATGGAGAGAGGAAAATAAGGTGTGAGGAGACAGGAGCTCAAAGCCTTCAGTCTGAGAACCTGTAGATACAGACTGACCCATTAGGTCTGAGGATTTTTTAGAGGCAAGAACTAGTGGCTGGCTGCTCTGCTTCTCTGATCCTTTCAGCTTTCACCTCCTAGTATCTGACTCCAGATTTTTATTATTAAGACCAATAAAACTCATGCATTCACACAGAGACATATATCTTAAAATAAATTTTTAAAAATTCAGATGGCTATAGACTTTATTATTAAGGCTTCATAGTTAGCCTCTAAGTAAGGGACAGTGGTAACTCTAGCATTATTACTTTTTCTCAGTTTAACTTTGTCTGAGGCCTTTTGTGATTTCTTCTGAATATTAAGAATTTTTTTGTGAAGAATGCCATTAGGATATTGATGAGGATTACAGAAAATTTGTATTTTTTCCCCAGGTGTCATAGACATTTTTACATTAATTCTTCCAATGTCTGAGCATATGAGGGGATCAGTTCATTTTATGGTGTCTTTTGCTGTTTTTTTTCTTCAGTGTTTAAAAGTTCACAGCATTTCACTTCGTTGACTGGGTTTATTCTGGATTTTTTTTTCTGGGAAAAGTGTTCGTTGGAAGTCGGAAGGCTCCCGATTTTCATTAATTTTGTATCTTGTCACTTTGATGAAAAGATTCCTTGAATCTAAGAGTTTTCTGGTGCAGACTTTAGATTCTCTCGCATATGGAATCATTCATCCGCAAACAAGGATAATTTAGTTCTTCCTCTTTTCTTGGTACTCCCTTTATTTTTCTGTCCCATTGTTCTGAGACTTCAAGATGCACATTGCATAAAAATG
Organism: Alexandromys fortis; assembly: GCF_014885135.2. Taxonomy (NCBI): domain Eukaryota; kingdom Metazoa; phylum Chordata; class Mammalia; order Rodentia; family Cricetidae; genus Alexandromys; species Alexandromys fortis. The sequence continues at coordinate 13,768,572 of NW_026067903.1, read as the reverse complement.
GAGAAAGTATATAAGCTTGTCTTGTTCCCGGTTTTAGTGGAAATGTTTGGGGTTTTCCTCATTGACTCTAGCCATTTATGTCTGTTTAATGAAACCTTTCTTACATTGAAATGGATTACTTCTATTCTGATCTCCAGCATTTCATCCTGAAATCATGCCAGATTTTGTGATAAGTCGTTCTTTGCATCTATTGAGATGAATATTTAATTTTTCTCCTTGAATCCATTTATGTGATGAATTACATCTATTCATTTGCGTGTGTTGAAATGTCCCAGAATTTCTGGATTGAAGCCAAGTTTATTATAGTGAATCATTCTTTTGATGTGTTTTTGAATTGTGTTTGCAAGTATTTTCTGAGAATTTATGCATTTATGTTCATCAAGGAGAATTGGTATATAATTTTCTTTTATAACATATCTTTATGCGGTTTTGATATTGGCTTCATGAAATGAGTGTGGTAATACTACTTTTTGATTGTATGAAATAATTTGAGGGGCATTGGAGCTAGCTCTTCTTTAATGATCTTATAGTATTAAGATGATCAAGGAGGATGTCAATGAACACATGAAACACAGTTTTAGCCTGGAGTCAGGTCAGATTTAGCAAATATGTTTTACTCACTTCAGAATCAAGAATGTAAGTGTGTTTCATTGTTTTTTAATTTTTTAAATATTTATTTATTTATTATGTATACAATATTCTGTCTGCATGTATGTCTGCAGGCCAGAAGAGGGCACCAGACCTCATTAGAGATGGTTGTGAGCCACCAGGTGGATGCTAGGAATTGAACTCAGGACCTTTGGAAGAGCAGGCAATGCTCTTAACCTCTGAGCCATCTCTCCAGCCCAAGTGTGTTTTATAGTATCAATGAATTTCAGTTAATGAAATAGGAATGAAAAACATCACAAAGAATCAGTGAAAGAGTAAGTTGATTACTTGAGGAGATTAAAAAGCGAATGTAAAGCACTTAAGTCAAAGCATCAACAGAATATAGTGAAGTCTCAAATTAGTATGATTAGAATTGATGTGAGACATCAATAACAGACATCAAAAATATAGAAATCTAGCTAGTACGTAACTAATGCAAAATTAGAAAATCTAAAAGAAAAACAATAGATTTCTAGAAAAAAATTACTTACTAAATTTAAATCAAAACGAGACAAAGATTTTATATAAACTCACAATAAGCAATGAGAATGAAGATGTTATTTTGGGTTACAAAATGAAAAAAAGAAACCTAACTGATTAAAAAGTCAAACACAAACAGATTTACTTCATAAAAGTACTTTTTTATTTTTTAGATTTAATTTTATGATAACATTTCTTCATTCCCTTTTCTCCCTCATACCCTCCAATATACCTTTCCCAACTCTCCTGTTTTTTTAACTTTTGCAATTCATACATCATGTATTTGTATATATGTTTATATTCCTTGTAATGTGTGTATAAGGTTACTTATATGTGTGTTTTAAAACTTGACCATTTAACACTGGACAACCAATGAATATGGTCCTCCCTGGCAAAGACTGTATCTCCAGTTCTCTCCTTTCTTCAGTTACCTATATTTCTTTGTGTAGGGTAGAGACATTGTGGGCTCTTCACTGGTCAGCCTGACCCCCAGGCACATAACAATCCTCCCAGGAACTCTTGAACCGCATTGTTCTGTTTCTGTAACCACTATGCTTTCTGCTCCCTAATCAAACATCAATACCTTTGTGGCAAAGTTGGGCCCTATTCTTTTAAAGGTTATATCAAGAGAGTGTATCAAATTTGTGATTTATACCTTTATAAACTCCTGATCACTAATGTTGGGGCCTGCTCATTAGACTTGAGGTCACAGAGTGAAAATACTCTGGTCTGTGTGTCTCATAAAAACTTCAAATGCATCAAGAGCTAGTCATGATCTCCTTCTCTTTAGTGAGAACAGTCTGGCTACAACTCCAACAGAGTTTTGAAATTTATCAATTACCAGTAAATCATTATTGTGCATACCATCTGGTTTTATTATTGAGGTCAACAGTATAGTTTGGATTATGGATCTGTCTATATATTGATCCTCTTTCTGTTTAATAGCTTAGTCACATTCCACTGAATTCAAATATATCTGTCTTGATGGATAGTCCCTTCATTTCCAAATGATCAACAAAAAATCTAGATAATTTTTACATAAATAATATTAGATGTCATGTAAGTATTTCCTTCACATACGTTCCTTGAGGGAAAATGCAAATAAAATTAACAGGTGCAGACTCTGGCCAGAGGATCAGGTGGTTTACGTTAGCTCTTCGCTTTTTTCCCCCTCATCCAAATCCAGTTATCCAGTTTAATCTCCAACTCTGCAGCAGACAGCATGCTATGGCCCCTCCCCATTTCTAATGGATAACACAGATCATCCCCTCTGGGTCTCCCTCATCCCCATACTCATTGGTTTATCCCAGCTCCTAAATCTAGCAAGCACTTACTGGGAGCCCACAGGCCACTATGACCAGGGAAGCAAGTAGGCTAACTGCAGATCTTCACCTCTTCTTCTTTTCCTCCAAATCCAGCCCCCAGCCTTAGCCCCAGCTTTGTAGCAGACCACGTCCTCGAGCCTCTCCTTTTTCTCTGCCCCCATCTTTACCACAGCTAAAAACTGGATATCAAAAGAAGTAACAGAAAATTTACAAATTCATGGAAACTGAACAACTCGTTATTGAATGAAAATGAATCATGAAAATGGAGAAATAAAGAGATTCAAGACTTTCTAGAATTGAAAGAAAATAAGTACACACTATACCCAAACTCATGGGACACGGTGAAGCAAGTTTGTAACACTAAGTGCTTGCAAGAAAAGAATGAGAGAGATCTCATACTAGTAACTTAATAACAACTGAAATCTCTAGAAGAAAATAAGAAATCCCACCCAAAAGGAGTAGACTGCAATAAATAATCAGTCTCAGTGCTGAAATAAAGAAATCTGAAAAAATAAAAACAATCAAATCAAAACCAAACACCAGCAGTAAAAAAGCAATTTTGGAAAGTAATGAAACAGAGTTGATTCCTTGGGAATAATCAGTAAGCCTGACAGACCCTTACAAAGAATACCTAAAAGGTGAAGAGAGAAGTTTCAAACTAACAAATTCAGAATCATCGAAAAGCAGACAGAGCAACAGGCACAGAGAGAATCAAGAGAATCAGAAGGACATATTTAAAAACCAGTATTCTATCAAATTGGAAAATCTAAAAGAAGTGGATTGTTTCCTTGATACATACCACTTACCAAAGTTAAGTCATGATCATATAGCAATTTAAATAGACCCATAACCCTAGTGAATTAGAATAGGTAATTAAGTCTCCTAACCAAAAAAGCCCAAGGCCAGATGGTTTTAGTGCAGAATTCTGCCAGACTTTCATAGAAGGGTTAATACCAACAGTCCTAAAATTATTCCACAAAATTGAAAGAGAAGAAACATTTCCAAATTCTTTCTATGAGTCCACACTTACCCTGATACTAAAACTATATTAAGACCCAACAAAGAAAGAAAATTACAGAACAATTTTCCCTTATGAACATAGACCCACAAATACTCAATAACATTCTTGCAAACTTAGTCCAAGAATAAAATAAAAAAGTTTATGTACCGTGATTGAGTAGACTTCATTCCAGAGATGCAGAGATGGTTCAATATACGTGAATCATTAAATGGAATCCACCAGAAAACATACTGGAAAGCAAACAGACAAAACCAAACCAAACCAAACCAAAACAAAACAAAAAAAAAAACTAAAACTCTGATCTTCTCATTAGAAAAACCTTTGAGAAAAATCCAACATCCTCCCATGATGAAAATCCTGGTGAGATTAGAGGTACATCATATACCCTTTCTTCCTTTCTGGCTGCTTCCCAAAATTCAGTCTCAGAATGGATGGGAACACAATGCTGTAGTCAACCCTAATTATTCTCAGAGCTCTTAGGGTGTTAGTAATTTTCCTGCTTGGATCTTTCCAGCTGCTTTTAGCATCAGAATTACCAGTGCATTTTTTTTTTCTGAATCAGAGATGTAGAGTGATACATTCTGCTAAAAATGCTTCTACTATAATAATAGTAGATAACAACAATAATGCAAATGGATACACATAGCATATATGCCTATAATTTCATTAGCATTAGTGTTTACAACTTGTGATTTGGGATGTGATAGCTACTAAATAACTCATGCAAGCTTTATATTCTTTCCCTCAGATCCTAAACAATTTGAACTGAGACAACTTAGATTTCTAATTCTAGCTTATAAGTTTCTATTTTGTCTGGGAGCAAAATATACACTTGATGTATAGATATATTTAGTTATAGATTCTTTTTTTTAAATATTTATTTATTATGTATACAATATTCTGTCTGTATGTCTGCAGGCCAAAAGAGGGCACCAGACTTCATTAGAGATGGTTGTGAGCCACCATGTGGTTGTCGGGAATTGAACTCAGGACTTTTGGAAGAGCAGGCAATGCTCTTAACCACTGAGCCATCTCTCCAGGCCCTAGTTATAGATTCTTGATAATTTATAATGCCAGACAGTTCTTTTCATATAGGGAGAGAAGAGAAAACAAAAGAACTCATATATTATAAACTATAGATTTAATACTGCTTTTGTGATTGATCTTCACAGAACTTTAATATTTGTCTGCCATTTTCTTGTAAAAAAAAAAAAAAACTGGCATGGCCTGGAAAGTAGCTGGTAGAAAGCTACTCATGTTTACTGGAACTTAGGTATTTTATGTGAGATGATTTTATGTAACTAAATTTAGAGAAAGAGAAAATTTGCAAGAAATTTTGGCCTTTAGCATATTCTACTTTTAAAAAGTTGTATTTTATTCAATGTCCACAAAATTACTAGTGTAAAATACCCTGTCAAAAAGTGTTTGTTGCCTACTGTACTTTATATATTTTATTTATTTTGCATGTGAGTATTTGCCAGTGTGAGTGTGAATGTATGTGTGTTAGCGTGGTATATGTGTGCGGAGGTATACATGCCTGTATGACCATGGGGAGACCACAGGATGACATCAGTTTTCCCATCCTATCACTTTCTGTCTATTCCTCAGGGGAAAATCTCTCCTTAACCCTCCAGCTTTCCTGTTACAGACAGGCAAGAAGCCAAGAAACCATGAGAGAGACACAAAGAGTGTTAGGAAATGAAGAAGCATCCACTACTGTGCCTAACTGTGTTAAATCAGAAATTCTTTCTTTTGAACAACATATACTAATGACATTAGTCTGGGGTGAGAATGGTTTCTAAAGAATTCTTTGCCTTACGGAAGGCCTGTCTCTGGTTTCTCTTCCCTTGCTCTTTCAGTTTTCAGTACCTAAATTTTAGCTCTCCGCAAGGGTCCTTCCTGCCTCTACTGTCTCCAAATGAAGTAGTACAGAGAGAATTTGGCTTCATCCCACTCTAAAAGAAAATCACAGGGATGGAAAATCACTAAGAGGAGGCAGAAATTGTTCACTTACAAACCAGTTTCTTACACCTCCCTCTGGTGTATACTTAGACATTTTTCCTGCTTTGCATGCTTCCTTGACAGTCCCCTCCCCTACTCTATTCACTTGAAGTTCTTTACAATGTCATCTTAAATATTGTTTTAGAGAGAGGGCATCATTTAGAGAGTTTTACAGCCCATAGCTACATTGACCTATTTGGGGCCCATTTCTCTAGTATCTACCATTGATTCTAATGACAATATCAAAAACCAAGATGTATTGTATATA
>NW_026067903.1:13761517-13762580 GCF_014885135.2 Alexandromys fortis | reverse complement strand
TATATTATATATTATATTATATAATATATATCCTCAAACAGCATGTCCTTTTTCTTCCCTGCCTTCCATAATATCCTTCTGCTATAGACTAATCCGTGTTTTTTCTTTTATAAGTTTCTTTAATACTCTTTTTAAATAGAATTTAACCAAGAACAAGTTTGAAAACAACACGCAGAGCCTTGCCTTTATCCAACTTCCTTATGGAAACACGTTACTGATTTTTAATAATGTATGAAACAAGAAACTTATACTGGCAACATACAGTGAATTGTGCTAGTGACCCTAACTAGATGTCATCAAGAGTCCATAGGATTTTCCACCTTGGAGGGTGACTTCAGTTTTCCAAGTTTCACGCAGTATGGCAAATGTGCATCATAAGCACAGGGCAATTATTGTTCACTCGATGTCAATCCGGCTTCTCCTATGGCCTCTGCTCATCTCCAGTTTCCAATCGTAGATCACTCACTCCTGAAAAGCTGATCAAGGTGATGGTTTTAGGGATTTTCTTTTATTGAAAATAGATTCTTCTTAATGCCATACATCTAGACCACATTTTCTCCTCCCTCCACTCATCTCTGCTTTCCCTCCACCTTCCTCTCACTGGATTCAGTCTCCCCCATTTCCTTTCAGAAAAGAGCAGGCTTCTAAGTGACAACTGAAAAACACTACAAAACAGCACAATAAGACAAGGCAAAAATCCTCACTGAGGCTGGACAAGGCAGCTCAACAGGAAAAAAAAAGAGTTCCAAGAACAGCATAAAGAGTCAGAGACACACTTGTTCCCCCTGTTAGGAGTCCCACAAAACATCAAGCTATCAGATGCAACATATATGTAGAGGACCTTTTTTTTTCATGATAAAATTTTATTCTGAATTACTGTACAGCTTAGGGTTATATACAAAAGAAATTCTCAAACCCAAATGCAGAGCAAAACAATGGCAAAGCTTACCCCTCATCAAGTCGAGTAAGGCAACCTAAGGCTAAGACCCATCAGTGTCCAACACATCCCTATGATCCCAGTGAGGTGTTGGAAATGCCAACTGTTTTCTTTCCATAACTATTT
>NW_026067903.1:13756543-13761264 GCF_014885135.2 Alexandromys fortis | reverse complement strand
CCCCCTCCCCCCACTCCTCTCCCTCTCCCTCTCCAGTCTGAGGGGCAGTCAGGGTTCCCTGCCCTGTGGAAAGTCCAAAGTCCTCCCCGCTCCATCCTGGTCTAGGAAGGTGGACATCCAAACTGGCTAGGCTCCCACAAAGCCAAAACATGAAGTAGGATCAAAACCCAGTGGCATTGTCCTTGGCTTCTCAGCAGCCCTCATTGTCCGCCATATTCAGTGCAGACCTCTGAAAGCTTGTAGGTGCTCAAGGCTTCTCTGTTAACCTGTATTTACCCTGCTTAAATGATTCAGCTAGCTCTATTCTCTTGGTGTCCTCCATCCCTTTTGACTCCTACAATGTTCTTTCCCTCTTAACTGGGATTTTCCAAACTCCAAAGGGAGAGACCTGATAGAGACCTCCAATTTAGAGTGTCTCTCTCTGCATGTCTGGCTTGTGTCTCAGCATATGCTTCTTATTGTTATTGGAGAACACTTCTCTGATGATGACTGGATGAGGTGCTGACTTATTAGTATAACAGAATATAATTAGGAATGATTTCATTGCTTTTTTTAGACAAGTTATGTTGGTTCTAACCTACATCTCTGGGCTATCCAGTCTCCAGTTCCTGGCCCTACAAGAAGTGCCAGGCATGGGGTCCCTCTCATAGAGTGGTGGGCCTCATGTTTATTCAGACTTTGGTTGGCTACTCCCACAAGTTCTGCACCAAGGTGATGTGTCTAAAGTAACTTTTTACTCAGTAATCTTGGTTCTGTGAATTTCATTTCTCTATATTCTTTTCAGTCCATCTGCAAGGTTATTGCTATAGCCTTGAACTATGGTGTAGTTTTTTGGCCAGATCAACCTTCGGTGTATGTGCACAATACCTTTGAGGAAGGAATCTATGTTAGAGAAAAAAAAGGACATTTTAGAAGAAATTTCCAGGGAGGAGCAAAAAGAAATAAAGAGACCAAAACAGGGAGAGGAAAAAATGAGCCTGACTCTGCAGAAGGGGTGGTGGGTGTTTGGAGAGTTTGTTGGTGAATAGCTCCAAACCTGCCACCAGGGAAGCAATGGAGAAGCATGACGAAGGGATTGGAAGAAATGAATTCTAGAAATTTCCTAAAATCCTTCCTGGGACCACACACACACACACACACACACACACACACACACACACACACACACTCACAGGAAAGAGAGAAAAGTCTGTTTCAGTGGCTTGTGGTTTTGTATATGAATGCTTCTGAAAGCAAGTGAGCCTGAGCACTCAGGCACATGGAGTGCTCGGGGGTTTTTAGACTGTTGCTCAGCTCACCACTCTCCAGGTCTCCAAAGCACATTCATTCCCACCAGCACTGATGGGACTGCTCTCACTTTTGTGTGTCCATTGTTGTGAAAAGCATTAATATCTGCAGACAAAGAGCCCGACTTCATCCCTTGCCCCGTTCACTAGGACCAAATTACTTGTCCAATTGTGTTGTCCTGTCGATTTTATTTCTCAACATTCTCTTCAGTCTGCATGTGACAGCCCCTAACCTTGGACTCTGATTGAGGTCATTGTCTTTGTGACTTTCAGTGTTCCTGTTTTCTTCCTCTCTTGGCCCCAATTCATTATTTCATATGGATTATAGATATAATCTTTTTGTGACAGATATCTGATGGTAGTAGTCTATTTAATCAAACATACTTGAGTGACTTGTTGATACTGGGAAGGAGTAAAAAAAATCTCATGTAACATTTTTTTCATTCCGAAGCTTGCTGCACACTCTAGCATGACAGACGCTTTTCCCTTACTTATTCTAGCCTGTGGAATATGTAATTCTTGTGAGTGACAGGCTCCCTTTTCCTCCTTTGTGAATCTGCACTCACTCACTTGCAGGTTCTACTTACAGACCACTTCCTTCTAGAGTTCCTCAGTCATCCCCTCTCGCAGGTTTGATTTCATCAGTCCTTGCCACTGTCTATTTGGACAACTCCTAGGACTTATTATAATATATTGTGATCATAATGCTTATTTATCTTCTTTGCCACACAGAAAATGGTGTGAGGAAGCAGTCTTTATTGTTCCTATTTACAGAGAGAGCTTGCATGCTCACTCACCAACCACCACCACCAACAACACAAAAAGCAAACAAAAGAAAAAAATCTGCATTGTGATTAGGTGTTCTAACTTACAATAATTATTGGTCAAAATGAATTTAAACATTACAAATTCTGCTCAAATAAAGATGGTAGATAAGATGACTGTCAAGTACCATCTATTTGCCTCTTGCTAGCTACTATGGAATAAATTGATGCTGACATTACCTTGTACTAGTCCACAATTTATCTCTAAATAATTTTGTGATAAGGATCATTATTACATGATAGTTAAATGTAAATATTGTGATGTATATAGCTACACGAGAATCATTTCCAAAGGAGTAAGACAGGGAACCATTTCTTACTTTTCTACTTAAGAAAACAATAACGCATAGTCTGGGTATTGTTTTATTTATTTATTTATTTATTTATTTATTTATTTATTTATTTTTGCCTTACAGGTCTTGTGACTCTGTATTATGGCTTCTTATTTTGTGATTTTGTGTCTTTAGGAGATTTTCTTGTGTGTGAATGTGTGTGTCTCTTTGTCTATATGTGTTTCTTGTGCTTTTTATTTGTTTTTTTCTTTGCTTGTTTGTTTGGTCTTATTCTGTTTTTTCTTTTCTTTCTTTTTTTTGTGTTTACTTCATTTTTTTAGATGCCTATTTGTTCTTTAATGAAAAAGAGAAAGAAATGGATTTGTGTGGGTGGGGAGGTGAAAAGGATCTGGGAGGTGCTGGGGGAGGGGAACCACAATCAGAATCTAGTGCATGTAAAAGAATCTTTAAAAAATGTCTCCACAACTAATATTTTAAAAGAAATATGAGAGATATAAATATTACCCATTGGCATCATCTTTGTCAGGTCTGGATTTTTGTGCTTTTGAGATTCTCATGATTTGCTGAGGCATCTGAGAGATGGATTCACCTTGAGTGAATATATTCAAATAGTCACCTTTCTGCAAGACCTGAAAATACCAACAATGTCTGCAGAAGCCAAGTAGGAATTATTGATAAAATGGAAGGTTAGTTATGCTAGTACATGGCTCATTAATGTCAGGAAAATAGATTGTTTTGTCAATTTAGACAGGAGTAGTCACTTAAATTCCAGAGGGTATGCTAATTGTTTTATCTATAAGATCTCATTTTTATTGAAAATTACAATTTTTCTGATTAAAAAAAATGAATGATGAGCCTGAATTATAACAAGTTTTAATTAGGAATAATTCACATGATTAATTTGGATTCAGCTTTACCTGCGTCACATTAATTTTTGGTGTAGAGGTGTCTGACTTCTTGCATTTTCTAAATAATGAAGATGGCTATCATCTCCCATCCTTTTCTTCAAATATGAAGTGTCATAGTGAGGGAATCATAGCTTAGGCAATGCCCCTGACCCAGGTATCTTCTTTTTCTTATATCTTTCTCTTGTATATGCTGAGGCTGACAGTCAGTTGAGACTCTTTTGCTGTTTGATATAAAGTAATATTGATTTTGTTCTTTATCTCATTATTCCAACGCTAGCCGCTAGCTATTGATTGCGTGAGAAAAGTCTTCAAATGTAGGAAAGAAAATAAAAACCAGCAAGCTGAGAACAAACAAATGTCCATCCAAGGTCTATCAATAAAAACAACAGCAGCAACATCACTAAATCCAAATCGAAATAACAAAATTAACTATTTCAGCAGTCACAATTTATCCAACATTATTTTAAATACTTTCCCAACTCTGTAAAATGAGTTTATAGAGAGCTGTGATCAATAAAATAGGTAATTTAAAAATTAAGAGGATAACTGATGTAATCCTGTACAACTAAAAGTAGTGCACGCAAGGCTTGATCTCAGGTAAATACTCTTTAAAACAGTATTTCTAGAAGTCTATTTGCTTTATAATTTCTGCATTGGGAGCTCACCATCCTCATGTAAAACCTCTAGCCTATACAATGTGCAAAATGACTCTGCCTATTTCAATGACAAAAATTTTGCCCTAAAATGCCCATTGATAATGTTCATTTGATTTCATTTCCTATACAAGATATGACACAGCCAGAGATCATACCCCTTCTAGAGTTAGGCAGACGTGGGATATCAGTCTGTAAAATTCATCTCAAGGCTCTTATATTAATTTTTACCATGCCTGACTCTTTGATTTGTTCTGTATAATGATGGTGGCCATATTCCACACCTCATTCTTGTTATGATCCAAGGAGGCAGCAGCAGCAAAACAGTGATTCCAACATGACACATCCTCAAATATAAAGCTCTTCTCTGCATTACAAAGACCACTGTTAGCATGATCATTATCATCTTGCTTGTAGAAGTGCATAAATCTACAGCTTTTAAAAATACTTATTTGTTCAAGTCTCTTGCCAACCCTAAGGTGGCTCCCTTAACTAAGATATGTGCTTCCCTGCTCCCCTATCCAACCTTCCTTTATCCCAATCTTCCTGTTTCCCCAAGGTCCCCCAATCCTCCCCTTCTCACTTTTCTCTCCCCGTCCCCCCTTATCCCCAACCCACCCCACCCCCAAGATCCCAATTTTCTCCCCATCAATTTTATCTACTTCCCTTAGCCAAGAGGATAACTATATGTTTTTTCTTGGGTTCACCTTCTTATTTAGCTTCTTTAGGTTCACCAGGTATACACTCCGTGACCTTT
>NW_026067903.1:13707374-13755774 GCF_014885135.2 Alexandromys fortis | reverse complement strand
GGAGGGGGAGAAGAGTGGGGGAGGAGGAGAAGAGTGGGGGAAGGGGGAGGGAAATGGGAGGCTGGGAGGAGGCGGAAACTTTTTTTTTCTTATTCTCAATAAAAAAAAAGTAAAAAAAAAAGCATGGACAAAAAAAATACTTATTTGTTTAACAGATAAGTGAAAGTTATCAGTGTACACAATTAAAATTTCCAAACGGGTTTGCTTGCAGAAACAGGCCCAGAAGAGTTTATTACAACACAATACACACATACAACTATATTTACACTCACATTCATAAAAAAAATTGACACATCCATATATCAATGACTTGATTGCCAGGAAGTTTAAATTACACAGTAACTTTTAGTGTTTTCACCTCCCAAGTAGCAAAATTAGAAGTAAAATTCCACAGTTGTTCAAGTCTTAACATTTAACCATAAGTCTGATCTGTAAGTTTACAGCAAATGAACTCCTCTAAACAGATTCCTAGATTTGAGTGAAGGAAAGGAGTGCTGTTTTAATTTACTTTATTTTATAGTCTTATTGATCACATTAGAGTAACTCCAGCATGATCTATGTAACTCATTGCTAAGCTCTGCTGACTGTCTGAGATCATACAAAAGAGACTGATTCAGTAAAATCATGACATTTTTAGAAAAGATTTCAGTATGGCATCTGCAACGTGGGTAGAATTTTAACTGTTCAACACATCTATAGAAATAGTTACTAATGGCAGGAAGGTCAGCCTCCTTCAAGCTTTTTATTCGCATACATAATGCTTTCTAGTGTTAACTTTCATTTGTGTTTTTTTTTGTCATGTAAATAAATAGGAGACTGGTATTGAAATGGTGCTCATGATGGACAGATTATACATAAATTACTATTTCAATGTGTGCTACAAGTTTCTTTCTTGTATACACAGCTACACCATGATTATCAGAAAATATAACTACACTCTGACTTTTAATGTTCTTCATTAGAATATAGTTCAGGCTATGAATTTGATTGGTTGTCATCAAACCCCATGTTTAATAAGAAGAGCACATGAGGGTATATGACATGAATGAAAAGCATTTTTTTGTGACAAATGTTTTGACTAGGAAGAATTCATCATCTCCAAAGTAAAAGTAAAATAAAATATTAGAAACTGAAATGTTCCCTAAGATACAAAATTGATGTTCAAAGAAAAACAAATTGTTTGTTGATTCAAATTTATTGGTACTAAGAGTCAATGCGGTGGGTATAGAGGAAAATTATTTCAGAGATAACATACATATGTTTTTCTACTTCTCAAACTGATCTAACTTAGCACTAGACAGAAATCATAGCTTGTTGATTAATAGAGGTCAGGAGAAAATAACGGCATACAATGCACAGATTCCCATAAAAGGTAACAGAACTGATTAATATATTTTAACTCAAATTAAATGCTAACATTTAATACTAGAAAATTTTGATTTAACAAACTCTCAGTAATTGTTGCAAAACAATATGAAATTATTAATTTTAGCTTAAGTATTCCTATTTTATGATATGACATTCACTTCCCAAAAGTAAAAATAAATGGAAATACCCATTTTAAGATGTAAATTTATGTTTATATGTTGGAACACTGCCAGTAGCATTTACACTAAAAATATATTTGGACTATGAAAAAGCTGAGAAAATATATGCATACAAAAGTTATTTCTGGGAATCATGTCTGATAATACATAGCCATATGGAGCTGCTATAGATAGCTCATTTATAAATTGGACATTTGAAATGTCACTTTCCACAAGGGTAAAAATAAAGATAAAACTTATTTAGAAAAATGCACTTTTTTTTTTTTTTTTTTTGGTCAGGAACATTAAAGGTATTTCATTTTGGAACTAGAGGTAAACACAAGTCAGATAGCTTTATATCAGTTGTGTCTTTGACATCTTTGGTTTTCCAAATGAGTAAGAGAAAAGTAAGTAAAGAGACCTGGAGAGCATCATGGTCCTCATTCCTTTCTGATTTCTCTCATTGCCACAGACTTATGCCCTTGGGTCTTTCTGTAAGAATTACAAGTTTGTCTGCTTTCAGTGACTTGTACTGATGGATAAAATGTCTGATCCATTACAGTGTAGCCTAAGCAAAGCCAATAGAGTCATAGGCATTTGCCAGCTTTCGTCTGATATAGTGATTGGAGCTCCAGTCTATTCAGAAGTAATGTCTTTCTTTCTTTCTTTCTTTCTTTCTTTCTTTCTTTCTTTCTTTCTTTCTTTCTTTCTTTCTTTTTGATATTTTTTTAAAATTGAAAATAGATTCTTCTCTCCTATAGTATATCCCAACAACAGTCTACTCTCCTTCCACTGTTCCTAGCTCTCCTCCTCATCTCTTTTCTCCCCTGGTTTACTCTCCCTCTGTTTCCCTCCAGAAAAGAGCAGGCCACCAATTGATAACAATCTTACACAACAAAACAAGACACAATAAGATGAGGCAAAAGCCTTCATATCAAGACTGAACAAGGCAACCTAACAGGAGGAAAAGAGTCCCAAGAGCAGGTAAAGGAGTCAGAGACATACCTGCTCCTGGTGTTAGAAGTCCCACAAAACACCAAGCTAATAGCTATAACAAATAAACAGAAGACCTGGTTGATGCAGATCCATGTAGCCCTTGAGACACCTCTTGTTTGAGTTTTGGTGGAGTAATAGTGGATGATGTGGGTAGAGACAGCAGCAATTAACATAGCAGGGCTCCTTAGGAATGTTCCATGTAGACGCCTCAGCTCTGCTAAGTATGCTTTTCTCAAATCAGTATAAGAGAAAAAGTATGGAAATGATTATCATTTTAAACAAAATCAAATGTATATGAATATTGTTCAGCTACATAGGCAGTACTTAAGAGACCCTAGAAATATATTTTAAATGAATCTCTTACTAAAAATGAGTTGATTTATAGAAAGTAGTTAATAGTAATAACTTGATTTGCTGTGATTGCAATACTTTAATAATATATAAAATATGACTACCTAGATATTTACACCAGATTAAATCTCAATAAATATTAATCATTATGTATTCCCAATCATATTATATATGTAAATAATTTTATTAGTTTCTAGCAAAATGGCACTATTAAATATATACAGATATAAAAATCTAGGGTGAGAAACAAGTCCAAATATTTATATGTGCTTAAAATATTAATATTATTTTAGTTTATGACAATTTCATATATGTATATACTGAGATTCTACTAGTTACTTTTTTTTATTCCTATGTTTGTGTGCTCAATACATGTGTACGTATGTTACAACATGTGTGTGACTATGGTGTTCTTAACCTGGCCATAGGATGAAAACTCACATTATTCTACTTTTTATTTCATAATTTTGTTCTGATGTATTTGAAATGAATTAGTTTAGAAAGTTATTTCTTCAAGTGCTTTCTTGCAACCTTATGGATTCCTGTAGGTCACTATACCCTTAGTCTCTTTTACGTAGTGAGGACACACTAAGTTAGGGGACATAGTAAAACTGAATATTTTAATTTATTATTTATTTTTATAAGGATTATTTGTTTCATATATTTGTAAGGAATAAGATGACTATGTTTTTCATTTGCTAATTTTTTTAATAAAGTTAAGTGAATTTAACTTTTTGCTTCCTCTTAAACTTAATACAACAAATCCAAAGCATTAAACTTCACATGTTAACCACTTACATTGTTCTTTAAAGTAGACTCTATAAAACCTTGCCAAAACATGCAAATATTCCTTTTACTAGAATGATTTCCTTATCCTAGCACTTCAAAGGATATAGTTCTAGTGGAGAATAAAATTTAGAGATAAGATAATGTACATTATTTCATGTAATATTGTACAAAATTGATGACCATGTTTTAGTGTCTTTAATAAAATACAAATAAGTATTTGATACAAGTATTATAATATATGATGGATAACACCTGTTAAGGGTCTGGATTTAATTTCTTTCTTATTTTTCACTGAATTTGATTATAAGGAAGTAAATTTGTCATACTATCACTCAATCTATAATCTTTAAAATGATTATAGCCAATCAGCAGAACAGTATCATTAAAAGACTAAATAAATTTTCAATTAGCAAAATAAAGGCTAGACATGTTGTTAGTCTGGCAGCAGATGATAGCCAAACTTTGCTTTTGTTTTAAACAATGAATATTAAGTAGATCAAATAAAAAAAATAAAAATAAAGATTGATTTTGCTTGATATCCAGGACAATGCTCTACAATGTTTATCTTAAAGAAAAATATAAGCCTCAGGGCAAGAACTGTATGCTACAAATGTAATTCTTCGTCAGTCTTTCACAGTTGTAAAAATGGCAACATTTTCCCAATAGCAGAAAAGCATTTCTTTCCCTTCCCTTCTTTATTTCCATTATTCCTCTAACTTCTAAAGATGATTATGCATTTGTCTTCTCTGAGTTCCAGCACATGTTTGCCTGAGGAGGTTTGCAAACTTTGGTTAATATTAACAAAATGATTTGAGGCTATATGCAGGCAGGAAACAAAACATGTTTTGATGGACAGGGTTATCTACTTGTGAAGGGTCCTTGGGAGAAGTTCATATCACATTTGACCATAGGGGACAAAATCATAGTTTTTCATATGCTTATCTCAAGTTTTTAAGGATTAAAGAAGGAAAATAAAAGTCATTATTTTCTCAACATAGCTCATGCCTTGCGGTCAGGAACAAAATACTATCAGCTGCCTGTAAGTAAGTGAATGACTTGCCCATCAGAGCAATACCATATTTTTCGCTTATGAGAACTGATAAATAATTTAAAAGTCATGATCCTGAATAAAATTTGGAGTCCTGAGGGCTTTGGAGAGTCTCTCTATAACATCTCATAACGGAAAACAAATTGTTGCACTATACTCTTTGAGCAGTTTTGTTCCAGTAGTCCTGGGTTTTATACACTTATTTATTAACGCTTTAAGGCACCAGATAATTATTTGGAGTCATAAATATATGACTAACAAGACAGAATGCATGTTTGTATTTAGTAAGTGACTTGTAGTGAATTTTGTCTTACAGTTTACAGTTCATCGTGAGAAGAGAAAGTCAGGCCTGGAACTCCAAAGGGAACCTGGAGGTAAATATAGAGCAGAGACCATAGAGACCAGTTGCTTACTGGATTGATCTCTAACCTTTCCTTAACTTTAAAAAAGTAAACTTCTTGATTCCAGAAAATGTGAGCCCCCACAAGCAAACACACACACACACAAAGAAAACATTGTTAGCCCTTCAGTATCTCAATCAAATCCAATCTGTGCCTTTTCTACAACTTGTCTCTTAGGCAGAGGGAAAATAAAATGTATAATATTCAGTGTTATTTGTATATAGGTGTGTAATAAATCATTTTAATATATGGTGTAGTCAGTTATATTTTAACCTATAATTTTTTTTGTTTGTTCTTGATAAGTTTTTTAGTTCTTGATCTGTTTTGATTTACATTCCTCCACACAACTTTCACTTCCCTTCCCACCAACTCTGTGTACTTAAAAAAAAAAAAACATTTAAAATATACTTTTGAGAGTTTTTATACAGTATATTTTAGTCACATTCTTTCTCCTGCCATAAGTCCCCCCAGGGATTCCCTATGTCCATACTTACCCTGTCCTTTCATTTTTTTTTAACCCACCAAGACCAATTTATGCTGCTTGGCTTGAATTGCTATATTCAATTAGTTTTGTAAATGCTTTCTTCAACAATAGAGCCTTACTATCATCCTGTATAGAGCAACCAACAGTCTTGGCAACTGTCTTTTGTGTGTGTGTGTGGGGGGGGGGGTGGTAGAGTCCCTTTGTCCAACAACTCAATTAGACATAATGCATTCCCAGTACTGTAAGATTTATTTGGAGAAGAGAGGTGTCGATTTAGGGTTCTGTCTCTTCCATTATTTGGTGACTTCACTAGAAAGCCTCTCTCTCTCTCTCTCTCTCTCTCTCTCTCTCTCTCTCTCTCTCTCTCTCTCTGTGTGTGTGTGTGTGTTATGAAACTTCTGCTGTATTAGGTTTCTGATTTCCATATGGTCCCTTAAATGGCTTTTAGTTTTAGTTGTACTACTCCGTATCCCAACCCTTATCTGCCCTTTATCCCCCTTTCCCCATTTTATCCTCCCTTTACAGCACCCACTAAGTCCTATCCATCAATAATTATCTATTTTATTTCTTTTTCCTAGGGAGTTCTATTCTGCTTCCAAGTACCTTACTCTAGACCTAATGGTCTAGAGTTATATAGATTGTCATATGTTTATCAAAAACTTAAAAGCTAATATCCATAAAAAATAATGACATACAATATTTGTCTTATGGGGTCTGGGTTACCTCATTCAGGATGTCATTTTCTAGCTCCATAAATTTCCTGTGACTATTTGAACAATAAAATATTATCCTGCTGTTAAAAGAATCACGAAAATGAAGTTTTCTTCTTAAATAGTACCTAGCTACTAAACTTCGATCATCACCATTTGGTGAAGATTTCTCTTCTCCAATGTGTAGTTTTGGCTTCCTTGTGAAAACTCAGGTGGCTTATAGGAATGTGGGTTTATGTGTATTTCTGAGTACTTCAAAAGTCAACTTCTTCTTGCTTCAGGGAATGTGACACCACCCAAACAAATCTACAAAAGAAAAAAAATCAAATCATTGTCAGCCCTTCTAGACATCAATTGAATCCAATCTGTGCCTTTTCTACAACTTGTCTCATAGGCAGAGGGAAAATAAAATATTATTTTATTTAATGTCATTTGTACATGGGTACAATGAAAGAATCCTATTTCATTAATCAATGAGTGAATTTTTATCTTATGACCATGCTGTTTTAATTATCAAAGCTCTGTAGTATGATATTAAATCTGGGGTAGTAATATATCCAGCAATTCTTTTTTTGTTGTTGCTTAGGATTGCTTTGTCTTTTTATTTCTCTATGAAATTTAATGTTAGTGTTTCAATAGCTGCAAATAAATGTGTGAAAATTTGGAAGGGGGTTGCACTGAATTTGTAGATTGTTTTTATTAGGAAGGCTATTTTCACAATGTTAATCTATAAGTCTGTCCTTTGGTATCTCCTTCAAATTTGTTCAGTGTCTTAAAGTTTGCATTGTATAAATCTTTCAATTCAAATATTATATTTCTGATGAGGCATCTATTTAAAGATATTTTATATGGTATTGTTTGCTTAATTTTTTTTACAGTGTGTTTGTCAAATGAATATAAGAAGGCTACTGCCTATTGTGCATTAGTGCTCCTTGACTTAAGAATGGTTAAAGAAGATGTGGTACAATTTTGTTATTCTTATAAAAGTCCAAAATCTTTGTTTCGTTTATTCTTTGTATTGTTTTCTTGATTTCTATTTCCATTATTATCATCCCTGATATCTCTTCCTACCTACTTTTTGGAAGTGGTGACTGTTTCTTTTGTGTTTTTTTAGGCCTTCATGTGTATTATTAAGCTATTAGTTTGAAATGTTTCAAATTTTCTGATGTAGCTATACATTGCTATAAACTTTACTCTTATGACTGCATCCACTGTGTTATACAGGTTTTGGTTTGATATATTTGGATTTTCATTGAGTATTTTTTAAATAAACGTGATGTATTAGAATAACCTGAAAACACATATGCATGCACATAAATATACTTTTTCATTAAATAAGATCTATTCTGTACTTTAACCTGATGTGAAATAGGCTTCATTGTGGCTCCAGAAATCACAAACAGAATTAAATAATTGTGTGAAAAATTATGATAACAGTATTCATGAATTTTCTGTTCTAGAGAAAGCCCTTTCTTCATTCCTTGATCACCTCTTCCGAGTTTGTAAAGCAATGTTCTTCACTAAGTCACCAGTAAACCAGAATTTCCCTTTTGACTGTTTCTTTGCACCTTCATTTATCATTGTTGCATATAGTTCTTTGAAATATATTTTATTTCTTCTTATGTAAATAATATCTGCAATATCTCCATTGCCCTAGTGGTTCTGGAGGACCTAGTGAACTTCATCTCATCTTGTACTCATAACAGTCCTGTCTGGAAGAAATTACTCACTCTTTCAGATCAAGTAAATGAGGTTTGGAGATCCTGGGTGAGTCTTCCAATCTAATGGGGTAATTGAAATCATGTGAATTTGATTTTCTAAGTGCTTTGCTACAAAACATCTTTTTACTGACTTGTTTATCTCTCTCATATTTTGCTTCCTGTCTTCCATGTTGGTTTCTTCTGTCTTATTAACGACTAATTCTTGAGATGTTCTTCACTTAGTTTGCTGAGCTTTACTAGAAAGTTAGACTTAAAAATATTATGTTCACTCCTTCTGGCTTTCCTTCCTTCTACATATTCTCACCCCGTAGCATCACCACCAAATTGTCTTATGCACTCAGATACCTCCAACTCTCCCAGTTAATTAGACTTAAAAAAAAAAAAACATTTTATTCTGATGTATCTATACCTAGTAGGCTGCGAATTCTCCTTTTTAATTGTTTCTACTAAGTAGTATTCCTTATTTGTTGGCATTGAGATTAAATGTATAAAAACCTCATTGGATTGGCCAAGAATATAGTAGAAAACAGTGCAAAATCATTTTGGATTATTGTGCTAGTGTTAGGTCTTTCTAATATGCATCTTCCTTGAGGACTTTTTCTTGCATATAGATGTCTATAAGCATGGATACTTAAGTTTTTAATCAGGCAATTAATTAATTTCAAGATGGCAGTCAACACTTTTCAAAACCCTTCCCCCAAATCTTATATTAGATAGACTGTTATTAAATTGTATTGTATTAAAGAAACCAGAATCAGGCATTTATTTAGTTTTATTTTTGATTTCATGAGCCAAGATGAAGCCCATTTCACATTAGATTACAGAATATTTTTAATGAACCTTGATAATTTCTTAGTAGAAATTTATGTTCTCTGTAAAAATTCAAACTTTTCCTATGTATGTAAGTTTTGGTATATACTATATATATATAATTAGAATAGAACAGACAGTGTGAAAATGAGGGGGAAAGAAAAAAGAAAATTCAAGCAAAGGTCTTCTATTTTAAAATGCTGTTTTTATATTTTCTGTATATGTATTTCAAATTTAAGTATTTAAATCTTCTGCATTGTCTATTTCCTTATATGAATAGCCATAGATGCACAATTATAAGTATTAAATGATTAAAACAAAATTTTGTCATTATTGTTAATGCCACACCAACAATTAAATTTATTTTTTATTTTGAGAAAAACTGTCATATAGCAGACTGATTTTTTTTAAAAGAGTGAAATCCTTTTATTTCAGTCCTACCATGTGCTGGTCTTACAGATATGAGCCAACAAGCTTGGCTGCAAATATTTGTGATGTTATGATTGGTTATCATCTCAATAAAAATAATATTTTATATTTTACAGTTTGTAAGAAAACTATTACATACTCCCTTACATACACTAGTAGCTATTCTTCTTTTTAAAACAACCTTATTTTACATACCCAGTTCCCTCCCCCTCCTATCCTCCCATGCCCCCATCTTCTCCCTGCTCCACCCACATCCACTCCTCAGAGAGGGTGAGGCCTCCCATGGAAGCCAAAAAAGTCTGTCACATCACCTGAGGCCGGCCCAAGGCTCTTCCCCCTGTACCTAGGCTGAACAATTCTTCCTCTGTAGGGAACAGTCTTCCAAGAGCCAGTTCATGCACTAGGGATAAATACTCATTCTATTGCTAATGGCTCCACAGGCTGCCCATTTCACACAACTGTCACCCACATTAAGATGGCCTAATTCAGTCTTAGCTGTCTAGCTGTCAGTCTGGGGTCAGTGAGCTCCCACTAGCTCAAGTCAGCTGTTTCTGTGGGTATCATCATCATGGTCTTGGCCCCTTTGCTCATAATATTGCTCCTCCCTCCCTTTGATGGTACTCCAGGAGATCAGCCCAGTGCTTAACTGTGGACCTCTGCATCTGTTTCCATCACTTACTGACTGAAGGTTCTCTGATGACAAATAACGTAGTCTTCAATCTGATTATAGGGAAAAGGGAGTTGGTTTAGATATTTGAAAAAAATTGAGAATCTCAATTTCTCATGACTTCTTTCTGAAGTATTAAGCATGTTCTTCAAGTACAAGCAGTTTAACTCATTTACTATCTTTAATATTTAGATAAAACTGCATTATGAAGTGCAAAATTGTAGGAGAAACAAACCTATCTCTCCAGTAATCTCTTGATTAGACTCAGTTTCTCAGTTCTTCTTGCAGGTATATGATTGTGCTGAACAAGAAGTAGTGTTGAAGGATGTGAAAATTTATATGATTTTTAACTGTGAGTATGTCTTTGGAAGAACAGTATCATTGTAAAGACAATATGAATGCTAACTCAGGCTCCCAACACAATTTCAGTAATAAGAATACTTTGTTTTGGATAATATCAAGTGTTCCATGTTACCTGCTATATAAATGTTGAAAAAAAACCACACCAGTAGGCACCAAAAAATGACAATGATTTTCAAAAATTAGGTCAAACCTTTTTATTCGTGTGTGTGTGTGTGTGTGTGTGTGTGTGTACCACATGTGTGCAGGTAAAAAAATCAGCAAATGGAATCACATATTATGCACCTGGAGTAGCAAGAGCTATAGGCCTTTGAATATGAGTGCTAGGAACTAAACTGGGACCCTTTGAAAGAGAACCAAAGGTTTTTAACCACTAAGCCATCTCTCAGTGCGCTTTATTAATCCAACAAATGACAGTGGGCAGCAGAGAGTAAAATACCCAGATATATAGGCACACAGATGCTGCAAAAAATCTTTACATTGCTTGTCTTGGTGGTTTTTGTACCAGTGACTTGACAGGTGTAGAAAAGAGAGAACCTGGGACCAGAAATTCAAGAGTAGCCTTGGCAACATGTCAAGAGCTATCTATTTACATATATATAGCTACATATCTGTTGTAAGAAATGTCTTCTAAAGTATTCTTATTGGGATGTACTGGTGAATAATTAGCTTAATTTCACTTGAAATGTTCAGTGAACATATGTTTTCTTTTTCTAAATTTGTATACATTCTGTGATTGATCAGATTTATGTATTTGCCTTATGTATTCAATGGGGAAGGGCAGCATTTGTGACCTCTTCCTCAACTTGACTGTGGAGACTCCAGTGAATCTAACTAAACTTTCAGTGTATATTAGCAGCATGTACTCTCTTTGTCTGAACTCTGGGTCCTAAAACATGGACCCAGTAAGTCATGATGTCATCGAGATATTAACCCTGGCAGCTGTGATGGCAGTATCTGGGGTAGGTTAGAATTTATGGTATTAGATTTTATTATACTTAGACTATTATGATTAGACATCCACATTTGCGTTAAGGTTCTGATGAAGGAGAGCTCATAATTTCTGAGTAATCTGCGTTCCTTATCACCGCCTTCAGTCATTTCTCATCCCAGTAACCCACATCTGCTTCTGTTCTTGAAATCAGCAGCACTGATTAATAACCATGCAGATTCATCGTAACACATGCTTGTAGACTAGTTACCACATACTTGTCTTTGGACTTATATAATTTCAAAATGTTCAAAAAAACTAAAATATGTTCCATTATTTTTTTATACTTTAAGTCTTAGGAAAGAACTGAAAAGCCTCAAAGTCACTTAATAGATGCTATTGAGGCTTGCAAGAACACTTCACAAACGCTGGAACACAATGAAGTACGGTCTGTTATTTGGTTCTTAATTTAAGTTGGTCTATGAAGTTTAATAAAGGGTTCACTTCAGGTACTTTTCTTCTGAGGTATGTGAATCTACTTAAGTAAAAAAAAAAAGATGTATTTTGTAATCTATACCTGAAAAAAAAGATGATACACTTTGATTTCTCCTACAGAGGAAAATGGTAGTTATATGCTTCAAATTCATTCACACAAAATATTATTTTTAGGTTGACAAATAAATAATGTTTCCATAGCATAAGCTACAACCTGTGTGTCACAACACCCAAGATCATTGGAAAACAAAGACATTTATATTACAATTCATAATAGTAGCAAAAATAGTTATCAAGTAGCAACAAAAATAATTTTATGATTGCGAGGTCACAACATTAGAAAGGTTGAGAATGACTGACCTACATTTTTTAGGAATAACAAATTATATTCTGTTATTGTACAAGAAAATGTCTGAAAATTTGATATAATTTATTTTCTTTAGCATATCAAATGAAATATCCTTTTTAAAGTTCTTTAAAATGATGCTGTCTGTGGATATACACACATTCAAATACCCAACTGACATAATTATATTTGATTTTGAAAGCCTGACTGCAAAGCTCTCTGGTATTTAATCCAGCTCTGGATTAGTTCTGACTCCTTTGCAGATTTTTGTGTATTTCTTAAATGTCCCCCCATCATGTCTAAAAAGGAAGAAAAAAACAAAAAAGGCACAATATGTCCTCAGTGCCATGTCACCACGGTTCTGACCACTAATGCCTATCATCGTGAGTGTAGGGAAAAGGTCAGAGCAATCAGTGTGACAATCTCCCAAGGATTGGAACAAGGTATTCTGGGCACCAATGGAGGCATTTAAGATTAATATTCTCTTGTGCATCTGAGTGAGACTGTCCTTTATTGTCTGACAGTAAAGCTGCTTCTTTATGTACAAGTATGTCAAGTCTACAGGTTACCACACTCCAGTAACGCAGTAAAGATGAATTACTTGTCTTTATTTATAAGTCTACAATGTGATTTTATTTTTTTAGGTCAAGTATGGGCATATAGGCTGTTCTAGTATGCATTTTCTTTTGTTTCTGTGATAAAACATTAATCAAAGTTAACTAAAAGGGAAAGGAATTTATTTTGCTTATTTTCCAGGCAATAGTCCTTTACTGAGAAAAGTCTGCCGTAGCTCAAGGTAGGACCCTAGAGAAGAGAAAACAGAAGAATGCTTTCTTATATGCTCACATTCAGGTTCGTTGCTTATATGTCCCAGCTCCTACTGCCTGAGGATTTTACTGTCCACTATGGGGTGGGTTCTACTTTATAAATTAGCAATCTAGAAAAATACTTCCACAAACATGACCATAGTTGTAGCAGGAGTGGCTCCTTGTTGGGGTTTCTGTTCTGCCCAGTTTCCACAGTCTTTAGGTCCCAAAGAAAATACACAGAAGTCTACGTTAATCATAAACTGAATGGCCCATTAGCTCAGGCTTTGTATTACCTCTTATAACATATGTTAGCCCATTATTCTTATATATGCTAGCCACATGGCTCAGTACTTTTTTCAGCAGGGGGAAGGTCACATCCTGCTTCTTCTTTGGTCTGGGCAGGACTGGGGAGGGAGTTTCCTTCTTCCCAGAATACTCCTGTTCTCATTGCCCCACCTCTACTTCCTATCTGGTTGACCCACCTCTACTTCCTGTCTGGTTGACCTGCCTATACTTCCTGCCTGGCCAATCAGCGTTTATTTAAAACGTGATTGACAGAATACAGACAATTCTCCTGTACCACATAGTTACATGTGATGGATTCAATTCCATAAATAGTGTGTCACATAAATAGTGTGTCAAATTGATAAATAGGATTAGGTGTTTCTTATGCTATTTCTCATTCTTCATAGACATCCCTCTCCTATCTTTCTCTTATCACATGAGTGTTCTACATGGTGCCCCGAAAGAATTCCACTCACCCCTGACAACTTCCACAAGGCTTAAACCCCAAGCACCTTCCATTCACTTAGTCATTGGGTTTTTTTGTTTGTTTGTTTGCAGAGGGAGGGAATTTATTTTTTATTTATGTGTCTCTCTGTCTGTCAGTGTGAGTATCTGCCATTTGCGAGAAAGTCCCCTAAAAGACCAGAAGGAGGTTTTGGATCCCCTGGGCTGGAGGTACAGTTGGGAGCTGTCAGATATGGATACTGAAACTGAACTAAAGTCCTCTAGAACAGTATCAACCTCCTTCAACAGCCGAGCCAGTTCTTCAGGGCAGCTGTCGTCTTAGTCATAACCTGTAGCAGTGGTGCTAACTGGGTTCTTGGATAAATATGAGCAGGGCTGATTCGTAAGTATGATAATTATACTGTTTAGCTGTGTCTGTCTTCGCATGCATTTAGAGTTTACTCCAGACAGCAATGCTATACAACAAAATCTGGAAACCACTGCTACTTCACCAACAAGTCAGAGTCACCTTTATGTTAATAACTCCTGTGCCATAATTGCCATATTTTTATTTTATGGAGAAATGTTTACCTTTTACTCTGCACTTTCACTCCATCAGTGCAATTCCCTAAGTACTGGAATTAGAAATAGAGAAATTTGCTAAGAAAGGATATTATAGGTGTTTTTCTTTATACATGGTTAATTACAATTCTAAGTTCTTTGAGCATCCTTCTATTGGCTTTGTTTCCCTAGAGGTTATTTTTTTTGCTGCTCTCTGCTAAATCTTTTTAAGCTTTTCAAATGTGTATATTAAGTTAGAACTCTCTATTTCTGTTACATAAACATTATCTTTTGAAGCTGCTTCAAAAGAGTATTTGAAAATAAATGAAAAATGAAATATTCTAGCTAGCTAGTCTTTCAAATGATGACGGAAAAAAAATTAAATAACCTTGATACGTTAAGGCTCACATAAAGGAAGAGCATGGTTTTTCTACCTGCTATGTGATTGTTTTCTTACATAAACAATGAGATATTCGGAGTATAAACCAAACGGTACTTGTTTATATAAAACTTTATGTGTTGGAGGATGGCTTTTACTTAATTTGTTAATATTCATTTATAATCTCAGTGCAGGATGATAGTGAAACTGGAACACTCAAATGCTAGTTTTCCAGGCACACTATTGCATTTTATTTAAACTCTTGTTTTGTTTTAACCCATAAACCCTGTCTTTTGCCTTTCTTTAACTTTGGGTGTTTTAATTCTACCTCATTAATTACTATCAATAATGAACTTCAGTTCAGAAGGCATATGATTGAAAACATTTTATATACTATCATTAAGGGTGTTCATAATTAATCTTTGGCATTCATTGAGAAAGTTTATAAAGTATGGGAACTATCATAGATTATTTGCCTATTGTCCTGCTTGATTTTTGTCAACCTGACACAAGCTAGAGTCATGTGGGAAAAGGAAATGTCAAGAGAGAACATGGCTCCATCAGAGTGGCCTGTGGGCACGTCTGTGGGGCATTTCTCTGATTAATTGACTCATCTGGGAGGTCCCAGTCCCCCGGGGCCAATAGCACTCATGAATAGATGGTCTGCAATCATTAAGAAAACAGAAAGCCAAGTCCTGGGATGCAAATCCGTAAGCAGATTAAGTTACTCTCCATGGCCTCTGCTTCCATTTCAGACTCCAGGTCCCTGCTCTCCTTTAATTCCTGCCTCGATTTCCTTTTGTGAAAGACAGTGCCTGAGACAAGGAAGCCATACAAAGTCTTTCTTCCTCAAGGGGCTTTTGGTCACCGTGTTTATCATAGCAACCGAAAAAAATTAACATACATGGAGAACAGGTTTCTATGAAATATAGCAATATCAATGTCTTATCATACCTGTTTACTAGACATATTTTGTGTGTAATCCTTCATGGTTTTCTAGTGTCTACGTTACCTGAATCGCTTTGGCCTAGTTTACTTGATATCCCCTTAATTTTCTGTAAATTTATCCATAGTTTTCTAACAATTAGACCTATTACTTAATTATAAGACCAGGAATGTTCTATAGTTGTAGTTCAGCAAAACAAATATGTAGCTACAATAAATAATAAATATTCTCAAAAACTACCCACACTTGTATGGCTTGTTAAACTCTGCGGTTTGAATCATGTGTTTTCATGGGAATTCTGGCAGTCTAGCTAGGCAGGTATTCACAGGATGGCACTACATTGGTGTTCTCCGTATACAACAAAAGATGCCTCCGTAGTGAATGGCTGCTCATCTACTATAAAAAATGGGATACCATTAGTGCATCTAGAAGTGTATTGCACAATGGTGATTATAAGTTGTGTATGAAAGTCAGAATAACATTTTATTATTTCGGAAAATATCTTTAATAACTATTAATTGGTTTTATTGATCACTATTTTAGGCCCATACTGTAATTAAAATAAAAATAAGTTTCTTTGATATTTGTAAACTTTATTAAGGGAAATCATTAATGATATTCATGTTTATTTCAAGTTTGTTTATAAAATTAATGAACTACCCATGTCATTGCTGTTTTTATTCACCTTAAATACAATTCTTATTTTTTTATTTTGAAATCTAGTGATCAGTTGGTTTTTTTTTTAATTTATTTACTTATTATGTAGACAGTGTTCCTCCTGAATGTATCCTTGCAAGCAATAAGAAGGTACCAGATCTCATTACAGATGGTTGTGAGCCACCATGTGGCTGCCTGGAATTGACCTCAGGACCTCTAGAAGAGCAGCCAGTGCTCTTAACCTCTGAACCATCTCCACAGATTAGGATCGCTTTCTTAATATTACCATTAACACGAGTGACTGAGGTAGCAGTGTGGGTATCATCTTTCCTCCTGTTACTATTACACAAATAGTAGGATTAGTTTCAAGGTGTAAACTTTAAAGAGTTAAAGTTTTATAATCCTTTTATAAAGAAGGATTCCTGAGTTTGGTGCTAATATCTACAAAATTCTGTATAAATTTGTACTCAATATTTATAATATTTATAAGTTTAACTTTATAATATTTATAAAGTTAGTATACACCAGAAGTCTTGTTGTTTGCCTGCAGTGTTATCTGGGAGTCTTGTGAATCTGTATCATATGCTGGTAGTTGTTTCCCTTTATATTTCATGGTATGTTTAGTAAACATGAAAGTGCTTTTCACGTACAGGGCACTATTCTTACTATCATTATTTTCCAAACACAAACATAAAAGACTTCAGAACTTAATAAAGAATATTGGTCTTAATAAAGAATATTGGTCTTGTTGCAGTTTTTAGTTATCATGTAGCAAATTTCTATGTAACTCTTGGCCTGATAGATCAATTTAACAGTGAAGTTTAGGTAGGTGAGTGCTGTAGGAAATCTTACAGCTTGTGGTTACTTGCCTACTGGGGCGTGGCCTCTTAAACTATAGATGCAGATGCAGAGCCTGTGTCTGCCCCTTTTTCTTCTTTTTTCCCCAGCTGCTCTTTCGGATTGCAGGATTGCTGGATTCAGTCTCTTTTCTCCATTCAAGCAGAGAATTCTGATTTGTGAGTTCACTCCTAAATAAATAACCATCTATTTCTCAATTCTGAGCTAGTGTGGAATTTTTTTGTAAAGCGTCTGTTTCACAGGTGAGGGATATGGACATGCTTAAGTTGTCTCCTTCAAGGTTACCTACTAAGCTTCAAGAAGCTTTAGTAAAAGACCATAGTGTCACTTTTAGGTTCAGCTGGAGAAGCATCTATTTCTAAGCTTATTGAATGGTTACTAGCAATATTCAGAGCCTTACATCCTGCTGTTGGCTGGATTTCCTTGGCACATGGACCTCTCCGTGACAGCTTCCTTCATCACATCAAAGTTGAGATGGGAAGAGAGTCAGCTAGCAAAATGACAGCTATAATCATTCCTAGTCTAATCATGGAAGTCACATTTAATCAACTTTGCCAAATTATATAATTCATATTGAAGTTACTAGGACCTGCCCATGTTTCAGAAACTAAGATTGCACAGAGCGAGGATGAGGGGATGGGAAGTTTTAGAAACTATCTTATGTGTTTGCTTACCCTACTGTGAGTGAAGAGAAGAGAATGAACTTGAATTCCAGAGCTCTGACAATGCAGCTCGCACCACCTGCCAAACAGGCAGTGAGGGATAACAGCTGCCAACCAATATATGACTGAAGCTCTTGATTATTTGGTAATGGTTCTTAGTTTTCAATCTTCTCTTTCTCACAATGTCATTTCCAGCACAAAGAAAAAGAGCTATCAGTAGGGGAAGTAGACCATGCTTCAAGCTATGATGAACATTTCACGTGGGCGTTACTGTCAAACAGGTTTACTCACATCTGTTTGAAGTTCCCGTATATGTTTAAATATTTCAGCTTCTAAATTATGAGCTTAGTCTAGGACCTTGCTCTAGATTAACGAAACAAATTGTATGGAACAAAAATGCTCTACAAAGTGTGAACTATGTTTTCAATATTTATCACTTTCAAGTAATTTTAGCACATACCAATTATATGTAATAGCAGCTGCCATTAAGTTTTTATATCTATATGTAATATATTTTGATTGCATTCACTTCCCTTGCCCTCTTTTGCCCCCCTCTCCCACTAATGTTCTTCCCTGGTAGTTAGTCTTCCTTCTACCTTCATGACAGGTTTGTGTGTGTGTGTGTGTGTGTGTGTGTGTGTGTGATATTTAGCAGGGAATTTGACAGATGTACCATGTCATCACAGATGACATCATAGATGTACCATGCTATCACAGTAACCGAAAGTGATTGACTACCTCACAGTAGTCATATTGCTGTTGCACTAGTGGGCACATCTTTCCTGGCAGGTCAACAGTGTAGCATGCAAGGTATATAGCTGAGTAAAACTGTTGACATTTTTTTTCTCTTTCAGGAATTTGAATGGCGCCTTCCAGCACCAGGAAAGTTAGCCAGTGAACAGGAATATTTCAGGTCATTCCTTGTTTTATTTTTCTATGTCCCATAAATCCAAGCATGTCTATCTTTGACAGTAGGATCTTGGCATCTGCTTCTGGTGGGTAGCCAAGAATAATGGTAATAGTCTGTATTGTTAGGGTCACAAGTATTTCCCTGGATCAGAACTCATAATGAGGGAGCCTACCCATGGCATTTGAACTTTCAAGTAATAACCTTATGGCTTTTAGGAGTCTTTTTATATATCACATATCATATCTTCATTAACATTTTGTATTTTAAGCAGTTCATATTATGCGTTGAGCACATTGCCTTCTCATAATCCACTACTTTCTCATTTCTTTCCCTTCCCCTCTTGTTGGATCCCTTTGTTGCCAAGAAATCTTTCTTTAAAACACACACACACATACACATAATTTGTTATCTACATTTAAATGCTAAGGACCACAAACAAGAGAAAATAAGATATTTGTATTTCTTCTCTTAGCTTAATTAACTTCATGTTATTACATCCAGGTGCGTCTATGTTTCTACAAATATCATAGCCTCATTCTTAATTATAGTTGGTTAGAGTTCTGACGTGTACATTTAGCACATTTTCCTAGTCTTTTCTTTTGTTGTGGGACACATAAGTTGGTTTCATAATTTAGACATTGTTGGTAGTAATCTTTAGCAATGAGGGTGAGTTATAGATATGAGTTATAGATAAAATTCAGTGATAACCCACATTAGACTTTTGTTAATTTAGGTGGGCTCTCCTCCCACACACATGTACATTCTCTCTCTCTCTCTCTCTCTCTCTCTCTCTCTCTCTCTCTTCTCTCTCTTTCTTAAAACATCAAGTAAGGGCTTTATTTATTATTTGGTTTTGGTTGAATTCATTTGTGTGATTCTGGCTGTTCAGGTGCTTATTATGTAGCCAGAATTGGGATTGATTTGACAACTGTTCTGACTCAAGCCCCTATGTGGATGTAATCAGAAGCATAAATCACCATGCCAAGTAACTAACCCTCAAGTCTTTATCTTGTCCTCTTAAATATAATGTTGCCTTTGAGTAACAGTAGTATGCTGTCTTGAATGTATACAGCATCAGAGAGAAAGGCCAAGTATTGTCCTACAACACTTCCATCTTAGGTGTTCAACTCCGTGAATTTGTTTTTCTTAATTAAATGCCTACAACTTATTATAATGCCTGCTCATAAAATAATCAGTGACTGTCTAAAGGTGTCAGAAACGACCCACTGAAAATGAATGTTGTCTGCTATAGTACACTGGTTTAGATGAAATCTCTATGTTTTACTGATTTGTATCTCTACAAATTTCAAATATTTCAGGTTTAGGTTTTTGAGCTCTTTGAATCCAGATCTTCATTAAAGAGATATTGACTTACACATAAATATTTATCTAGCCTCACTGAAAATATTTATAAAGTCTTGCGGTGCTTTGTGATAATACAAAGTATTTCTACTCAATCTATTTGAGTATAAATGCAAATTGTTGTCTCTTACCTCCCCGAAATTCACTACAAATTTTTTGCTATAGACAAACTGTAATGCATAGGGTGATCTATTTCCGTCAGATATTAGCAGATCGGCTGCCATTGTTACTTGATTTTAAAGGTAAATCCTCTACTGACCCAGTTTCTCCATGTTTTCTTTAGGTCTTGAAGCAGATTTATGCTCGCCACTCAGATTATTTGTTCATCCTTCGTTTTACTCCCTTTTCCCTGCAAAGATTGTCAACTTTTAAGTTTCATGTGACAGTCTGTAGGTGACATAATATTCTAAATAAAGCAACACCAGGCACCAAATCCATAAAAGTGCATATAAATTGTGATTTCTTCTTTACTAAATGTATTGGAATGTAACTATGCCCTCAGAGAGGTCTTATTGTAACTCTTCAATTATATTGCTTTTCTGTGAGCACAATATAATTTTAACGATTTCCTCTGAAAAACTGAAGAAGAAAAAATAATAGGCACCTTGCTGATAACTTGCAAACATATTGTTGACATAATCACTAGTATCCCATTTGTTTAGTCAGGGAATATTAATAAATATGGTTATAAAATTAGTCAAGGAAGAATAATGCTTTGCAATGCAGAACTATTTATGAATAAAATATTACTCTATAATTGACCCCTTAAACTAATTTATTCTGAACAAAGCCTTTATTTTATAATTGTGAATGAAAGGACATTTGAAGTAATCTTGCCCTGAAGCTGAGTGCCCTGTAAAATAGTTTTGATTTAGTGCAATTACATATGCTTTTGAAATTCTGTCTAAAGGAAAGCATTCCCCCATTCTGTCCAACAAAAGGCTCAATTGAACCATGGGAACATTAAGTTCTTTTTACAGTGACCATTTAGGATATTTATCCCAACTGCTGCATTCACAACCTGCCATATGGTAATAAAAAGCTATTCAGCGAACATATAATAAAACACTTCTGATCCATATTGTAACACCAATCTCATCCTGTAACCAAATTGCACATTTTTGGAGAACTTTAAAAACTGTTCTCTTTGTCAGTTTTTGCTTCATTGTCTTTTTAATGCTTGGGTTTGGGGGCTACAGGTTCCTGTGGTGTTTAGAAAAGGAGACTTTTCCAAAATTGAGTATAAATATATGACAACATATTATTTGAAAATATGTAAAACAACATTATGAGGAAGGCACATCTATAAAGATAATTTTCCAGCAAAATATCAAATATGCAAAATAAAATTTCAATTTAAAGATTTATCTGAATGAACAAAAGTGCAATTTGTACTCTTGTATACATAATAGTCTTGCATTTGAGCCCTGGAGAATTGAGGTATAGAACAGAATATTCATATTTAGTGGATAACAGACAGATATGAACACCTACAGTTTTGATCCAGGTTCGTGATTTTGTTATGGAATCGTCTCTAAATTTATTTAGTTTCCATTCTAGTTGAAATAAATTGTGACTTTTCTTGAAAATTTCTAGATATTTTGAATTTACAAATAAGTATTATTTGGCATGAACTCTCTGTCTATAATAAATTATAAGGTGAAATGACTATTTCTTATGATGGATTTTTCTGTTTAAATATCTGACATTATCAGACACTTGACTGACTCTGACAGTGAAGCACACAAAAGCATAAAAAGAGCTAAGTCTAGTAATGCAACATGCCTCTTAATCCAATTGAAAGACCTAATAGATTGTAGAAGAACTGAGGTGGTAACTGAACTAAGCAGAACCTAGCCTCTCATTCACAATCCTAAAACTTGAAACATGACAATGTCAAGTCACAAAAGAGAATTAACATAAAAGATGAGATGACAATTTATGCTGACCCAACTTTACAATTGGGGATTATGATGGAACTTTTGGGTAGGCCAAAGGATATATAAAATGGGAGCGTGGAGGAAAGAAGAGGACCTCAGTATTCAGGATGACTGGATTTGGAGAACCCCTAGTTGATTTCAAAGAAGAAGAAAGGGGTCATGAACCAAAGATTGTGGCCAAACTCTGGAAATCAGAAAATGTAAAGGAATTTATTTTTAAGGCTTCAGAAATGTATTATAACTCACCAGACCTTTTTTGTAGCCAGTCAGACTACATTATAGATGTTCAGACTGCAAAACTGTAAAAGATTGCATGTTTATTGTAAGGTCATGACATCTAGCATTATTGCCAAGGTTGTGTTAGAGAACTAATAAAACAGAAAGACATCTGCATGCTGAGGAGCTAGGTGAAGAAAACAGAAGCTATTCTGAAAAAGAGAGAGGTTAACTTGAGCCCTTGGATAGTCCAAGTACTATAAGTATTTTCTTTATCTGGATGCCACTCAAGAGGGTATAAAGAATCATATATACTTGATATTATTTTCCTTTGTTTATTTACTTTTATCTTCCCTTTGACTTCCTGTTTTTCCCTCCCTTCCCTGTCCCTTAATAGTGTCTTTTCCTACGACCACCTACTCTTTCTATATCTTTTCTGTCTCTATACATTTTGTTCACCCGCCCTTCCTGTAATTCATTCTTTTGCTATTCCTTTTGTTCACCCATCTTTCCTTTCTTTTTATTTTCATCTCTGTTCTTTGGGTGCATTTGCACTTTTGATATTCCATATACCCTTTTTTTTTGAAGAGTATCCTAGGCATAGAATTAAAAATTCTTGTCAGAAGCAGCTTTCTCTATTGAAAGGTTTTCCACAATATTAAGACCTCTCCTTTGGTCAGGTTTATTAGGTGTCTACATCTTAAGCTGTACTCAACAATGATAGTACAAACCAGAATATAAATCATTAATGGAGTCTTGGCTACAGTGGGTAATGCTGCCATGAACATGAAAGGTAGTCTTGTGTTTTAAGATGATGTGGGATTCCCCTCTGGATGCTGTAAATACCATTGGTTAATAAAGAAAATGTTTTGGCCTGTGATAGGGCAAAAAATTAGAGCTAGGCAGGGAAAACTAAAGTGAATGCTGGGAGAAAGAAGGCAGAGTCAAGGAGAAGTTATGTAGCCTCACTGGAGACAGATGCTGGAACTTTACCCAGTAAGCCACAGCCATGTGCCAATACACAGATTAATGGAGATGAGTTAATTTAAGATAAAAATTAGCCAGAAATACACGTAAGCTACTGGCCAAACAGTATTTGCAAATAATATGGTTTCTGTGTGATTATTTTGGGTCTGAGCAGTCAAGAACAAACAAGTGGCTCCTACAACATTAAGATACTGACTTTTTACATATTTACTAAAAGGAGAACACCTGATAATTCCAGAGTCAATGTTTTTAAGTAATGTACATATTGTTTTCTATAATAGCTTATATTAATTACATTCCTGAATAGAATACACAAGTTTTCCCTTTAATTTGCTTCTCATAAAAGAATTATCTCTGCCATTTGTCAACATAGGCAATAACTGAAAGACATTAATTGAGATTAAGTGCCACACATGGAAAGATAAACTGTTTGTGGTTTTATTTGTACACTGATTACCATGAAGGAAAGTGAGATTATTGAGGGATGTTAATCAAAGGCAGTAAACATTTAATAATAGGTTGGATAATAACAGGTCTGTCATTTTATATGATGATCATATTATACTGTAAGTGAATAACTCTGTATATTTATAATTACTAAGATATCAGATCTTAAATGTTCTTATGCCAGTATGTGTTAATATATATGTATATATATATGCACATATGCACAATCAATTAATGAAAATAAGCAGTGTAGGTAATGGTTATGTTAACTAACTTTCCTTTGGTAATCATTCCAAAACATAACATAAAGGATTGAATGACTCTTTGTATAACTAAATATGTATATATTAAGCATATATGTATGGCTTTACTTGCTAATAATACAAAGTAATGCTGTGAAAATTGGAGAAAAGAGAGTTAGCATCCATTCCTGGACTTATTTATTCATAGTCATCTCTAGAATATTCTGTATATATCTCTTCGAATACTCATTGTTTCTCCATGGAATGATGATTTTTGAGTTTGTCAGAGTTTCTATAGAAATCCCATGTCTCTCTTTTTACATAAATATTTTATTTTTCTATTTACTAGGATCTCGTACTCTCTACCTGTTGTTTATTTGTATATAGTCACTTCTTCAAGGTTGTCTATCTCGTCATCTCCTCATACAGATCCTTCATGTTCTTGCTTCTTTTACAATGAAATGTAAACTTTGCATCACCTGGTCCAAATACCTGACAAAAACTATTTATGAGGTAGAGAGTTATGTTGGTCTGTGAATCCATGAGGTTTGTTCCATGGTCCCTTAACATCATTGCTTGAATCTGAAAAGGAACAGATTTAAGGGAGTGGGATCATGTGATGGAGGCTTTCATAGCTGCTTGGAAACTCAAAGAATTAGGAAAGTGAAGGAAGAAGGTAGGAAGTAGGATGTATCATAATAGGCAAGGACTCTCTCCAAAGAAGCAGGAAGTTCTAGCATCTCCCAATTACCTATTCAAGTTTTGATTGATGTGGGATAAATGTAGCTACCACATCATTAGTCATCATCTGTCTCTGGAAGTTTCTCCCCCTCTCTCTCCTTCTCTCTGCGCAAACACACACACACACACACACGCACACACACACACACACACACACACGGATGTACTTCACTAATATTCTAGGCATCTAAATCCAATCAAGTTTATAAGTGATTCACCATCATGTGCACTCTAAGAGGCAAAATATTTGGCAGAGCAGTCAGAGATATTTTTGATTATTTGCTACTAAGATGAAGTCTTCCCTCATTTGTGGCAATATTCTCCTGTATACACTGTTCTTATCGCTCACATATATGTATAGGCTCCTCATTCAAACTGCATTCATGAAATGCCAATTAATTTCTAGGCATTTAGTTTAAGATTTATATTTTTACTCAATTTTGTTTATGAACAATAATATGTTCCTCTTACTTTGAAAGTTTATGTTAAGATGGCTTATTTTTAGTCGAATATGCAAAAGAGTTAAAATTGGCTACATATTTTCTTGGCTAAAATAAACATTTATTTTTATTTGTTTGCTGTTTTGTGAATATGCCTAGAGGTATTGAGAAAATTTTCATAAATTAAAAGTAACTCTGTGGGATGTGGAAAACAGAATAGACTACAGGCGTCTACACAGCACACAAGCAGTAGCTGGGTGTATGAATTTCTTCTAGTGTAGGCTTACTGTGTTCTAAAATGATGACAAGTTCATATTTCTAGCTAAGAATTCGAGAATGTGGGTATTTTGTAACTATCATCATGTTAAAATTGCATAATGATGCATTTGTCTTTTTGAATATCATAGAAATGACTTTAAAAGACTGACATTTGATGAGCAATGTGTACAGGTACAATTTGCTATTTTTAAGCATGTCTGAAATATTGATTTTATTCATTATTGAAATTTTACAGAGAAAAATACTAGGCAGATATGAGTTTTGAAATATTTTTAGACAATTTCTACACATTTCTTGTCTAATATCTAGAATTTCTAATTATATAATTAATCCGTTTTTTTTACTGAGTAATTTAAAATTAACTAAATGTTTACTTAGATTGAAATAGTCACCATAAGTTCCAAGCAGAATAATGTTTATTTTCAATAGCAAAGTGTGCTACTTAGACCAGTTTGGTGACTCATGCCTTTAATCTCAGTATTCTGAAGGCAGAAACAGGAGAAACTCTATGAGCTTGAAGCCATCCTGATCTGCGTGAGTCACAGGCCTACCAGAGTTACAGGATGAGACCTTATGGTATATAAATAAGTAATTACCAAATTGAATATATATATATGTGTGTGTGTTGATAAAATATATATGCAGAACATACTCACACATAATAATTTCATATCAAAGAACACAAGATTTTGCAGTTTATATAGTCTTATAGCTTAATAAATTTAAGATTCTTTACTTCAATATAACCAGAATTGCCTTAGTATCAATACATTTTCTACTTGTCTATTTCTAGTTCACATAATGTATTGTATGACCATTGGAGACAAAATTTATGTCTGATTACAGTGAAGCTATCATATACTAATCAAATCAATGTATGTTTACGTGAGTTTATTTTCTAAAACTATTACTTTTAGTATGTTACCCAAGGTATTATTAAAACTTTTAATAATTACTAATCTTTTGAGAACATTTAAGTCATTAAACAAAATATGATCTATCTCATTTTTCCTATTTTAAATAACCAGTTAAGAATAAATAAAATAAATTCATCATACATGTATATTTTTATTCCAAAACAGTGTTCTTCTATAGTAAAATTAGAAGTAAATGAATACTTTATACTCATTAATTTCAAGGACTTGCTTAAGCTATTGATAAAACACCAGCTTTAACATATTCTGATGTCAATTCTTGGCTAAGCTAAAAAATTCGTACTAGCCTTGATCTGTAAAGATATGCTGGTATGTGTTCTTATTTCAGCTTCCAGTGACATTATTTGTGCTAAATTATGTCAGACTGCATCTGGAGTTGACATAATTACATTCGGAATGCGGGAAGGCAACATCAAGGAAACAGCTATTTAAACAACAGAAACCCGGTGAATGCATGCAAACAATCAACTGAAGCTTGTGGTATCTGGGTAGAAAATTCAGAAAAAAAGTCATGGAAGTAAAATAAACTAAAAAACACCTTCCTAAAAATACCCTGCAGGTTAATCTCCTCCACTTCTAGGACGAAATGGTCACAACAATCAACTCCTAAGTGTTTTTTAAGATCCTCATCCCTTATTTTTAAAGGAACGAGAAGGAATTTTCTAGCCGAGTGTTTTAAAATCAAAAACCCTAGACTAGCTTCATGTTCCCAGAAAAAAAAAAATAGTGCCCCTCCCTCGAAAAATTTCCAAAGCACAAAGATGCGCAGGCACCTGGTGGAGACTGAAAAAGATGCCCCGAGTCAGGGACAGACCTTGCTCTAAAGACAAAGAACAAGCTGACAAAACAGGATGGGAAAGAGCAAAGACCATGCACCCATGCCAAATGTCCCTCACGACCCTGAAGGGCTTGTACTTTTTACCTTTTAAAAAGCTAACCCCAGACTGGTTAGACTGCCATGACTGCTCTTTGACTGGAGAGGGAGGGGGAGAGGAGTGGGGGGAGGAGGAGAGGAGTGGGGGAAGGGGGAAGGAAATGGGAGGCTGGGAGGAGGCGGGAATTTTTTTCAATAAAAGAAAAATAAAAAAATAAAAAGCTAACCCCACAGAGGGACTCTAACTCCTTTCTACCTTTCTGTGACTAGTGCTAGTTCTGGTGACGAGTTCCGTGCTTGCTAGCTCGTATTACGCTTACAATAACAATAAACCTTGCTTGTTGCAGTCTGGACTTCTCTGGTTTCTGGTGGTCCCTCTGAGGGTCGTAATCTGGACACAACAAGTTTTACTTTGACGCCTGTTTTCACAGGTTTCAATTCATATTTTCAGGTTACACTATAAAAAATCCTACGATTTACATGTAAACAGGTGATTAAGTTAAATTAAAATTAAAATAAAATAAAAAAGGAGCACCATGACTCATTTAAAAAATCCATCTGCTTCATCAGTAGAACCCAAGGGTGAGCAATGGTTAACTTCTTGTTCAAATTAAGTTGAAAATTTTTGATTCATTTTATGAATATTGTAAAAAAAATATTGTCTATAAAGAGCCTATCATTCTATTCTATTCTATTTTATAAAACAATCTCATTTTATTTTACATGCCATCCCAGATTCTCCTCCCCCACCGCCTCCTACTGCTCCTCCTTTCTTTCCCCCACCCAACCCCCATCCACTTCTTTCAGAGATAAGGTCTCCCATTGAGTCAACAAAACCTGTCACATCACTTGAGGCAGGATTGAGGCCCTCTGTCCTATATCTAGGCTGAGCAAGGATGCCTCCATAGAAAATTAGTTTCAATAAATCAGTTTATGCACTAGGGATAAATATGGGTTCCACTGCCAGTGGCTCTAGAAACTAGGGAGTAGAGAAAATCGAGTTCGGGGAAAGCCAGAGAGGGAAAGCAAGAAAGAGATATCTTGATAGAGGGGGCCATTATGTGGTTCCTTAGAAACCTGGTGCTATGGTAATTTCCAGGAACCAACAAGGATTTCCAAGAACCTAAGCAATGGTGGGGAGGGTTCCTTAACTGTCCTTCCCCTATAAGCAGATTGATTGTCACCATAGAGCCTTCATCTAAGATCTGATAAATGCAGATGCAGAAATACACAGCTAAGCACTGGGCCCAACTCGTGGAGTCCAGTTGTAGAGAGGGAGGAGTGATAATATGAGTAAAAGAGTCAAGATCGTGATGAGGAAACCCACCAAAACAGCTGAACCAAGCTAGTGGGAGCCCACGAACTCCGTATTGACAGCTGGGGAGCCTGCATGGGAACAAAATAGGTCCTCTGAATGTGGGCAACAGTTGTATGGCTTGGGCAGACAAAAAGAAATAAAAAAATGAAAGAAGGAACTTAAGGAAGATGGTTTATCTACTACCTGGTTTATAGTTTCAGGGTCCATAGTTATATGGTATGATGTTTCCAGAGTGCTGATGAGACCAGACATCATTCATGCACCCCTAGTAACCTGCTTTCTCCCAGCATGCACCAGCTCCTAAAGTTTTAAAGACTTCTCATAATAATGTCATGAGCTGAGGATATAGCATTCAACCATGATTCTAGGTAGTATATTTCATACCCAAACTATAACGTATCCAACAGTTTACAGCAGTTCCCATTGGTCTGTACCATAAATACCTATACTTTCTTAGAATAATTATCTCAACAGGGATGGTGTCTTCTTTTTAAAGTCTGTGTTTCTGAAATGATTACTGTTGCTGAACATACACTCATGTTTCTTGGTCATTGTGTGTCTGATTTGAAAATTGAGTACTTACAGCTTTTATTCTTGATAGAGATTTTGGGTTTAAGTATGTGAATTTCTTATATGTTTTAACATGGTAATACCTTATCAAGAAGATTATTTGTAATTTTTCCCAATTCATGGACCAATTATTTATTTATTAACCTCTTTGTTTTGAGGAAGTGTTTTGCTTTGTTGTTTATTTGATTTTCCTTCTGGTGTCTGCATTTAGTTTGGTTTATTTTCATGATATATAAATATAAGATTTGCCATGACCGGAGTTAAGGGCCTTTTCAAATCTTGGGGGGGGCATTTTATAATTTCAAATCTCATGTTTAAATTTTTCATCTATTTGAGTTGATACATAAGTGTAGTGTAATGTAAACCATTCAGTTCATTAGTTTGCAGCTATATTTCTAGTCACTGTGACCCAATCAATTGAAGGTACTATCATTTCCTCAGCCTCTCTTTAAAATTTTCACAGGGTTCTTAGCTGGATAGGATTAAGTATTTTTTTTTCTCAGTTGTGTGCATATTACTTTTGCCTCTGTGAATGCCAGTCCATAGGGGTGAAGCTACAAGTTGAGCACCAGTTCAATTTCTCCATGTTTGATGGCATAAGTATGTGGTTACTTCATTACTGTGGGCAGTCCAGTAACTGAACTCAAATGCTACTCTGGCAAACAGTCAAGAGCACATAGAGAAAGCATGGTTGTCCTCAGTGCACTTTCTCCACTTTGTATAGTCTCATACCCAGAGAATGGTGTTACTCATCCTGAGGCTGAGTCTTCTAACATCAGTCAATGTAATCAAGATAATCCCCTGCCTAACACATGCCCACTGGCCAACTAATATAGGCAATACCTCATTAAGATTCTCTCCTCAGGTGACTATGGATTGTTGTCAAGTTTACAAAATTAACCAGCAGTGCTGTCTTGCCTTTTTGTCTTCTATACTCATTTCAGTTGTCCACAATTCCTTCTTGACCTAATTATTTAGTGTAACAGAAGGAACCACAGATATAAGACATCAATAAAAATGTTGAAACCTAGGGTTTATATGAGTAGAAACATGAGAAAAATATGTCTTACATAATGAATGGAAACAGTTAAATAAATCTCCCAATGACTTTTATTACTCAATTGGTTTATATTTGTTTAACACAATTAATCTCTTTTAGTAGAGTTAACTTGATTTATATTAGACTCCATATATCTAATAATAAACTTTGGACCAACCAGATGGCTTAGCAAGTATAGGCCCCTTCTAAGACTGGCCACCTGAGTCTGCTACTTGGAGTCTCCATAATGGAAGGAAAAATCCAGCTCCAACAGGTTGTCCTCTGTCTCCCACGCACACACACACACGTTAAACAATTGCTCTCATTGGACCATTTTGTGGGGTCTGCACACTATTACCAAGTTTATTTTAGTTCCTTTTTTGAGACAACAGAAGATATAATACTAAATAGCACAATATCTGCCTCTGTTTAAGACTGTGGATATTTTAATACTCTAGAGGAATGTTCTAATTTCAGCTTTAAAATTTAACTTCTGTTCCAATGACTCCAGCTTAACAGCATTAGTGATTTCATTTCTATTACAGATTCAGAGCACAAAGTGGATATCTTCTGATGTCAGATAGTGCAGATGTAAAACTCTCTGCTGCTGCAGGTGCTGGATATCCTTGAACACACTGCCAGTAGCCTGCTGGCAGAGATTGATAAAAATGTGCTTTCAAATTTGAAAATTACCAATAGGACATGTTGTGCCTTCTGGCTTTTTTCTCCCATTTGCTTTGTTTCCCATCATAATAACATGCATGTCTTATTGGTATATAACCTTCAAAGCCTAATAAATCATGCATACTCATTGGAATAAATCTATAAACCACTAGCGTCTTTAATAAGGGATATTCTCAGATAATGAAGCCACTGTTCATTTGATTTTCTAGTATGGAGTGACTCTGTGCCCTTAAATTGACTA
This sequence comes from Alexandromys fortis, assembly GCF_014885135.2. NCBI lineage: Eukaryota > Metazoa > Chordata > Mammalia > Rodentia > Cricetidae > Alexandromys > Alexandromys fortis. Next base: position 13,724,884 of record NW_026067903.1, on the reverse strand, counting down.
GATACTCAGGCTGCTAGCCAAGAAATCCACAGGTTTTAAGCTATCTCCCTGAACATATGTCTCTCAGAGGAGATAATTTTTCTGAGTTCTTAAAATGCTCTGTTAGTTCTCAATAGCTAAGTTAAAACTATTATTGTCTGTTCTGTTGAGCATGGGCAATATATCCCAGAGGTCATTCCCCCTGAAGGGTGACATTTTGTAAGATAACCAAGGAGTCAAATGCAGTTACACGCAGTTTAAAACATCTCCATTTAGATCCTCTTTGAACAACCCTTAAGCTTCTGGCCCCAAAGGAGTTGAATTCCCAGTAAGGTGAAATGGTCATTTAAAATTACATGTAGGTCCCTATGTGGGAAAATCTGCAGAATTCCCTTAAAATAATGTCAAATATCTGTTTGATAGAACTGTGTAATACCATTCTTTGTGACACTATGTTTATTTTACATGTTTCTAAATGGGCCATTACAATAGTATTCATCTTTAAAATTTTTAGAAGTATAGTGATTGTTAAGTTTTCCTGTACCCCCACAAAACACAATCATAGGTTGCAAACCACTTTTCTAATGAAGAAAATGTGCTAATACCCTAGCAGAATCCATATTTTCAGGAGTATATATATAAAGATAGAATAGGTATTAGGAATGTGATTCAATAAGAGCAAATTTAAGAAGAAACTTTTTGGATTTTTTTCAGTTCCTTTATTGAAGTAATTAAAAATTAAGATCATAAGCACCAGAAAACTTTTGAGTAGTATGTACTATGTACTTAATGATTATACTCCCTGAAGAGATGGGTTGTCTAGACTCTAGGCTGGCCAGTTTGCAACTTCAAAAGAGTGATTGTCTTCATTTTCTTGAGGGGAGATACCTCTCTTGTTTGAGAGCATGCCTTCCTGATAGCAGCATTTGGAACTGGCTATTGGATAGTGTGTGTTTGAAGATGTCGCTTTGCCTGGCACATGCTGATCTTTTCTCCAAGTTTGTATTTCTCAAGTTTGTATTTGACAATTCTGTACTAAGAACTGAGTATAGCATAATACTCATGGTGGGTGGTCATTAAATATTGGCGTAATGAATTACATTTAATGTAATTTGTGCATGGCATGGTCTTCAGCCTCTGAATTAGTTTCAATTTGACTTTTTCCTCTAAAAATTTCGTCATCAATTTCTGACAGATAATATAAATCTAATGAGACAAAATTAATTTAACCAATATATTTCTGCTTTCTTTATGTTTGAAGGTTTCTCCCTGACAAGATTCATCCTGTGATTATTATGAAAAGTGAAACTTTGAGTGTCTTAGTCTGTCTTAGAAGTACAACAATTAAACATGAAGATACAGCTAGCCCTCAGCATAATTGCTGTTACAACCAAGTCATATGTAATTAAAAAGAGAAACTGAGTGGAAATTATTTCACACTTGAAGTCAGTGTATCAAAATCTTCCTTCTTGGTCTATGTTTTAGAGTTTTTGAATTGATGGCCAATTTCAGATAATCACATTAAATTTATGAAATTAAAGCATGTTCTTTTTATGAAAATTGGGGTCAGACATTTATTTTGTAACATTATTGATTTTCATAAAACTTCTAGTTCTATGGTGCAATTTCCCTAAGAGTAAAAGATGAAGCTCCCGGTGCAACATCTGCTACTGTGAATATAATAACACTCTCATCCAGTGAGAACAGATGCAGCAACTGTGAGGTCTTGTCTCTGGGGGAAACTACCTTGGGAAAAATCACTCTGTATACATTCCGTGGGCCAACATGAGCACAAATGGTAACCTGTTTGTAATTTTTATGTATATACGGCAAAGTAGAATTACCTTAAAGCAATGTTTCTGCTCAGTAGACATTAAAGTAAGTTTCAAGGAATTTTATAGCTATATGAACATATATGCATTATTATCCTTTAAGTCATTATTGCCCTTAAATTTTCCAGTATCACCCTAAACATTGTTGTGTATTAATTGTTTCTTATATACTCAATATCCTATTCATTGTTACCAAGTTATATTTATAACAACATAAAATATTTAATAATTTCAAGTTTGTGTCTTAGGTGTCATGGGGCAATCACTGGTCTGCCTTTGGATTGTGGATGCTGCCCAGGGCTTTGATACCCTATCGTGGAACAGCAACTAATACCCTTGGGCAGTCTCAATTCTTTTATTCCTAGGTTAGTGAGGTGACATTTCTAGAATTCTTTCATAATTAGGTATGAATGTGTGAATCTTCAAGATGCATGTTGGGCAAAGGCAGCACAAATCACTTATTAAACAAAGCGGTTCGTTGATAGAAGGCTGTACCTTACACATTTCACAAGTTCCTGGTGCATCGCCCAAAATGATCACATATTGCAGACAGCAACAATTGTCTGTTAGAGCCCAAAACAACCCAGCAGTCTGATAATCACCACAAGAAGACTTTCAGTTCCTTGAAAGACTTGACAAGGGAGGCAGTCATTCCTTATGATCATTTGTTTATACCCTGTACTCTATCATAACTAAAATTTACGTGTATCTTAACCAAACTAAGCTGATGTTTACTGAAATTTAATGAGGAGGTATTTTTAATGTAATATTTTATTAAACAGTTATAAAATTTAATAGGAAACACAAAGGTAGGATTCATAAAGTCAAGAGAACTTGATTTTGAAAAATATACAATTATTATAGCTTTCCTAGTATAAGAAATTATATGCCTTATTCAGCATTATCTCCATTAAAGGACAGAGTTCTTTTCATTTGTCAAAAATACAATTTATAGCTTGGAAAAATTTTGCAAGAGCCTCATTACAGGTTTTTCCTTTGAAAATAAAGACAAATTCAACTTTCTAGAATTACTTATGAATTGTGTCTGGTTTGTCAAATAATATTTCTCCAGCTTATCTTATTAATCTTGTTAGTTAGTGCAATAGCTTAATCACTTTACAGTCTTCATGGTCTTATAATCTTCAGATTCTTTACAGAAACAAGCAGCTCCACCCACGACAAGTAGATCCCATAATATCCTACCACGTATTCTCTACATTCTGTGTTTATTATTTTATTAGTCTTATTCAAGTACATTTGAAACTCTGCAAGTAGTTCCCACTTTCCTTGCTCTTGGAATTTTTTTTTTAAAAATATACAACATTTTAAATTATGGCATTCATTCTCATTTTGTATATTGAAAATCCAGTTGCACTTTTGCTTACATAAAGAAATAAATGCAAAACTCAGTTGAATTGAAGCGCACAAATGTCTGTTTCAGAAAGCAATGTGTTGCCCAACCCCCTCAAAAAAATCTGTGAATATAGTTAATGAGATAGGAGTGAATGCTGTATATTGAAAATTTCTAGCATAGTCAATGTAGAGATGATCTTGCACTTTGAAAACTGCAAACTACGACTCAAGGTTTGGAGAATGATTTCAAGTTTGTGAAGCTTACACAAGATATATTAAAATGAATATGACTGGCATATACTTAATATGGATTTTACAAGTTGTTTTTATTATAAGAAAGTAAAGAAATATATAACTCCCCCAAACCTAATATTTATTCTGAGTATGATCTGCATAATTTTAGACTCATCTGTTATAGCTGAAAAAGCATTAAATGTAGATAACTCCTAAAGAGTCAATTCATCTTATACTTCACTTCACTATTTGTAATATATCTGAAACATATTTCTAATATCTGGTATCTCATCTCAAAACTTCATTTCCACTTCTTCTATGATTATTGGGTGTGTGTGTGTGTGTGTGTGTGTGTGCATGTACACTTTAGTGTTGCTGTTGTTTATATGTGTTTAGGTCTGGCCAAGGGCTCATTCCTGGAGAAGACTGAATATTTTCCATCTTGGTATCCCTTCAACAAAGGGTGAGCCTTGTGAAATTTCCTGTAAATGCATTGAAATGCAGACTAGCATTGTCACTTTGCAGTCATTTATATACCATCCTATTGTTGAGGTTTTATTGGGGCAGCACCCCTGTCAAGTCTAGAAGATAGTATCTCTCAGTAGGCAATCTATTCCTCTTACGGTCTTTACACCTCCTGCCTTTTGGGATTTTTCTCTGAGATGTACATGTAGGTATACTACATGCTATAGGTGTACTGTTTGAGACTGGGCACCTCATGTTTGTATTTCTAGTACTAAGAGGGTCACCCAACATGTTAACATGTCTGAGGCCAGCTGAAGCTACATAGTGAGTCTTAATCAAAAGAAATGAAGAAGGAAAAAAGATAATAGGAAAGAAAAGAAAAAGAAGGGGAAAAAGCGTGGGTAGAAGCAGAATTGCAGGTTTCTGCCAACATGATTAGCTGTAAAAATTCTGCCTCTTTGTTAGTAGGCCAAGCCCTGACATCAAACCTCAAGTCTGTGGGAAGGATTGATTTCGACAAATAACCAGAAATAACTTACCAGTGCAGGTTAGTTTAGCCTTTCCAAGAAGGCAGAACCATGAGTATGGTCTATATTTATACTTATCTATAGCTATGTATATTTGGCTGATGGCCAAGAGCTGATGTGTCTACCTTGAGGCACTTTTGGAGTTTAGCATCTTGAAGTGGCTGAATGAGACCCAGGAGCATTGCCCAGTGCTGTCTCTGTTAACCACAGCAAAAGACTGCTTTCATAGCAATACTTTGACTAGCGTTAGGTAAAATAATTGGGCACTACATCCTTTCCAAGTCAACAAACAAAGCTAACAATCTCATTTTTCTTCTACACAAAGAGTAAATCTGGGTAATTCAATACCTTTAGTTAGGTGTTCAGATAATAACCTCAGGAAGTCATTAGTCTACTGAAGATCACATCTAAGGAAGAAAAGCTGTAAAGGAGAAGCTGTACTTGGGGCTCGACCTGCAGTAGAAGTGAGAGAGCCCCAAAGAAAAATGTAAAGCAAGGCATGATTTTCCCAAGTAAAATCTATGCACAAATGTAACAGTTTTTTAGTTCTTGAATTAACCAAATAGAAAGCAACACACCCTCCCTTATAAACAAGAAGAAAGTTGAGGTGGGCAGAGGTGGACAAGGGTGCAAACTTTTCTCTTCACAAGCTTTTAGGTAATTTTCACTTTTCAAATGGCCAATCCATGTTTTCTGGGTATTTTATCTAGTGCTTCAGAGCAATAATCATCATGACTTATGCCAGCAGTGTCCTAACAAACTGCCAAGTGTTTACTACCACCAGACACAGTCCTTAGAACAGAGGCTTATGAGTAAGCTCTTCAGTGCCACCATCATACATGGAACAAACAGGATAAATATATCCTGTCTAGTATCTTAGGTATCCCCACTGGGATTGTGCCCATCTCTCACTATAGTCACCCACCAGTACTTACAGTCACTGTAGCTTTCCTCTCTTGTTTCTGCCACTTTTCCACCCTTTCCCTGATGATTTCTGGGTCCAGCTGTCAAAGATGCCACAAGGACTTAGACTCCTTGACATAGACTCTTTTATTGGTATGTAGGAGAAACTGTCTAAGATGGGTTGGAAGCAATTTACAATGAAGCAATATAATATAAGATGTTCACATTATTTTTTTTTTTAAAAAATGGTTCAATGAGTAAAACAGTTTGGACTGAGCCTGATAACCTAGGTTTAGCCCCTAATGTCCACATAATGAAAGGAGTGAATTAACTATTTCAAGTTGTTCTCTGATCGTTACACAAGCATTGTAGCTTATATACCAACCACACATCAAATAACTTAATAAATGTGGCAAAGTAAAACTTTCTATGGAGGTATTTTTGTATAATTCAGCATAGGATGAATTTATTTGAAATCAATATACATTTTATGGCCTATTTATATGTCTAGTCTAACGAATTTTAAAAATGTTGATCTTGAAAATTTAAGGATATTTATACATAAGCCTTTACTATAATGATAATATTCATCAGAAAATTTATCTTTATAGCTTTGCCTACTCAAAAATATTAGAACTGTGAAAAAACTGAAATTTCTTTTTGTTAGACAATAACTTTACAGAGCACTAAGTGTAATTAGTAGTACATATTAATTGTAAATATAATTAGTATCATTATGATATTTTTATCTGTATACATGGACTTAAGGAGTTAAAAGATTTATTTTTATTATTTTCAAATTTTTGTATCTGCATGTAGGTATGTGGACATGAATGCAGATACTTGTAGAGGCCAGAAGTGTCTGACTGCTTTGAGCAGTAGCTACATACAAATGGAGCATGGCAGAGATGCTGATGATTGAACTTAGGTCTTCTGGAAGAGCGGCAAGTGCTTTTAGTTTTAGTACTAAGTCATATCCTCTGTTCTGCAAAAAAAAAAAAAAGTACTTAATGTTTATCATTGTTCTGTTCCATGAACGTTCACAGTCATGTGGTGTAGGAGGTTCTGTCTATGGTGTTGCTTTCATTGGTTGAATAAAGAAACTGCCTTGGCCATTTGATAGGGCAGCACTTAGGCAGGCAGAGTAGACAAAACTGCATGCTGGGAAGAAGGACAGCCAGGCAGATGCCATAAATCTCCTGCCTGAGATGGACGTAGGCTAAAATCTTGCAAGTAAGCCACAGTCACATGGTGATACACAGATTTAATAGAAATGGGTTAATCAAGATCTGAGAGTTAGCCAATAAGAGGCTAGAGCTAATGGCCCAGGCAGTGATTTAATTAATACAATTTCTGTGTGGTTATTTTGGGTATAAGCTAGCTAGGCATCTGAAACCAAAAGCAGGTCTGCTCCTCTCACACGACAGTCATGCAGACCATGCAGATTGATGGGTTTATTAATATTCATGCACTTAGGACAAAAGTATTTCTAGGCAAGACACAGCATGTAGAAATCTGAAATTTAAAGTAATAATGTATTTTAATATATAAATGAACATGTTTATTTTGGCTGAAGTTTGTTAGCAAATCCAAAAATAAATTTGAAACAAATGCTCATAAGTCTTGTGTAAAAGCTTTAATTTTTATTATGTATAGCTATCATACCAATGAGAAGAAGGCAAGCATCCAAAAAGAATATAATACAGTAATAAGAAGGCATTTTTTTCTAATACATGAAAAGGATACAACTATATACACACTACAATTATAGTCTCTTCCTTATGTGACTTCCTCCTGGAAGAATGACTAGGGAATATATTATGATGTCATATAGTAAATAACTGTTCTGACAGTTTTATATAAGAGAAAGTCACATATGGATGTGGCTACAGTGGTAGCGTATATAACTGTGAGGAAGTTGTTTTTGTTTTCAACACAATTACTATGTCACAGCATCATCTTATATTCCCTCTGATAAAGTGAACAAGAACAATATCCTTTGAGGTATACCTGGTAACATCTGTAAAATGATCCTCCAGAGTTGCTTCTTAAAAATGATCATTTTTGTGTAGGAATTGTCTAAGTTATTCATTTCGGCGATAAAAATACATGAGATAATCAATGCAAAATGGAAAATATTTTTCCTCACTGATGACTTCAGATGTTTGAGTACATGTGCAGTGGGCCTTTTTGTGCCTACAGTGAGGCAACATCATGCCACAGTGAGCATGTGTCAATGGAGGTTGCTTATCTTATTGCTGCCAGAATGTAAGCAGAGAGAGAGAGAACAAGAAGAGAGAAAGGAGGAGGATACATGGGACACTGTATATGATGTGTTAATTTATAGCACTAGTGACGTTTTTATACAACTATATCCTTATTACTAGGTTATACGAATGCCCAATAATGACATTTAATTGTGAATTCATCAATAGATAGAAATATTCTTTGGGTCAAAGTTCTAGCTATTCAATCACTTTCTCAAAACCCACCTTCTTATAGTCAAACATTTTAAATCACAAGGTTTTTCCCAGGCATACCATATCAGCAATATTCACTGAGAAGTTAATAGAGGACTTAACAAGTTATAATAGTCATGTAAGTACCTAGCATGTAGTTATTAAAAGTGATAATAAGTAACCTTTTGACTGTGAATTGTGTAGTACAGACTACCAACATTGTCGGTGGTGTGGATATCTCATTGTCCTTCATTCCTGTGATCTGGAGTTTGGACTTATCATTTGTAACCCATCAGTATTCCTCAGGAAGGCCCTAGTAGTCTTATTAAAATTCCTTAGCAAACTATTGAAGATCATAATGTTAAAAACATCACCCAAATATTACGTAGGCCTATTGTAAAGACAATGAAGCCCACCTCTTTTTAAAGAAAGTTACATTCAGGGTCTCAGACATGCTTCCCTTCCTCCCCCATTACCTCTTTTTGTTTAAACTTTATTCTTAAACTCTATGTTAAAAGTATATTTTAATGGACTCCAACTCCTCTTCTAATTGGCTGGTCTTATTTCTTTCTCTTGGAATCCAAGGATCTGTTTTTCTCTATATTAGAGTCTCTAAAAATTTAAGAGAAGGTCTCAGGTTGCTTCAGGTGATTGTGTAAGTCTGTTCCTTCATCTCTGTCTCTATGAACATCATGTTTGATCTCTTCAGGATTTGCATGTATAAGAATACTTGAAGATTTAGGAAATAGAATATATAGACTATGGGGCCATGTTTTAGGTGAGAAATTTTCTGTCTATTTAAAAGTGGTCCACTCTCAAAATGTCATGCAAATCTAATGGCCAGTGTGTGTGGAAGGCCATGGAATTTAATATCTGTTTACATTCTTTACTTCAGCTCTACACAATTTGATGGGCTCCTTCTGAGTAATAAATTGCATTAAGTGTCGGAAGGCTAGCAACTTAAAGATTTAGTTGTGGGACAGAAATATTCATAAACAAATAATCTATGTTAGCTATTTGTCAAACATGTATGTATATCTCTTAGTTAGAAAGATTGTCCTTCATTAACTATGACATGATGGGGGCTATTTTTGAAATGTATAACATTAACAAATGGGTCTCTACTAATTTTTGAGAGGAGTTATAATTTCAACCCTAATAAAATATTGTACAGTAAATATTGTTACGTTTCATAGAATAATGGAAAGACCTTTGATCTCACAAAAGAATCTGTATTTTTTTTCCCTCTGTAGCATCCCTACAAACTCTTAATGTGTTCCTTACTCAATTCAGTAGTACCTTCAATTTGTATTTTGCTTTACAGGTCTTGTTCCTTTTAACTGCAATCAGTATATGCATAAAATGAAACTCCAATAATGTTTAGCACCCTAATTTTGATTTTTTGCTCCTAGTTAATGCATCTGAGCATTTTAGAATATCCACTAACCTGGGGTACAGTTGTCATGTTTTAACCCTTTCTTATGCTGGTATCACTGAGCTGGGACTCAACAACTCCCATCATGGACTGCTATGTGCAATTCAGATTGTCAGAGAAATGATTTTATTTCTCTTCTAGAATCTTGGCAATAAAATCAGGAAACACCTTTCTTAAGTCTATTGTCTGGGTGGTGTCTCTTAGCTTTATAATATTCATTTTGTCAGAAATCCTTTTTCTAAATTCAGAACTGAACACAAGAGCATTTACCCAGAATTTCTACAATGAGGTAATAGGTTTTCTGTTCCAGTTTATAGATTCAACTTTTCCTAGAATTTCCGAGCATACATATAAGATTTTTATCTTTTAAAAAAGAGGACATAAAAACCTTGTTTTCTTGACAGAAGTATAATACTCGCTATTTGTAGACTTATTTGCTCCAAATATATGTTTGTTTGAATATAAATAAACTTACAGAGAATTTATGAAAAGAAGGAAAACATATATTGTCTTTTTTTCTAATGTGTCATATTTACTAAAAATACAGAAAGGTTGTATTTTTTCCTTCAATCTCATTTTAGTTTTTAATTTCACATAAAATAGCTCAGTGATAGAAGATTTAGAAATGTTAGATTACTAATATAAAATTTAATAAAATATTTTGTCCTGGACTACTTCCAATTATCCTAATTAAAGAAAATTGAGCAGCCAGAAGAGGCAGTTAGTCATTGCTAAGTCATATTATGTTTTTGTACTAACGGTAATGCTAGTCATGAAAATTTTAAAAACACACTGAAATGTTAACACTATCATTCAAAGTCATGAAGAGGCAACTAACAAGGAAAGATGGGCAAGGCATTGAAGTTAATGAAAGCACTCAAATACCGGGCAGGTAGCTTTCCTGGGGAAGGTTAAGCAACTGATGTAGAAGAGTAAGCAATTCTAAAGTAAGATATGAAATAATAGAGCAAATTCTCTGTGTCAAACCGAATAGCATATTTCAGCTAACAACATAGTGCTCCTAAAATCTATTCATAGCAGATAGAAGACAAGAGAAAATTGGCTCTCAAAAGTGACAGGGGAGAATTGTATCTCCTGGATAAGGAAAAGATTTGCTAAGCAGATTATTTTTGCTCCCATCAGTACAGAATGAAGCATATTTCTGTGTGCATGTTTCTCTTTTATGTCATTTCCCAGAATCATTAGGAACACAGCCAATCAGAACTGGCATCATGGCTCTGTCCAACCCTTAATTGCCATTTCAGAAAATGCAGATAATTCCAGTGGTGCTCATTTTCGCCCCATAGGTATCTCCATTGCTTTCTTGATGAAACATAGAAGTAGAAGCTATGGTTTTCATTCTAGTTAGCAACTCTGCCAAGAACTTTAAACGTGTGAAAACATCAGACCCTGGAACCATCTCAGAGACTCTGCCTCTGTGTCTTTTGTTTTCTCACGTGACTTTCTTCACCCTTTCTGAACCTACCTGATTGTGTCAATGTTGATTTATTTTGTATAACACATGGTACAGCTGGAGTAATTCCTTTAGTCGCTGTCATAGTAAGTGAGTGATAGCTGCCCTTTTATCCCTAATTCTGTATCCTTTTTCACCTGGTCTATAACACAGGACTTACACATTATTAACTGCTCTTTGATTTCAAGCTAGGCTCAGTCAATCACAGGTACTTACAATGTGTATCTACTTCTTTTCTTTATCCTTGGGGATCATGAGGACTTTCTACTGTTACTAACCTTTAAATTGATTCACTATGAGCTATTCAGCTTTTAGCTATTTTATCCAATGTAACCACTGCTCTGTGTTAATACCTCTCCATGAAATATCTAAAATTGCTTCTCTTTCCTGGATGGATCTTAGCTGGTTAAAAACATATTAATCTGTCTCTTGCAAGTACCATATTCATAGATGCTAAATCAGAAAGTTGGCAAAGATAAATCTTGGGCTTTGGGACTAAAAAAATCATGGAAACTTGCTTGTATAATATTTCTAACAATAAGATATATAGTTTTTTCCATGATAAGTACACTTTAGTGTAAGTGATTTTAATCTCTTTTCGGGAAATATGCTTGAACCAAACCATATTGAATAAAAGGTCTTTTTATAAACTCACAAAATAGTTTAATTCATTGATGAATAATGAGGATATAAAAAGGAATGTTCATCTTATTTGAGGAAAGAGAAAATATTCAACTTTAATATTATTTATGAGACTTAAGAAGAATGACCTTGATATTAATTTAGTTAGTTGTTCTCAGGTAATAACTTCTTCAGTTGAAGCAAGGTATTTGGAAGTTTTAAAATTCCAAACTTTCCCCATAGTACTATTTCCTGTGTGCTGACATTTTAACACAGGCTATATGTAGGGTCAAATAAAATAAGTCAGTTCTTAAGATTTGGTGATACAGATAATTGTTTTCTTGGTGGTGGTACCTGAACCAGGATAATCCATTGATATTTAATATACCAAAAATTAATAGAGCTGGTAAAGAAATCATTCATTTAAACACTTGCTAAGTGGTCACACATAAGGAAGTCATTGATGTGTCTATGACAATCTTCATGTTTAGTAGTGATGTGGGAGATAAAGAAAAAGTATGATGCGTTTGAGCCTACAAGACTATAAAATTATTATAATCACATGTTGAATACATTGAATTCACTCTTTTAAAGAAAATTTAAGCAAAATTCAACAAACAATAAATTATAATCTACTTTAAGATGTTTGTTTTGAATTAACAACTTAGAAAATATCTTAATAAATTTCATTAACTATAAGATGAGACAACTGAAAACAATTGTTTCTTGATGTTCACTTTACATATTTAATTTAGAATAAAAGAAAAACCGTTTATACAAACTACTATTGCCATCATTTTATGGGAGCACAAATTGATACCAGAGAGGTTTGTTGATTGCCCAAGCCACATAGCTCCTAACAGGCAATGCCAGGGTTTGGTCTTAGATCAACTGGGTAAAAGTCCATACTCTTGTTCAATAAAAGTTTGTCTCTCCTGTCCAAAAATACCACAATGTCCACTGTCCATTTTATGAAGAGAAAATCAATTCTACACCATTAAATGAGCAGCGTCTAAGTTCTGTAGGAGCAAAGTTTTAAATTTTATGGAGAATGTAGTTTGTTGAAAAGTAAAAGGTGTTTGGAATCCATTTAGCTTCTCATATAGCTCATCTGATTGATCAAAACACTTGAAGTGGTTTCGTTTGGTGATCAAGAACTTTAGTGCCTATTTCTGAACTCATCGCTGTTGTGAATGAGGACCAAATAGTCATTAAAAATGAAATTCAAGTTGAGCTATAGAAATCTGTTTCCACTCCTCTCTGGTGGAAAATGTTTGATGTATGAAGCAAAGGATATGCCAGTAGCTCTGTGCCCACTGTGCAGCAAAGGCTGGCATGCCAGAAGAGAAAGTAACCAGCAAGCCAGGAAATCATTCTTCCATGAGATTCACCATGCATTGTCTTTTTTCAATAAACCTCATTTCAAGAAACTTATATTGCCTATTTGTTTCAAGTGCTTTCTATAAATGCCTGCCTATACATACCAATAGCAAACATTTTGATAATATTGATGGTAAATTAATTTCATCAAAGGCAAAAATCCTTTTTGAGCTGATTTAATGAATAATTGTGAAAATGACTTAAAAGCAGGGAGTGGGAGTGAATTATTGAACATATTATTAGTGTGTGAGAGAAAAAGGAGAGAGAGAAAGACACACACAGAGGGAGAGGGAGAGAAAGTGAAAGCGGGAGAGAGTGCTCAATCTTTGGTCTGTGCTAAGAATTATTCTTTTTTTTTTTTTTAGCTTCATGATCCCAAGGAACAATTTTTATTTACTTCTGTCTTTTCTATGAACATGATTTATTACAAGATTCACATTGCCAAACAATCAGAAAGGTGGACTTCTCTGATAATCGTGTTAAGACGACTGACTTCTGTAGTAAACCTAATGAAATCTGACCTGTCATGTTGTTCTTAGAAAAGTATATCTGAAGAAACCCTAATGATCAGGAACATTTACAGCTAGGCATCTTTAAGAATTATTCTTATCACACTGAGTTGATCTCGAATGGAAATAGAATTAACAAACCACAATCTTTAGAAACAAAGGAGTGATGCCTAGCTGTAAATGTCCCTGATCATTAGGGTTTCTTTAGATATACTTTTCTAAGAACGACATGACAGGTAAGGAGAATTGCTGTATAAGAATGGTTCTTATTCCTAAAACCACACCTGTTACTTCATAAGGACAGAATACTCATTAAATAAACTGACACAGGAAGGAGCTTAGTAAACATAGAAGCACAGAATTCCCCAGACATACCCAAAGTAAAAGGAAGAAGCCATGGAAAGGACCTGTAACTTTCCCCCAAACACTTTTTTCAGGGTTTAAATCACAATCAGCATTTTATAGTATTACAGCCTGGAAGTTTGAATTGTTTTTTACATGAATGGTATTGACCTGAATTATTTTTACATTAATGATAAGATTTGGCTCAAAGACGAAAACTCTGTGACCGCACAAATGCTTGAAGTCGATTATTTTCTATCATAACAGCACTGAATGTGTATCCTGGGAGAATTGAAATTCAGATATTTAAAGCTGGCTGTGCCCTAAAATTAATAAAGTTATCTAGCACATGATTGTTCTCAGCTACTTCAAATTAAATAGTATAGGTATCAGATTTGTCAAAATGAAAAACAAAACTTAAATCCTGTAAATTACTTGAAAACATATGGCGAAAACTAGCATTTCAATTTTTATTACAAGAGTGAAAATGACAAAATGTGAACAGTTCTATAGTAAAAAGGATAAAAATGTAGGCAGACCTTACATTGTAAGGATCAATGATCATATTAAAATGTTCAAATGTAAGTAGTTCAAAATATTGCATTTAAGGTTTATAAAGGCTTTGGAGAATGGTTGATTCACTAAATGCTCTCAGAAACACAAGATTATTTACCAGCATAAACAAAGATATTAAAACCATGAATGTTTTAAAGTGGCTGAATACTATAAATACTACTAACTGATGAAGTCAACAACTTGAAAATGATAATATAATTTAAAAAATTACACAATAAAGACCTATGATATACCAAAAAGTACAGAACCTGCTATAAATTTGTAACACAGAATAAAAATATAAAATGCTCTGTGTGATTTACCAATGAGTGGAACCCAATTACTTCCTTTTTTTTATCTTTTTAAGATAAAGCATTTATGACAGAGTTAATACTTTTGTTCTTGTGATGCACTATGCTTACGTTAATATTTGAATAATCAAAAAACTATGGCAAAACTATTAATTTAAAATAAGTAGATGCAATGAGTTTGTGTAATATATGCCACAAAAAGTTTCTTTTTCTAGAGTTGGTAAAGTGTCTTTACTATTAGAAGTATCTTTAGTTGTTCATTTTCTTAATATCAATGGGAGCTGTAGTCATCAACCATTAAAGGAAATAATTCTCTAAACGAGTTCAGAGTGGGAGTTGGAAGTAATTAGCTATTGTATAATACCAACACAATTATTAGCCTAAGTTTTATTTTAATGTCTACAACAAAAATATACAAATATTTTAAGAAAAATTGGCAAGAATCACCAGTAATTAATAATAATTCTTCTTATTTTTATTGAGATGTCTAAATTCAGCTAGGAGATTCTCAGTTTGAGGTTTTAACAGAACTACAAATGATTGCTTTGCATGCTGTGATAGTTGTCGAAGATACCTTCTTGTGTGACTAGGTGTTGATATTGACTATCTTCTAACTGATCAGCTGGTTCTGAAGAGCAGAGTGTGCTCACGCAGCTTCCTCAAGTGATTTTGGATTGTCACAGGATGACATGACTTCTTCCCATCTTATGAAATAAGGCAGACACCCTGACCATGTTTGATTGGCTGCAATGTGAATCACAGAGTCACCCCCAAACATAAAGGAAGGGCATTGTATCAGTTAGTTACCTTTCCAAAACTGTGACCACACACCTGACAAAAGCAGGTTGAAGAAGGCAAGGTCAGTTCTATGCTATCGTCTCTTATGGTGGGGATGTCATGGTGGAAAGAGTTGAGACTACTCTAGAAACAGTCAGGAAGCATAGGAAACTGAAGGCTGGTCCTCAGCTTCCTTCCTCCTTTTTATCATCAGCCCAGGATTTCAACCCATCGAGCATGCCGCCCACACTTAGGGTGGTAACTTTTTATCACAATCTAGAAACGATGTCAAAAAACATTCTTAGAGGTTTGTCTTCTGAATGATTCTATGTCTTGTCAGGTTGACAAGAGAGGGCATCTGATGGTCCACATCCTCTAAATGTAAGCCCTAAATAAACCACCTTGCCTTAAAATGATTCTTGAAACAACAATAAAGGTAACTAATACAGATACTGCATCAGAAAATAATAGTCTGGAATATATTTCACTATTGGGAAAAGGCAACTGAGGTAACAAGCTACCACAATTCACAATGCCATTAGTAATAGCACTTCCCTTTGGTATGCTACTTTGGCCTGCCAAAGCTCCAGTGTCTTACTTATGCTCAGGTTACACTCATGAGTAACACTGTGAGACAAAGGTCTGGATTTATTCAGTCTCTCTGCAGTGATGGCCCTTAGTCACTCATCCATATGAACACTTTAAATTCAGGCTGGCAGCCAGGATGCTATGATTCAGCAATGCACTACAACAACTCATCTTTGAACCTGGGAAAATCACTTATTTCTGAACCTGTATTTTGCTTTATAATCTAAGAAAATAGATTCATTCACTACCTTTAATTCCTCACTGTCCTATCCCTACAATTCATTTCTTCCCTCACCGATGTTTTTCTCGCAGACATTTTGAGTTTTTTCTATAACTTCATGCTGCCTTCTTTCACCTATGCCCTGCCCCCTGTTCCTTTTTTTTTTTTTTTTTGAATTTCTTTTACAATATTTGTCTGGTGCTTTACATCTGTTATATATCATTTTCTTCTCCATTGAAAATCTCCTGAAGGAAAGAAAGGGTGAGGCTCAGGAAACTTAAAGGTTTTATGAGACTCTCTGCATAACAAAACAAGACCGAGAGACCCCTGTCCCTAACTCTGTGGCTGTATGAGCAGCAAATATTTTCTGTGAAAGGGAGGGTCTCCTCTTCAGTGTTGTAGCTACCTGTAAGTTACATAGGGCACTTCGCCCTTGGTCATCTTACTGACATGGAGTTTGCAGTATTGTAGCTGTCAATTTTGCTCATACATGTAACCTCCATTCCCTACTCACCTGTAGGTAACCCCAATGCTCTTCTTGATGAAACAGGTTGGGATTATTTCTTTGATCTATTATTACTTTCTTTATCTTTGTGAAGAGAAGTAGATCCACCAGGATTCTAACTAAATGCCACTTGAGAGAATAGACACCTATTTTAAACTATTCTTCTTAAATAATTTCTGTTTAAAATTCATTAGCATTATTTAGGTGCTCCTCCCAAGTGTCTATGAAACATGACACTTAAAGTACTATTAATGGGCCTTTGTTAAAGAGTTGTTACCAGTCGGATGGATGGGGGTGGCGCACATCTTTAATCCCAGTGGGAGGCAGATCTCTGTTAGTCTGAGGCCAGCCTGGTCTATAAGAGGTAGTTCCAGAACTAGATCCTGTCTCAAAAAAACAAAAACAAAAACAAAACACAAACAAACAAGCAAAAAAGAAACACACACACAAACAAACAAACACATACACACAAAGAGAGAGAGAGAGAGAGAGAGAGAGAGAGAGAGAGAGAGAGAGAGAGAGAGAGAGAGAAAGTTATTCCTGTAGCTTCTGCACTTTTCTTAGCTGACTGTTTTATAGCATAATAGTGACTTGCATATCTGGGCTAAATATTTAACAGGCTTATTTTCCAATTATATCAGTGCCCTAGTGCTAGTATTGACTGTCAAGCTGACATGTCGTATCACTTGAAAAAACATTATCAATTAAGCAGTTATCCTTTTCTGATATGTCTCTGGGCATGGCTGTGGATTATAGTCTTGATTGCTGATTGATATGAGAGAGCCCAGCCTACCATGGTCACATGTACATTCCCTGTACAAGTGGTTTTTTGGCTATTTATAGAAGCAAGCTGAACATGAACCTGGATGAGTTAGAAAAAAGAGTAAGTCAACAAAATCCATAGTTTCTATTTCAAGTGTCTGCTTTAATTCCTGCTCTGGGTTCCTTCTTCTTCTTCTTCTTCTTCTTCTTCTTCTTCTTCTTCTTCTTCTTCTTCTTCTTCTTCTTCTTCTTCTTCTTCTTCTTCTTCTTCTTCTTCTT
>NW_026067903.1:13643344-13707244 GCF_014885135.2 Alexandromys fortis | reverse complement strand
CCTCCTCCTCCTCCTCCTCCTCCTCCTCCTCCTCCTCCTCCTCCTCCTCCTCCTCCTCCTCCTCCTCCTCCTCCTCCTCCTCCTCCTCCTCCTCTTCTTCTTCTTCTTCTTCTTCTTCTTCTTCTTCTTCTTCTTCTCCGTAATGTCTTTCTGTGGTTTGGGTATCATGGTAATTATAGCCGCATAAAAAGAGTTTAGCATTGTTCCTTCTGTTTCTAGTGTGTGGAATAATCTGAGGTGTATTGGTTTTAGTTCTTCTTTGAAAGTCTTGTAGAATTCTGAGCTGAAACCATCTAGTCCTGGCCTTTTTTTGGTTGGTAAACTTTTGATGACTGTTTCTATTTCTTCAGCAGTTATAGGTCTGTTTAATTTGCTTATCTGGTCTTCATTTAATTTTGGTAAGTGATATTTATCTAGAAAGTTGTCCATTTTCTTTAAGTTTTCCAATTTTGTGGAGAATACATTTTCGAAATATGACCTGATGATTCTCTTTATTTCCTCTGTGTCTGTTGTTATGTCCCCCTTTTCATTTCTGATTTTTTTTAATTTGGATATTCTCTCTCTTTTGGCCTTGGTTTGGCTTTTGGTTAGTTGGGATAAATGTTTGTCTTTTTTTGTTGATTTTTTTCTTCAAGAACCAACTCTTTTTTTCATTGATTCTTTGTATTGTTTTCTTTGTTTCTATTTGTTGATTTCAGCTTTCAATTTGATTATTTCCTGCCATCTAGTTCTCTTAGGTGAGTTTGCTTCTTTTTGTTCTAAAGTTTTCAAATGTTCTGTTAAGTCACTAGCGTGGGGCTTTTCCAGCTTCTTTATGTAGGCATTTAGTGCTATGAATTTTCCTCTTAACACTACTTTCACTATGCCCCATAAATTTGGGTATGTTGTGTGGTTATTTTCCTTGAATTTTAGGAATTCTTTAATTTCTCCCCTTATTTCTTCCTTGACTCATTGATGATTCAGGAGAGCATTGTTTAATTTCCATGTGTTTTTGGGTTTTCTGGAATTAGTATTGTTATTGACTTCTAGTTTTAAATCATGGTGATCTGATAAGGTACATTGAGTTATTCCCATTTTCTTGTATTTGTTGAGATTTGTTTGGTTACTGAGTATTTGGTCAATTTTTGAGAAGGTTCCATGAGATGCTGAGAAAAAGGTATATTCTTTTCTGTTTGGATGGAATATTCTATAGATGTCTGTTAAGCCCATTTGAGTCATAACATCTGTTAGTTTGTTTATTTCTCTGTTCATTTTTTTTGTCTGATTGACCTATCCAGTGGTGAGAGGGGAGTGCTGAAGTCTCCCACTATTAGTGTGTGGAGTTTAATGTATGGTTTAAGTTTTAGAAGTGTTTCTTTTACATATGAGGGTGCCCTTATATTTGAGGAATTGCTGTTCAGAATTGAGATTTCCTCTTGATGGATTTTTCCTGAGACAAATATGAAATGACCTTCTTTGTCTCTTTTGATTGATTTTAGCTTGTTAGCTATTAGGATAGCTACACCCAGATGTTTCTTAGGTCCATTTGATTGGTATATTTTCTCCCAACCCTTTACTCTAAGATGATGTCTTTCTTTGAGGTTGACTGTGTTTCTTGTATGCAGAAGATTCTGTTTCCATATCCAATCTGTTAGCCTGTACCTTTCTATAGGTGAGTTGAGTCCATTTATATTAAGGGATATTAATGACCAGTGATTGCTATCTCCTGTTAACTTAGTTTTTATTGTTGGTGATGTCAATTTGTGTGTTTTTTCCTTCTTTGGGATTTGCTGCTATGAGAACATCAATTGTCTGTGTTTTTCTTGATATAGCCAACTTTCTTGGGTTTGAGTTTTCCTTCTAGTATTTTATGTAGGGCTGGGTTTGTGGCTAGGTGTGGGCAAAATCTAGTTTTGTCCAGGAATATCTCATTCTGTCCGTCTATGGTGATTGAAAGTTTTGCTGGGTATAGTAGTCTGTGCTAGCATCTGTATAACACTTGACCATGACCTTCTGGCTTTCATTGTTTCAAATGAGAAGTCAGGTGTAATTCTTTCTTTACAATGTATGTTTAGTGTTTGATTATTATGTGGCAGGACTTTTTTTTTTTTTTTTTTGGATCCAGTCTTTTTGGTGTTCTGTAAGCTTCTTGCGTCTTCATAGACATATTTTTCTTTAGGTTGGGAAAGTTTTCTTCTATGAATTTGTTAAGTATATTTTCTGTGTCATGGTGTCTCATATTTCCTGGATATTTTGGGATAAGCTTTTGTTAGATTTAATGTTTTCTTTAACTGATGAATCTATTTTCTCTATTGTATCTTTAGCGCTTGAGATTCTCTCTTCTATCTCTTGTACTCTGTTTTTCATGCTTGTGTTTGTGGTTCCTGATAACTTTCTTATGATTTCTGTTTCTATAATTTCCTTGGCTTCTTTTCTTTATTGTCTCTATTTCAGTTTTCATGTCTTGAATATTTTCTTTCATATGTTTGATTTCTTTTTCTTGGTTTTCTTTAAGTGATTTGCTGATGTCTTCCTTTTTTTTTTTTTTTTTTTTCTTTTCCTCAATTTCTTTAAGGACCTTCTCATTTCCTCTTTAAGCATTTCAAACATTCTCTTGAAGTTATTTTTAGGTCATTTTCTTCTGCATCATCTATATTTGGTTGTTCAGGTCTTGCTGTTGTAGGGTCTTTAGGTTTTACTGGTGTTGTATTGCTCTTTGTGGTGTAGCATGTGACCTTACTTTTTCTATTCATCTTTTCCTCTTATAAGTGTGGTTGGGGCTGTCTGAGACTCTGATGAATAATCTTCTAGGTGCCAGTGAATCCAAAGCTTAGATAGTTGTTCCTCGTGGTACAGTCAGTGCTATAGTTCTAGTTATTCCATTGGTTACTCTGTGTTTCTGGAGATAACTCAGTGCTCCTCTGCTTCGTTCTGTTCCCTTGGAGTTTGCTATCTCAGGCCTACTTTGGCCTAGGTTACTGGCTTTGACCTGTTTCTGTAAATCCTGGTCTGGATTCCCTCCTTCAGAAGTTCCTGGCTTGGAGTTGGTCCTGCAAAGGTTTCTGGCTCCAGTCTATTGCCTCTGATTTCCCAGGTGCAGGTGCACCCAGAACCACAGATGTCCTGGCTCAGGCCTACTCTTCTGAGGTCCCAGACTCACATCTGGCCCCACAGAGATCTCTGGTTCCTGCCTATACCCTCAGAGGTCCCAGATTCACTTCCAGACTGGCAGAGGTTCTGGCTCAAGTCTAGTTTCTTGGAGGTACAAGACTCATGCTCATACCCACAGGGGTCCTGGCTTAGGTCTACTCCCTTGGAAGTCCCAGATTCACATCCTTACCCTCAGCGGTCTGTGGTTCTGGATCACTAACTCAGTGGTTACTCCCCTATACCTGTTCTGATAGGGATTGCTGAGTCTAGGGCATCATTTTAATTTTTTAATTTCAACAGTATTGGTTCTTATCTTTCTGCAAAATATTGCTGCCCTTTTTTGGGGAGGGGAAGGTTTCAAGACAGGGTTTTGCTCTAGCTTTGGAACCTATCCTGGAACTAGTTCTTGTAGACCAGGCTGGCCTAAAACTCACAGAGATCCAACTGCCTCTGCCTCCTGAGTGCTGGGATTAATGGCGTGCACTACCACTACCTAGCAAATTGCTATCTTTTTATTTGTAAATAAAAAATGTCAATGTGAGCCGAGCGGTGGTGGCGCACGCCTTTAATCCCAACACTCAGGAGGCAGAGTTCGAGGCCAGCCTGGTCTACGAGAGCTAGTTCCAGGACAGGAACCAAAAAGCTACGGAGAAACCCTGTCTCAAAAATCAAAAAAAAAAAAAAAAGTCAATGGGTATATCTACATTCTCGAGCATGTGCATGCGTATGTGCATAAATGCACACCTACACACATATATATACACAAACACAATCACACTATTTTCTCTGAGGAAATGTGGAAAATTAGCTTCCTGTTTATAATATTGGAGTCTTTGCATTATCAACTGTTTAGCTGTCTCTGCGTATTTCAGAGTACATAAGTTTGAATTTGATTCAAAGCTTATGTATAAAAGGAACTCCACTTTTGTTTATATAGCATTATCTGAAGATATTATCCATCACATTCAGCTTACATGTGAATTGCCCTTTGTCCACGGTGTCACATGACACAACGGGAAGCAGAAATGTGTCAGGGAGGTTCTGATACCGAGGAGCCTGACGTCCGCCAGCATTAGAGCTGTTTGACTTATGGGGAAAGTATAGTGAGACCACTCAGATTGTGCTGGGGGAAAGACTGGAGTAAAACTAAAACTTTGATTAATGCTTTAGTGTTGGAACAAATTGGTAAGTTAATAAAGTTTGCAGGGATAAACATTTTGACATGCAGAAGAGAATAATGAGCGTATAATGTAAAACAATATGGATAGTTCAATGGATTTAAAAAGGTATTATGCTTCTGGCACAAAGTATATGAAACATCATATGGTGAGAATTAAGGCGCTGGAAGTTGACACAGATCAGCATCCTTCTCTGAAAATTTTGGATTTTATTCTGTAGACAGTTGGGTTGAAAGACTCAAGTATATCATGAATAAAGCAATATCATGAATAATCATGGTTCATAGATCACAGTACTCTGTCACTGTAGACAAAGACACAGAAAAACTAAACTTTGCTAAGAGTAAAATTTCTAGAAATAGGATGAGTATATTGTTACCTTTAGCTTATGATTACTATACAAATTAACAACAAAATACCAAAAGACAATGCTGATGCACAGATAGACCCAGAATTTTTAATTCTATTCCCAGGTAAATAGCATTAACAAGTTAGCATAGATAAATTCAAGTTTAATCAAATATGAAAGTTCATGTTTCAGGGACAGCAAAGGATATACCTTGCTATAAAGCAATAAAAATTTAAAAGAAGAAAAATAAATTTCTTGACCATAACATAGTAAGAAAACAATGTTATATAAAATTAAACTTTGAATACCAGTAAAACATTTTTTAAAAGAAAATTAAACTAGGATTGTGATTTGTAGGCTGGTTTTCTTTGCTTTATGTTTAAAAACCACTTATGTGTGAGTACTTATGATAATTGTCCTCCTGGGTCTGGGTTACCTCCCTCAAAATAATGTTTTCTAGATCTATCCATTTGCCTGCAAATTTTAAGATGTCACTAATTTTTTTGTTGTGTAGAACTCCATTGTGTAAACATCTCACATTTTTATTTTACATTCTTCCGTTGAGGGGCACTTAGATTGTTTCCAGGTTCTGGCGATGACAAACAATGCTGCTATGAATATAGTTGAGCACATGTCTTGTGGCACAATTGAGCATCCTTTTGGTATCTACCCAAAAGTGATATTACTAGGTCTTGAGGAAGGTTGTTTTCTAATTTTTCTGAGAAATCATCACCCTGACATCCAAAGGGGATGTACAAGTTTTTATTTTCACCAGCATTGAAGGAGTATTCCCTATACCCCACAACCTCTCCAACTTAAGTTGTCATTTGAGTTTTTGATTTTGGCCATTCTTACAGATGTAAGATGGAATCTCAGAGTTGTTTTGTATTTCTCTGATGACTAAGAATGTTGAACATTTCTTTAAGTGCCTTTCATCTATTTTATATTCCTTTGTTGAGAGTTCTCTGTTTAGGTCTGTAATCTAGACAATAATGAGGACGCTAAGAGAGACATATGAGTCTAATCTACAGGCAAAGTAGAAAAAGACAAGATCTGAGTAAATTGGGAGCATTGGGACAATGGGAGAGGATTGAAGGGGAGGGGAGAAAAAGGGAAGGGAGCAGAGAAAAATGTAGAGCTCAATAAAATGAATATAAAAATGAAACTAAATTGCAAAAGGTCAAGTAAGGGGGCTGGAGAGATGGCTCAGTGGTTAAGAGCATTGCCTGCTCTTCCAAAGGTCCTGAGTTCAATTCCCAGCAACCACATGGTGGCTCACAACCATCTGTAATGAGGTCTGGTGCCCTCTTCTGGCCTGCAAGCATACACACAGAATATTGTATACATAATAAATAAATAAATAAATATTTTTAAAAAAAGGTCAAGTAAGAAAAGGTGGAAATGTGAGGGAAGGGAAGAGAAGAGAAGAGAAGAGAAGAGAAGAGAAGAGAAGAGAAGAGAAGAGAAGAGAAGAGAAGAGGAGACAAGAGGTGGGCATGTCCACCTTTTAAAAGGGAAACTAAGGAATTTGTACAGGGGTGCACTTAGTGGCTGCAGCTGAGAACTTAACCTGTCAGGACCCCAAGGGCAGTCCAGGACAGATGTTTGAATGCTAATACCCATAAGTCAGAAAAGCCTGGGAAGCATGTAGGCTAAAGGCAGATCTTCACCCCTCCCCCACTCTCCAAATCTAATTCCACAGTCTCATCCTTAGCTTCATAGCCGAGCATCTGTGCTCGCTCTCCCTGGCCCCATCTCCAGAAGCTCACATAGCTGCAGCATAAGACAATGACCTTAAGATAGCCTTTATGAATATGTTAGGAATTCTTAAAGAGGAAGAAAATAAAGCCATTTAAGAAATCTATGAAAACGGAAGCAAACAGTAGAAGAAAATAGATAAAATAATCCAATTACTGAAAACATGAAGAGAATCAATAAAGGAATCCCAAACTGAGGTAAAAATAGAAATGAAAAATTGAGGAACTCAAACAGGGATTTCAGAAGTAAGCATCAGCAGAATAAAAGAGCTGGAAAAGAGAATCTCAGACATTTGTTTTAAACAACTTAACAGTATTGTTTATGATACATGTTATTTATTTGATAATAGAAATTATCATTTCACCTAACTTTATACACAGGATATCTTGACTGGCAAATTAATTTGTTCTCAATTCTATTTTTACAATTTTAATAACATACCTAAGAACTACAAATTATGAATTTTGCTGTTTGTCCCCAAATGTTTGCTATATTGGAATTTGACTATACCAGGAATTCTTTAAAGAAAGAGTGTAGTATAGGAAAAGTTTTTCCCCTTTTCAATTAAAAAAAAAAGGGGGACAACATTCTTTACAGTGGATTAGAAAATTCTCCTCTTGTCTGAGAAATGCTTCTCCGGAGTATGTGAAATACAGTCAGATTTCAGTTGGTGTGGCTTTACATCGATATGTTAACTAAGTACTTTGGCCTGCAACCTCTGACAGCTCTGTGTATGTGTTCTGAGAAGAATTAGAGAAAGCTGAAGCTGATTCAGAAGCTGTCCACAGAAGGGATTCTCTTCTCAAACATCTTTAAATGTACATATCTGATGGACAGTTACTAGTTCTGAGAAAGAAATCAATTCTATAAAAGCTCCATACTTTATGATAATTATATGTCAAAATTAAATATATCACAACTCCTGAGAACACTTTGTCTGTAGAAAAAAAAAGCAAGCAAAAAACAAACACCTGTTTGATAAGCCTGTGACTTGACTCAAGTGCTATAAGAAACGTATATGATAATTCGTACCATTAAATGTAAAGGGCCTCCTCTGTGCTCTTCAATTTGGCAATTCATACATCCTCATACAAACTAAGAGATTATATTTATGTTATAAGTGTCTTTAAAATGTTTTTCTCTACAGCTTCCCCAGGGAAATCGTTTCTTTTCTCTCTTCAGTGTGACTATTCATGTGGTTCTTTCCTCCTCACTCTTAAAAGTGTGTTGCTTTTATTTCAATCTTTTCGAGGTACTTTGGCAGTTAATCTAAATTACTAGTGTCTTCCCCTTGCAATACAAACACTTAAAAAGTTGCTTTTCATTTTCCTGAGCATGCCCACACAATCTTTCTTTGTACATTGTACTTCAGAGATAATGCTTCATTCTCCACCCAACGTCTGAGACACAAAAAGGTACCAATTTAGCTGTGTATTGTTATTTGCTTTACCTCATAGGATGTCAAGAAATTTTAACTACAGACAATAAAGACCAAATGTGAAATGTTAAGATTATTAAAGCAACTACTTCTGTCTCACCTTTTCTATAATTTTTGTTTATGCTTTGGCAACTGCATACATGTGTTTATGATCATATTCGCCTCCCCTATTTATGACCTCTAGCATCTCCTGTATTGTTCCCCAACATGTCTTCCTCTTTATTCCTGAATGTGAGGCCATGCAAAGGAAAGTAGGTACCTTATTGGTGATTCTAATGCGCTGTCACTGGGACATGCCAACGCTGTGGCACTCATGAACTTGTTTCATATCTGAGACAGGTCTTGAACTTTTGATCCTCTTGCATCAGGATCATGAATGCCTGGGATTCTTTAATGTCGTTAAAATATTAGCATGCATTTGAGGATTTGAAAACAGCGTGGCGTCTCCATTGGTATGGGGAGGACCCACAGTTGCAGAATATTTATATGTTTTCTTAGTTTTAAAATCACATCTCTGTGTACTTCAGAGTGTTTGATGGTTAAAGAAAATATAATATTTGGTACATAGCAGGCACTTATTAGCTATATTTCTCGCCTTTTTCTTTTGTTCCTTTTTATGTATATGGAATAAATTGGCAATACCTCTGGGAGGAAAATATATAAGAATGAATTCTAGAGCTGGAAACGTATTTTATAAACACACTTTGGCTCTAGAAACTCCCATCTTAAGAACCATAGTGTTGAACCTTTTCCTTTTTTTTTTTTTTTTTTAAATCCAAGCCTCTCGCAGGCTCATGCTTCAGCCTGCCTTCTCCCTTCCCAATGCAATGTTCTGCTAGATCCATTTACTCATAGTTGAAAATGACTCATGAGATTGAATGCTCCCTGGGAAATTTGCATTTTAACAGAGCTCAAAATTGTAGAGTGCATACAGGCTCCTTAGCCGCAGAATGGGGGAAGCCATAACGCTCAGGGGATGGGAACTGTTTTTCTCTTTTAAATCCAGACTCTCCACAGGCATCACTAATTTAAAAACCTCATACACCTCTTGCCTTTCATACTTTCCCCATATGAATGAGCCTGTGTACTTTTCACATGTGTGTCTCTATGAGCCATGCAATGAAGCTTTCGACTACTTTTGGAATTAAGCATCACAAAGGGACGGTTGTCACAGGAAAGCACTTTCCGTCACGGTCCGGAATCATTCATGCATCTTCAGTGATGCTAAAAGGTTTAAAATTCTCGGTGACTTTAACCTCTGATTCATCTCACTTCAATATATTCTATCCTATATTCTAATTTACCCTAAGATCTTGTCATACATTTCTCCCAGTCTTTAGCATTTAAGTCTGCCATCTGCTTAATTTGTTTTACTGTGCAGGATTTAGCTGGAAGCATAGTGAAAAGAAAGCACTTACGCTTAGTAGCTTTCATTTCACAAGTCAGGAGAAAACAAGGTTTTTAAAACCAGCACAGGCTGAACATCGTTAAAAGCAAATAGCAGAAGAGGTGGGTCAGAAGCAACACTTGCCTTAATGTGCTAAAGACAGATTTTTTTTTTTTTTTGCATGTTTGGTATATGAGATGGGAGGAAGAAAAAGCAGGTAGAATAGGGAATGATGGTAAGTATAGTCTTTTTCAAATAGATGTAATATAACATGGTTGTGTAAAACTGACCAGCGCTCACCTATGTGTCTGTGTACTGGGCCCTTCTGTATGCAGATAATGTACCCCTTTGTGAAATGTGAATTACAAAGTGTCATGGGTTCCTCCTACTGCAGACACCATTCCTCCTGTCTCCAGGCACACTGTCTTCCTTTACTGTGGTCTTGGATGCCTTTTGAGTCAATCTGTTTTACAGTGTTCTTCTGATCTCTGCTGTGAACAAATATTACTAACAAATGCTTGGCTACCTGGGTCCTTTGTGCTGGCTACTGTGGAAGGATTACAACTCATCTTTTAATTGTTCTGTGATAAAGAACAAATAAACACTTTGTACTTCATGATTTTCATGTTTAAAATAATGATTACTACAGTTCCTAGTAAGTACATATAAGATACTCAAAATAGTTCCTGGAATAAACTAAGTAATTCAGAGCTTTAAACCTTACTCTCTTTTGTCTAAAAATCACTGAGGTCAATTTTCCTATTTCTTTCTGTTATTCTTTTATATACTGAATTTTTATTTTTTGAATTAAAGTAATTTGTTCTAGCTACTAAAAATATATGGGTGTGGTGATCAGGAGAGAATAGCTAAGAAAACAAACATTTTAATGTCTAGTCCTGAATTCTAGCCTTAGTGCTATGGCATGCAGGGGAATAGAGAAGACCTAGGGAGTGGAGTGTTGACCTCCTAAAACACCTAGACTGAATCGGATTGCTACACAGGGAAGACCCTTCCGCCACAAATAGCATGGGATCCGAAATAGTTCCTAATTTTTGTGTAGAGGTATAAAAACAGATGTCGGTTCGAATTCAGTACTGGAGAAGTACTTGCTGTTCCCTCAAAGGCTGATAAGTCAGTGTCTCATCAGCCGCTGTCCTCAGTTCCAATACCATGATATTAAATGCCATAGCTCACTCTTGCTTAGCTTAGATATTGCTCTGAATAGGTGGACAATCTGTAGCTACATGATAAATCTAAACAGTCCCCCAAAAAACCACATCCAAATTAAGCTTGAAGACCAAACTATGCATGTGATAAACATTTTCATATGAGAGGAGAGGAAAGTGAACATCCTACAGTAATTTTCAAGCAAAGACCAAAGTTTGAGGACAATTGGACTAGTTTCTTGATCAACTTCTTCCCATATGGTATCTAATTTACTTCAGAGCAGTTTCAAAGATTATTGGAAAGACTTTCTGGAGGAACATTATTTAATAAACAACTTCCTATTGGCATAGGGATTGTTTTATGGATGGAAACATAGCCAGAGCTGACATTTCTATGACAAATTAATACCTCTGAAACCTCAGCTGACTCTCGCCCTGACGGTTCTCTGCTTCCTCTCTGGGCTGGTAGCTCCCACCCAGCCTTGATGAGTCTCATCCGAAATGTGATTTTCATTTAGTAGTTTCTGTCTCCTAGCAATGTAATTTAGTGTATCTGCCTGGGGCGGTGAGGCCACTAATCACTCTCTTAAATCCAGGCTGAATTAGGTTACAGTATTCTTAATAAAAGTTACCTTCCCCTTTATTTCTGGACAAGGAGTGGATAAGGTATGTACGGGTTTGACCTGGCTTTCCTAGAATTTGGGCAATGTCTTGAGCTTGAATTTATTGTATTAATTCTACAATTTGAAATATTGGGTTAAAATATTGCGGTCCTGAATTATGATAATTTTTGAAGTCTCTCCTTCAATTTACTTTCTGGGTGAGTGCCTCAATCATCACAGACTGATGTTGATCCTATGGAATGAAGCGTCCTCATGGTTTATGGCTTTTGGAATCTAATATGGTATTTGTTTATGTGTCTACCTACCCTGTTTGTTTGTTTGGCTTTGGAGTCACTCATTTGGCATTTTCCTTTCATAAGTAATGCTTATAAATCTTGGTCACTTAGATATATTGGATGTCACCTTAATATGGAGTAGCTTAAGGTTACCACATTGCTTTGAAATCATTTATTTTGAGCCAAAGATATCCATCCTTTTTTCTTTCCTTTCTTCCTTCCTTACTTCCTTCTTTCCTTCCTTCCTTCCTTTCTTCCTTCTTTCTTTCCTTCCTTCCTCTCTCTCTTTTATTCCCTCTCTCCCTCCCTCCTTCCTCTCTCTCTCTCTCTCTCTCTCTCTCTCTCTCTCTCTCTCTCTCTCTCTCTCTCTCTTTCTCTCTCTTCAAGAAACATCCAGGAGGCATTCTGACTCTTGTTTGTTTTCAGTTTTCAGTCTATCTTTAGCTCCCAATGTTTTTCTTTGCCCATCTGAAATAACTGGCAACATCTGCATAGAACGGGTAAAAACATATATTTAGTGCTACAAATGAAGGTTTAGTAACTTACCAGAGATGAATTACTTTCATTGTATTTCTTACCTTATTTCATCTGAATTCAAACCTGTGCTCGTCTGTTATTCAATATTCTATAATCATGTAACATTTCTTGTATTTTAACCATTTTAGATAAATATGTCAAAGGATAAATGCAAAGTAATTTAAGCAATAAAATGGACACATGGATATAGATACAGAGAGAAACTAATTTAAATAGAGCCAAATCATTTTTTCAAACCATGCCATAACTCTTTCTCAGCATCTCTCAATCTGTTTCTCTCTGTTAGACCACATCCCAAGGGAATTATTGTCCTAAAGTGGTAAATTGCTTATACTGAAGTTATCTATCTATCTATCTATCTATCTATCTATCTATCTATCTATCTATCTATCTATCTACCTACCTACCTACCTACCTACCTACCTACCTATCTATCTATCTATCTATCTATCTATCTATCTATCTATCTATCTATCTATCTATCTTCAGACCCTATTCAACATAAAACTGGTGTCACAGCCATGGAAAACTGTGGAGAGGTTCTAATTAGAATTGCGTGTATGTCTTCCCCTAGTTATTTCTGTGTCAAGACCACAGTGTACTCTGGTGGGTCAGGTTTGATAACAAGCTTGCCTGTGAGATTAGCGAGACCAGTCTGTTCTACTGCAAAACAAAGATGAATAAGGATTATTGTGAGTGATGAGCGAGCAGTTCTTTCAAAGATGGATAACAGAGAAGACAAATGGTGATCCATATTAATGTGATAGGCGTCTGCCCTGGTGGGCAGAGCCAGTAGCATTATTACATCTTTCACTCTGGATGAAGAGGGGGAAGAATAAAGGGATCAGATGAAGTAAGAAGTATGAAACGCTCCAAGGATAACCTGTTCCAAGCAATATTTCTGCTCTTCCTGGGGGCAGGGGAACACCTCCTTCTTAGGACATGCTTACTTATACCTTGATTGTCTCAGCGCAGCGAGAGACGAGGATTTCCTTTTTCAGGATGGCAGTTTTCTCTTCTGCCATTAAGCAGTTCTAGTAAAGTACGTGAAATGTGTACAGTTTGTAATGAGGAAAGTAGGAAGAATGCTGCCTCGAAGATGCCTAGCGTCCCTCCTGCACAGTAATTAGAGTGCAGGGAACATGGAGAAATGCTTTGCATAAGTCTGTTTTTATAATCTTAATTCCACTTTGTATTAAAAACGGTGACTTCTGGTACGTTCCTAGTATTATCTTACAGCCCTTAATGACACTGCTTTTCAAAATACTCTGCATATATCTATAATTTTGAATTATAAAACAGAGAAAATTGTAGGCAAGCACCGAATCAGACTGTTTCCAATGAATATTCCCTAGCAGATTTCAGTGGAGTACTTTCAATTCCGTCAGCGTGTATGAGTACATTGAGTTCGGAAATGAAGCAAATGTTTAAGAAGTGATTATATAAGCCAGCTGATTCTCCTGAATGTGGTTGGGAGTGTGCATGTGGGGGGGGGGCAAGCTGTCTCAAGGGCACGTAAAATATCTTATGTCCCACACATTTCCAGCTCTGACTGCGTCTTCCACAGGCTTCAGGAACATGTCCCAAGCATGCATTACTTTGAACTGAGAGGAAAACAAATATTACTTAATGACTCCTTTTTCTTAGGGGCTTTAAAATACACGTGTTCCTGGGACCAATTTTATGTTCAATTTCTTGTGGATGCCAACACCTTCATTTTCCCTTTGAATACTTGTATACCCTAAATTTGTGGAGAGTTAGAAAAGACGGGTGATGTGGGAGTGTCATATCAATCTGTTGATTTCATTAGTTG
Source organism: Alexandromys fortis (assembly GCF_014885135.2). Lineage (NCBI taxonomy): Eukaryota > Metazoa > Chordata > Mammalia > Rodentia > Cricetidae > Alexandromys > Alexandromys fortis. The sequence continues at coordinate 13,693,591 of NW_026067903.1, read as the reverse complement.
AGCAATAAAGAAACTGCTTGGCTGGCCCTGATAGGTTAAAGCATTGGTGGGAGGAGTAAACAGAATAGAATTCTGGGAGGAAGAGGAAGTGAGGTCAGACCCAACAGCTCTGCTCTCTGGAGCAGACACACCATGCTCAGCTCTCCCGGGTAGACTTGACAGCTCTGCTCTTTGGAGCAGAGACGCCAAGCTCTGCTCTCCCAGGCAGCTCTGACCCAGGATGGACGTAGGCTAGAATCTTCCCGGTAAGCGCACCTTGGGGTGCTACAAACAATTATTAGAAATGGATTAGTTCAGGTGCGAAAGTTAACCGAGAAGAGGCTAGATAGACATGGGCCAAGCAGTCTTTAAATGAATACAGTTTGTGTGTTGTTATTTCGGGCATAAGCTAGCAGTTGGCCGGGGTGCTGGGGACGCAGCCCTGCTGCTTCTTATTTCAACAGACGGGGATGTTCCTTGAACTTCCTTGAAATGGAATCAATATTATAAAATTATGACTTTTCTCTTAAGAGGGCTTATGCAATGTTACAGAATATTCTGGATTGAATCCAGAGAAGAATAAGAACCACTCATTTAGAAGAAATGTGTTCTGAAATTATGTTTATGTAATAAGTCAGTGAAGATATTTGAGTCCCTACTCCTTGATGCATGGAACAACTATGGGAATTCCACACCTGGTTGCCTTCACTCCCTGTCCTTTGTAACATTTCTGTATGTACAACAGAGTCTTCTGTTTAACCAAAGGATACTTCTCATGTATAGCTCCACTCCTCTAGGAAAGGGGCATACAATTCTTCAAAGAAATATATAATTGTGACAATCCCCCAAATTGTACAGCACCATGCAAGGATGTGGCTGCTGCAAAGATTCCATCTCTCATCTTTCACAAATTTCCAGTGGCATTTCCTTTTGGTTGCAAGTGTAGGAACTGAGTTGGCTGACTGTCACATTTTCCCTTGTCCTCCAGTGAGGCTGGCAGCTCTGATTAACTTCTCCTCAGAGTTGCCCAGAGCTGACTACATTAGAATGTTAGAGTGTTATACAATTTTTATTTCACTGTGTGGCTAGCATATGGTGTGTGATGCTAGGTGTGAAATGATTAAAATGTTAATGAACAGTTTATAGTTGGGTTTACAAAGACCCCAGACATTTAGAAAATGCTGGTCTATGAAATACCCATGAATGAAAATGACCCCACGTATCTGCGCATTATACACTCTGCAGATGTGGGTATTATATACTCAAATAATGAAATGAAAGCCAAATAGTGACGATGGTATGTGACATGTATTTGCTCATAATTTTGCTGAAATGAGAAAGTGACATGCAGAATTTGAGCATGGCTTCATTATAGATGTGGGAAGATAAGGTATTTGGAAAGAAAATAATATGATATTATTGGAAGTGAAAGTAGCTCATGTAGTATTTCCCTGAACGTTAGTACATTGGGTCTTATGCACAAAATACAGATTTGGTCAATGTTCAATATAGAATCTGATTCCTTTCTTGGGTAAGGAATCTGTAATCAAGGCACCTAATACACAAGGTAATCTTATAATGTTCGCAGCATCAGAAATGTCATCAAGTGTAAGCTGTACACTTTGTCTCATCTCTTATATAAACAACTTCTAAATGACTCATGCTTAATTCATATGGCACCAAAAAATATTTCCATTAATACATGAAAAACATGAATAAAAAGAAATGGTAAAATACAGACATGAATTTGGCACTTAGTAATTCTTTTCATTATAAGTTTTCTTTCACTGACAGGATTTTATTTACATACCTAAATGTAGACATGTTTATTTCCCCAGTGAACTATGGTCAACACTACTTGATTTTCTATTGCTTATTTATTTACCCAATTATTTCCTTATTATTTAACTGTTCCAATCTACACAATGGAGATAACAAATGGATATATGGTCTAATACATAGATTTCTAGCTCAACTCAGGCTATGACAGTGCTTTGTGCCCCTACCTTTATTTTAATGTTTCTCTGTACAACATTACATATAGAAGTTTCTCTGAATGGTGAGTCATATCTCAGTCACTGCTAAACAGCAATCTATGTATGTTAGTATGCTGGTCCCTTAAGGAACTTATCCTAACTCATAAAATAGTGCCACTTGGACAAAATGAACATGACACAGCATCTGTTTTAAGTATAAGCTTCCAAGATTGAATATCTCATTTTCAGTTAACCTGGATCAACAATGTCTTTATCCAATGAATAATTCTAGTCAAAGATGTTTCAGTTGATCTAGAAGTGATATTAAAAGTAATTTCCATCACTGGGTATTTTGATGCCCAGTAAATGCTATTGATTTTTATGAATTCTTGCTCGCTTTCTTTCTCTTCCTCTCTCTCAGTATGTAAATATATGTTGTATTTATCAGATATGTATATATGCATATAATAAATATATTATCTTTACTTATGTAAATTAGTAATTTCATTTATATATTATTACTGAATACATGTTTTTTTACTAATGCAAGAGGAGTATTTATGAATTTGATATTATGTTTAGTATTTGATGCACTGTCTCAAATGGGAGCTCATTGCTTTTCTCATTCATTGTTTAATTCTTTTCTTCTTCTATTATTAAAATTTACTATGCAACATCTAATAGACTGGGTAGGGACAATAACTAAGTAAGAGATCTAGCAGCCAGGCGGTGGTGGTGCCTGCCTTTAATCCCAGCACTCAGGAGGCAGAGGCAGGCGAAACTCTCTGAGTTTGAGGCCAGCCTGGTCTACAAGAGCTAGTTCCAGGACAGGCTCCAAAGCTACAGAGAAATCCTGTCTCAAAAAACCAAAACAACATATGGGCAGAAACCCTGACTGCTCTTTGGACTAGAGAGGGAAAGGGAAGGGAGTGGGGCATGGGGAATGGGGGGAGGGGGAGGGAAAAGGGAGGCAGGGAGGCGGAAATTTTTAATTAAAAATTTAATAAAAAAACAAAACAAAAGAGACAGAGAAAGAGAGAGAGAGATATTTGTTAGAAGAATGGCAGAAAAAAAATACCATTGTTTTCTTCTCTCAATGGCCTCACAACTAGTTGTGTTTCTCTGAGGTTGGACAGTCAGAGCAGTCCAAATTTAATCCTTTAAAAGTAAAGTATGCTAAAGAAAGGATTTTTTAAATATATACTCGATGATAACGCCAAATAAAAGGAAATATCCTAATCTCGATCATTCTCAATGTCAGTCCCATATTCCTTCTCGTATCTCAAATATTTAAGAGTGAGAAAGAAAATTTTGTTCTCCCATACATTAATTCCTTAAAGATTTTAGTGTTTTCTGCATAGCACTGGTACATCCCCTCAGGTCCAGACCAAAGTTGTCTAGATGAATGGTGTCAACTTCTGTAGTAGTGGGTGAGCTCAGGGACGTGCTTGAACCATTTCTAAATCTTCATTTTTGTTTTCTGGGTATTGAAATATCATCCCAGGAATTAGCAGAAATAGGAAAATTAAGAAAAAGAAAAAATGTAGAAGAATTGGAATTTAGAATTATAATTGAGATAGAGAATTAGAACTAAGAAATTATAGGCAGTTGGGACAGAATTAGAATATGAAGAAGGACACTAAAAAAGAAATCTCACTCTAGTTCAGAATTGAGTATAATAAAAGGTTATTTATTTAGGGGTAGACTCACAGATCACAATCCTCTGCTGTAACAGGGAAGAGCCCACAGCCAGAAAAGAGGCAATATGTGTGCTTTACATCAGCATATATAGTATAAGATCTCACTGCCAAGCGGGCAAGGAACTTAAAGGCTACTGGCAGTAGGAATTCCTACAGCAAGAATAGAGTAGAAGGAAGAGAGAACAGTAAAGAGACATTCTGAAGAAAAATTGACTGTGAGTTTATTGTTTCCCCTCAGATCCCCTTAATCAATTTTCCTTCACTACCTGTAGAACCTTGATTGGACTCTGTAGCAGCCTGAAAGAGTGGTACCTCAGAAGGACCCTGGTATAAAAACCAGGAAATCTAAAATATGTATGGTGTTCTTACAACTATGAAAAGAAAACGCTAATAAGAATTAAAATACTTTGTAAAGTTCAGTTTTCTACAAAGTTTTTGAAGGCAGGTGACATGGCTCATCTGCTAAGAAAACTACTTACCACATTAGTCTAATGATATTAATTATATCCCTGGAACACACATAAAGGTGGAAAGGGGAAAAACAATATCACTGAGATATGTATATCCCTACAAACAACAATAATAAACAAAATTTAAAAATTGAAAGGATTTCAAGGTACAAACATTTTACATTTCTTTTACTCAAAATTATCATCAACATGTTAGATCAATCAACTAGAACAAATGAAGATATAGAGCATCATTTGATACTTTATGTGCCACATGGGCCTGCTAAAGTTTTGTCATACAAAGATTGCAACAAGATTAAAATTCAGGAAAGTTCGGCTCCAAATTACAAAATTATAATAGGAAATTAAAACAAACAACTCAGAAAGTAATTTGCAATTATTAATGATAGAGAGATGAATGAGGGAATATACTATAGGCTTTTTTATTGGATGAGGAGTGTTCAGGATTCACATTTTTAGGTGTTTAAACACAGCACAGATTTATTTAATAGTTGTCTTAGAATTCTAGTTTTGTAAATAAACGCTATGATCACAGAAACTCTTATGAAAGAAAGCATTTAATTGGGGGCTTCTTTAGAGTTTCAGACGGACAATCAATTATCATCATAGGAGAATGCATGGTGGTAGATATGGCACTGGAGAAGTAGCTGAGAGCTCTATCCTGATCACTGTCATAAGCTCCCTTTTTGAGATGACTTCTACCAGGCTTCTAGTCACAGCAGATTTATACATGCCCATCTGTCTGTCTCTCCTTGTGGCCTGCTGCATTCACTCACGGAACTATGCCATCCCAGCCTGGAACGAGCTGGAACTATAGATGTGTCCCAAAGAAGACTTCAACAATTTCCTATTTCACCATCCTTCTCTACAGAGCCCTCCTGTACAGAGCTTACAGAGAGATTGTCTTCAGGCAGCAATCATAATATGTCAATCTTCTGTTTAATCCCTTCTAATGATTTCTTACTGTGATTCAAATATAGTCTAAATCTCTTGCCCTTGCCTAGGAGGCCCTGTTTATCTATCTACTCTCTTTATACTCAAAGTCACCTTGAGTTATTATATATATATATATATATATATATATTTGTATATGTATATCTATATATATATTTAAAAATTGTTTGGAACTGCAATAGAATTATATCATGTTCCCCTTTGCTTTTTCCCCTCCGGTACATTCCATGCTCATTGCAATCCCTCTCATGCTTGTGCACAGCTTGTTGACAACCTCTGCTGTGGGGCAATGATCTGTTCCCTGGTGCTTGTGTTTTAAATAAACACTGATTGGCCAGTAGCCAGGCAAGAAGTAGAGGCAGGACAACAAGAATTCTGGGAAGAGGGAAATTTCAGTCTGCTGCCATGACTCAGCCTCAGAGGAAGCAAGATGTGACTACCTCACCAAAAAAGGCACCAAGCCATGTGACTAACTGAGACAAGAATTATGGACTAATTTAAGTTATAAGAGTTAATAAGAAGCCTGAGATACTAGGCCAATCAGTTTATATATAATGTAGACCTCTGTGTGATTTCTTTGGGACTTAATGACTGCCAGAACTGGGCAGGACAGAAAACTCAGTCAACAAACCTTTTTATTTTATTGTTGTTTTTACATGTATGTTTACACATACACAAATACACAATCATCTGATTCTGTTTTTATTGTTTTCATGTATATTTTTTTACAGACCAATAATGGGCTGCTACTCTCATTAGTAATTAGTTGTTTGTAGTTATTTGTCTGGAGGTCATTCCTGGGAAACGGCGCCCCTCCACATTAACATGTCCCTTCATATTGCCATTGCCCAGGTATTATTTATGAAATTATATTATCTCTAGTACCTTTCAGACAGACTCTGATATGGGATTCCCCTCTGTATGCTGTGATTACCATCGATTAATAAAGAAACTATTTTGGACCTATAGGAGGGCAGAACAGATGTAGGTGGGGAAAACTAAACTGAATGCTGGGAGGAAGAAGGTGGAGTTTGGAGATGCCATGTAGCCACTGCCAGAAACAGACAAACTCAAACCTTGCCAATAAGCCAAAGCCACGTGTTGATACACAGATTAATAGAAATGGGTTAAATTAAAATATAAGAGTAAGCCAACAAGAAGCTAGAGCTAATAGACCACACAGTGATATAATTAATACAGTTCCTGTACGGTGATTTCAGGAGTTTGGGCAGCTGGTGGAAAAAACAAGAGGTCTTTATACTACAAGACTCCATCTTTGTGTTTCTGGAGCTGCACTGTCTAGTACGATACAGAGTAATCATTGGTGACTATTTCTCTCTTGATTGATAATTGACTAAGTTAAAAAATTTAATCCAAATTCACTTCTTATTTTAAAACCTTACTATAGGCATTATTATCAACTATCTCATTTTAATTGATTATATATAGAAATGCTATTTTTTTGTTAAATTAGATTCAAGAAGACACAATAAAAGTAATAAAATTGGATATTTTAGTGTTACTTTTTTTATGGGGCTCTTATGCTGGGAGCAAGGTACATACCTATAGGTTCAGCCTCTTGTTAGACTCCTGGGAGAGAACTGGTTACCTGAACACAAATCAAAGCCAGTTTTAGCAGAATCAAGACTGAAGCATGAAAAATAAAAAAAAAAAGCAATGAATGTAAATACTGTGAATTCAAAACTACCCATATATCTTATGATATATTTCTAGCAAAATATTTCTAATGCACAGAAAAATTACTCTCATTCCTGAAACTTTATTCTTTTTAGCCCTTTTCTCTTTTGCAGTTTCTTCCACCACCATGATGCTCTATCACCTCTAGAACTTCAAACTACATTCTTCCTTCAGCTTCCTCTCTGTTTGGTCAGATTAGATACAACCTTCCATCTGTATAACTTATTTTTTATATTTTTGCTTCATTTAAGCTACACTATTCTTAATAGTTAATACCCACCTTTCTTAGCCATGATAACCTTTAGTATCACTTTCTAGGTCATGTGTCTTCTAAACAAAGGGAAGGTTCTTACCTTTCTTGGAAACTTTCTGTGGCCTAGTAGCCCCTGATTGTGGTGTTGATCAGTAGCTAGAGGCATTTGGTTTACATTCCTTTATAGATTGAGATAAGAAATGTTTATTGGTTTTCTATCTGAAAATCTACTATAACCCATATTAAATCTAATCTAAGATCCAGGAGAGTAGATCAACATTTAGGTGGGGGGAGGGTAGCAGAGAGTATGCAAATAGATGGGTGGAAAAGTTACCTGTCACTTCATATTTGTAACTTAGGAGGGAAGTGCTGTCTTTATAAATAATATCTTGATTCATTGAATATTTTAAACAGAAAATTGAAGGAGAATGACCTCTTTCAACTTCTTCCTATTTTGTCCCCTCTAGAAATTCATATGGAAAACATCCTGCATCACATCAAGAAAATAATGTCACAATAAAAAGTCTAAGCAGGAACAACAACAACAAAAGACTGAGGTAACTGTTCAGTGGACAAGAGTACATGTTGCTCTTCCATAGGGCCTGAGTTTAGTTCCAAGCACTGAAGTCAGACAATCCAGAAGTACCCTTAACTCCAACTCTAGGCTACCTAACATTTCTGGCTTCTGTGAGTACTTGAATTCATTTTATTGAACCCATACACAGACACATACATACACAAACAATTTGAAAAATAATATTTAAAAAAATAAACAAGTCTCACTAAGTTTTTTCACTTTATTTTAATTACATTATAATCCTTTTTACTACTCTTATTTTTTTTCCCTACTTACAAAACAGTTACCAACGTGTCTTTTTTCTGTGTTCCTTTCAGAGTGCAGAGACACCACATAAAACTTACATTAATACATTTGGGGATTTCTTCTTCTGGGTCATCATGGGTTCCTCCACTTCCTATTGCCCAAAGGTAAAGGCTTTTGTCACTGTAGAGTTTCTCACAGAACACATAGATAATGTTGAATTCATATAAATCATTCAATAAACTTGCTAAATTTTTATGCACCCCTGGAGATAACGCAGCAAATCTTTAACTGAAACAGACTCTGTTAGAGCACATATACATTCATCTGTAGTCAGTTGCTATACAAAGATTCCCATGGAAACTCATAAAAAAAAAGAAAGAAAAAAGAGAACCACATTAATTCATTTTAGTTTCTTCAAATGATGTATATTCCAGTGTTTGTTATGTCTTCTTCCTTGGGAGTATATATTTCTATTTTCTTTGAGTTTCATCAAAATTATGTTTATCTTTCTAGATAATTGTGAATGTATTTGCTGCTAATGCCCTGATAAGCAAAGTAGTGGCCTGCCAAACTGCAATATAAATTATTATATAGATCCCTCTGATTTAATCTTCACTTTTACAGTCATTTCTTTTTGAAGTGATTTATTAAGTCCTTGATAATTTTATGCAATATATTTTGACCATATTTATCTTATTCTCACATCTTTTTACAGTTCTACCTCCCCATGCCATACATAATCAATTTTGTTAACTTATTCAATATTATTTTTATAAATGTCTCAAGTGTTATCAGTGTTGCCAGTTTACTCTTGTGTCTGTAAACAGTCATTAAAGTGTGCTAGTCTGACTGGGAGCCATACTCTTAAAGAAAACGAAGTCTCTATCTCTCCATGGTTAAAAATTACTAGTAGTTCCTCAGCTAAGGGTGGGAATTCATCCTTAACTTGCTGCTCAGTGCTAAAGCTTTGTCTGTCTTGAGCTTTCTCAGGTCTTGTGCAAGCTAATACAATCACCATGAATATATTCATGTAGTTGCCATACTGAATCTATAAAACAATTTCCTCATAGTCATCCATGGTCTCTGGCCTTTATGGTCTTCCCATTGCCACCTCCACAATGATCCCTGAGCTTTTGGAGGAGAAAGGTGTGATATAGTGGTCTCATTTAGAGCTAAACACCCTAAAGTCATGTATTCTAAGGATGTTGACCAGATGTGAGTCTCTGTTCTAATTCTCATTACAAATAGGAGATTTTTCTGATGAGGTTTGAAGAATGCACTAATTAGTGGGTATAATGAGAATTTTTTTAAGCAGTCAGTTTAGGAGTATGCCCCATTGCCATAATAATAGCAGTAGATACTCCCCAAAGTCCTATAACCTCTTTATCCTTAGGTTATTGGCCATGTTAGGGGTTCTATTTTGTGGACCAGACCTTAAACTCAACCATAAAGTGGTGGGCTATTCCCTAATTTGTGTCAGTATTACATGTTCTTTGAGTGAAATATCTGATGTCAGCAGCAACAATAATTTTGCAGTCTAGTTCTAGAAGGTTACCAAAACATAATGTAATGACTTCTAACATTTGCTAGTATATGGATCCTCACTGGCCAACATCACCAGTACTGGAAACCCATTACAGATGTTGGGTTTGTTTGTATTTGTTAGCCTTCAGGATCTAGTACCTAGTAGGAGAATGGTTCCCAGTAATAGGGTAAGTCTATTCAAAATGAATGTATATGTATATATTCAAATATACACCTGTATACACACATATGTATGTATATGCAAGATTCTGTGCTTATACACACATACACCCAACATACACACATATAATATATATATATATATATATACACATATAGTATAGCAAAATATAATATTTATTTCAGAAGGTCTTTAATGTTAGCTAGTTATCTCCCCAGCCCTGTATTACTCAGTCCATGTGGCCCATTAATAATTGTCTGGTCTTTGTGAGTATTGCAAATGAAGCACTCATATCTGAAGATTCAAATCTGACATCCACAAATGGGGGAAAATGTGCAATTTTTGTCCTACTAAAACCAAACTACCTCACTCAGAATGATTGTTTCCAATTCCATTTACCTAGGAAATGCCATATATTTATTATATATCAACCTTCTGATGGACATCTAGGCTGTTTCTATTTCTTTACTTTTGTGAATAGATTAGAAATGAAAATAGCCAGGGTATGGTCATCATATAGAGAATATTGATATCATAAAATTAATTGAAATAAATTATTTTGAAAAACAAACAAAAAACAAAAAAAAAGAAATGAAAATAGATAATCAAGCATCTCTGTTGTAGGATGTATAGTCTTCTTTTGGGTATATGCCCAAGAACAATATGGCTGTATTATGGGCAAATCTATTTCTAGCTGTCTGAGAAATCTCCACACTGGAGATCCACAATGACTCTTTCAATACATCAAGACCATCATTTTCATCAACTACCTTCTTATCATAACCATAGAGAGTGGTGAGATGAAATCCCAAAGAAATTTTAATTTGAATTTCTTTGATGACTAAGAAAAATTTTTTAGGTACTTATATTTTACCTTTTGGTAACTTTCTTTTTTTATTCTAGGCCAAATTTTCAAGTTGGTTATTTTCTTGATGATATACTTGTACTTTGGTTTAGAGAAGTGTTTTAGTTTTATGATTGCATTTTGTTACAATCCTGTTGTGGTAAGAAAATACCATAACCAAAGGCTCAATAAAGAGAGAGTTAATTGTGGTTCAATAGAGATGTAAGTCTGTCATGGTAAGAAATAAACATGGAAGCAAGTAGCAGTTATAGCTACAAAAACAGGAAGCTAAAATATCACATTTTTAACTTCAAACATGAAGCACAAAGACACACACACACACACACACACACACACACACACTTGTAGATTGGTGTTCAGTTTTTCTGAGGGCTACTCACTCTGTTTTTCATAAGGGTTGTTTTAGTTTGCATTCCCAAACCTTGTGAAAGGCAGACTATGTTGTTGAAATTAACATGTAAGAAGTGTGCAATAGAAGCAGAAATTTCAATTTCAGGTTGCTATAAAAATAGCAAAACAGTTAAATCCATGAGTATTTTATGTGTGTGTGTAATTTCAAATGACCATAATATAATACTACTTAGTTTTTTGTCATTAAACCTCATAATGATTATTTTGTATACATAAGGCTACAATAATAATAAACATAAAATTTAAGATTTACAAAGTTAATTGAGCATGCCTTTACCTACAAGCATGTTTCTATATAAAATCTTAGTTTTCTAAATCAGAAGGAGATAGACATTTAGATAAAGATAATATGGATTTAGAAACAAGTAGTGCAGGGTGTGTAATGGAAATATTGTCACTGAAATGTACCATTTTGCACTTGTACCTACATTTTGTCTTTGTGGTTCAAACATTATTTAATATGAACACTAAAATGTCTCAGTTGGTAAAATATTGTCCTTTAAATATTTTCATGAATATAGACAATAACACTGCAGAAAACTCCAGAAAACTAATTGATTCATTTTAGGAATGTCTTTGTTTATTCATCTGTAGATTTCAAGCACAATGGAGCTTTGTAGAAGTAGCTATAATCCAAGTCTCCTAGATAAGTGAACTGAAAAGAAAATAAAGTTGTTTTACGATCTTCCTAAGAGTCAAACTAGGCCAAGAAAACACATCACAAATGCTCCATTCAGATATACACCAGGGATTAGGCTGTATTTTTCATGAGAAATTTCAAACAAGGGCACAGGGGTTATTTACAAAGAAGGAAGTGAAGTCTCTCTGCTAGTAGCAGAAGGAAAACTTTTTTTTCTTCAGTAAGTACTCTTTCGAGCAGTAACTAGGTTTCTAAAAGGATGATTTGATATGGTTCTTAGCAAGGACAACAATATTACAGTCAGTTCAGGCATGCTTTCTACATATCAATAACAATTCTCCAAGATGTGTGTGTGTATTCAATGCACACTTGTGTGTGCATGTATTTTAGTGTTTATAGGCCTGTATGTATGGGTTAGTGTAATCTTTGTGGCAGTGTTTTTTTCTTTTGTGAATTATAAATACTGAGGGACTCAGACAGAAAGAGGGCTAAGGAAGTCTGGAAGGAAAGAGGAAAATTTGTGGTCAAGGTTTAAGAATACATTATGCTAAAGTGGAAATCTTCATCTTATAGACAGGATTCATATTTCAGTCAGTGATACTAAAATTTTGAAATAATTTGAATATGTAGTAATACATATTTTCTTATTGCAATATGTAAAATGTTGGGTTGGTTGAAATACACTTTGAGCAAATAGTATTTTACTTTTTTATGTGGGAAATGAACTGAGTCCCAAAGTTTCCTTTGTTTCCAATATCCTCTTATGTCTTATCTCATTTGGGCTTGAAAAACACCCACATCAGTCAATACCATTGTCTATAATACTTCAGTGCACAAAATTGATTCAGCATTATTGACACAAAATACATATACAACACATAATAGAATTAAATTATTTTGTTTGAAGTTATTTTCATGAGTTATAAGTTCTAAAATGTATGTTTAATAATTCAAATACACAATTTTTAAATGTATTTTACTCTGCCTATTAGTTTGAAATTGAGAATAGTTCTCCTCATCTTGATCAGACAAAACTAGTGTTGATAAATGCTTTTCCTCTGTGAAAGTATCTTCCTAAATATATATAAAGAAATAGTTAGTGAAATATTGTGCCTCAGATAATATTTTATGGGCTTGAATTACATAACAAAAAACTATCAGTGTAGAATATACATCGTACTTTTTTATATTTTAAAGATATTAGTTAAAACAATCCTTAAGAAATTAACATGAAGTTTAGAAACCAATGCTGTATGGGAATGAAAGTTTTCCTTCTAAATTTGTAAACGTATCTCTATACATTTGGTCTCTCCATCTATGTTCACTTCTGGGGACAACAGATCATATATTACTAAGTGTATTAATTATTAGAGTATTCTGCTCACCCAGAAAACAAAACTGCTGAAAACCTCTCTATTAAAGAAGGTTAGTACACAGAAATGATTGCCAGAAAGGTGACGGTTTTATGATTAAGCAAGTTGTATTTATCAGGATGGCTGAATTTGCAGGCTGATATCCTGAATAAGCCTGAGACTTTTGTCTGATCTCCTTGTTCTTTAGTTGGTTGCTTCTTCTGTACAAGCAGGGACAATGGTCTTTATTTAACGGAATTTAATAGAGTTATGAATACTAAATGAGCACTTTTCCTGAAGCAGTAAGCATGCAGTAAACGTTCAGAGAAATTATGAGAACATGTAGAATATTACGATTCCCTCCACCATCCAGCTGCAGTGATGTCGTGTGTACTTAGACAGCAATCAATACTGGGAAGCAGATGCTGGATTGTGCTCTCATTTTCAAATTAAATATTAGTCTTTTAAAATAACATGTAAACCTATAAGGAAGATAGTCAGATTAAGCTCTGTGAGAATGATGAGTTACTCAATCTAAATACCAACTAGACCAAGAAAGAATTGAATCTGAAGGAAGAGGATGCCAACGGCTTTGGATGCCTTATGGGTTTAAGGAAAATCTAGAAATCTTTAGAGAAAGTGTAGGTATGAGAGACCATTCAGAAGGAACACTGAAAACTAGACTGAAGTCTTTTTCTGTTTTTTTTTTTTTTTTTTTTTTTTTTATGACATAACTTTTAAAGCCAATACTTACATAATTTTAAAACTACACCATGCTTGGGATTTTTTTTTTTTTCGAGACAGGATTTCTCTATAACTTTGGTTCCTGTCCTAGAACTAACTCTTGTAGACCAAGCTAGTCTAGAACTCACAGAGATCCGTTTGCCTCTACCTCCCGAGTGCTGAGATTAAAGGCATGTGCCACCATTGCCTGGCTTTTGCTTGGGAATTTTTAACTACATGTGAGAACTGCCTCTTTTCTTTGATTTGTGAATTCTTTTTGTTGTTGTTGTTGTTTTTTGAGACAGGGTTTCACTGTAGCTATCAAGCCTGTCTTGGAACTAGCTCTTGTAGACCAGGCTGGCCTCGAACAAACAGGGATCCACTTGCCTCTGCCTCCTGAGTGCTGGGATTAAAGGCGTGCGCCACCACTGAATTCTTTTAATGGAACTTATTAGTTTTATTATAAAAGCTTAGGCTAGAATAAAACAGAATGTGTTGATTTTTCCTAAATAAAAGAAATCAGAAAAAGTTCCTCAGTTATTTCTTTAGAATAATTTTAGCTGGAATTCAGTTTCTGATGGAAAGCTGCTAAACGCTCTGATTTGTTTTATATTTTATTCATTAAACAACCTCTAGGTTCACGGGGCCATAAGGGAGATTTCTGAATGAAATCAGTAATGTTTTTACAACTATAAAATTCTAAGGTTCTGCTGGGCAGTGGTAACATATTCCTTTAATCCCAGCACTCAGGAGGCAAAAACAGGTGGATCTCTGAGAGTTCAAAGCCAGCCTGGTCTACAGGGCTAGTTCCAGGACAGCTTGGGCTGTTACACAGAGAAACCCTGTCTTCAAAATCAAAAAGTTCTAAGATTCTGCAGTACACTTAACTGTCTTGGTTTGCAGCCATAGAGGAGTAAAGTTATTTATGCATTTGTTGTGTTCAAAATAACTTCTGCTTGTAGCACTGTTTGACAAGTCTGGATTATTTTTCAACACACAGGCTTCTTAGCTGCTGTGACTTATAGTGGAGAACAAGCCTCTCTAAATCCTTTGAGGTGATGATAAGAACTCGTTCTAAACTTAATTTGACTCATCTAACAGTTCCTCCCTAACCAACTATTAACTAATATGTCTGACCCTGTCGACATTCTTAGTCATTATCTCACTCAGCACAGTGGATGAAAGATAAGGTTTGTATCTCTAAAGGCCCCAGCTGGAACTCTGACACTTTACTTTCTCTGTGAATTTGAGCAATTAACCTCTTAGAATCTTATTTTTTCATTGCTAGTATATGAAAAATACCTTGTGGAGTTCTTGAGAGGATAAAAATAAGATTATGCTTTTAAGTGCCTGGTACATAATAATTATTCAATAATTGATAGTTGCTCTTTGTAGCTAAGATTTATTTTTTAGTTTTTGTATTCTAGGCATGGGTTGTTTGTATTTCGAAAAAGAAAAAGAAATAAAGACATGCTTCTCTACGGTGATATGACTGATGAGAAGGTCACATTAGTGAATTTCACAGAGGTAATCCTGAAACCGTTATTCCTGAGAGTAACTAGAGTTTTATAGGAGAATATACCCACAGAACTCATTCATCCAACATATATGAACATTTAATAAGATTGTAGTGTATATTATATTCTTCCTCACATTCAGAATCTCAATGAAATCAAGACATGAAGGTAGTGCAAGGAACTTGTTGGTGCAGTGAAGGGAAACTGTAAGATTAGGGTGATGGGAGAGAACGTAAAGGGGGAAAAGAATATGACTGAGTGTATTATACACATGCATAAGGTACATGATACATGCACTTGTACAATCTCTGTCCATCAACAAGCAAGGATGTAAATTACAGCAGGTGTGGTGCACTTCGAAGTGTTTCTTCTTGAGGACTTTCATCATTTTGATGTTGGCAGCCATTCTGAAATAAAATGATTTGGAAGATCAAGAATGCAGAAGCAGAAAACTGGAAATACTGGAACTGGCCAGTCTTACACAATATGTTTGAAAGCCAAAACCACATAGAACTGAAGTCACAGGAAATAATATCTGCAGTATAGTCAGCAAATTTTATTAAAGGGTCAAATACTAATACCTTAGGGTCTATGGAATAAAAACCAATGACGATATAGTGTGGTATTTATATAATCATCTTACTTGTAATTACTTATAGATGTGAACCTCACTCTTAGCTCCAAAACCATAGGTATGGACTGCAAGCTGGATTTGGTCCATGGGCTATAGTTTGTGGATATAAAAGTTCCCTAGTATAAGGTATGATTGTACAACTTTACATCTTTGGGAGGAAAAGAGACCAAAGGAAAGAAGAGAAAAGTTTCAAGTCATGAGGAGCCAGTGGCTTGAAGAAGGGAATTGATGCATTCCTAATTAAGGGATAACTGGGGGATCAGAGACATCTTGGGAAAGAGACTTAGCTGACTGGCAGTGAAAAGTGACTTTCAGTCACCGAACCTCGCCAGAATCAAAGGGAGGGATAACGGAACTGTGCTGGGGAAGACCAGGGGAGTACATCTTTTCATAAGGAGTGAAGGAACAGGGTAGGGCTGGAGGGCAGAAATAGAACCGTTCAGCAAATGGGTCTGATTCTCTGTGATGCCTAAAAGCTGGCACGACCTTTTGTGGTGAAATAAGGTTTGTTTTGTAAGACACGATGAGAAATGGCCCACGTGCCTTAACACTCTAAAGGACTGGGCTGGGTGCACTTACTAAAAGAAAAGCAGGAAATGCAAATGGGACGTTTCCCCCTCTCTGCTGGGTCTACCTTCATACACAATGTTTCTTAGTTAATACTAAAATATTATTGTTTCTCTTTACCTGAAATTAGTTCTCATTTGGAGACAATACTGGTAAGGAAAGTGCACTGCATACCTCTGCTGGTGTCCTCCATTCTCTGTCAGAGTATTTTAGCAGGCTGTGAAAGTGACCATCCCTTCACACCATAGGGAGTCCTTTATAATCCAGGAACTCTATGCTCCACCACAGCACTCTTCCTGACATGGATCTTAGTGAGATCAGATTATGTGCAACACAAACCTCCGGAAGATTGTTCAGCTTGTGACATCATCAAGCAAAAATGCCCTCAGATACAAGTATGTGATGTCTCCTTTCATGAGACAACTTGGTCTCACACATCTTTCTAGAATTACATGTTTAGTTTCTGTCATAAAAGCAAATCTTTGGGATTTTGTAGCTTTTTTTTTTCCTTCCGCATCATCTGACAGAAAGATTTTGCTTGCTTTTCTTGCTGGAGATGTTTTTCTTAGGCGTTCCAATTTTCTAGTGAGCACACAACTATTACAATAATCTCTCCCTCCCTAAAGGTCATTTATATGTATATATCAATGATGCTGATACATCAGCAGATATATATGTATATATATATACATACATACATATATGTGTGAGAGAGAATGGAATTTTCACCACATACTAGTATATATGAGTTCTATTTTATGAATTCTAAAAAATAAAAAAAAATATTTAAATAATGTATAATTAAAATGACTTCAAATAAATTTTCAATATTTATCTTATTAAATCACACATATTTATGTATGTTCACATATGTTTTTAAGTTGCTCTTTAATTTCATGTGTGTGTGTCTTTCCTAGTGTGCACATCTATAGGCCAAGTGCATGAAATGCCCCTGGAGGTGAGAAGAAATTCTTATATTCCTATAATTGCCGTTATAGATGGCTGTGACCTATCATATGAAATGGGAACTCAGGTCTCTGAAAGAACAGCAAGTACTTTTAAATTCTGAGCCATCCCTTCAGCTCCCAGTTTGTACTCTTAAGGTCTATTAACTACTCAATAAAACTAAGAGTGTAAATGAAAAACTGCTACTATTTTAAAACACATATATTAATAATTCATGAGGAAGAGAAGAAAACTAATATTGCATAGATATATTTGAAACCCTTTTTCTTTTTGTTTGTTTGTTTGTTTTTTCCCTAAAACTCTTTTTCTAATTTCAGGATTTACCCACATCATTGAAATAAGTGAGTTCTGTGTATGCTGATGAACGCTCTCAGAAGCTGGAGCAACAAATGATTTTGCTTCTGAGACATTTTAGCTTGTCCCTTTCAGAAAAAAGCAAAACAACAACAACAGCAACCATAGAACTATGAATAGAGCCACGAGTTACCTTGAAGAAACATCTGGCTGTAGAATGAAAGGCTGTAATTAAAACACAATCTCAAAAATAAACAAAAGAACATAAATTAAAAAATGATACTGAAATGTCAACCTACAGAATATTTTCAGACCTTATGGAACCAGGATATACAATTTCCAGATTCCTAGACACAGTAAATAAGAAGCCTATTTGTTCTCAAAGGTCTTAGACTAGAAACCCTGATGTGCTGGTTTGAATGATAAATGTCCCCCATAGTATTGGGCAATTGAATAGTTGGTCCATAGTGTTGGGTGGGTAAGTTTAGGAGGTGTACTTTTGCTTGGATGTAAGTCATTGTGGATAGGCTTTGAGAGCCTAGGGTTGGGCAGTGCTTAATGTCTCTTACCAAACATATCTCAGACTAAATTTCAGAATTTCAGCAACAGTTGCTGTGCCTCCCAGCCAAATTTATCCCAGATATAGTAAAGTACCTCATTCTTAATTTGGAAACTATCTTATTAATATCTTATTAATTAGATCAATGAGATAAGCACATTTGCATAATTCTAGGCATAGTGAAAGTTTATTTGGCCTGAAAAAAACTGAATTTGACATACTGTAAAAGCTGAGTTCTGAAGAGCTTCCTATGTGTGCACTTGGTAGACTAAGCCATTGAAGCAAACAGTTCTGCCTGGGGTACTTATCAGGGTGCCTTTAGCCAGAAGTCACTTGAAGGTTTGAACATAAAATCTCTATCTCATCTATCATAAACTGTTCAGTTTTGCAGAAACCTGGGCTCACTTATTTTTTACTCTCCAGTTTTTCCCTTAAAATATAGATCAAGTTAATTCTGACACTGTGTGAGTTTCAGTTTATTCGGTTTTTGAGACAGTCTAGAAATCTCTCTTATTTTTTATTTATAGTCTCCATTCTGTAAGCTGTTCTCATTCCCATGGTCCTTGCCAGCCATTAAATGCTCAGCTTCTCAGTGTTCCTTCCAAAATATCTCTATCTCCTACTAAATTATTAAACAATTCCCATTGAAATGTCTTTCCTTAAGTTAGGGGAGCCAAACAGAGCATCATCAGGAATAGTAGAGCACACACTCTCTGCCCTCCTTTGCCAAATTGCTTATTAATATGTTTCACTTAGTACAATATTGAAATTCATCCAAGAATGTGATATTTGGGAGGATCTTTTCTAAGCTAAAAATTTAGAATGACTGTTTTCTATTGTTTGAAAGCTTTATAACTTTCCCACAATTTAAAAATTCTATCAGACCCTATTATATCAGTCATTAAAGGGTTGAATAGGTATTAACATTAAATAAAATTTATTGTTTGGAAGAAGTTAATTGCTAAAATGAACATTTGTTTCTATATTTATATAATTGCTATAATGTTAAGATAAAATATACTTTATATCTAATGATTTTAAATGAAGTTTGAAATTATTACTTTCTCTCTCTCTCTCTATATATATATATATGTGCTTAAATAATTAAATAACACGTTAAATTTTATTTGGTTTGAACTGCTTTAAATTTTATTTTCTTTTATTAACTTAATATTTTTATTAACTTTTTTATTATTGATTTTTATTGAGCTCTATATTTTTCTCAGGTCCCCTCCCTGCCTCTCTTCTCACCTTTTCAACCGGCTCCCAAAAATCCAGTACATGCAGTAGAATCAAAACCTGGTGTCATCATTGTCTTCTCAGTCCNTAAAAATTTTCAACATTCTGTCATGATAATTAAAAGCAATATACTTTTTATATTGAGTGTTGGAATGATGTATTAATCATGATTAGAATACAAAGACGAAGAGAAAATTTTAAGTAAACTACTTAAATGGAGATATGGAAAAGCTGATTATATTTAAATGTTTCTGCTGCCTGCTTTTCGTGAGATGAGTAGCCTCCACACTCTCTCCCATTATGTTCTCTCACCACCCACCTAGACCCATGAGTTGCAGACTATGACTAAGGCTTCTGGAACCACAAGCTAACATAAGTACTTTTTTCTGTAAGCCATTGTATCAGTCATCGTTATCTAGAGGGACATAATGAATTTATAGAATGAATACACACAGACAGATAGACACATAGAAAGAAATAAAGAAAGAAAGAGAGAGAGAGAGAGAGAGAGAGATAGAGAGAGAGAGAGAGAGAGAGAGAGAGAGAGAGAGAGATAGAAAGAAAGAAAGATGGAGAGAGAGAGAGGGATAGAGAGGGGGAGGGAGGGACAATTATCATAATGGCTTAGAGGCTGTTGTCAAGCTAGTTAAATAATGGTTGTCTATAAGCAGAAGGTTCAAGAATTCAGTATTTATTCAGTCCACAAGGCTCGATGCCTCAGTTAGTTTTCAGTATATGTCAGAATTTTAAAGAAGAAGGCTTTAATGACAGTGAAAACTGGATTTACTAGTGGGAACAAGAATAAGCAGGCAGAGAGGGTTTAAGTTTTCTTCTTCCATGTCCTTTATAGGGGCTTCTATGAAAAGGGGTGACCTAGATTAAAGGTCTATCTCTCTACCTTCAAAGAGCTGAATTAAAGGTGAATCTTCTCACTTCAAAGATCGGTATTACAAGTGGATCTTCTCACTTCAAATAATTTAATTAAGAAAAAAATAACCCTCATTCGTGGAGCCAACCATTTGGGTTTTAATTAACTCCAGATGTAGTAAAGTTAACAACCAAGAATAGCCACAACAGCAATACTTATTGGATATTTTATTATATGAATGCAAACCTTACTAACTTATTCTGCTTTAAGTAATATGAATGTCATTGGTTACATATTCAGTTCCTCATCGATAGTGGCAGGAAGGACTTCAATTCCTCAGAGTTGTCCTCATTTCTTTCTGTAAAGGCCTTTTCCTGAGGGACATTATCCCATCTCAGCTGGCTTTACCAGAGTGGGCAACTGAGAGGGCATAGGAAATGCGAAGGACAGAAACTAGAGAATTGCGTAGCCTATTTCAGAGCTGGCTTGCTTTCACTCTGCCACACACTGCCAACTGTAATGATCTCACTAGGTCCAGTGCATGGTCAAGGGCACGGTACTACATAAAGACCTCAAACTCCAGAAGCAGGGATCAGTGGGAACCATTTCCGGGAGGCTAGAAATAAAACCCCCTATTATGAAAGTATATTGATAGAGAAAAATCAATTTACCAGACACCTGTGTGGACAAGAAGTCATCAACCATAAGGACAGTTAGACTCCATTGAGTTCTCTGTGTACCTGCACTGATTGCCGAGGACTTTAAGTTATCTCACTTAATTGCCCAGATATTTTGAAGGTCCCTATACCATTCTGTAATGGTTTGGGCAAAACACAGGTTCACAAAGTACAAGGATTGTAGGAAATGTTTAGCAAAATTTGAAGCTATAATTTAAAGTTAGTTTTTTTTTCCTATGTGAGATTATGTAATATAATCTTTATAAATTTTCATCACATGGCTGACAACACTCGCGGAACCATCTCTATTCCCAGTGTTTTCAAAATGAGTGTAGAGAGACTAGGTAAATGTGATAGAACTGCAGGCTGAATGCTCTTCCCAGGTGAGAGTTTGAAGGAATTAAATTAATTTTCAATTCTCCTGGGAAGTTTCAGAGTGAAGACAAAAGGATGAAGCCAAAATTATTATCAGGGAGCCTTTGCAAGGGGAAAAGTCAGTGACAAGAGGAGGTTTCCTACGTTCAACCTTTTCCATCACAAATGCCAATAATACAGTAATTGCTATCATACCTGTTGCAACATTTATATTATCACTAAATAATAAGATAATATAGCATTACATTGGTTATGATACAGTATGATATGATTTCAATAATATTATATTATCCGTTTGTTTAAATAATTTTATATCTATTATGACTTAAAAGTTGTTTATTTGATGACCATTGAGTAACACCTTTTCATACAAGCAGAATTACTACAGTGGGCAAAAATGCTTGAACCACCTGGATGGTATGGTTTCATTGCAATAAAATGTCATACTTGAAAAAAATGAGAGTGCTAATTTCTCAACCAACTTTTCTTGTTAAAGATATATTAGGGATATACTATAGCATTTATAAATGATAACTATTCATTCATAGTTCAAGAAACTAAATGTAAAAGTTACGCATAGATACAATTTTTGTTTGTCAGAATCATAGATATCAGGTACAAAATAGCAAAAGTGGCAAGCATTTACAATCTCAGCAAAGATGCTTTTTTAATACAGTTTGTACTATTAAAGCTCCTTTTGCTACTTAAACTTATGAATATTATAACTCCATGAGAAAGTTCCAAAAAAGTGTTGAAATGTGGCAATTCCATCCATTGTTTCTCCAATGTATAAGATATGATGATACTGTGAGCACTCCTTTCTGTGTCTACTAACAAGGGAAGAGTAGACTATCCTCTTGGAAAGAATTATTCTTAAGCAAAATCAAAAGAAAATGAGTGTCTTAGGCAGGGCTTCTATTGCTATGAAGACACACCATGACTAAGGCAACTCTTATAAGGAAAACATTTAATTGTGGTGCCTTACATTCCAGAGAATCAGTCCATTATCATCATGGTGGAACGTGGTGACATGCAGGCAGACATGGTGCTGGCATGGATGGTAGCTGAGAGTTCTCCATCATGCACAGTTCGGCAATAAGAAGTGGTCTGAGATTCTGGGCAATATCTTGAGCATATATCAGACCTCAAAGATTACTTAGACAGTGTTAGACAGTGACACAGTTTATCCCACAGGGCCACACTGACTAATAGTGCTGCTCCCTTCGGGGACCATTTTCCTTCAAACCACAACATTGAATGATAGCACGAGGTCATAGAGTAAAACAGTCCTTCAACTAATAAATGGATAATGAAAATACAACTACGTATGTGTGTATATATATGTATATATACAAATATATTGCTATATATGTATACTGTCAAATACTATTAATCTTTAAAGAAAAACTTGAACTAATGAAGTTTGCAGATAAATGGGTAGACTAGAAATGGTCATATTTATTGTGGTAATCCAGTTCTAAAAAGACAAATGTCATATGTTCTCTCTCTTTGGCGACACTTAGCTAGCTCCAAGTCTTCAGGTGCAAGTACATAGCCTAGAGTACCTCAGAAACCAGGAAAGTGAAACAGGTGCATTGACAGGATAGGGGGATTGGGGAATCATACAGAGTGGGAGAGTAGAGAATAAGTGATCTGATCAGGAAAATGTAAGAGTAAGGCTCTTTAAGGAGTAGGAATGGAGTAAACACAGCAGGAGGAAGTTAAGTAAAAAGCAATAAGGATGTCTGAAAAAGCTATAAAGAAATATACCATTAACAACTTGCTTTTAAAAAGTATAATACACATCATTATATGTATAAATATGCATCATTTTAATGAACACATTTTATTTGCCAGTAAAATGCTTCCTCCAATAGTCTAGGACCATCTGATAAAACCTCAATACCATACATGAAAATTCCTCTTTAGCTTGTTAACCAAGTCTTTTCAGGAGAAAAGAAAAGAAAACATATAGCCTATTTCTATTTCCCTTGGTTGCCTCCCTGAGATGAGTGATAAGTTCCTTTTGCTGAAGACACTTTGAACATCAGAATGAGTGTCCATAGATCCATGAGCTGAAACTAACCTAAATGTCTCCTCCCTGAGGATTAGGTTTCATGGCACCATGCAAGCTCCCAAAGGAGGAAGGCAAGCAACAGTTCCACCCAGTTGTAACATCTGTGAAACACTCTAAGGATCAGCATGGAATGATAACCCTAAGGGTCCAGTATTGGCAGATATACTCTGGTGGTGATGAATAACACTATAATTGGACTATGACTACCTACCTTCTCAGCAAGAGGAAACCATAGCTGGTACAGTAAACCTACATAATGTATGCTAGTGATGTTATGATTATTAGAGAAGAATTTGGAATCACTTCTTACTAATTCATCATAATCTCTAATAACAATGTAAATATTTTTCTTTTTACTCACAGAGATGTGTAGACTTCATCACTCATCAAGGAAACCTCTCTGTGCAACAGACAAAGGCAATTACAGAAAACCACTTATCAACACGTAGAGTTGCCCATTCTCAATAGATAGACCTACAATACGGCAACCACAATCAAGGCTCAGGGAATATTACCAAACAAGCAGAAGAAAGTTTGAAAGAGCCAGAAAATCAGGGAGTATGCTGTGATATTGTGACTCCATGCAGTATCAGATGTTATACCCATAAAATCTCAGCAAAATGAGCTGAACAGGGTGACACCAATAATATACCAGTGTGAACATGAAAAAGACCATGAGGCTTCTACCATACACAAAAAGCCATATACAACTAAGAAGTGCTAAGAGTATGAGAAATAGTCTTCCCTGGGGGAAAAAAACACATCAAATAGTTACCCAATACCAAATGATCAGCCCTAACAATAGACATACAGTAATATTATGCAGACTGAGCAGGTGATGTTTAGAAATGTATGTGTATGTACATATATGCATGCAATAACTAATGAAAAGAGAGCCCATGAATTTGAAAGAGAATGAAGAAGGGTATATGGGAGAACTTGTGGAAGGATAGGGAAAGCAGAAATATAATTACAATCAAAAATTTAAAACGTGATTATAATGAGAAGTCTAGTTTAATAATTTAAAATAAAGATTGCAACAGACATGTAAAAGCTGTGCATGTTATTAGTCCAAAGTTAATTCTTTCCCTGGGAGCATTGAAAGTGAAATTATAATCAAAGTTGTAGAGTGAACATAGGATCAAGGATGATTCAAACACTTAATGACATGAAGCCATGCCAGCCAAATATATTCATTTTCTTAATAACCATCAACAAACCTCTTGTGCCCTCTTATAAAACTATTTTCATTGAGCATCACATCACCCGGACCTCATCCTTGCTACTGACTGACCCTCTCAGGCTCATTCCACTGCCATCTTTGAGAACTATGCCTCTGGCTTCCAATGTCTCCACTACTGATTCCACTATCTTCCTTGACAATTTTAAATGAGTGGGAAAATAAACATCTATGTTTTAACCTTAGACACTGCAGCCTTCTGAACCTCAATGAATTCTTCCTCTTCAGCATTCCAGCACCAGTAAATTGTTCCATTAACCACAGTCACAGTATCTATTAAGCTTCTGAAATCTAACCCACTACAACCCTCTCTTTACTTCCAGGATTTTTAGCCTCCTTCCACAACCGTTTTCCAAATCCACATAGATTTAGACCATTTCCTAGATACTTTCCCCCAATTGGTGTGGTCTTTTAAAAATTTGTTTTCATCATTGTGAACAAACTGGTCATTTATCATGAGTTGCCTAATGACAGAACAATTTATTCTGATTTCCCACACATTGTATTTAGTCTGAACCTTCTTTTGCTCTCAAATGTGCCCCACTTTGGATGATAAATTACATTGTTACCCAACTATGACACATAAAACACATTGTCTCTTGGGTCCTATACACTGTTGCCTCATTCTCTTTTACTGAAACTGCCCTGAGCTCATAATATTATCCTTCATTTTCTGGATCACCCATTGAGTTTACAGAAGCCATGGAAATCTCTGCAGAAGACGGACATTAAAAAGAAATCCCACACTAGCTCAGAATTGTGTGTAATAAAGAGTTATTTATTTAGGGGTAGACTCACAAATCACAGTCTTTTGCACAAACTGAGAAAACAGGAACTGAATCTAGCAGCCAGGAGAGAGGAAGGGCACACAATTTACATTGCCATTTATAGTATAAGAGGCCATGCCCGAGTGGGCTGGTAACTTAAAGGCTACTGGCTGAAGGAGTTCCTACAGCACCCTGTTCTTCCATTATGTCCACTTTCAATATTATCTAAATAATCTTAGAATATTCCCATACCACTGTCTGCCTTCATGGACACAACCAGCATCTGAGAAATTTAAAGTTCCTTTGAACCCCATTTTCTTATCAAGTACTTTCCAATAAGAACAACAACAACAACAACAACAACAACAACAACAACAACAACAAAACAGATACAAAAGAAAAAGACAGAAACACAGAACAGAGTTGGGAGGGCAACTCAGTGAATACTGAATTTGCCCACGTTTGTTTTTCATATGCTTACATACCCCAATCCAAACAGGGGAAGAAGGCAAAAGACTGCTTTACCATGATACAAAGAACAAATAGAGCAATTACCTCTTCAAAACCTGAAATATCAAGTAACTATATCATGAGATAAGTATTCTGTTTAGTCAGGACATGCAGTGACCACACTTTAGGCCAAGAATCCTGCGGACAACCACACCCCGAGTCAAACATTCTGTCATAACCTTGAAGGAGTAAGAATAGGCCTGAACTCTCTGAACTCTGACCAAGGTAGAATGAATTCACATCCATGGGGCCTGACATGATTGCAAGTACAATTTATTTCTTAGATCATTAAGATGGTTAACCCAGCAGATATTTCTGACATTCAAAATTAGTCAAAAAAATTAGTCATTTGTTCATTCTCATTCCAACTCCTTTCATTTTTATTTATTTTATTTTTTTAATTATCATACTTTCTTAACTTGTGAAAGGGCTCTGGCTACCTCTTCCATATCTAGAAAATCTTTGTATATGTAATTAGAGCAAGATGCTTCCCAATGCTCAAATACATTGCCCCTTAACCTACATCACATTCCAATAGCTTCAGCCTTTGTCTCATTATTGAGTTTTTTTTTATCCCGAAAATATTCATAGTAAGTCTCCCTGATATTAAAAAACAATTCAATAGTTTGTTGATGCCTTGTATTAGCTTTTGTTTGGCAGTATCTGCATTTTCCTAAGATGGCTTCTGCAGTAGTTAGTGATCCTAGATCTATGATCTTGTCACTTTCAGCTCATCTCATGGTGTTCTTCCTCTTCTCTCATCACCCTCAATAAACTATTGCTCTATCATAGCCTCTCCATGCTCCTCAAAGACCTCTCATGTTTTGAGTTCTTAACAACCCTGTTTTCTTCTTTTCTTCCGTGAGTCTGGTTTACATTTAGGTACTTTCAGTGCCCGTTTTTCTACATCATCAGAATCCAAACCTGACCCTGTCCTTTTCCTGCTCTCCTGACTGGCCCTGCACACCTCATCAGAATCGAGCTGATTGCCTGAATGGTTATTGTAATCACCTTCATACGGGTTATGAACTATCATTAGAAGTGTGTCTATTATGGAGAGCAATAAGGTGAATCGCTTCTCATATTTGACCTCAGTCTTTTTCAGAACACTTCTTTGCTACTCAGTGATACTTGGCATTCCTTGTCAGACTCTGTCTATTAGTAACTTAGCTAAGAAAGTATATTATTATTACTCTGTTACAAATAAGGATATTTTACCCCCAAACTCTTTTTAATTTTTTTTCTTTTATGGCGAGATAAATCCAAATAAATTATATAAGTCATATATGACACAAAAATAATCCTTATCAACATCATATGCTTCTTGGTGGCTATTCAAGTTTAATGGGAAACTCATGTTTCAAGGACAGAACTGATAAGACTTGCAATATTAGTATCAAGTGAACATCTTGTAATGTATTCAGAAATATGTCTTAAGAAAGCTAGGTGGTATTTATTTTTCCACATTATATGAATCATACTGAGAATTTCTTCTTTTAAAGCTATGGGCATGAAGAAGACCCTTTATATTCAAATACCTTTGAAATTAATAAAAATAAAGGCACTCAAACACATAGATTTTTATTTAAATACTAATACATTGATATTAAAATAAGTTTCTGTATGAAAGAATAATAGAAATATGCTGTCTCCATGAAGAAATGTCATGGGAAGTCTTAACTATATGTTGAGTAGCATTTGTTTTCAATACTTCAGAGTTCTAGATGTCCCAGAATTCGTGTACCTTACGATTGTAGCTTTCAGAACAAAACTCTGAAAAAAATATGCAAGTATCTTATGATAATGACTTAGTATTCATATTTGACATTGATGTTCTATGGATAGAAAACAACTAAAAGAAACATTTATCAAAAACCTCTCTTCATGACTCTTGTACTATTGCATAAGAGTAGCTTGGCAAAGAAAACATTCATTTTAATTTTGAGTACCTAATAAGTTTGCTTTTTCAAGCCTTGAACTATTTTTCAAATATTAGTATAAAAGTACCTCTATTCATCTTACCTTCCAGGAACCTAGTCGCTGAAAATACATAAATCATCTGAGAACTAATAAAACAACCAGAGGCTAGCAGAAAGAAACACAAGAAAATAAAAGTGTCGTCTTATAGACCAATACATACAATCTCTAATAGACTGAAAGTGAGAAAAAAGAGGATATGCCTACAGCAAACTTGAGTGACATGTGAAAAGAGCCACATGCATAGCTGTGGAATGTTTGATTTGTCATTAAGGAGAATGGAAATCAATATATATATATATATATATATATATACACACACACACACACACATATACATATATATTTTATCCCAAGTGGGCTTTAGAAAATAATTGAAGCACAGGGTCATCTCTTAAAGAAAAATAGCAGTAGACCTTGAGGAAAGGGCAGTAGAAGATTTTCTTGTTGATATTTTGTTTTCTTCCAGAATGAGATGAGAGGTTTTATTCGTAATGACCTAAAAGAATTTACTAGGAAATAAACAAATACAAACAAAACATACAATTCTGGCAATACGGTTTGATGGTTAAAAGCTCTTGCTGCTCTTGCAGTAGACTTGAGTTCAGTTCCTGGTACCCATTTGATGACTAATGGCAACTCCAGTACATCTGATGTCCTCGTCTGGCTTCTTGACTTCAGACATGGTGTGATGCACAAACAAGCATAATAAAAAAAAACACCCACTCTCATAAAATAAAAATAAATCAAATCATTTTTAAAAGGATAGGGGGTCAATGTGATCTTTGTAGATCTCACTTTCTTCCCCTTCCTTTCTGTGTTTTTTTTTTTTTTTTTTTTTTGACCCTGCTTTCCCACAACTTCTTTCGGTTCTTTGTTCAGTTTGTTTTAGTGTTCATTTATCTTTACCTTAGTTAGGATCAGAACAGAGATAATACTTATCTCTTACATCTCTTATTTAAGTGCTAGACCTGATTCTCAAACAACCAGTATCAAGCGGCTTTAAAACAGCACTGAAACAGACCACACGTTAGTAACTGGACCTAAAGACACAGAATCTTCAGGAAAGATTTATACCCACGAATGCTTATAGCAGAAATCAAGCAACACCAACAGACACACCACACGTTCCAAACTTCATTCAATTAATTTCCTCACGCAATTACCATCTTGAAAATGTCTTCTGCCATCCTTATTCTGCTTCTCACACCCACTTCCTCGCTTTTTCTCATTCACTACACACTTTCTATCACTGTAGAAAGGGTTTTTCCTGATTATTTTAAATGATATTTGTGAAATGCAATCATTATCTACATTTTCTTCTTCACATAGCGTAATTACTTTGAGATTCATCTCTACTGAATCTTTTCTAGGAGAATAAGAATAGCTTACTCCCTACCTAGACTGCTTCCTGGTGGCAAAATTATGGATCCCAAACTCTTCAGTATTACTGTGAAGAGGTGTCATTAACTAATCACTTCCATAAGCACATAATTCATCCAAAATAATCAATTTGGGGGGAATTCTGGTTGAGGTGTCTGAATATCTTACCATCCTCTCTCCAAAAATCTGAAATAGACAATCTGTTGAGCTACCCCACTAGTTTTGATACCTTCCTTCTGTCAGATTAAAAACAAAAGGAAATGTGTATGAACTCTTGTGTAGACACACTCCCACTGTTATATTGCGTGACTATCTTGACTTACTGTCAGTTCAACTTTTCAAGAGTCAAACTCTGGGAAGTGATTGTACATTTTGCATCCCACAATCACTTCATGCGAATTTCGGTCCGTTCTCATCATTCCTTGAGAGTTGATGTGGCTAGTGTCTCATTGAACCATTGTTGCTATAGGTATGTAGAAGAATCTAAACAGAGGTTTTAACTAGTTCTTTCCTAGCAGCCAATGATGTTATGCTGTAAGTAGAGACTGCTGTTTGGTTTTCCAACTGCTCCAATCTGAATAATCACACAGAAACTGTATTAATTACAACACCGTTCAGCCAATGATTCAGGCATATTTCTAGCTAGTTCTTACATTATGATTTAACCCACTACTGTTAATCTATGTTTCAGCATGAGGCGGTGGCTTACTTGTAAGGATCCAGTATGTCTCCTTTGGCATCTACATGGCATCTCCTTGACTCTGCCTACTCTCTCTCTTTCTTTCTCTCTCTCTCTCTCTCTCTCTCTCTCTCTCTCTCTCTCTCTNATATATATTCCAGCTTGACTATATTCTGCTAAGTCATTGGGCCAAATGGCATTTTTATTAACCAATGGCAATAAAATGTTTTCATAGCATACAAAGGGGAACCACACATCATTACACACCTCTTCATTTAATTGTTTTCTGTACTATATATCTCCTTTGATTAAGTATCAATGTTTTTTTTTTGTTTCTTGTTTCTTTGTTTTTTAGAAGCATTTTTATTATTGGCATGGAAAGAGTTGAGATATTCTATTTACAAATCGATACTCATACCTGTGATAAATCAACATTTTCTTACAGTATGTATCCTTTGTAAAACTCCTTAAACATTGACATTTGAATACTAAATATTTATAATTTGCATAAGCTGTAATATTTCTGATTTTGTAATTATAATTTTATTTATTCATTTATTTTACATCCTGGCTGCAGTTTCCCCTCCTTCTTCTCCTCCCAGTCATCCCCACTAGGCCCCCTCTGTTCCACCCCCTATCCACCCCCCTCTTTTTCTATTCAAGAAAGGGCAGGTGTCCCACGAGTATCAACAAAACATGGCATATTAAGTAACAGTAAGATTAAGTACTTCCCAATGTATAAAGGATGAGAAAAATGACCCAGTATGAGGAATCGGGTCCCGAAAGTCAGTAAAAGAATCTGAGACAGCCCGTGTCCCCAATGTTAGAGGTCCCACAAGAGGACCAATCTATACAACTGTATCATATATGCAAAGTGCCTAGGTCAGGCCCATGAAGGCTTCCTGGTTGTCATTTCAGTCTCCGTGAGCCCCGATTAGCCCAGGTTAGTTGATTCTTCGAGTTTTCGTGTGGTGTTCTTGATCACTCTGAATCCTACAATCCTTCCCCCCACTTCTGCAGAATTCCCCAAACTCTGCCAAATGATCAGCTGTGGTTGTGCATCTGTTTCCATCAGTTTGCTGGATGAAGCCTCTCTGATGACATTTTTGCTCAGCATCTGGTCACAGGAGAAGGCCAATTCAGGTTATATATCCACTACTCCTAGAAGTCTAGGCTGGGATCATTCTTGTAGATTCTTTAGGAGATTCCCTTATGTCAGGTTTTTACCTGACCCCAAAATGCACCCCCATTCAGCAATCTTCCCCTCTTTCAGCAGAACTCTTCCCCTTCTTGTCCATACACCCTAACCTAATTGCTCGTGTTCTCACCACCTGCCCACAGTTCAATCACAAAATCTCTTCTATTTTCTGTTCCCAGGGAGATTTTCATGTTACCCCATGAACCCAAGCTGTAATATTTCAACATGCATTTTTATGTACCACATTTCTATAAGTTCTTGAAAATGAGTGTCTGTTAATGCTGTGGTGTGGACAAGTATTATCTATAAATCCAAATGTCCCAGTGGCCCAGCTTTATGGGTACTATGAACGAGAGCGAGAGGGTTAAGGCTGGCATTCCATACGTAGACATTATAGTCCATTTTAAGTCAATGTAAAATGGCTCTACTCCCCTTACCCGATAGGAAAGAAAGAGAATGTTCTAACAACAAACAAACTTGAGACAATCCCAATACATCACTAATTGCTCTACTAAAGATACTGCAGCCAAGCTAGGCTCCACCATTTATTCCTTTAACCCCAGAAGTCAGTGACTAAAGCAGGAAAATCATTATGAGCTGCAGGCCAGGTAAGCTACATCATGAGCTCTCATCTAGTCTGTTCTATAGAATGAGACTGTCTCAGAGAAGAGAGAGAAAGCTCAAAAGCAATAAAAATGCTACACACAGAATAGGAACATCAAATGGATTGTTACTATAGAGCATTTTAAACTGAGGAGTTAAGCTTGCAAATGTACATTGTTTCACAATCTCAAGTCCTCATATGTAAAGGTCACCCTTCTCTAGATATTTTCTCCTTTGTGGTTCTGCCCTGGAATAAAAACAACAATGTTTTATTTCCTATTCAGGAAAGAATTTATATTCCTTGCAAATTACGTGACCCTCTTGCTTTAAGTCTTTGACACCAGTTTATTCATATCATTAATTTGACCTAACAGGAGCCATTCCATCTCTAATCCTCACATTGTCATTTACCCCCACCTTCCCCAGATATCTGGCACACATCACAACCCCACCCTTGGTTTTTGTCTTAACTACTTTTCCTATTGCTATAATAAAATAAATAAATGCATAAAAATAAAGAGTAAAAACAACTTAAGGAAAACAGTTTTACTAACCATCATGGAAGGGCAATCATGGTGGCATGAGCTTGAGATTGAACATGGGGTTCATTGTCAGGAAGCAGAGAAGAGTGAACACTTGTGCTCAGCTCACTGTCTTCTTCCTATACAATCCACAGTCCCTGCCTACATATTCCCAGCTGAAGCAAGTGCACCTTCCAACTACTGTTATTCTACTCAAGATTCAACAATGGAGATTCACCATGAAAAATTCTGTCTGCATTCATCACTTATGCAAGGTAATATTTTCTTAACAAGGTATTATACTCTTTATATCATCTATGATACTATCCTTAATAGAGCTGTACAGTATAATTTGAGTCTACTTATTTGGATCACTCTCAAGACATATTATTTTACATGGAGTCTTGGGAAAAGTGGAGCTGAGTCAGAGATTAGCCGCCAGGAAGATGACTGGGACATGTTCTTTGAAATAACACAAAGGTAGGATTGAAGGAAATGAAAGTGATTTAACTATTGTATAGCAACAACAAAAGAAGTCAAGTGTCTTTACCTCATGATAGTGACTGTGATGTGGTCATCTGCTTTGATATTCTCTCTTGATATATATTCCATGATAAACTATTCCCTTGAAGTGTGAGCTGAAATCAACTTTTTTATTGTGTTGCTTTTATGAGTATTTTATCATACCAACATAAAATAAAAGCAAAACTAAAACTGGTCGTTATGGACTTTGAAGGCATGCAAGAGGCATAATTTTAAAATATTACACGAGTACTTGAATTGAGTTGTTGTAGAGTAACTTTGTACAGACAAAGATGATGAGGCCTAAATTCCGAACCTTAATATGATAATAATGTGGAAACAGACCCCTTACCAGAGGAATCTAAGACATTTACCTGCAGATATTTTGTATCTTGTTTTAAGCTCAGTGTTTCATAGGACCCATCCTGAGAAATCTGATCAGTAGAGATGGCACTTAAGAGACAACCCTGATACAGTAAGGAGGACTGGGTGTGAATGCTATCACTTTCAGATTAAAAGGCTAGACAAGCACATGCATGAAGAATTTGAGTGTGATGTGTTTTCTAAGAAGGCAGCTGCAAGGGGCTAACGGTGCAGTTTTAACTAAGAGGACAGGGGAAGGGATAAAGAGGAACTTTAGAATCCAAGTGGCATGGGGAAAATTATGAAAAGTCAGAGGAGCCAATGATTTACTTCAGAGAATTATTGATGATAGCAACCCAAAAGGGGGAGGAAAATTCATCTGAGAAATTATTCTGTTTCCTCTGAAACTGACCAGAGGTGAGATATAATGTCTTCCATATGTATAGGGCACCAAAAGTATATTCATAGATATTGGTAATATAAAACCTGCGGCTCATTTTCTGTGTCCTGTCAGACACTATTCCAATAATAAAGAGGGCAGATAGAGTTGTCCAGTAGAGGAGTGAAAGAAAAAGGAGAAAGTTTATCACAAACAAACAAGCCAATGACTGGAGCTGGAATATCTAAGTCAGAAATGTATACAGGTTTGACCCCATCTGGGACCTAAGCATTCATGGATGCAGGTGAAGAAAATTTATCTATTTCCAAAAGCTCAAATGCTTTCTGTGAATAAAGAAAAGTGTACCTATAAGTAGTGTACACTCCAAGTTAGTGGCAAGAAGAGAAGTTTGTGGTTGTAGCCACTCAAATAAACAGGGTAAATAAAATGCTTCACATTAATAAGCTTATGGGATATTTTCCTCTTTTAAGAACAATAGAATTAGTAGTTCCATTTCAGGCTGAGAATTAATATCAGCAATTTATTGTCAGCTTCACACCTCTTTAAAATACTTTAACAGAAATTATTTTATTTTTTTAAATTATATATATTTTTTAAAATAAAAAAGTATTAACCTCTGAGTACAAAACTATCTGAGACTGTCACCAGTCAAATTTTGTTATACAATAGTACTTTTACTGTCCTGAATGCTATATTTTATGATCATTTTTGAGACACTTTCAACATTTAAGAGGATTTCATGTTAGCACGATTTCATATTCTTTAAAAATTTTCATTCTGAAATAACAGGTTTTTATCTTGCTACTCTGTGTTATATATTTCAAGCCTTTTACCACCTGAATTTCCTCTCTGATATCCCATAATTGGTATCATTCAGATTCAGTGAGGAACCAGATGCATGGAATGGAAATCAGTCTGTACTATGAAGACCCTACAGCTTTCTCTGCATCGCTGTGTGTAGGTTTTTTTTTTTTTTTTCAATATGAGCAAGATTCCAGAATGGAAGCGTTCCATAGCCTGGACACAGACTTAAGGAAAGCTCTGCTCTCTTTGAATGCTGCTCATATTCCAAACTACCATTTCAACATTCTACCCCACTGTGTTTTTTCTGTGGACATTCTGAATTAGCAGAGGGAATTAGTGAGGATTGCGAGAAGTCAAATCGCTTTTTATCCTCATTGTGATAATAGATTCTGTTGTGTTCCTATGAGCTTAAGAGTTTCTATGCAATCAGCCTTTTGTTTTACCTTGAATGTGTTAGTGCAGACTATTTGCGAATGAAGCTGCACAATCAGAATAATGACTGGGAAATTGTTGACGGGTGTGAAATTGTTTGTGGATAATATTATAGATGAAGAGAACGCATCATGGGCCATGCCTGTTTGCCACTGCTTTTCTAAAACAGGAGGGATATTAGCACATACATTGGTATGCCCAATTGACCAAGTTATATCTACCAAATGAGATACTCAGTACTTGGAAGACATTTAGCCTTGTCTGAAAGCTTTTTTTTTTATTGTAACACCACAGAGAATCCATTTGTATAGAGGTTTTTAAATGTGCTAAAAGCATGGCTGGGTAATTTCATTGTTGTATGAACACTGTAGATCACACTTCCACAAACTAAGATGGTGTAGCTTAAGCTATGTGGAATAGCCTACTGCCCCTAGGTGTCAGACGTGTACAGCATGCTACTGCATGTAATTCCCAGACAACTCTAAGACACTGACAAGTATTAATGCTTCAAAACATACAAAGTCATATTGACGAATTAAAGATCATATAACAAAGGAACAAGGCACGATGCCCATTGGAACTTAGGTGAGTAAGAGGATGAGTAGTTAGGAAGATCTGAATCAGTCCTACTCACTGCTGTAGATCTAGTGTCCGGGTTCAACTGTGACAAAATTTGCCCGTTCCAGAGTAGGAGCTTAAGGATTAGAATTATTAAGCAAAATTGAGAGAAATATGAAGCAGAAACACAGAACAGCATCAGAAGAGAAATTCAGTGAATACTGAACCGCCTGAGTTTATTTTCCACATGCTTATATACTTCACTCCAAAAGTGTGTGTGTGTGGGGGGGGGCATCGGACTTCATTAACTTATTATAAGGAATAGACTTGAATTCTCCAAACTTTGGTCTGGGTGGGGTAGATCCACTTCTGCATCTAAATACTAACCACACTTTAGGTCAGGATCTCTTGTTTGTAGCCATACCTGTTGTCAACAACTTTGAAAGAGCAAAAATAAGCTTATACTCTCTTTAGTCAAGGTAGAACAGGCTCACATCTATGGGCTCCCACAATCTAGAAATGCTGTGCACTTAGGTTTCACCAAATTTATTTTTGAAGAGGTTTCCTTTTTATTTTCTTTCATTAATAATAAATTAAACTTAGATTGCTCTAATTTAACTTTATTATATAACTTTTACACTTTTGCCATAATTCATTCGAAAGAAGTATTGTCACATTACACACAGAAGAGTGTACATGCATGTTGGTGTGCACACACACACAAATATACACATAAAAATTGAAGGATTATTTATAGGGAAGAAAATGGATAAGTAGGAGGTAAATGATGAATAAGTAAAGTACAATGATATGCATATATAGAAATGTAAAGTGAAAATTACTATATTTCATGTTTAGCAAAGAATGTAGCAAAACTAAAGACAAAAGGAAAACAATGTGTCCCAGTGCTTTGTCCAACACTGTTTTCCAAAGATTTAGAAAAATCACTTTCAATTATATAACATCCAAATACATGAAAATCATATTTCTTCCTTAGCCATACACACGCCCTTGAGTTGAAAATACATTAATAAAAGCACTTCACACACACACATGTGCACACACACACACACACACACACACATTCTGTCCTCCTGACATTGTAACTTTAAGGGTACATGCCATTGGCATTATAAATTTCTACTACTGGGCACTCTGGATCACAACTTACTGAGTTGGAAGAGATCCCTAAAGACTCAAATACAGCATATAAAACTGAAATATGCAATACTTGTTAAAATCTTGGGCATAATTCCAATGAATAAAAATATTAAATAAACTTTCAATATTTAAGGAGCTCTGCTTCACATCAATGGTGAGATGCAGTAGACAAAATGAGAATGACTTCAACAATAATGCTGCAGGCCATCTCATCATATGTTGATCTTACATTTCTAAATGCCTTGCATAATCATATTTCATGTCTAGAATTTTTTCCAATATAAAAGTAGTGACATAATTATACATTTAGATTTCCCCTTAAAACATCAGTCAAACTGTATAATTTGGTTTGTTCAAGTATCCATAAGTAATAGAATTGCAAAATCTAGATTTGATTAGATTCACTGCTTGACTCATAAGTGCCTTTTGGTCATTAATAATTTTGATTTGTTGCTTATAGATAACTGCCAAATTTTAGATCCATAGTTTTAACCTTCAGTATGTTTTAATACATTTCCTTATCAGAAAAAATATTAATAGACTCATATACACACTAAAGAATGTCAGTTTTTACATATTATCACTATATATTCAGTAGTATAAGTATAAAATGCTATTTTATTGTCAAGTATTGTGATTAAGTTCACACATAAAAGAGATACTGAGGGACTGGAGAGATGACTCACCATTGAGAGTGTGTATTGCTTATCTATTTTCCTTTGGATAAAGAAAATATGGTTTGTTTACACAATGGAGTACTACACAGCAGAAAAAATGATGACATCTTGAATTTTGCATGCAAATGAATGGAGCTAGAAAACATCATTTTGAGTGAGGTAACCCAGATACAGAAAGACAGTTATCACCTATACTCACTCATAAGTGGTTTTTAAACTTAAATCAAAGAAAACTAGCCCACAAATCACAATTCCAGAGAACTTAGGCAACAATGAGGACCCTAAAAGAGCCATACATAGATCTAATCTACATGGGTAGTAAGAAAAAGACAAGATCTCCTGAGTAAATTGGGAGCATGGGGACCTTAGGAGAGGGTTGAAGAGGAGAGGAAACTGTAGAGCTCAGCAAAATAAAAAAAGAATATGTATTGCTATTGGAGAGAACCTGAATTTGTTTCTTAACACCCATGTTGGGGAACTCATAACTGCCTATAACACCTGCTTCAAGGTACTCAATGCCTCTGGCTTTTTTGGGTACCTGTCATCAATCTGAAATACCCAAGCAGAGAGAAAGACAGACGACAGACAGAAAATGTAGCATGTAAACACAATGAAATTCAATTTTTTAATAAGAATGAAATCATAACCTCTGCTGGAAATGAATGAAATGAATCATATGTTAACCCAAATAAGATAGATTCAGACAATTATTATGTACTCACAATATGTGGGCCCTAGTTTTTCATGTATATATATATATATATGTGCATATAATGTGTATGGGAGGTTGTAGATCTGGAAACTAGAAAAGGGACCATGAGATGGAAAAGTTAGATTGATGTGGGAGTCCCCTATATGTGCTGTGATTATCATTAATGAATAAAGAAACTGCCTTGGCCTATTGATAGAGCAGAACTTAGGTAAGCAGGGAGGAATAGACTGAATGCTGGGAAAAAGACGTGTGGAGTCAGGGGCCACTATGGATCTGCCCCAAGAGATAGAGGTGCTAAAACTTTGCTGGTAGGCCACGACCTCATGGTAATATATAGATGAATAGAAATGGGTTAAATTAAGATGCAAGAGTTAGCCAACAAGAAGCTGCATTTCAACTCTCTATTTCTTACAATTCATTTATTGCTTTTCAGAACTATCTAGGATGCAGAATTTTGGTGACATCTCGTACGTAGGGGCCATGGAAAACATATTGGCAAGAAAACAGCCTTAGTAATATAGCAGTTATTAATCGGAACAGAAACTCATTTTGAAAAACCCTTTAAAACAAAGCCAAAGACTTGCAGGACACCCTAGTGGAATAACAGAGTTAGTTACAAATTTGAGGGCCTGAGTTTGGATCCCAAATCTGGAATTGGCTTCAGTGTGCTTGTATTCCAAGTGCTTAGAATAGGGAAGGGTCGAGATAGAGGATCACTGGGTCTTGTTGACCAATGGGTTAGCTAAAACTCCCAAGACCCATGTTTAATGGAAGATATTATCTCTAAGAATTTATGAAGAAAATACAGTCTTTCTACCCTCTGCACAGAAAGAATATATATATATATATATATATATATATATATATATATATACAGAAAACACACATGTAAATCACACAGAAACCACACAGACATATACTACATGTAAGCACATATGACACAAACATATACTTACATATACCACAGAAACACACAAACCACACATAAACACACACCACACACATACTATGCAGACTGCATACACACACATGCATACACACCACATACCAGATGCACATACATGCACATAATGTACATAACAGACTAAATAAACAAATGTACTTATCTATTTAAGTAGAATATATACCAAATACGAGACTATGGAATTTTATATACACTGCATAATATTTTCAGGCATATATCATAAATTAGTGTCTTAAGATGGCAGTTGTATTCAAAATTTCTATGA
Organism: Alexandromys fortis; assembly: GCF_014885135.2. Lineage (NCBI taxonomy): Eukaryota > Metazoa > Chordata > Mammalia > Rodentia > Cricetidae > Alexandromys > Alexandromys fortis. The sequence goes on along the minus strand of NW_026067903.1, from coordinate 13,654,533 downwards.
TTAAAAACTGAATGATTTTATAGTTTCAATAGGTCCAGAGGCAAACAGATTTTTTTTTTTGGAAATGAAGTTATTCTTCCAGTTTATAGTTTAAAAACAATATATTTACTCCAAGAAACCTATAATGGATAAAAACAGTTTTCTTTAAAGGTCAGTTTGCTTACTCTTATTTCTATTCAATCAGAGCTTATTGGAATTTAGCTCAGAATAGTTGTTCTTCCTACCAGGTTAACAAAAACATTTCCTACTTAAAATGCCAAGCTTCGTACAATACTAACTTTATATTTACATGAACCTTCCCTTCTGGATATTTTTTCTACATCCTTACTATTCACTTTTTTCTATTTCATTTTATATTTTCTCCCCAAACTACTTTTTTCCCCCTGTCAACCAATACAGACGGAAAAGAACAAAAGATGTGCTGAGAAAGTTTTTCCCAAAATTACACGGTTTTTGTGCAGTTCAGGCATCTGAAAGCACAGGTACCCATTAAAGGTAGCTTCAGGCAGACATCAGTCAAGTCATCTTCATGCTTGATTGTCTTGAGAGGCTCACAAGGCACCAGGCAGTACTTCAGAGAACACAAAGACGCTGCTGAAACACTAGTGTAACTTTGGTGTGCTGGCGGCAGGCTGTGACTCTGCTTTCTACACTTCTAGTTCTTTTTCAAAACATATCAAACCATGTCATTACCCTTAGGAGAGAAAGGCCAGGGGTCTGATCCAGAACCACTGATTAACTGACAGCCCAAGGAGACCATGATGGGTACAAGAGACGCTGCTCAGCTAAACAAAGAGCAGCCTTGCCTTAGGATGCCTTTTGGTCTTCAGAAATTCTTGACCTTGATTACCAAAGTCAATTTCGCTCAGAGATTGTGTCAAAGCTTCTTGACTTAAAGTGGAATGCCTGTGAATTTTGATGAACACCGAAGAGAAATGAAACCAGTGAGTCAAGAACGAGACTATTGAATTTTGCCCTCTTCACATGTAAGATATATATTTTTCTAACAGTATTTCCTTAAACCAAACCAAAAGCATTTTTTAAAAAATTGTCGTAAGTATTTGGCTTGTTTTTCAGATGATAAAAGCTTTCCCTCCTATATCCCTCATTTCAGTTAGGTCACTCTTAGCATGAATATCCTCCTGATATTCAAGCAACTTATCTCCCTAGCTCAAGAGCTGTAAGCATGATCTCATGGTACTTTGTATCTGCAAAGAGCACACTAGTAAGCCAGAATTTATTTTTTAAAAAAGAATAAATAAATAGAAATAGTTGGTGATCGATAGAGTGATAGAGTTTGAAAGTGATGAATATTGATGTATTTTTCAAAATGTTAACATTGGTACACACTAATACAAAGGGAAGCCATTTATATTACTTAAATGATCACATATCCATTTCTTGATGTGAGATTCCTCTCTGTATGCTGTGAATACCATTGGTTAATAAAGAAAACTGTCTTGGGCCTGTGCAGGGAACAGAGGTGGGCAAGGAAAACTAAGCTGAATTCTGGGAGAAAGGAGGCAGATTCAGAGAGAAGACATGCAGCCCTGTCAGACACAAACATCAGAACTTTAGCTGGTAAGACACAGCTCCATGGTGATACACAGATTAATAGAAATGGGTTAAATTAATATGTAAGAGTTAGCCAATACGAAGCTAGAGCTAATGGGTCAAGCATTGATCTAAATAATATAGTTTCTGTGTGATTATTTTGGGGCCGAGCAGCTGGGAACCAACAAGCAACATCATCACAATTTCTGTTTCGATAGACACTTCAACTATAATTTTCTTTATTTAGCTCTTTTTGAGCATGAGGGTATTTCTGATAGCATATTTACTACTGAAAGAATGTGCAAAGAGTATTAGTCATTATGCATTTAAGGGTATGTTTTACTTCTGTTTGTCTAAGGTCTGCTTATCACAGCATGATTTATTCTTCTCATAAACATTTCTATTCATTTCAAATTTATATTCGAATACTTGTAGCAAAAAGTAAAAGTCAAAAAGAATATACAGGATTAGAGACACTATTTAGACCATAAAATTATGACGTTTACAAATCCCAAGTATTTTGCCATATTTGAAAGGAAGAAAAAGATTTTTGTTAACCTATTGTAAAAGGAGATTGATTGTCTTAGTAATGTGACAGTCTAATATTCCTGGTCATCTTGCCTTATTTCTCAGTAGAGGGCTAGACTGACTTAATCCTTGCCATCACTAAGTCTAAGTCTTTATTTGACACCCATAAAGTAACCTGTCATCTGTTTGGAATTCTTATAGCAGAAATGTTTCTAATCCATTAATAAGTTTTAAAATAATAAATTCACCTTTATAATTATTTCATTGTTAGCCAAGGTGTGTATATATTTAACTCAATGTTTTGTGGAGAAGTTTGGGTTAACTGGAAAGGCAAAAAGACTCATAGTCAGGAAAGTATGTATCCACATTCTTCAGACATCAAGATAACACAAGGAAGACCTCAATCAAGTTTGTTAATTTTGATTGAATTTTTAATATTTCTTTTTTTGGGGGGATTGCTGTGTACCAGCACAAAATGTCAGGAAGACAGAGGGCAACCTCAAGAGTATGTTATCTATGTGTTCATCCAGGGGGAGCAACTCAGTTTGCCAGACTTGGCAACAAACACCTTTAGACGCTTAGCCATCTTACCAGCTCAATTTTAAAATTGCATTTTATGCAATGTATGTGTGAGTGTGTGTGTGAGTGTGCATGTATGTGCACATGTGGTGTAGTGTGTGAATAATTTCTGTTTAACATAAGCTACACAGTAAAGAAAAACTTCTTCTGGCCAATGGGGGAATGTTAAAGCATCCACACCTAATAGATGGTCCTTGGAATGACTCCTTTCTAGCAGAAATCACATTATGATTTAGTCAGCTCTGACAGTGGATGAGATAATGGAGTTGTTGAATTTGCAGCTGGGCTGTTTTAATTGTTCCTTCCATCACTCATTATTGAGTGATACTCAACTCCCATAACAGTAATCTGAACAAAACTTCCATCGTTGCAATACATTAAGCTAAGCTTTCTCGGTTTAGAAGTAAACAATTTAGCACCTTAATCAGTGTTGTTAGACACCTGAAAACTGCTATGTAAACATCTCTATGCTCTGCTACATATGTCACTTCCATTTTCTCTAGAAACTTTAATTAGATTGGCATGTGAAAAGGAAAGTGTGGACCACGTTATTAAGGTATGAACTGGGCATTTACAGTAGCACGTCCTGAGGGCTGCAGAGACTACATGTTTAGGATGAAAACAACACATCTGAACAAAGTCAATAGCATCAAAGGACTCAGTGTAGTTCTGATTACTGTGGGGACATCATTTCAAGGATTCTGCTAAAGTAGAATGCTTATGAAGCACCTTTTCATCTCCAGGTTCCTTATTAGGTGCAAGAGAATTTCCCTCTGCTTCACAGCTGAAGATAAATCTATTATATATACATATATATATAATTTATATTATTTATAATATATAAATATTACAAACAAAGATTTATAAATATATCTTTGTTGTCATGGATGGCAAGAGAGAATTTTAAAATTTGTTTTCAGGACCTCTTTAACAGACTTGTAACTAAAAACTGACAATTTTACTATATGTTTGTAATTTTTAGTTGAGTCTATGAGAACAGTATGTGTACATGTGACTGAAGCTGCCATTTTCATCCCTGAGCCATTTCTCCAGTTTTAATACCAAACCAGAAATATGGCATTTAAGTTGCATTATCAGTTCAGGTAATAAAACTCCATGTAAAACCTGTTAATTAGTACTAACTAGGGATGAAGAATGATTGATAATACAATGATGAAAATCAATTGCCATGCACTAAAAATGGCTAGCTGTAACATTGCTCACGGTTATATTTTATTGCATTTGTCATTGCTCTTTTTACCATGACCATATTCAATTAGAAAAAAAAACTAGCGCAAATTATGGTGTCATACTTTTTTCATAATTTAAAAATGTATTTGTGAGTTTGAAATAGGCAGAGGAAGTAATGTCCTTACAGTCTTTCCAAGGGCAGAAGAAATGTAAAGAGTAAGTTTCTCATCCAACTAAATAAACACAAAGCAGAGAATGTTAATAGATAATTCAACTTTTCATTTGAAAAGTGTGTTGGAATTTCTCTCATTAAGTCATGGCTTTAAGGATTGATTTAAAGAGAACCTCTCTGAAAAAATTGGATGACTATTGGTTGCATATACACACAGCTTTCCCCAGTGTAATTTACATTGATTAAGATTGGGTACATTTTATGCTTTATGCTGCTGAATTTTTATGGGTTTGGAGCCAAAGTCTAATTTCCTTGGAAATATAATTTTAGGGAAATGCTGTTTAAGTATGGCCTCTAATTACTACTTACTTCTTGTCTCTTTCTGGAAAAATAACATCAAAAACTAAAGCTCACAAATTCTGCTTAGTAGAACAGGTCATGTAGGAAATAACTCCAGGGAAAATGAACTTTCACCATTTATTCTGAAGTGGCAACTACCACCCAACTGGGGACTGACGAGAGAAGATTAAAATAAAGATGTAAATTTGGTTCTCCTATCTTCTGAGCTATGTGTGTGATTTATCTATGGCCCTCTTATTCACAGTGATAGTGAAACAATCCTTTCAGGGAAATAGTGAACTTTGGAAGGCTAGTTGAATTTCTTTTGTTAATAGTACAGACTTTTAAAATTATGAATAACATAAATTACCCATAACATATTTTGAAATACATTTTAAATTTTGAATTGAATTCCTTACATGTTAGTACAGAATTATTGGATTGCAGATTTTAGCACAGTAAACTGAGTCTCTCAATACTGCTTTAGTTTTCTGTGAATATTTTTCTGAGTTAATGGAGCATTAAGTATTTTTAATATATAAAAAATGGATAGCTAATTTGAGAATGTGTCTGTATCTTGCCAGGCCTCCAGATTATGGCTATCCTCCTTCTGCTTCTGAGTGCTGAGATTACAGATGTGAGCTAATACCCTGATTTCACTCTGAGTTTCTCTTGGCAATTAGTGTGTTCTAAAACTCTCCTATTGTGCCATTTCAATTTTTTTATTTTAAAAATAAAGTGATTATAATACAATCCCATATGTCTTGCTTACTTTGTAATGTCCTTTAACATTAAAGAAATTAAAATCTTGGGAACTAGAGAAATGTCTCAGAGATGAAAAGGGCAGCTTCAGTCACATGTACACATACTGTTCTAATAGACTCAACTAAAAATTACAAATATATAGTAAAATTGTCAGTTTTGAGTTACAAGTCTGTTAAAGAGCTCCTGAAAACAAATTTTAAAATTCTCTCTTGCCATCCATGACAACAAAGATATATATATATATATGCATACTATGAGTTCAATCCAGATCTTTGAGCTACTATATTTCACCCTACCACTGAGGTAAACTCCAGCTTAAGTTCTTCTGGGAAGGATAAATTTAAATACAATAAAACAATTGCACATATGTTAGGCAGGCCTGTAAGTATATGGAGGTAAGAGGAGGGTGACAAGCAAGCATTGGGAGGTCAGATAGGGTGACATGCTAGTGTGTGGAGGTCAGACGGGTAACATGCTACTGTGTGGAGATCGTATGGGTGTGGAGGTCAAATGGGTGACATGCTAGTATGTAGAGGTCAGATGGGTGACATGCAAGTGTGTGGAGGTCAGATGGGTGACATGCAAGCATGTGAGGTCAGATGGGTGACATGTTAGTGTGTGGAGGTCATATGGGTGACATGCAAGTGTGTGGAGGTCAGATGGGTGACATGCAAGTGTGTGGAGGTCTACGATCCATTAACAGGAGTGAGTTCTCTCCTTCTATCATGTGTGTCCCATGGAATTCAGGTCTTCAGGCTTAGTGACAATAGACTTTACCTGAAGTTCCATTTCATTGTCCTATTGACAAACTGAAGACTATTGACAGAAGTTTCTGTCTTGCCCAGTACTGCAGACATTCTGTCCTAAAGAAACACACAGAAACCTACATTAATTATAAACTGGCTTACCTATTAGCTCAGGCTTCTTATTAACTAACTCTTACATCTTAAATTAACCCATAATTCTCTTTCATTTAGTCTCGTAGATTAGTACATTTTATTAGTGAGGCATTCTCATCTTGCTTCCTCTGCATCTGGGTGATGACTGCAGACTTAGCCTTTCTTCTTCCCAGAAGTCTCCATGTCTTGCCACCCCACCTATACTCCCTGCCTGGCTACTGGCCAATCAACATTTTATGAAACCAATAAAAGTGATGAGTCTTTACAGGGTACAATAACATTGTCCCACAGCACTTTCCCTCTTTATTCTTTTCAAAGCAAGAACTCTAAATCTAATATCCTTTGTTTAGCTTTCTTTCCTGATCATCATCCATAACAATTTGTAATCAACACTTTAAGCAAAGACAATAAATATTGACCCAGAGTTTTAGTTGTTGGGATGCCCCAATTTGAATGATGAGAAACTTACAAGGACATTCTTATGCTTTTATTTGGTAGAAGAGGAATAAGGAAGAGAGATAATGGAAGAGAGAGAAACAGAGAGATCGAAACAGAGAGACAGAAACAGAGAAAGGCAGAGGACACACACATACATGCACACACACACACACATACTTGAATAAGAAACCTACTGCTAAGATAATATATCTTATATATATAATGTATATAATTTTAGTACTTATTGACAGAAAGTGTTGTCCAACTTTAAGATAGTAAATTAACAGCAACATTCAACTAAGTTCATACCATTGAAAAAATTTAAAAAATATCACAAACAATTATTAAGACTTTGCTAAATGATTTTTTTGTAAGTGAACATCTTGTAAAGATATCACTATGTGGTGAATAATGTTGCCTATGTTCAAGAATCATAGAAGGTTTATTCTTCCCAAACATTTTTCAATTCAGGATATTTCATGCTGTCTTTTATTGTGGTTTTGTTGAGTTATAAAGCACTGTAGCTCCTTCTGTTCAATATTAAAATGCAAATGGGTTAAATACAAATTCTCAAAAACAGCTGAGAATATAGACATGAGTGTGCATGCATACATACCCCCCCATGCATGTAAGGACACACACACACAATTTTTGCATTTTAATCAGCACTAAAAGAAACAACAGAGTCCTCATTCTCAAAACATAAGCCAATAAGGCTCCTTGGTCACTGAGGACTAGACAATGCAGAAACTTCTTTCTCCATAATGGTTTCTACCTACAACTCAGAGACAAATGGGGATTATTAAAATAAAAGAAGTAGTACAAACACCAGAAGGAAAGGTTAAATATATTTGAAGCACCATTTATGAATAGCAGTAGTCATGCCTTGGAGCACCAAGGCATCTGCATAATAGTTCTTTTTAGTTGTTGAAAATAGATGCTGATTTGCTACTGCTGTTCTGATTTTTGTTTCTTATATCCTTAAAGTTTAATTTTCATTAATTTTTGGAGAGTTGTATCTTCTACTCCCTACTTGTTTTTTTTTTAATTTTTTTTTATTTTATTGAGAATGGGAAAAAAAAGTTTCCGCCTCCTCCCAGCCTCCCATTTCCCTCCCCCTTCCCCCCACTCTTCTCCCCCTCCCCCCTTTTTTCCCTACTTGTTTTTATTCTTCCAATGATTCAAAACTCTAAGCTTTGTGAATTGTTACCCCATGCTTACAAATTTATTTCACCAATATTAATAAGTTTTCTCATACACAGGCATTCATGGAGTACTAATAACTCAACTGAGTTGCATTTAACTTGCACATATCACCTACACAGATAGTACCTTGAATTTATGGAAAAATATGTATATGCCTATGGCCACAAAGCAGTCTAAACATACTTGAAGCTCAATTTCTCCTAAACCTCTTCATCAATGAGCTTGGTTCTTCATGACTGCCTGGAATTATTATACCTCACACATACAGACATGGCTAGTTAGACTTTGATGCTGTTGAAACTGTTGTCGATAAGACCTCTCTCACCTTGCTTTCTCTCCATGTATTTAATTTCCCTTTTAATCTATAAAGTAAATGAGATAGTTTTCAATCCCTTTGCCCTAGTTCTAGGGAAAGGGTGGGGATTCATTAAATATATATTAATATGTATTCTTGTTTTCTGCTGAGTGATGCATCCTACTTTTAAACAATGATATATTAATAAGTTTTATTGACATGTTCTTATTGCTTTCATTTCCTTATACAGCATATAGTTTATCCAAATATTGGCATTTAGTGGGAGAATTAAGTCATATTGAGATAGAATTGTGTTGCCAGAAATCTTACTTATAATACTGGTTAGGATTCTAGTCTCAATTATGATATCATAAAAGTAGCCAGTGTCATGGTTTTAAAAATCCATGTCCAGTGATACTTCTTTTGGTTGTATGACACATAGTATTTAAAGATACACAATATTTTATCATCATTGTTTCTTTTTAAAACCATGGCATCATGTTTAATGGAACTTATTCACACATTGACTGAACCCTGATGCTTCGCATTTTAGTAGCATCAGTTCCCCAGGGACCTCTTTGCTATGTAGAAGAGGAGAATCTGCACTTATGCCTCATTTAGAAGCAAGGAGAATCCACCCTTCTGTAAATGAATAAAATGCAATTTACAACAGGCTTTATTTTGGATATTTTACCATCATGTGAAACTATTTCCAGATTAGAGAAGCCAGAGGGTGGTTGGAACATATCATCTGTGCAGCAACCTTATTTTAGTGTTTTTGATTTTCAAAATTTTAACTGCATAGTACAACATTTGCAGGCAGGTTTATCAAGTAATATACTACAATCAAAATATGTGCTTAGTGTGCCTTTTATTCTTATGCTCATCAGGTTAAATTTTAATTAAGTATATTTCCATTTTTCTCATTTGATCTACTATGTATTTCTCAGGTGCTTCATAATCTGGCCAAAGTCATGAAAGGCTGATGAAGTAAATTAACTAATCAACATATCTTCCTTGGCATCTTTGTATTTAAAATTATGTTTACTTTAATTCCAAAAACCTAATTTATGTGATACAATAACTTTCTAATGCATCATAGGGTCGAATGATCATATGTTCCTATTTTGTAATTCTCTCCGTGAAATTTTAGTACAATCGAGAGCTTAAATATGAGCAATTTATAAGGAAAATGAATTTTGACCCAGAGTTTAGTTTTGAGATGCCCCAATTTGAATGATGAGAAACTTACAAGGGCATTCTTATGCTTTTATGTGGTATAAGAGGAATAGGGAAGAGAGATAATGGAAGAGAGAGAAACAGAAAGAGAGATCGAATCAGAGAGACAGACAGAAACAGAGAAAGGCAGATGATACACACACACACATGCACACACACACACACACTTGAATAAGAAACCTATTGCTAAGATACCTGCTCATATAATCATTACGGTATTTACTCATTCATGAAGATGAAGTCCTTGAGGCCTAATTACCTACTTTTCACTTTTTAATATCATGGCAAGTAAGTTTCAACACAAGTTTTGGTGGTCACAAGCACTGAAATCTTAGCATAGCAGTAGTGGTGATAAGTTTCCATGTTGCAATGCCTCCTTTGTCTGTGCTTCTAATAGGGGTAAGAATTTATTTTGATAACCTTTGACAGGTTATACTGATAGGCCATATTAGTAATTCCCCAATTTTACTAGTTCATATTAATTGTCAGAAGTAATGGGTTTCATCATCAAAATTTCATGCACTTATACAGCGAGATTTGATCATATCCTCTCCAATTACCCTGTCTTAACTCTCCTGTCTTTTACTCACAATTTTACTTGTATTTCAGGTTTGAGTTATGACACACAATGTGTGATATTTGTCCTCATGGGTCTTTTTTCTAATGCTGATCAATATTGTCTCCACTTAAATTCATTTTCCTTAAAGTAATATCATCTTGTTTCTCTATATATCCGAGTGATGTTCTGTTCTGTATGCGTATGTAACTTTTTTTTTTTTTACCTACTGTTTTGTTAAAATCTCCTCAGCTAGTCCTATAACTTGACTTTTGTAAATAATATTGTGGTTAGCATGAGGATGCAGGTATTTATTTCGGATGCTAACACTGATTCCTTTGGTTGTATACTCAGGAGCAGTATAGCTGAATTATATTTTAGATTTAAGAAATCTCTAAACTGATTTCTCTTGTAGCTGAATTAATTTACATCCGCCCCAGTAATATATGAGGTTTTCTTGTTTCCTACATCCCCACTAACACATGCTGCTCCGTTGTCTCTTGATAACAGCCATTCTGACTGGGGAGAGATGGGATTCAATGTAGTCAGGCTTTGACATTCCCAGGTGATTACAGTTGATTATAGTGGTTGTGAGCGTGTACTTTTTCCCCTAAAAAGTGTCTATTAAGCTGCTTAACTCACTTATTGATTGAATTGTTTCTTTATCTAGTGGTAAATTTTTGTTTTCAATAGGCTCTTGAGCTCCACATAGTTTAGACTGCTCTTTTTCTCTAGATCCTCTGGCTCTGCCTCCTAAACGCTAGAACTTCAGGTTAGACAGATAGTCGAGGCTTGTCGTTTTCAAATGGTCTGCATATTATTTATAAAGCATGGAAATAGTTTTCAAAAATTTGTCACGGTTGTCTTTTTTTTTTTAATTGAGAAAAGGAAAAAAAAAGTTTCCGCCTCCTCCCAGCCTCCCATTTCCTCCCCCTTCTCCCACCATTCTCCCCCTCCTCCCTCTCCTCTCCCCCTCCCCCACTCCTCTCCCCCTCCCTCTCCAGTCCAAAGAGCAGTCAGGGTTCCCAGCCCTGTGGAAATGAGGTATTTAATATGTAAGAGTTTGCTAGGAATATGCTAGAAGTCATTGGCCAAGCAGTGTTTTAAATAATATAGTTTTTTATGTGATGATTTCAGGAGTATGGCATTCAGGAAATGAACAATCGGTCTCGCACAACAAAATTCTATATGATTTCTATAGTTCCATCATTAAATATTATTTCTATACTGTCTTGTTTACTTTTCTATTTCTGTGAAGAGCAGCATGACAAAGGAAATATGTAAAATAAACAGTTTATTTGATCTCATGATTCCAGATAACTAAAGATCATGATCATCCTCAATGGGTGTATTGCACGAGGCAGGCCGGCTTGATGCTGAGAAAGTAGCCAAGAACTTACATCCTGATCCATAGGCAACAGGCATGGG
>NW_026067903.1:13624354-13638232 GCF_014885135.2 Alexandromys fortis | reverse complement strand
TCTACTTCCCATAGCCAAGAGGATAACTATATGATTTTCCTTGGGTTCACCTTCTTATTTAGCTTCTTTAGGTTCACCAGGTATACACTCCGTGACCTTTATTTATGGCTAGAAACCAATTATGAGAGAGTACATCCCATGTTCATCTTTTTGGGTCTGGGTTACCTCGCTCAGGATAGTGTTTTCTATTTCCATCCATTTGCATGTAAGATGATGCATTAATTGCTACCAAGGCTCAGATAAAAATTCGGCTTTTATCTGGGTCTTGATATTTAAAATAGGTTTGCTGTACATGGCGCTAATTTCCATCATGTATATAATCATGCCTAAAAGATTGTCTTTGAGCACCAGTGTGCTCGGATCATGCATGTTTGGAGTAACCATATGTATAACTGAATTAAAGACAATTTCCACAGCATTGCCTGGTCATGGTCATTTCTTGTTTATCATTTTATTCTCTTTTATTAATCAAGCATTTTTTATTTTTCTAATTTCCTTTCTTCTTAATCTTTTTTCTTCTCTTTTTTTTGTGAATTCTGCAATACTTTCCCCTTTATATTACATTATCCTTTCTTGTTTTAGTAGTGGTGGTGGGATGAACTCTTACTTACCCAGGATAGTGTTGAACTCCTTGGTCAAGAAACTTTACATCAGTCTTAAGTGTTGTAGCTATACACCCGTGCCCCCTTCTATCACACAGTATTTATCTGTGCATAATATGAGAATGAAAGCTGTTAGCTTTGAGTTTTATTCTAAGGATGATGTGACACTTTGCTTAGTCAGGACGGAGAGAAGGCTGCACACTTCAGGGTCTGGAATCAGATGAACAGACTAAAAGCCAAAGAACACAGTTGGTACCCAGAAAGCAGAAAAACCAAAACAATATACGTTGCCACAGCTTCCAAAAGCCATACAGATATAAAGGCAGGCAAGTTTGCAGTCACCTTGCTTAAGAATCCAGAGTTCCAGGATTTGTTTGTCCTGATCCACTACAACCACAAAAGTTTTTGTAATAGAAATAGGAACCCAAGCATTGCACATTTTATGTCTGCCTTTTGTTTTGTGAACATTTTCATGGAATTATAAATTTTCCATGAGTATAAAATTCCAATCAGTAGTATTTTTTTCCCTTAAAATATGCTTTTATTATATTCTTTCTTGTGTGCATGTTTTTTTTTTCCCTGAAATGTCTCTATTTATTTGTCTATATACATGTTTTTATTCTCCTTTCCTGGCTGCTTTGGGAGATGGATCTTGGTGGTTCGTTGTTGTTATTCAGTTGTAGCTTTGTTGGTGTTCCTCTCTGTGGGAATCACTGAATTTCCTGAATTTGTGGTTTGGATACCATCATTAAGGTATAGGAATTTTTCAACCTTTGTATTTAAAACCCTGTTTGCTCACTTCCCAGGCTGCTGCTCCAGTATGTAATATACCAGCTGATGTTCCATAGCTCTTCAGAGTCCTATTGTTTTGATCACCGTATTTCCATTTAGTGATTATTGTTGACCTGTTGTCAAAGTCACTGAAGTATTTTCTTGGCTCTGTTGAATCTATTGAAAATCACTTTATTTAATTCTATTTTTTTAATCCATTTTACATATCAACCACAGTTCCTCTTCCCCCTCTCCTCCTCCCACTCGCCCTTGCCTCACAATCCACTCCTCAGAAAGGATAAGACCTCCCGTGGGAAGTCAAGATAGCCTTGCATATCAGATTGAGTCAGCGCTAAGCCCCTCCCCACTGCATCAACGCTGAGCAAGTGTTGAAATAGGAAGCAGTGGCGGGGCTGTGTCCCCAACACCCCAGCCGCTTGGCTAGCTCATGCCCGAAATAACAACACACAAACTGTATTCATTTAAGAACTGCTTGGCCCATGAACTCTAACCCTTACAGGCTAATTCTCGCACCTGGACTAGCCCATTTCTAATGATGTGTGTAAGCACCCCAAGGTGCGCTTACCGGGAAGATTCTAGCCTACATCCATCCGGGATTGGAGGAGCTTCAATGCGTGCATCTGCCTGGGAGAGCTGAGCATGGCGTCTCTGCTCCAGCAGAGCTGTTGGGTCTCTCCGGGAGCAGAGCAGAGTCTGACCTCACTTCCTCTTCTGCCCAGAATTCTATTCTGTTTACTCCTCCCATCTATGTTCCAAGCCATGAGGCCAAGCAGCTGGTTTATTATAACTTAACCAATGAAATCAACAGATTGATATATGACACTCCCACATCAAGCAAGGGATTCTGCCATAGAGAATTGGCTCCAAAAAGCCAACTCATTCATCAGGGATAGATCTTAGTCCTCCTGCCAGGACCCCAAAAACAGAGCAAGCCACACAGCTGTCACCCACATGCCGGCCCTCTACTTCAGTCACAGGCAGGCTTCCCAGCTGTCAATCCAGAGTCCATGAGCTCTCACTAACTCAGGTCAGTTGTCTCTGTAAATTTCCCCATCATGATCTTGACTCCCCCTTTCTTATATAATCCCTTCTGCCTCTGTTCGATTGGACTTTGTGAACTCAATCTGGTGCTTAGCTGTGGATCTCTGCAACTGCTTCCATCAGTAACTGGATGAAGGTTCTATGATGACATTTAGAGTAGTCACCAATTTGATTACAGGAGGAGGCCAGTTTAGGCACCCTTTCCACTAAAGGTCACTCGGAAGAAATATTTCTAGTCTTTGTTCTTGATTTCCCATCGAAGAACACATTTTTCCATTGCTAAAATAATAAAAATTCATGTTAATTCACTCTTCCGCTATCTTCTTTCAGTCAAAGTTGCAAACAAATGAATACAAATATTAAAATTTCCTCCCATGCGTTCATATTTATCTAAATTGAAAAGTTCTTGCCTGAACATAAAATCAACACAATCTAGATAGTTTTGAGAAGTGGATGAGTAAATATAAATTGCTTCCCAAGGCCTCTTTTTAAGGACTTCAAGGATAGGTGTCATCCGTATACAAGGCACTTATCAGCCAATGAAAACAACGTGATGGGGAATTGCTGGTAGGTGAAGTATGTATTTTTGCACATTAAAAATTTATATTTTTACTACTCAAATGGTAATTGACAATCAGCTGGGATGTTAAAATTAAACCTTTGGCAAGTGTGCATGGTAAGGGGGTGGTCCTTTGGGATATGGTCTCTCTGAGTATCCCATATTGGCCCGGAAATGGAGCTGATGTTCCTGTCTCAGCCTTCTCAATACTGAAATTACAGGCTTCTGTCACCACACATGGATTTCACATTAAATTGAAGAATGTTATAAGAGAAAACTAAGACTGGACTTCTGTAGAGCTAGATTTATTATTTCTTTTAAGAGGAGGGTAAAAAAATAAGAGCTATTTTTCTTAGGATGAGATACATTTTGTACAAGTAGCAAAACAGAGTATTTTAAGTGGGCTTCTGAGGATTAGATTTTAACCTTAAATTTTAAATGTATTTTTGCTTATTATTTGAAAATTTCATCAGCCCCAAATTCTTCCTTTCACTTCTCATCAGGACACAAGCAAAACAGATACCTTCTAACTAAGTATTCAAATACAGACACAAGAATAAATATTTCATAAATATTATATGTCCCTATCTATGCATACAAAATGAAGATACATTCTTAACATAATAGAAACAGGCACCCATACTTAACATAAATATACAATCAATCAATCAATAAAAGACTAAAGAGTATTCTAGAATCTGAGTTAAATATATTTTTTATTTAAGACAGAGAAAAATCTCCCAGAATTTTGTTGCATTTTTCTTTTATTGAAAATTGGTTCTTCTCTTTTAAAAAATATCTTATTATAGTTTTCGTTCCCGCTACTCCTTCCAGTTTTTCCTCTCCTCCCATCCCTTTTTCTCCCCTTCCCTCCACTCCCCTCCCCTCCAAATCCACTCACTTTCTATCTCTCATACCTCGTCTCTTAGAGAACAAGTCTCTAAGAAACAGCAAGCAAACATGAAAAAATAAAATGCAGCAAGATAAGCCAAAACATAACATATGGAAGTTGGATACAGCAAAACAACAGCCAGAGAAGAATCCCAAGAGTTTTCACAAGAGTCAGAGACCTGTTCGTTCTAATACTCATGAGTCTCAGTAAAATGCTAAGCTAGATATAATATCTACACAGAGGACCTGATGTGGCCCATGTAGGCCCTGCACTGTCTGCTTCAGTCTCTGTGAGCTCACATGCAGCTTGCTTAGTTGATTTGAAGGGCCTTATTCTCTTGGCTTCGATCCAACAAATTTTCTGCCTCCTGTTATGTGAAATTCCCTGAGCTCTGAGAGAAGGGATTTCATGGAGACCTCTACTTAGACTCCCTGCACCACCCTCCCTCCAACCCCCGCACAATATCTGACTGTGGGTCTCTGTATTTGCTCCTCTATGCTGCTGGAAGAAGTTTCTCTGATGATAATTGGCTAAAGTTCTGATCTTTGAGTATACAAGAATAGCACTAGTGGTTATTTTATTGATATTTTTTAGACCAGTAGTGTTTGATTTTACCGTAGGTCTCTGGGCTATCTGGTATCTGGTACTTGGTTATCTAAGCAGTATCAGGCATGGGTTTCTTCTCAT
This sequence comes from Alexandromys fortis, assembly GCF_014885135.2. NCBI lineage: Eukaryota > Metazoa > Chordata > Mammalia > Rodentia > Cricetidae > Alexandromys > Alexandromys fortis. The sequence continues at coordinate 13,633,659 of NW_026067903.1, read as the reverse complement.
GGAATTGGAATCAAGTCAAGTCAGCTATTGGTTGGCTACTCCCATAAGTTCTGTGCCACCATTGCTCTAGCATATTTTTCAGGCAGGACAGATTGTAGGTCAAAGGTTTGAGGCTAGATTGCTGTCTAGGATTCTCATTTCATAGCCTATGGAGTACCTTCCTGCATCAAAGAGACTAGAAAATGCGGGTAAAGGCTCTATGTATGTACCAGTTCCGTTTCCACATGTTCAATGAGTTGTATGGGTGTTGTCTTCAGAAAGGGCTCTAGCTGTTGGTTTGCAGAGAGCAACACTTCATCTTAGCAACAGCCTGAGTTGTTTGGGAATTTCCATGGGACCTTCTGAGCCATCAACTCAATTGAGTGCAACACAGTCCCGCTACTTGAAGCCTCTCCTGGTGACAAACATGGCCAACTGAGATTCTCCCATTACTAGAAGTCCTCATGAGGATCACAATTACACATTCCAGGAAGTTTCTACTATGTTAGGTTTCCACACCAGCATCCAAATGACCCCCCAATTCCAGTGCGCTCTCTCTCTCTCTCTCTCTCTCTCTCTCTCTCTCTCTCTCTCTCTCTCTCTCTCTCTCTCCCATCTTTTCCTAAACTGATTAGCACTGCCTCCAGTGTGCCCAGAAAATCTATTTTATTCCTCTTCCCAGAGATATCTATGTATCCCCCTTGACTCCTTCGTTTTACCTAACCTATCTGGATCATAGTTTGGTGACAGAACAGCTAATATCCTCTTAAGAGTGAATGGATACCATATTCATGTTCTGTGTCTGGGTTACGTCACTCAGGATGACTTTCTTTTTTAAACTTAATCCGTTTTCCTTCAAATTTAATGATTTTTTTAGCAACTGAGAAATAATCCATTATATAAATATACCACATTTTATTTATCCAGTCTTCTGATGAGAGACTTTTAGATTGTTTCCAGTTCCAGGCTACTAGAAATAAAGCTGTTACAAACATAGATGAGCAAGTGTCCTTGTAGCAGGGTGGCATGTTTATGCCAAAGATGGGTATAACTGGGTCTTGAGGTAAATCACTTCCCAGTTCTCAGAGCAACTACTTTATTGATGTACATAGTGGCTGTCAAGAATGTACACCAAAAATGGTGGAATGTTCCCCTTGCTGATCTACATGCTCTCCAGAATGAGCTGTCAGTCGTGTTATTGATCTTGGCCATTATGGCTCGTGGAAGATGGAATCTCAGAGTAGTTTTGATTTACATTTCCCTGACAGCTAAGAATGTTTAACATTTATTAATGTTTCTCACCCATTTGAGTTTCCTCTATTGAGAATTATGTTTAGATCTCTTCCCCATTTTTAAATTGAATTATTTGGTTTTCTGATATCTAGTTTATTAAGTTCTTTATATATGAAAGTATTCTTCTACCAGTTGTGGAACTGGTAAAAATCTTTTCCACTCTGTAGCATGCCACTTTTTTTTTTAATTTCTTTTTGATTGACGCTGTTCTTTGCCTTATGGAAGCTTTTCAGTTTCAAGAGTTCTCATTTACTAATTTTTAACCTTAGGGCTTGCACTATTGCCGTTGTGTTCAAAAAGTTGTCTTCTATGCCAATACATTCAAGGCTATTCCCCACTTCCTATTCTACGAGGTTCAGTGTTTCTGGTTTAATATTGAGGTATTTGGTTCACTTGGACTTGAGTTTTGGGTAAGGTGGTAAATCTGAAACTTTTTGCATTCTTCTACATCCAGTTTGATCAGTATGATTTGTTGAAGACATCATTTTTCTAGTGTGTATTACTGACTTTTTTTCATCAAAATACAGGTGATCAATGTGTGTATTTTTAGGTTAATACCATGCAGCTCTTTCTCTCTCTCTCTCTCTCTCTCTCTCTCTCTCTCTCTCTCTCTCTCTCTCTTCCTCTTCTTTTTTCTTTTTCTTTTTCTGTAGCTCTGTAGTACCACTTGTAATCAGGAATGATAAAAACTCCACAAGTTCTTTTTTTGTTCAGGATTGTTTTAGATATCCTGAGCTTTTGTTTTTCCATATGAAGTTAAGAATTATCCTGTGAAGGTTTGTTAAAAAATTGTATTGAACTTTTTAAGGAGAATGTATTGAATCTGTACACTGCTTTTGGTAGGAAGCACAATATTATGTTAATCATACCAACCTATGAACATGGGAGATATTTCCACAAGCTGATATTGTCTTCAATTTCTTTATTCAAGGACATTAAGTTTATTAAAATACATTAGGTTTTTGATCATACAAGTCTTTCACTTGCTTGATTAGAGTTATATATTATTTAACTGCAAGTTATATTATTTGAAGTTATTGTGATGGGTGTTGTTTCCCTGATTTTTTTTTATCAGTTTACTTGTTTTTTTGTATACTGAAAAAGTGTTAGTTTTTTCCAATTGATCTTTTAACCAGCTACTTTGCTGAAAGCATTTATCAGCTGTAGGAGTTTCCTGGTGGAATTTTTTATGGTCGCTTATGTATGCTATCATATCATCTGCAATATTGATACTTTTACTTTTTCCTTTCCAGTTTGTATTCCTTTGGTCTCTTTTGGTTGTCTTATTGCTCTTCCTAAAACTTTAAGAAGTATATCGAATAGATGTGGAGAAAGTGGACAACCTGTCTTGTCCCTGATTTTAATGGAATTACTTTGAGTTTCTCTCAATTTAATTTGATATTGGCTATATCCTTGCTGTAAATTGCCTTTATTATGTTTAGGTATGTTCTTTGCATCCCTAATCACTGCAGGACTTTTATTATTATAAAGGAGTGTTGGATTTTGTCAAAGGACTTTTCTATCTAATAGGATGATCATGTGAATTTTGTTTTTCACTTTGTTTATATGGGGGATACTATTTATTGATTTTCTTATACCAAACTATGCCTGATATTCTGGGATGAAGCCAGTTGATCAATTTTGCTTTTTGACTGAGTTTACAAGCATTGTGTCCAGTATATCTGCATGTATATTCATAAGGGAAAGTGGCTTGTATTTCCTTCTTCATTGAGTCTTTATGTGGTTTGGGTATCAGGGTAAATTTTGTTTCATAAAATTTAATTGAGCAGGGTTTCTTCTTTTCTATTTTGTGGAATAATTTTAGGAATATTGATGTTAGCTACTCTTTGAAAGTCTGGTAGAATTCTGTTCTGGGCTTTTTATTTGGTTGGGGGCATTTTAATGACTATTCCAATTTCACTAGAGGCTATACATCTATTTAAATTATTTACCTAATCTTGACTTAGGTTTTGAAAGTCCTATTTATTGAGAAAATTATCCATTTCCTTTAGGTTTTCCAACTTGATGGAGTAGACTTGGTTTTTTTTAATTTTTATTAATAATTGGATTTATTCATTTATTTTGCATCTCAACCACAGTTCCCCTCCCTCCTTTCCTTCTCTCCTTTCCTCCATCTCTCTCTGCAATCCTAATCCACTCTGTCTATGTGCTCTGGAAGCACATATATGAAACCTGGAGTGCATGTTTTTAAAGTATGTCCTCATGACTCTTTCGATTTCCTCAGTATTTTTTGGTATGTTGCCCCCTTTTTTTCTTTGTTAATTTAGATATTTTTTCTCTCTCCTTTAGTCATTTTGGATAAAGGTTTCTCAATTTTATTTTCTCAATGAACCAAATCTTTGTTTCATTGATGTTTTTGAATTGTTCTTTGTTATTTTTGTTTCTATTTTATTGATTTTAGGCATCAGTATGATCATATCTTGCTGTTTGGTCCTTTTGGATTTCTTACTTCTTTTTGTTCTAGAGCTTTCAAATATGCTAATAAGTAGCTAGTATGAGATATTTCCAAGTTTTTTTTTTTAATATAGGTACTCTACACTATGAGCTTGTCTCTTAGCATTGCTTTCATTGTGTCCCATAGGTTTGAGTATGCTATGTATTCATTTTCATTGTATCCGAGAAATTCTTTAATTTCTTTATTTCTCTGTTGACATATTTCTCACTCAATAAGAAATTGTTCACTTTCCCCAAGTTTATGGAAACAGCTTTCTATTGTTAGTGTTTTTGTTGATATCTGGCTTTGCTCTGTCATGGTCTGATAGGTTGCAGAGAGTTAGTCCAATTTTATCGGGTCTGTTGAGCCTTGGTTTATAGTACATCTTTTTGTACATTTATAGGCATCTCTTCTTTTAAGGTTAAGAATATCATTCTGCGATTATGTTAAAAATACTTTCTGAGCCTATAAAATGGAATTCTTCTTCATTTACTTTTGTTATTCTTAGGTTTGGTCTTTTCAGAGTGGGTGGTCTCTCCAAGTATGTAATCAATTTTGGAAGAAAATTCTATGAAGTGCTGAGAAAATATATTCTACTGGGTTTGGGTGAAATGTTCTGCAAATATCTTTTAGGTCCATTTGGTTAATAAGATCTGTTAGATCCTGTATTATTCTGTTTACTTCTTGTCTGAATGACCTTTGGTGAGACTTGGGTATTGAAGCTTCCCATTATGAATATGTGAGGATCAATATGTGGTTAGTTTTGTAGCAGTATTTCTTCTACAAACTTGGGTGCCTTTGCATTTGGAGTATAGATGTGAATAATTGAAATGTCACCTTGGATTTTTCTTTTGATGAGTATGCTGTGCCCTTCTCAATTTATTTTGAGGATTTTTTTTTGGTTTGAATTCTATTTTTTATAATATTAAGTGGCTATACCAGCTTGTTTCTTAGATCCATTTGCTAGGAATACGTTTTTCCAATCCTTTACTCTGAAGTAATATCTATCTGTGAAATCAAAAATCAGTTCTTTTACTGTATCTAAGAACCATCCTGTGGATCCAGCCTGTTACACTGTATCTTTTATTGGTGAATAGAGACCATTAATAATAAGAAATATCAATTATTGATGATAGTTAATTCCTGTTATTATGTGTTGTTGTTGTTAGTAGTGTGTGTGTGTGTGTGTGCGTGTGTGTATGTGTGGTGTGAGATTTCCTGTAGGTTTTTTTTTCAGTTGAAGTTAACCTTCTTAGGTTGGAGTTTTCCTTCTAGTATCCTCTATATGCCTGAATTTGTAGTTATTGTTTAAATTTGAGTTTATCATGAAATATTTTATTTTCTTTATCTATGATGATTGAAAGTTTTGTTGATTATAGTACTCTTGTCTGGCATCTGTTATCTCTTTGAGTTTTCAGGACATTTGTCCATGCCTTCTGGCTTTTCGAGTTTCCATTGAGAAGTAGAAGTATTTGTGATAAGTCTGGCTTTATATGTTGCTTGGTTTTTTTCCCTTTTTGTGTTTAGTATTTTTTATTATTATATTGCATGGGCACTTTTCTTCTGGTCTTAATATTTGTTGTTCCGTGTTCTGCTTGTACGTTTGTAGGCATCTCATTTTTTTTTAGGTTAGAAAATATTATCTGCGATTTTGTTGGAAGTGTTTTCTGGGACTTTAAGTTGGTATTCTTCTACTTTGGTTATTTTTATTATTCTTGTGTTGGTCTTAGTGTCTAAGATTTCTTGCATCCTTTGTGTTAGTAGTCTTTTAGATTTAAATTGTTCTTTGACTTATATAGTCACGTCTTCTACTGTATTTTCAATGCCTGAGATTCTCTCTTTCTTCTCTTGTATTCTGCTAGCAAAGCTTGCACCTCTAGTTTCTGTTTGAATCCTTAAATTTTTTATTCCCAGAAATCCATCAACTTGTTTTTTCTTTATTGCTTCTATTTCCATTTTCAGGTATTGAATAGTTTTATTTGTTTCCTTCAACACTTTATCCTTTCTTGGATATTTTTTACATTTATTAAGTTTCTCTTAAGGACCTGTCATTTTCATTCAGGTGGGTTTAATGTCTTTTTCTTATGCCTCAGACATGTTGGAATGTTCAGGGCCTGCTGTGGTAGGATAGATGAACTCTGATAGAGACATATTGTCCTGGCTAATATTGATTGTGATTTTACATTGGCCTTTAGGCATCTGGGTTTGGGATGAGCTGATTCCTGGATTTGTCTTTGTTGGGTGAGTGATTTGTTCCTTGGTTCCTAATTCTCTGGATTTTCTGTGAGTATGATGACTGTATATTGCCTATTTTTGGTCTGCTCAGTTCTTGTGTTCCAGTGAATGCCTACTGGTGTTGGAGATAAGAGTAGTGAGATGAATTGGGGAGAAGGTAAGTTGGAGGAGAAAAATCTTTGTTATCTGTTGAGGTTGGGATCAAAAAGGAAAGGAGTATCACAGTGAGTTTCTTATTATAGAGCTGGGGATAAGACTGGAGGATGAGCTATCAGAAACAGTAGGAGAGATGTAAGTTTGGCTTCAGTCTGCTTGTTACCTGAGAGAAAGAGCCAGTGAGTTAGCAGGATGTGCCTGCTGGAGTTGGGATCTGTGACAAAGCAGTGAATGAGTGGGGAAAGAGCGTTAGAAGGGGAATATTGGTGGGATCCTCAGAATATGGGAGCAGTGGGTCTGGGAAAGCTGCCATAGGGTGTTCTGCTGCAGAGCTGGGGTACCTGCCAGGGTATTGGATTTGGGGGAACAGAGACGAGAAGGACTGAAGATACTCTACCTGCTTTTCCGGCAGGCATGGCCTACGTGCTAGCAAGGGATGTCTACTGGAGTTGGGGGCTGGGATAAAGCTAGCGAGTGAGGAAAGAAAGGTTGAAGAGGGAGTGGACTATGGGACCCAAAGGAGATGTGGGCATGGAGGAAGGAAGGCTGCAACTAGTATTCTGTTGTAACACTGACAGGACAAGATTGGGGGTTGGATTAGGAGGGAACTGGGGAGTGGTGAGGATCTTTCATTAGTTTCCCTGTTTTGATCAGCTGGTGTGCTCACTGGGAATGCCTGCTGGGGTTCGAGGCATTGATAATGGAATGAATTGGAAGAAAACTTGGGAATTGGGTCAGAGAGGGAAGGGAGATTGCAGCTGGTTTCCTACTACAGAGCTGGAGATGGGACTGGGGAGAAGGACTTAGATGCAGTTGGAGGCATTTTTCTTTTCTATAAGTTCAATATAATATTAAAATATAAGATAATATTTAAAATGTGTTTATAAATTTTAAAAATTTCTCTTGTGTTGGTTGTGAAATGTGAATGTTCTTCTCTTAAGAGATATATTCTGTAAATAAATGTTAAAAATATTGTCTTGTAGGCAATGTTCTTTTGGTACAAAGATAAAATGATATTTAAAATAATACTTTTTCCCACAAAATAACTTCAACCTACTTATTTGATTTTATTGATGAATTTATGAAAATTGTTTATTGAAGCAGAAAGCCAAGACAATAACATATCAGATTAATGTGTAGTATACAGAAATATGTAGCTGTTTTCTATTTGCCCAAAAACTGGAAGATAAACATGAAGAGACAAATATTCTCATGGATAATCTAGTTTGAAGTTCTATGACAATTTTTAGTTGGAATAAGAATGTAGAAGCTGTTGGCCATTATGAAGAGAAGCATTTTTTGTTAAAAGTTAATGCAGTGAACATATATTTGGCAGTTGCTAAATTATTGGAAAACAAGTAAGTTATAACTTTTTTGCTTGTTTTGTTTTTAAAGTACAGGTACTCTTCATTGTTATCCACAATGAGGAATAGAAAGACCATACTGTTTAAAAAAAAAAAACACTCACTTTCGATAAAAGAAATAGAGAAATCAGTTTGGAACTGACCACGAAATTTCCCCCATACTGGCCAGCTTACAAAGTGCCAGCAGCTGCTCTACTGAACTCTGTATGTTACAAAACTGACCTGCTGGCAAGGTTCGACTAATGATTCAATAGTTGTATAATGATTGTGGATATAACCAACAGCTGGCTGTGGATACAAGGCCTGCTCTACAGGAAGGATTACATGCTTGGTACTTTAAACCTGATCAAAAGCCCATGGCTAGTGGTAATAGGCCCTAAGGGTAGGAACTTAACATTATTGTCATGCTAAATAGACATACCATTAGACCGCACTCTAAATATTTATATTTATGCACACACATTTGTGGTACTCTAAACTTTGGTCAGGGCAGCTTCATTTTACAGTAGTTACTGTAGATACTAATAACTGGTCAGAATGTCAAACAAAAATATCTCTGAGTGCTCAGCTGTGTATGAGTCACCTATATCAAATTCTCATCATCTAAGTTTCAGGAAACTGCATGAAAGACAAGGCAGAAAGAATAAAAGGTCCAGAAATTTGGGAGGAGTGCTGTGGAATGCTGTGTTCTAGACATGCAATGGTCATTGTACTCATGAACAAACTGCTTCTATGGTTGCTTATAAAACTTCTGCACAATATCAAGCTAGTCACATCACAGAATGGCTTGGAAGAAGCTTCCATTCGAGGAGCTATTCACAGATGATAGCTGCTGAAGGAGGGGGAATCACTTTGGGAGTGTAGCAAGTAGGTTGATTATACTCAAATGGATGACCAGGTACCATGCACATATAAGACATATTAATTTAATTCAGCCCACTACTACTAATAAAAAACACAGGTATTTGGAAAGTATATGGAGTAGGAGGGAGGTAGTAATGGATAATATGATCAATATAATAATAAAATACTATATAAGAATAAAGTATTTTAAAAGATCATTCTATTAATATCTTAGTCTTTAGTAGCTAACTACTTGTGATATTTACATAAGGTGAACTTACACAGTAAATTGAAGATGGACTAATGAATATAGAACAAAAACATTGCATTGGTGGAAGATCAATGGAGCAGGTAGATGGGATATTTGAACAAATAATGGTGAAAAAGTGACTTGAAATAGCCTTTGCTGGAGAGGTTGTGGAGAAAGGGGTACACTCATCCATTGCTAGTGGGAATGCAAACTTGTGCAACCACTCTGGAAAGCAGTGTGGCGGAAATTCGGGATCAACCTACCCATGGACCCAGCAATACCACTCTTGGGAATATACCCAAGAAAGGCCGTATCATACAACAAAAGTATATGCTCTACTATGTTCATAACAGCATTGTTTGTAATAGCCAGAACCTGGAAACAACCTAGATGCCCTTCAAATGAAGAATGGTTGAAGAAAGTATGGAATATATACATATTAGAGTACTACTTAGCAGTAACAAACAAGGACTTCTTGAAGTTTGCAGGCAAATGGATGGAAATAGAAAACACTACCCTGAGTGAGGTAAGCCAGACCCAAAAAGAGGAACATGGGATGTACTCACTCATATTTGGTTTCTAGCCATAAATAAAGGACATTGAGCCTATAATTCGGGTTCTTAGAGAAGCTAAATAAGAAGGAGAACCCAAAGAAACACATATAGGCATCCTCCTGAATATTAACCTTCATCAGGCGATGAATGGAGACAAGAGACAGAGACCCACATTG
>NW_026067903.1:13573642-13624057 GCF_014885135.2 Alexandromys fortis | reverse complement strand
AGGGAAATGGGAGGCAGTGGCGGGGAAGAATTAGAAATCTTTAATAAATAAATAAAAATTAAAAAAAAACGGTCTCGCTGAACATAGCAGACAATGAGGACTACTGAGGCCCCAAGAACAATAGCAATGGGTTTTTGATCCTACTGCACCTATTGGTTTTGTGGGAGCCTAGGCAGTTTGGATGCTCACCTTAGTAGACCTGGATGGAGGTGGGTGGTCCTTGGACTTCCCACAGGGCAGGGAACCCTGATTGCTCTTTATGTTGACGAGGGAGGGGGACTTGATTGGGGGAGGGGGAGGGAAAGGGGAGGCGGTGGTGGGGAAGAGACAGAAATCTTTAATCAATAAATAAATTAATTAATTTAAAAAAAACAATAAACCAGTTTCCAATAGAGAAAAAAAAAAGAAAATAGTGGACAATGAGGACTACTGAGACCCCAAGAACAATGGCAATGGGTTTTTTATCCTACTGCACCTATTGGTGAATCTATGCATCAAAGAAATCTATCAGTCTCCAAGTAGCATAAACAAGGTTTTCCAAAATACATTACAATTAGTTGATTTTTAAAGAGCAGAGGCTATGAAAGGCATCATGAGAGTCGTGTTTCAGTCTTGCACATGGAATCCTCAGAATAACTTTTATTCTATCAAATGTCATGGCAGAGACTGTGGGATTGCATATTTAAAGTGACTGAAGGGAATAAGTGACAAATATTCTTCATTTGCTGAAAATTTAGGAGGCCTTAACGCACTTTCACATAAACCAAAGATGATATTTGGTGAAAATTATAAAAAGATAGAACAAAGAAGGAAACAGAGGAAAGTAATGAGAAAAAAACTTTATTGTAAAGTAAGCCACAATGACAGCTATAAAGGACAAAACATTCATTGATGTGTTATAAAACAGCATATTTTTATTGATTTTGTTGAGCTCTACATTTTTCTCTGCTCCTCTCCCCTCTTCTTCAGTCCTCTCCCAAGGTCCCCATGCTCCCAATTTACTCAGCAGACCTTGTCTTTTTCTACTACTCATGTAGATTAGATCTACGTATGTCTCTCTTAGGGTCCTCATTGTTTCCTAGGTTTTCTGGTATTGTGATTTGTGGGCTGGTTTTCTTTTGCTTTATGTTTACAAAACACTTATGAGTGAGTACATTTGATAATTATCTCTCTGGTACTGGATTACCTCACTCAAAATGATGTTTTCTAGCTCCATCCATTTGCCTGCAAAATTCAAGATGTCATTATTTTTTTCTGCTGTGTAGTACTCTATTGTGTAAATGCACGACATTTCTTTTATCCATTATTTGGTCGAAGGGCATTTAGGTTGTTTTCTTGTTCTGGCTAAGACAAACAATGCTACTATGAACATAGTTGAGCACATGCCCTTTTGGCACAATTGAGCATCCTTTGGATATATACCCAAAAGTGGTATTACTGGGTCTTGTGCAAGGTTATTTCCTAATTTTCTGAGAAATCACCACACTGACATCGAAAGGGGCTTTACCAGCTTTAATTCTCATCACCAATATAGGAGTGTTCCCTTTACCCCACAACCTTTTCAGCATAAGTTGTCATCAGTGTTTTTGATCTTGGCCATTCTTAGAAGTGTAAGATGGAATCTCAGAGTTGTTTTAATTTGTTGAAAGACACTTAAGGATATGTTCAACATTCTTAGTCATCAGAGAAATGCAAATCAAAACAGTGTATTGTTTTTAACAAAAACTTAATTTTTCTCTTTTACCAATAAAGACTCAGGAACCAGATTCTGGAGTAAAACCCTGATAGATGCAAGAGGCAGAGAAAGCACCAAACTGACCTTCCTCATCCACCAATGTCCCAGATAGTGGGCCTTTCTCCTCTGCCATATCAAACAAAATTCTTCTAACTCAATGCCCTTCCCTTTTACTTTCTGTGCATCTCTCTATCTGTCCCCCTGAATCTCTCTTACTCTCCATGTTTTTTTTTTTTTTCTGTCAACTGGTTTCTTGTTCCTGCTCTTGACCTATGGTTGTCTTTATTTAATCCTGTTTGCAATATTCAATCAAAAAACTCTTGGGTTAAAGGTGTTTTCTATGGTTGAGCCACACCACAAACTAGAACCAAATTATTCAGTAATTAACAAAATCTTGGCATTTACAATACATTCAAATAGTCAGCAATAGAAGCACATTTTATTTCCTACATCATTTAAAAAAAAACACATGAAAATGTATAAACCCTGGTTTCTCTGTACTGCCCCACTCCATGATCACTTTTAAATAATCCCTCAGATGCTTAATATTAATTACAAAATGCTTGGCTGATCAGCTCAGGCTGATTACTAACTAGCTATTATATTTAAATTAACCCATTTCTATTAATCTATGTTTTAGCATGTGTCTTGTGACTTTATGTGTGCTCTAATACATCTTGTTCCTCCAGGGGCTGGCTGGCATCTCCCTCGATTCCACCCTTCTTCGTCCCCATATTCAGCTTGGCTTTTCCGCCTAGTTTTATCCTGCCTTGCTATAGGCCAAAGCAGGTTCTTTATTAACCAATAAGAGGAATACATATTCACAGCATACAGGAGGACCCCCCCAGCAAAAAAATAACAATAATAATCTCTGATAGATATCTGATTCATGGTGATTCAATTTGTGAAAAGAGTTATATGAGGGATGGAGAACTACAGTGGGAGAGAAACATGAAAGATATGGACCCCTACACCAATATAAAATGAGAGATTTAAGCTGAAAAACTGTTACAAATAGAGGTAGATATGAAATGTATATAAAGGATTCTTCATATATGACACCTAGATCTTATATCTCCTTTAGATAACATATAAAAAGCCATAAGGTATGACACTATGAAGGATCTCTACAATCAGAGTTGAAGGATACAGCACTTCATTTTAATTAATGATTGTGGACAGTAGATGAATAAAGTATACGATCTGAACAGCTGTTTTATTTTGTTTGTATGTTTTGCTTTTTTTTAAACTCCCTCTTTTAACATTTATAGCTTATTACTCTCAGCAAAAGGAAAATACACATTTTTCTTAATTGCAATGACAGAACATAAACTATTTCTTAGTCTAGAAATTTCAAAATATTCAAAAAGATTAAAATTTTATACATAGTATCTTTCTAGAAAAACAAGAAAAAAAAACTTGAAATAATGGAAAAATGAAAAATTTACCAAAACCACCAATAGATCAAAGAATACAGTGTGAAATCAAAACACTCTTTTCAAGTCACATTCCAAACCCCATAGGGTACCATAAAACAGGAGATATTTATGACAATCATTACATCATAAAGGGAGAAAAATCTTAAATTAATAATCTAATTTTATATCTACATTTTCTAACTAGAAAAAGAGCAAATAAGTACAATGCAGAAGGAAGGTCAGAAAAAGACCTGGTTAACGCAAATGATATAAGAAATAGAATCAGTGCATAAATTTGGTGAAAGGACATCGCTTGTTTGAAAATATTAGAAACTGGTAAGAAGTAGAAACACTAACAATGAAAGCCATAAGATACAACTAAATAAGTTAGAAATCTCTCATTTTTATATTGGTGTAGCTCTTCCATATCTTTCAAATTTTCTATCCCAGTGCCATACCCTCTGGTCAGGTGCCATGGCACTCAAACTTTATCCCAGCCTCCAAGCAGAGACAGGGCAACTCCATGATTTTGAGGGCATTGTGGTCTACATATTGAGTTCCAACTCATGTCTCACTTCATAGTAAGATCCTGATGAATAAGAAGACAAACAGGAGTTGGAGGAGTCATCTGTCTATTAACCATCGCATACCAAAAATCTAAACAAATGCCTGCCATGGACAGATTCCTACAAGCATGCATTCCAGTAAAGCTGACTTTAAAAGAACTCATAACTCAAAATACTCTGAATTAGCATGTCCTGGGACTATCTCTGGTAGACCAGGCTGGCTTCAAACTCACAGAGATCCAGGACATGCTCCAAAGCTTCAGAGAAACACTGTCTGGAAAAAACTAACTAACTAAATATTTATATTAAATATTCAGAATATATAGACTTCCATAGCTGGAATTGAGATCAGGAGTTTCCCCAGCTAAGAGAAAGAAGTAGATAGGAATTTTTTAATCAGAAATGATTGTTCCTTTAAAGTGATAGAAATATTTTGTAACTAGATAGAGATGAATGGTGCTTATATATCAGGATCAATGTTCTGTAACTAGCTTTATTTTAAATTGCTCAATTTATGCTAGGTTGAACTCATCACAATAGAATATTTTTAAAATGAAAATCAAAATACTCACAAAATTATGAAAATTATAATTGCTTTTCCCAAGTACACTTAGATACTATAGCAAAAGTCTCTACATAAAGGAAAACATGAACATGACTCATTAATGTTTACCATGACCAACTTACAGCAATGGAGTAAGACTCTATAGTCATAGGCTGATAATTTTTCAGCCACGTAAAACTGAGTCGCGTCGTAACTAATACAGGTTTTTCAGAGTGCACTTATATCAACTGAAAGTAGGGATGTGATTAGGTTTCTCTGTCACAGCATGATCTCTTATGGGCTTGGACTGAAGAGATGGACTTGAGATGGGTGCCTCTGGACGCTGCCTGCCTTGCACAGGAATAGGAATCAGTTGTATGAGCTGCAGAATACCTGCCCATTTGCAAAGCCTTTTGTACACAAGCCAGTGGATCTAGGGCCCAGCAGAGCAATTCCGTTTTCACTCTGCAGCACTTTGCCACAGCAAAACACTTGTATTGGATTAGAGTGCATTGCTGTCTGCACTTTTCTGCTCACAGTTAATTATGGCTTCGAAACAACTGTATTAGCAGCAGGTATTACTTTGTTCCCCATTAAAATGCACACATGGAGGTTTGTCTAATTCCTTTCCGTGGGAACCCAGTGAGGATCTTTGAATGGGGGAAGGAATCATATTATAGTCGTCCCTTCCTAATTTCAGAACAGGAATTGTTGGAGACTGACTTGATAATAAAATAACCTGATCAGTGTGAGGTAAATTCTCTAGTTGAGAGGTTTGCGGAGCAGTGGAAGTAGGAACTTAATGATCCGTCAGGCAAGTCATTTACACTAAGTCTCAAGGAGAGAAGAAGCATTTAGTAGAAAATAGAGTTTGAAAGGTCAGCAAATGGAAGGGCTCGACAAAAATTTGTATGAAAGGGAAAATTAGAAGAAATTGTACCAGTTAGGAATGAAATCTATATATCGTAATTTGATTATTTGAAAGCTGATCATTCAATTTCATCCTAGTCAGTCTGTTTGCTTTTCTCCTTCTTACTCCAAGATAATCCAGTTCCCTGATGATTAGGGTTTGAAAGGAATGCTGACAGAATGTCTTATCCAAATTACCCTCACGTGCAAACTCTATAGGAGGCGAGACATAGGAGTCTTTACCCATCTCAGTGCTGGGTCCGCTTATAAGGATGCTTAGGGCTTCTTTAACAGCTACCTTGTACTGTGATTTCAGTATGAATTCGCATACTAAATTTTATCACAAACATTAACATAAAAACGAATAATAGCAATAGAAAATCTTTTTGTTTGTATCTGAAAACTGCTTCAAATAGGTGGGATAGTAGCTAAATTTCTGTTTTTATTTTTTTTAACTTTCTTTTTATTTATTCTTTGTTCTTTCACATCGTGCATCTCTATCCCATTTATTTCCCGTCCATGCACATCTGCCATCTGCCCTTGCAGCTCCCCCTGCCCCAGATAAAATTTAAGAAAAAAGGGGGGGGGGTGAAGATCTCATCATGGAAGCTGTAGTGTGACATAGTGAGTCATTCAGTAAACCCTTTTGACCATATATTTTTACTAGCAAGTGTTCATTGCAAAGAATCTGGTTCAAGGTCTCCGGTTTCTGCTACACTATCGATGCAGGGCCCTCACTGGGACTCCTTTTGGTTAAGCTGCTGTTGCCCTAAGTTGTGGAAATCCTGCAGCTTTGGATTTGCAGGATTGGTTCCTTCACATACTCCAGCAGATCACAGAAGGGATGGGCCAACACCTAACCCTGGTTCTGGGATTGGGAAGTTGCAGGGTTGATCAACCTGCCAGCTCTCCTTTATCCTCACCATCAGGGAGAGATCTCCAGCAATGACCGGATAATTCACCCTTTGCAAAGATGGGGCAGAGCCAGCTCCTTTGCTTTCACGTTCTCAGTTTCAGATTTCCCACATCCACACCTTCAGGGCCAGCTCTACAGTGTAGCTCAGACATGGTGTAGAGGCCACTCTCCTGAGTGCTACAACAGATGAGCAGCAGGGCTTTCCTTCCCTTTTTTATAAACTCAGGACCAGCTCTCCCTCCTGCCTCAGGCATCCATGGTCAGGGTGAGGATGGCAGGTGTGAAGGGGTGGAGGAGGAACATCTCTTTCTTGCCCATGCTGCCACATGAAAGGTGACAAAGGGGACAGCTCTTCCATGCTCACAATATCAGGGCTGGCTTACCTAAGCCTCTGCTAACAGGGTTGGCTCTGTTGTGTTGCCCATATGAGGTGCAGGATCTGTGTTCCCAAGTGTTGCAGCTGGTGGCAGGCAGGAGCAGCTCTTTTGCCCTTGCCCTTCTAACCTGTGGGCCAGCTCTTCCACCTGCCTTAGGGGATGATGGTCGGGGTTTGGAGGGAGCATCTCTCCCTTGCCCATGCTGCCATACAGATGAGCAATGGGTGCAGTTCTTCCATGCTCACAACCTCGGGGCTGGCTCACCCACACCTCTGCCAACAGGATTGACTCTATTGTGCTGCCCAGATGAGGTGCAAGGCCTGTTTTCCTGGACATTGAGGCTCGTGGCTGGCAGGGGCAATTGTAGCCTAATTTCTGAATCTGCAAGTCTTTGAAGCATGCCTTGTGACAGAAGCCAGAGGCAGACAAGACACATGAAAGCAATTTACTGGGTCCAGCCTAGACAATTATTTCAAAAATACTAATTCCTGGGCTTGTCTGTTTAATCCAGCTTGTAGGTGTCTGCCCAACTGAGAGACACATTTCCAGGCACTTCCTCAACTCTTCCTTTCTCTTCTGTAACTCAATATGTTCATAACCACACATGGACAGTAAAATTAAAGGTTACAGAATCTTTCCCTAGGTAAGGTGTGTATTTAATTATGTTCATTAAAAGTAAAGGTGACACATTAGGACTGTCAGTTGCTTTTGCTGCTGATGCTCCTTTTCTACTTCTAGGCTGTAGATTTATTTACACACTCATGCAAGTCACTTTTATGTTGAAATTGCTGAAAATACGTGACAGGTTATCAGACCACAATTTTGGCAGAGGTTTCTCTGTTGTCTGTGTCATCACTGAGCAGAGAGGAATAAATCAGGTAATACAAAGAAGAGGAGGAAGAAGAGGTAGGAGAAGAAAAAGAAATGCCAAAAACAACAAGAATAAAATACTAATGAAAGACTAGAGATGAGAGATAAAGCACTTCTATGCTGAATTATTTCCACACCCACAGACATTCTGAGGAGATGATACCAGATAAGACCAGCCTGATACCTACACCTAAATTTCTTATAACGGTGAGACATCACATGTAAGAAGTTAACATCAATTATTCTAGTACAATGTAGAGCTTTGTGTTCGGAAGATAAGTGTCACCAAGATGAATTTAAGGAGGTTGACATAAAATTTGATATTTTCTAAATATTACACAGAAGAAAGGTAATGTTAATAATCAAAATGCCAAATCAAAAAAAGGCTTTAACATTGGCTTTTCCTAAGCAATATTTTAATTCATGGCCATATTTAATCACGGGCAAAAGATGGTCAAATTAAACAAAGGTAAGATTCCTCATTATATTTCATAACCTAATGTGAGTCAGTTAATAAAGATTTGTATTTATTTAGTTAAAAAATTGATTCATTTTAGGTAGTAATATATTTGTTATCAGAGAGAAGAATTGATGTTGGAGAATTTTTACAAACTCTATGACTTTATAGAAATAATGATTGGTTTTAGTTTTTCCGTACACCCCAAATATGATACCTGAATTGTCACTGTAGAGTATTTAGGAAAGTAGGCAAGTTAGACTCCTTGGTGTTCTATGTAGAACCTATGCTCCCCTGGTCATGATCAATGGAGAACAGAGTGATGGAAATTCTTTACTTCACCAAGAATTGAGACATTTCACTACTGTGACAGTTTATGTGAGAAAATTTCCCCACAGTCTTGGTCATTTGAAAATTTGGTTCCCAACTGATGGTGCTGTTTCTATGTGGTATTGTTGGAGGAATTATGCCACTGGAGGTGGGATTAGAGAGGCTAAATACTCTTCCAGCTTCTAGTTCACATTCTCTGCTTCATGCTTGAAGTTTAAAGTTGTGGGCCTTTGGCTTCCTGTCCCAAAACCAAATCTCATCTCTGTCATGAGGGACTCTTATTACTCCAGAACTGGAAACCTGGATAAACCCTTCCTTCTATAAGGTGCCTTAGTCATAGATTCATCACAGCAACAGAAAACTAATCCCAGGACCAGCGACTGAAGAAAATTATGTCCCTGTCTTCCTTTACTAGTTAATGAACACAGCAGATATAATAATAAAATAGAATAGTTATCTATATTTCTTTAATTAACAACATGCACGATTTTGAACTACACATGTAATTCCCTAAACTTCAGACTACTTATATGTGGAACATTGGAGCAAGCTTGGATTTATTTATAATACTATCTAGGGATAAAGTTCTATGACAATAATATGTCATAACTTCATACATACTATGATTTATTATGTTTTATTTTGTGGTGGTGATGAGTGAACCCAGGCCATCATGTTTCTCAGGCAAGCAATGTTCAAGCACACAATTCTTGGCTAGATAATGTGTAATGTAATTTCCAAAAAAAAAAAAAACCCTTTAAAACCTTGCTACTATTTTTATCAACTTCCAAATGAATTATTCATCTTAATGTATTTGTTGTGACATGGAAAGTGAAGTGCTCACATTGTTACTCTCAAACAGGAAGAATGATATTGATCAGATAAAACACTATGTTATTTTGTGGAGGAACTAATTGATGTTTTTTTCAAATAATCTGCATCACTTTGAAATTTAGATTTTTTCTAGGCAATGAAAGTTTTTGTACTCTCAAGTTAGTAACTTAAGTTACTGTTGATTCAACAATCCACATTAAAGGTCATATGGGGGAGAATGAGCTTATTTTGCTATTTGGTTTACTTTATTGTTTTAATCAGATTGCACACAGTCAAACTTCACCTCATGTAAAAGACTAATAGACAAAAAAAACAGTATACCACATACTATATTTTGTTTGTGATAAAATTACCCGAGAAAAGCAATTTAAGGAAAGACACGTATATTTTTAACATAGTGTGAGGTTATAGCTCTTCATGGTGGTGATGGAATGGCAGCGGGAGTGTGAGATGCCTGGTTACCTGGAACCCACAGTCAAGAAGCAAAGAGTTTGCTTTCTAAACTTCATAAATTCCAGAACTACAGCTCATGGAGCAATGAACTTGCATACAGAGTGTATCTTCTGTCTTCAGTCAAACCTTTTAGGAAACACCCTCCTAGACACACTCAGATATATGTTACCATAGTGATTCTAAATTCAATCAAATTGACAATGACAGTGAACTGTCACACCTACCAAGCAGAGATAGAAATACATTTCAATGTGAATAAGAAGTAAAATATGAAACTTCGTATGATTTAGCTAAAAGAAGACTTACATTGGTATATCCCTTGCAAAATTCAGCCTAAATGAGAAGATAGGCTTAAGTAGCTATCCAAGATTGCCTCCTAAAGTGATGAAAAAGAAACCCAAACCAAATAAACGCTCATTATGGACCAACAACTTCTGTAAGCAGAAACAGGACAACAAAATATAGAAAATTCGACATGGGAATAAAGTGTGATACTGGGAATATAATGTGTTTTATCTATGGTAGGTGAAGTAGTTTAGAGTCAATAACATGTACCCTACTTTGAAAAGAAGTAATTGTTAAAAATGTGGAATGTTGCTAGCAGATTAAAAATTTATTATGCATTTTTCTTTTATATTGATTTTATTGAGCTATACATTTTCCTCTGCTCCTCTTCCTTCCTCTCCCCTCCCCTTCTACTCTCTTCCATGGTCCCCATGCTCCCAGTTTACTCAGAAGATCTTGTCTTTTTCTACTTCCCATGTAGATAAGATCCATGTATGTCTCTCTTAGGATTTTTATTGTGGTCTAGGTTCTCTGGGATTGTGAATTGTAGGCTGATTTTCTTCGCTTTATGTCTAAAAGCCACTTATGAGTGAGTACATATATTTGTCTTTTTGGGTCTGGGATACCTCACTCGGTATGATGTTTTCTAGCTCCATCCATTTGCCTGAAAATTTCTAGATGTCATTTTTTTTTTCTGACTCATGTATTATAATTAGTCATGGTCATCTGCCCTGTACAGTACCCTTTGCTTGCAGAATCCCAGCTCTGGCTATGTATGGCTTTGTGAGACAGGAACACTCAAGACCTGCTCAACTTGGAAGATCTTTAGATTTAAACAGTTGTTTCTACTCAGTGCCTTGGGAACACCGCCAGAAAGAACAGTGTCCCATCCATGTTACCTTGTTGATAGTTTTCTGTGCCTTGACAGCAGTAGGCACCCTCAGAGGGACTCAGTGTACCAGTTCTCTGTGGTGTGCTGAGAGCGAGCCAGCCAGGGCAGTAGAGAGTTCATCTCCTCTTTCATGAGTGCTCTGCCTCCTACACTCAAGTGGAGCCGGGCTGCGGTGAAGAAATCAGTGCTTTTGTTCAGATTTTATGAAATCATTTTACTCCTTTGCAATGCTGTCCTATGTAAAGATGAAATTAGTGTTAATGTTAAAGATTGTCATGGAATAAAGTAATTGAGGCAAAAATAAATAAATAAAAGCACACCCCAAAGTGGGAGAGAAGAAGCCATGGGCCTGCTCAGTGCCATTAAAACCAAGTGGCAAACACACACACACACACACACACACACACACACACACACACACACTCACACGTCTGTATAAGGTAGTTTTATCTGGGCAGGTGAGAAGTCAAGGGCCTATCAGGCACCGTGTTATGGTGAGCAAATATGTGAAGGGTATAGGAGGGAGTTAACTAGACAGAGAGAGGTTCTTGTCCTGTAGAGAGTGGTGGATCTGAAGAGGTGAAAGCCCTGGTGAACAGGCTGATGTGAGAGGCCTGCTTGCCACCTGGGGACATGGTATCTTCTGGACCTGGGCTGATGCAAAGGTCCATGTCTTGGTATCTTGATGGCTATTACCACCGAGGTCCTTGAGGATGCCTGGTTTCGGAACCACCACATGGTCCTACTGCGATGTCCATCTTTGGTGATGTACATTGTCACCATTGAAATCAAAAGCTACAGGAACCCCCTTCCTCTGGGTTGCAGCCTGGGGCCATGTTGGAATCTGAGGGACATGTTGCTGCTGAGAACATGCCAACCTCAGTGGCCTGCACTGTCATCCATGGTAAAGGTGATCTCTAGGCCCAAACTGCTACCAAAGGCGTTGTCTTGTTCCAGTGCAGCCAGGGTCTGCTTCGATGTCCAAGGCTCTGATTACCACCAAAGGCAATACAAATGCCCGGGTCTCTGCTGACACCTGAGGCCATCTTGGGGCTTTGAGGGTCATGCTGCTTTGGGACCATCCAGATGGGGTGACCAGTGCTTACACTCAGGGTCAATATTGACACCCAGCCCGAGCTGTGACTGGGGGCCATTTCTAGGTCAGTGGCCCTGCTACAATCAGAATCTGTGTTGAGGTCCCTGGCTTCTCTGCCATGGGGTGTGTGGAGGGGCTCGAAACTGCAATTTCCAGGGGTCAGAACAACACTTGGAACCAGGTTGGAGCTGCTGAGTTCCATCTGAATCTGAGAGGCTTGGGTTGCCCCAAGTTGCTGCCGATGGTCACCTCTGGTTCCATAGTTCTGCAGCAGCTGGGGTCTGTGTGGATATCCACAGACCATATTATCACAGAAGCCCCATGCAAATCATGCATAGAACCATATGTTGAAGCATGAGTTGAAGTATGAGGACCCTGCTGATCTGACCCCACCTCTCACTGACCCAGAGTGACTTTCTCTCCTTTTACAGGAAGAGATCCTGAACCTCCTGGGCTCTAGGAAAATGGACCCCAACACAGGAACTCTAGTCCCAACCCTAATAGGAGAGCTGATCCCCCACACCTCACGCCACCCCTAACTATGGCATTGGGAGAGCTGGCTTTGCCCCTTAACTGACAGGAGTAGTCCCAGAGGCCCAGACAAATAAACTCAGCTGCCACACAAGCACATATCCAGGTTATGGATTTGGCACTACCCAGCATCTACCCCATCTATGACCTGCTGGAGTGTAAAGGAACTGATCCTGGAAGAACCATAGCCACAGGATCTCCACAACTCTGGGCAACAGCAGGATGTGGAAGAAGAATGATGGCTGGTGCCCAGTATTGAGGGTATACCACAGACAGAGCCTTGGACCTGATCAACAACTCATTCCAATGCCACTGAAATTGATGAAGAGGCAACGAAGAGACAGAAGAGTTGGGTGTTTTTCTTTTCTTTAAATTATTGATTATTTTTATCTTATTTTCATCTTTCTTTGAGTGTGCAGTACAAGAGGGAGAGGTAAATATGGAAAGATGGGGATTAGTGTGATTGGAATGCATGGTGTGACTTTTTCAAAGAATCAATGTTTTTTTTAAATGGAGATAAATGATTAGTCACAATGACCAGAAGATCTAGCTTTCTTAATCTTGGAATAAAATATCAAGGTGGTAGAAATTCATTAATAGCACACAGCCAATATTTTAAAATGAAAGCTTGAAGTATTTGGAAATACACATAAATATGCTCTCTAATGCTATATTCAATCTCCTATTCTGTGTCATAACCATTGCAAAGAAAGATAAATGAAGGACATAACCATTAGAAATGAACAATTAAAACTGTATTCTAGCCCGTACCATAGATAATCCACATCTAGCCTGCAGCATAGATAATCCCAAAGATTGTAAAAGTAACCTTCTACTGACAGAGAAAAATAATGACACAATGGACTGCAATGTTAGAAGACAGCATACAATGCTAATGCATTCATAACTTCAAAAATGTGTTCTCATTTACTACCAACAAATATTTTATACAAAAAGTTAAAACCAGTGAGATGCAGTAACATGAAGCTGAAGACTCTTCTTGCTTCAGACAACACAGACCTGATGGAAACACATAAGCCCATTCCTTCATCAGAAGTCTAGAAGCTTGCTATGGAATATTAATTTAAGATGTGTACATTCATTGCTGTGGAACACTTTAGTGATTCAATAATGTGTTGTATTCTTTTGTGTTGCATTTGTTTAACTCTGTGAAGTTCTGTTCCTTTTTCTGTCTAAAACACCTGACTGCTCTAATGAAGTCAATAGCTAGGAAGGAGAAAGATAAGTGGGGCTGGCAGGCAGAGCGAATAAATAGGAAAAACATGGGAGGAGATCAAGGGGCGAGAGAAAAGGAGAAGAGGAAGACTCCAGGGGCCAACTACACAGCTATAGAGCAAGCTACAGACTAAGAATCAAAGAAAGAAATACAGAAATAGAGAAAAGTAAAAACCCAGAGCCAAAGATGGAGAGGATAATTATTTAAGAGAAGCTGACTAGAAAGAAGTCAAACTAAAGCTGTGAATTCATGAGTAAGACTAAGACTCCATGTGTGTTTATTTGGGAACTGGGTGGCAGTACCTCCCAAAGGGTAAAGAGAAAAAAAAAAAAAAAAAAACCAACTACAGAAGTCAATAAAGAGGTCCTATACCCCAGCAAAGCAGGAAAACTTAGAATAAAATCAGACAAGAGAAACTGTCATAGTATGTGACTAGAGACTATCCCAATTGCACACTGACCTGTAATTAGGAGATTCTACTCCCAGGTTTTCCTGGGGAAGTAATAATTCTGGAACACACATGCAGCATATTCAAACATTTTGAGGAGAGCTACTGAACTAAGGGTTTCTGTCTCATCTCAGTGAAAGCCTGCTAAGAACAGCTTCCAGGTGGGTAGACAGGAGGAGCAGAGGCAGTCTTTTGAACTAGTGTGTACTCGCTGCCCATCTCTCTTCTTTCCAAGGGCACAGGGTATAAAGGGGAGAAAGTTCTCAACTTCTGGCTTCTCTCTGGGCAAAGAAAGAGTTGCAGCATGTGTCCAACTTTCTGGCTTGAGAAATGCCCCAGGAACTAACTTCCACGTCTTCTGTGTGAGTTCTGATAGGCGTTGTGCTCAGTGGATGCCACAAACAAGACCAGGAGAACTTGTCTCTCCTGCAGGAGTATGCCCAGGAAACAGACAGAACAGGAGAGCAATCAAAAGCCTGAGAAAAACCCAGGCCTCAGCATCCACTCAGTGTCTGACTTCCAGGTTACTTGAAGTACTAACGTCACTCAAGTGAACATGCTCATAATCCCTGACTGTTTGGGGGGGGGGGATTGGAGAAAGCCTACTCTATAGGCCCCACATTTAAGCAAATAAACACAAAGGAAGGTGAGGATTGTCATATTCTGAGTAAATAAACTAGCAAATACTTGTCTCATTAGGATTTTATATCTACAAATACCAAGAGGGATTATGTACAAAAAAATGTGGGTAGTCACCTAGATGTCATTGGAGAAATTGATGAAAGTCTTTCCTCATAAGACTGGCCAGGGAGACTTGGAAGAGTTGACCAGTTCTGTGAAATGAATAGTTGGTAAAATAAGGGTCATGAAGAAACAAAAAGTGGGACAAATGGAAAGAAACCTATTCAAAAGAAGCAGAAGAATAAAAATGACCTGACAAAGGAGATAAAGTAAAATGTTTAGTGAGTTATGGAACACAATAATTGAGACGACTAATGATGAGACAAAACAATTAAAAGAAATAACTTAAATATTAGAGTTAAAGAATACAATGGTTGGACTAATTTTTTTTTGTTGTTGTTGTTTTTTGACAGACTTCTTATTTTTACTAGTAAATATTTATTTTACTTTATTTATCTTCCCCTATAGAGTCAATATTATCATCTTGGTCTATTTAAAAGTTTGTAATAATGATTTGTTGTTGGTTGTTAGTTGCATAAATGAATATAGGTAACACACATGTGCATGCTTTTCTTCAGGTACTAGTTTAAATGAGAGGTTAGTTCTAAATAAGATATATATAAGAACCAATTTTTAAATTGACAAAAATATAGAGATATTTCTGTCAGGCCTTAAGAATGGTATATTCCTGTGCAAGCCCAAGTTGTTGCATGATCTCTAATGCAGTAGTGTTGGTAGGCATGGTTGTTAAGTCAGGGTGTAAGGCTCTCAGTAATTGAATAATACTTTCTTTCCATGACTGAATTCTTTTCTGGAGGGATCAAGCCAGTTCCCATGAAGGATGCTGTCTAGTAAGGATGCTTGCTGTTCATCTTCCACACTGGGTCTATTCCCTCTTTACTTTGATTGTAAGAACTTCAGGTGTGGCTGGCTTTTAGTCATTATAGCCTTCATAACTCTGAGCCTTTTTCCTTGACAAATTACCTACCAATAATGATGCTGATGTAGAAACAGAAATAAGCCCATGATCTTGCTTTCAGTAAAATATTGTGGATTTTTCCTTCAGTTGCGAGATGTATGTTCTATGGTATAGATATAGAAGGTTTCAAGTATTTTCTGGAAACTAGGGTGTTGTGGAGTATTGTTTTAAGATGTGTTACATTCCTTTATGCTATGGAATATTTGTTTAATGATGCAAAGATGTGTTGCATTCTTTTATGTTGCATTTGTTTAACTCTGTGAAGTTGTGTTAGTTTCCTGTCTAAAACTCCTGATTCGTCTAATAGAAGCTGAAGGGCAAATAGCTATTCAGGTGAGGGATAGAAGGGGCTGCCAGGCAGAGAATAAATAGAAGGAGTAGAGAAGAACAAGGAGTGAAAAACGAAGGAGAAGTAGATGCCAGGGGCAAACCACGTAGAGGCACAGCAAGGTTTAGAGTAAGAAAGAAAGGTATACAGAGTAGATGCTGAGGAAAGCCATTTGTTCATTTCCTGGCCACCCAGACTCCCAAAATAACCAACAGAAACTGCATTAATTAAGTCACTGCTTGTCCAATCACTATAGCATATTCCTAGAAAGCTCTTACATATTAAATTAACTTATTTCTATTATTTTATATTTTATCATGAGCCTCGTGGCCTACTGGCAAGGTTCCAGCTGGCAGCTCACATCTTTCCTCTCTGGTGGCTCCATGGTGTCTTTTTCCTCTGTGACGACTGCAGACTCAGCCTTTCTTCTTCCCAGAATTCTTCTGTTCTCGTTGCTCCTTCTATACTTCCTGCCTGGCTACTGATCAATTAGCATTTTATTAAAGCAATACAAGCAACAAATCTTACAGGGTACATGACCATTGTCCCACACCAAGTAGAGAAAGATAAAAGCCCAGAGGCAAAAAGCAGATAAGATAATTTAAGTTAGAAAAGCTGTCTAGAAATGAGACAAGCTAAGGCTGCTGTTCATAAGTAAGAGTAAAAAGAAAAAGAAAGAAAGAAAAGAAAAGAAAAAGAAAAAAAAAACCCAACTGCACCAGAGGCTATAATAAATGATTGCATTACAGTTCCCTTTTACTAAAAAATATGTTCCTGTATTTGGAAATATTGGAAGAGATGTTTGTGGATTTTTATTTTAAAACGTAATGCCTTGGCTGTTTGAATGTGCATTGGAGTAACTAAGGAGACCAGAAGATGGTATTGGGTCACTCAGAGTGGAGTTACTGGTGCGGTTACTCATGGGGAAGTGTGCAGCAAGTGCTCTTAACAGCTGAGTTCTTTATCCAGCCCCTGTATTTTGTCAATGTATTTTCTATTTTTTAGAAAGAAATTTATTTTATTATTGAAAAAACATACTTACATTTATTTTGTTATTGTTCTCCAATTTATTGGGAATTTAATCATTCAGGTGTCCAAGAGGATGTTAATGTCATTTTATTTTAAGCCCTGCATAATTCATTAATTTCATTGAATGTATATATTAATTTTGAGAGTTTTATAGTTCAGGAATATGCCAGGCTTTTAATTTTCTCAGATATAACTATATGTCACTTAAGTTTTTATGGTGGTTATAATTCAAAACTTTTATTTTTCTTATTAAATTGATACCTGTTTAAAATCATTTTAGCCAGGGTCTAATGTACCTATAAAAATGTCCTCAAACACAGTATATAGCCACAGTTGGCCTGGAACTTCTGATCCCCATGCCTCTACTTCCCCAGTGCTGGAGTTCCAGGCATAAACCACCAGCCAATTGAAATTGATTCTTACATATTCCATATTTTAATTTGACATAAACCATGATATAATCCTTCTCACTTTCGCTGTTAAGCAGATTTATTTTTTAAGTGTTTTCTTGTATTAATTGACTTTATTCTTTGAGTTCTAAAATGTTTTATTTTATTAAAAAGTATCATGGATTTTCCTTTAAAAAAACTATTTATTTGAAGCAGGATTGATCTGAAGTCCATACATTTGTGGTCAATAATATCCTTTAAGCTCCTTTATTAAAGTAAGTTTCCCTTTTCTCCTTCTTTCCTTTCCCTGTTGTTCTGTCGCTTCTTAAAACAGAAAGTGTTTTATTTTTTGAAAATGTAATATTTGTAAACAATGTATATTGATCATATGTACCCCATACTCCCCAGGGTACCCCTAGCATAGCTTCTACTCATATCAGATTGCTTCAGATCCTTTCCACTCCCTGCTATCCTTTCTCTCCCCCCCATGTGTGTGTGTGTGTGTGTGTGTGTGTGCGCGCGCGCGCACTTACTTTCAGCACTGTCATGTTACTAATCTCCACATTACCTGCCTTATTTTTTTGCAGAGAGAGATTTGACTAACCTATGCGTATAAGGATAAATATTCAGAATGTAGCATTATACATGTCTATTCATCAAACAACAGTTGTAGATTTCTCTTATGAACCTATGATCTTCTAAACTATAATAGTATATTATTGTAGTATAGAATCCTTGTAGGATATTGTGTTTTAATAAATAAAGCTAGCCTGCAGATCAGAGGGCAAAGCAGCTATACTAGTCAGCCATAAAGGCCAGGGAGTGATAGGACATACCTTTAATCTCAGAGGCAGAAAGATCTTCGTGAGTTCAAGGACAGCCTGGGCTATACAAGATTGAATCTGCCTAAAAGACAAACAGAGCTCACACAAAGGTGATCCCAGGACTTGGAATTACACACCTTTAATCCCAGCACTAGAGAGGTAGAGACAGGCGTGATATGGCTGAGAGAAGAGAGGAATATAAAGGGGAAGAGACAAGTACTCAGTGGACTGTGGAGTGTGGAATCTCAGGTTTGGCAGTTTGAGGACAACCCCTTCAGTCTGAGCATTGGTAGAGCTAAAAGGTCTCGCTAGAGGTTGGCTGCTCTTTATTTTATCTTTAGGTTGAACCCAGTATCTTTCTCTGGGTTTTTGTTTTTCATGGTACACTGAAACATTGTTTTTGACAAGGGTTATAGTATGAGACATGAATTCTGTTATGTACATCAGTCCCCAAATGCTATCCAAAAGCAAATGGTCAGCGTCATAATCTCCATGACATTATTGAATTAGTGGTCACATATTTCCTGACAATATTGATTTCCTTGCAGTATTGGATTTTAAGGTATTTTTGTTTCATCATTTCATCAGTAAGAATACATTTGTTCTATTTTCAAACATTTACCTGTGTTTAACCTATTTTATTTTATTCAGCTTGTTTTCTTAGTAAATGAATCAGAGTGACAGACTATCGTGACTTCTCTGGAACATTTCATACTTTTCTAAAGAAACTATCGATCTGCTGGGTGCTGTTGGCACATGCCTTTAATCCCAGCACTTGGGAGGCAGAGGCAGGGGGATTTCTGCGAGTTCAAGGCCAGCCTGGTCTACAAAGCGAGTTCCAGGACAGCCAGGACTGTTACACAGTGAAACCCTGTATCAAAAATTAAAAAAAAAAAATTAATCTTATTTTCTACAATTTGTGAACACTTACTTCTCTATGGGTTGACAAAATAGTGCAATCATTTTCATGGCGGCTCCTCTTCCCTCCCAGCCTGTCGGCCACCAGATTGAGAATGCAGGAGGCAGTAGAGGCGACAGAAGGTTTTGTATGCAACCCATGAACACGAATGGAGACAGCTCTCTGTGAGACACACTTCAGTGAATCAGCTCACCTTTATTTCAGAATGTAAGGCATTTACAGGACTTGGGAGCCTGGGAGCAAACCCTAATTTGCATTAAGTGGCTTGCTCCTATCACGAGGCTTAGTATGTGTCAGTAGGGTCCTATAGAAGTCTCAGCACAAATCTTTTCGCAGGAATCTGTACCAAAGTTCAAGCTAAAGATGAATCAGACATCTATCTTAGAGACAGGCATCTGGATTTGCAGATAGATACAGATTAATTTGTTTTTATCATGGAATGTCTTATATTCTCCATCTATCGTGATCAAAAGTTTTGCGGGGTAGCTCAGTACGCACTAGCTTTTGTGATCTCTTAGAGTCAGGCCCTCCTGGCTTTTAAAATCTCCATTGAGCAGTCAGTTGTTATTATAATAGATCTGCCTTACTTGGTCTTTATTCCTTCCAGTTTTTAATATTACTTCTTTGTTTTGTATGTTTAGTGTTAGGATTATTGTGTTCTGGGGGCAATTTTTTTTCTTGCCTGATCTATCTGGTGTTCTGTATGCTTATTGTATCTTAATGGGCTCCCTGTTCTATAGAGTAGTAAAATTTTCTATGATCTTGTTGAAAATATTTTCTGTCTTTGTACTGTATTTCTTCTTCATATGTTCCTATTATTCTTTGGTTCGGTCTTTTTATGGTGCCCCTGAATGTTTTGTACCAGGATTTTCTTAGATTTAACATTTTGCCTGATGTATCCAAATTTTCTTTTTAAATCTTTTCTTCAGTGCCTGAGACTTTCTCTTGCATATCATGTATTGTTTGTGAAGCTTACCTCTGTGACGCCTGTTCAAGTTCCTCAATTTTTCACTTCCAAATTTCCTTCAGTCTGCATTTTCTATACTGATTCTATTTCTACTCACAGGTCTAAAGCTGTTTTAGTTATTTCCTTTCTTTGCTTGTATCTTTCATTATTTTCAAAGACTTTCAAAGGAGTTTATAAATATCCTCTTGAAGGATCTCTATCACATTTATAAATGCTATTTGAAAGTCTTTATCTTATGTTTCAGTTTTGTTGGATTTCTCAGGGTCTACTTTAGAATTGCTGCTGGGGTCTAATGGAGACATACTGTGCTGGCTGTTGGTGATTGTGTTTTACACTGTAGTCTAGGCATCCGGGTTAGTTAGAAAATATTGTAATTCTAAATGCTGACATCTGTTCTTGTCTTTGTTAGGTGGGTATTTTGTTCCTTGGCTACTTTTCTCTCCGGTTCTTGGGGGGAGGGGTGGTGGCTGTATGTTCCCTAGTGAGAATATCTTCTGTGATCCTGCCAGATGTGACCCCTAGGACTTCTGTTCTGGGTTGAATATATTTCTCATTATTGGGGATTGATTCTTAAGGACAGGTCACAAGCACAGGGTTCACAGTGGGAGGAAGGCAGGGTGTTCTTCCAGCATCTGCTTAGTACCATGTGAGCAGGGATAAAGAGTGAGCTTATTCCACAGCAGCTATTCTGCACCAGAGCTTTGGGTGAGATTTCGGGATTGGATTTCGAGGGCACAGAGGAAATGTGAAAATCTACAGTTAGTCTAACTTCTTCCCTGGCCCGGAAATAGTCTGAAGGTTCTCAGGAAATGTCCACTGGAGTTGTTGTCTACAATAAAGATTCTAGCTTCTTTCTGTCTGTCTCATCTATCTGTCTATCATCTATCTATCTATCTATCTATCTATCTATCTATCTATCTATCTATCATCTATCTATCTATCTATCTATCTATCTATCTATCATCTATCTATCTATCTATCTATCTATCATCTATCTATCTATCTATCTATCTATCTATCTATCTATCATCTATCTATCATCTATCTGTCTGTCTGTCATCTATCTACCTATTTCTTTCTACCTATCTGTTATCCCCACAAACTCATAGCCAATGTGCCAATACTCACAAGGACTTTAAATATTGATAAATGTATCATACCCAGAATATAAAAATATTACTAGTTCAGAGCTATAGTATAGCAAAAGATTGTGAAAATTTCCTGCAGAAAGCAGGCCTCAGTGTTTTAGTCAGTGTTTCTATTGCTGTAATAAACACCTTGACCAAATGCAACCTGTGGAGAAAAGGGTTTATTTGGCTTAAACTTCCACAGTACTCTACACTGTTTCAGAAACCAGGATTCTCCTCGGCCATAGTGCTCTGTCTGCCCACCTCGGCTTCTCGCCACGTCTTCTCACAAGACTTTCAGAATCAAGCAATTCCTGGCTAAGCAACAAAAGCAAAATCTTCCTATTCCTCTGTTGATTCAAATGAAAACTGGCAACAAAATCCGGTACAACTCCAAGAGAAGACACTGGAGGAGAACCAAGCTGGGTCTGTAAGGAGTCAACAGTGGCAAGACAGTTTACACTGAATTGTGGTCCTTGATGAGTGTTACAAGATGAAGTTCAACATTTTCAACCTGGAGACTTGGTCATGTTTAAGTTGGGAGTGGTTTCTCCAGTAATAAAATGTAGAACCTTTTTGGGGGAAAAAAAAAAAAGAAAAGAAACCAGGATTGGAACTGAAACAGGGTGAACTCCTGGAGGCAGGAGCTGAAGCATAGGACGTGGAGAGGTGTTGATTACTGGCTTACTCAGCATGACTCACTCAGCTTGCTTTCTTATAGAACTCAGGACCATCATTGCAGGTCATCACAACCCATAGTAGGCTGGGCTGTCTTGTATTAGTCACTAACAACAAAAAAAATTCTACTTCTCTGTGGCCAGACCTTATGAAGGTTTTTTCTCAACTGAGGAGCCTTCTTCGGATTACTGTAGATTGAAAGTCAGTATAATTAGCATATACACAACTTCTGTACATATGTGACAAAATTTAAATTTGTCATTTGATATATTGTTTTTAATACTATAGTGCTAAGTTTATGATTAACAACTATTAAAAAGAACTATCCTCATAGCGACTCTGAGACCCGCTTAAACAAATGGGAAAACCAGAAACTGTTCAGTTACTAATTGTCGGTGAAGGAGTATATAAACCATTTAACAATAAGCTTCACACTTTGTTAAAACTTTAAAGCCTAGAGATACCTGAGCTATTCATAAAATTACTGTCCACACAGAAGAAATATCAGCTGAGGAAAATGTAAACTCCAAGATAATTCAAATTCACTACTGGTCTAACTTGTAAACCTCTTGGATTTCTATACCTCTTTCATACTTTCAGTATTAAATTATTCTAAATTATACCGCTTTTTAGATGTTTCAATGACAACAGTGAAGGAGACTTAAATTATTAAATAAAATCAGTTGCTTCTACTTGTATTTTTAATTGTCTTCAAAAAGTGTGATTTACTTTGGGAAGCAAAAAAAAAAAAAAAAAAAAACAAACAAACAAAAAATTAGATACCCCACCAGTGCACCCACACTTCAAAATTTGTTCTTTGTCCTGTAACTGGAGAGTGTCAAACTCAGCCGAAAGTGGGTTCATCTAAAGAGAGGTAATTTTGAGTATGTGAGCTTTGCCAGTGTCTATTTCTGCTTTGCACTTTTGTGGGCATGGCAAAGCAAAAAAAAAAATTATCTGTTAAGAATAACTGCCATAATAATCATTTCCGAAATCTGCTGAACTGATCCTCATATGTCTACCCAGATGGTGAAATGGAACAGAGGACACCTCAAGGCAGTTGTTGTTGCTACTCTTCAGAGAATTTCTATGTGGGATCATACCTGAGCAAAGCCTCGTGTCTGCACTATAACTCAAAAAGATGTTTTCAGTGTTACACACAAAATGTAATAGTAATTTGCTGTGGATCAGCTCTTCTGTTCAAATACAGTTATGGATTTTTACTGATGGTACAAGCCCAAGTGTATTATAGGCTTTGCTAGAGAAATACCTTACAAGCAACACCCACTTCTTTGTTCCTGAGCCTCTCGCATTATAAATCCCTATACTTTCTGTTCTAGGGCACTGAAATACATAGTTTGGGCGGCAAAACAACGCATGCCAGGAAGATCAGAGGGGAAGAGAAGGTTATATGTGCAGAAGCTGGGAAAGCAGAGGGAGGGGAAACTATGAATGGGATGTATTGCATAATTGAAGAATCTATTTTCAATAAGAAACCAACAAAACATTAAAAAAATGTTTAGAATGTTCCAAAAAGAAAAAAGAAACTTGTTTTTATAGTTCAAAATCCCTTCGAATTACAAATATCTTAGAAACAAAACAGAAAGGAAACATCCATGTTAGTAAGGGTATTTAAAATAATAAAATACAGTATGTGGCATAATATCTTTCAAATTCTTACTGCAAATAATATTATTTTCATACAGTATAGTTTAGATTGCTGTTTCCTCTTCCTCATGTCTTCCCACATTCTTCCCACATCTCGACACAATCAATGCATTCCTTTTCTCTCACTTTAGAAAATAAACAGGCAAATAAACAAACAATACCTCCCCAAAAGAATAAGAAGCACATATGCACACAGACATGTACATCCCCCTGCAACGTCATAAAAACACAAAATCAGGTATTATAGTACTGTAGAATAAGTGCAAACAAAGAATATGAGACCTAACATATTTCCCAAACTACTGAGTTTAGATTGTGTTGCCCATCTACTGCTGTGCATGGACCCTGTCCTTAAGTATTTATTTATCTGTTTATTTTTTTATTTATTTTGCATTCAAATATAGTTCTCCCTCTTACCCTTACCCCTCCCTCCCCCCTGGCTTACTCCACCACAGAACACATCCTATCAGCTGCTCTCAAAGGGTAAGGCTCCCATGCTGGAGCCAACAAAGCCTGGCACATTAAGTTGAACCAGGACCAAGCCCCTCCCCACAACCTTGAATACTAATTTTCCATTTAATGGCAAGCTGTTGTCAATTGGAAGTAGCGTCTTGATACAATATGGGAGATCATATCTTCACTTTGCTTTCTCAGTGCTCTGATTTCATCTGTCTTTGACTTGTGTGGGCCCTGTGCAAGCTGCCATAGTCTCTGTGAGTACACATGTGTGTCAGCCCTATTGTGGCTGGAAAACACTGTTCCTTGGTAGCACCCATCCGCTCTGGTTCTTACAGTCTTTCTGCCCCCTCTTCTGAGGAGAGGGGTCAATGAAGATGTTTATTTAGGAATGAGTGTTCCGGTCTATCACTTCCTCTACTTTGTCCAGCTGTGGGTCTCTGTATTAGCTCCTATCCACTGCAGGAGGAAGCGTCTTTGATGATAGCTGAGTTGAGACATTGATTCTATTTGTCTTTTTATAACATAATCTTTACTCTTTCATTTGCATGGAATTTTTAATGTACTGGCACATTGTTAAATCTTTTCATTTTCAAGCATATACCACTAACTGCAATTTAACAACAGTTCCCATGAGAACCAGACCCAGACACTTGGAAACAATTCAATACCCATAGCTTATTGTTGTAACTCAGTCATTATCATACAACCTCTAAAAGACACCGTGAAAACAAACTCTCAATATAAACAAACTACTAAGTTTATTTTAAATGCTTCTCTCTCTCTCTCTCTCTCTCTCTCTCTCTCTCTCTCTCTCTCATCTCTTAATAACATAACTACCACAGCTGTGTTCTTTTCTAATGCATATTTTATTATAGGCTTTGGATGGAATCTTCCTTTTTGGTCTACTGTGTGTTCCCTCTTCACTGTCTTCTTATTTCTTCACTTTTAAGTAAAGATCAGATGAATTAACAAACCATTTTTTTTTTCTGGGTAAAAATGTAAGAGGGAAAAATCTCTTTTCTAATAATATTGATTTGATATTGACAATAAGCTTAGTTCTCAAAAATGTGGATTTGCTTTAAGATTGGATTCGAAGTTTATTTTATGACCAAAATAAAGTGTTTATTTAGATTGGTTTTGGTGCACTAATCATAATCTTTGAGAAGTCAGAACCTGACTGACCAATGCAGCAAGACTTAGTCAATATTTAAAAATTCATACATGTATACAATTTATCTTTATTGTAACTATCCTTAATTCCACATTTAACTCTCTACACCGCTCAAAAGAAAATCTCCCTCCAAGTTTTAAATACTTCTTCTTTAATAAGCTATTTATTGACTTTTAACCGACTGAGTACAATTTGTGCTGTCCATATGTACATGGGGTTGGGATCATCTCCTGGGCATGGGAAACCTATCTGTGTCCTCTGTCCTAAGAAATGTGACTCTGTCTTTCTTTACAGCTGTAAACTGCCAATCCTTCCCTCAGAGAGAAAACATGTAAAAGATGTTCATTTACTCAACAAAAAACATCTTCCTTGCACATAAACAGTTCACAAATTCAGAAGCCAAAACAAGACAGAAATCTATATTTATTCTCACTCCCACAATTCAATAATCAATGCTAAAGTGACTGTAAGTATTACAGTAAAGATTTAGGAAGCTAATAGGTTTGGAAACTGAAAGTTCAAGACTGGGCCTTGCTTATTTGACCGAAGTGTGTGTACCTTTGGCTGAATTGTGATATGGAAGCAATTGTTTTTATGCAAGGATTTTTCTTTTAAAGGAAGCCAGAGAGATTCAGAGCCCAAGCTTGCCCCTGAGAACTGACCAAAGACCAGAGACCAGAGAGATGTCCACTATTCTCTTCTGAGGATTATACCCCACAAACTAACTGCTTCCTACTGCACATGACATATCAATGATTTTCTCACCTTACTGTCACATTCTAGATCAAAGTCCCAACTCATGAGATACTGGTAACTATGGAAAAACAAATAAAAACAATAGAAATTCCTGTATGGTATTGTGGTGTGGATATGTAGTGTATCCCCAAAAGTTCAAAAATTGGTGGTACTATTGAGATACAATTAAAAATTTGATCACGAGAAGGCAAACTTTATTAATGAATTAATTCAGCTAATAACAATTAAATTGATTTTAGTTGATGCCTAGCTGAATGAAATAGTCCCTTGAAAGGTCTGTATTACAAAATTCTATCATCTATCTATCATCCTTCTTTCTCCTATCTATCTATCTATCTATCTATCTATCTATCTATCTATCTATCTATCATCTTCTTCCTTTCTTCTTTCCTTCCTTCCTTTCCTTATGATGTAGAATGAGCTACCTCACTCTGACACATGTTCCTGCCATTACTGTCTCAAGCTTCAAACTAATGGCCACAAGTTTGGTCATACGTAATGACAAGTTGGATCACCTGAAATCTTTCATCAAAATAATTCTTTCCCCCTTTTAATGGAATAACAGCATTATTAAGTGACTTTTAAGTGACTATTACGTTCTGACTTTTAATTGACTACACATTTGATACATTTGAAGATGAACTAAATCCTGGTTTTATCCTCTGAAAATCAGAATACATAATACTACAGAGTTACATTATTAAAAATTGTTTATATGAACCAATAATCTGTGTCATCCTAATCTAATTTAATAACCACTGAGAACATGGAGTTATGATATATTTCAAGTATATTAGTATTATAGAAGAATAAAAATTAATTTTAATTTTAATTTAATTAGTTACATAAGCTAGTGCTTAAACTACTGGTCATTGCACTCTTAAAAGATTAACTGACATTACCAGAGAAACTGCATTATGATTAAGATAATAATCTGTTATTCTTCGTGGTATTAGCAAAGATCAAATATTTGCCAAGGCATTATGAGTTTATCTTTTTTGTAAATTTATCATGTTAAAGAAATACATATTTTTATATTAAAAAGAAAAATTAGCAAACATGGTAAAATTATTCAGTCTTAAATATTAATGTTTTGATCTTTCACTTTCGCTTCAAAATATAACCTAATAAAATGAGAAATTTTCAAACTAAAATTTTTGCTCTTCTAGCTCATTATTTTAAAAGAACATTTATCACCTGCTTTAAGAATATATTAAATCATTATAGGTACAACTTGTAATAACAGTTTGAGAAGTTATACATAACTAGGGAAAGAATTTAT
This sequence comes from Alexandromys fortis, assembly GCF_014885135.2. Classification (NCBI taxonomy): domain Eukaryota; kingdom Metazoa; phylum Chordata; class Mammalia; order Rodentia; family Cricetidae; genus Alexandromys; species Alexandromys fortis. Next base: position 13,596,902 of record NW_026067903.1, on the reverse strand, counting down.
TTAAATATCTAAGATTGATATGAACTCTGTTATAGTAAGAAATAAGAACACTATCAACTGAGGAACTATATTCTGTCCCTCAAGTCAGCAACAATAGTTGTGCATCTGTGGGAAAATCAAATACCTGCTCTGGGTCTTGGTTTCTTGCTTTCAAAGGAAAAACAAATCTATACAATACATTTAGTTTTATAAGTCTCCTTTCCTGTTCTCAATTGTTAAGTCCCAGAAATTTATTTACAACATAGTTGTGTTGTTCTCCACAGTTGTAGTTACTAGGACTTGGATCTTTATGGAGAAATTAATAGGTACCCTGAGGCAGTTTCCTTTAACTGGGATAATTTGTCAAACAGTCTTTGAGACCTTGTTGTTGAGCATGACCAGAGACAGGCAAAGAATACTTGGACTTGCCTTGTAATAACTTGTAAAGGAGAGTGCTTAGCTTAGAGTAGTGCTATAAGACACTCAAAACAGCCCTATAAATGAGCTAGGCAGAAAACAGGTGAAATATTAACCATGATGAGAACTTAACAAGGTTCAAAAGTCAAATTGGAAGTCTAAGTACAACCTGTGCATTTAGATTTTTAACAATAAGAATTGTGGTGCAAAACTGCAAAGAAAATCTCTAAATTATTGGTTGATGGTAGAGATGAACTTCATAGGAGGTAGTTCCATTTTAAGAAATGTATAATTTGGTCATCATATCACTAGTTGAAACTAGAATAAAAAAGGATGCTATTTTTTGAACTGTGAATATATGAAAGAAGAATGATCCTTTGGGATAAAAAATTGTAAATAACCATGAATGCAATAAAGCTGAAATTCTAATGTTTTAAGAAGTTAGATTGAAAGAGGAATTAAAGTGTTTTCCATAGTCTTTAACTGTTGTTACATCTATGTTTATAAATAAAACCTACCGAGTTAATTTAATTTTCTCATATTGTAGCTGGAGCTTTCCTGTCCTATAGCCACTCTCAATTATCACTCAGAGGCTTAATATTAGTTACAAATGCTTGGCCAATAGCTCAGGCTTCTCACTAACTAGTTCTTACATCTATTCATTTCTTTTCATCTATGTGCTGCTCTGAGGCTACTGGTAGGTTCTAATGCCACCGAAGGAATGCCTCAGCAACAGGATAGATAATCTTGCCAGTGAGAGTCAGGACAAGTACAAAAGAATAAAATTTTCAGCAAAAGAATTAGAGACAGCCCCATTCCCACTGTTATTCCCACAAGAAGTTCAAGCTACACAACTGTAGCAATATGCAGAGAACCTAGGTCAGACTCATGTAGGCTCCCTGGGAGCTGTTATAAGCCCAAATTAGTTGACTGATTTGTGTGTGTGTGTGTGTGTGTGTGTGTGTGTGTGTGTGTGTGTGTTGTCCTTGACCCTTCTGGCTTCTCCAATCCTTTCTCCCAATATTTGCAGATTTCCCTGAACTTTGCCTAATGCCTAATGTTTGCCTATGAATCTACATCTGCTTCTATCAGTTACTGGATGATACCTCTCTGATGACAATTGGGTTAGGTACCAATCTAGTCACAGAAGATGGTCAGTTCAAGCTATTTATCTGGTATTGCTAGGAATCTTAGCTGGTGTCATCCTTGTTGATTACTGGGCAATTCACTTGAGGCAGATTTTTACCTGACCCTGAAATGCATCTCCTTTCCAGTAGTCAGTTTCGGTAGTCTCCCCTCTGTCCCCCACCCCCAAACTGATTGTTCATGTTCCCATCCCCACCAGCCCTCAGTCCACTCACTCTGTTCCCAAGAAGATCTGAGTATTATGAGATGTTTTTACTCTTTTGGCTTTTGGGGAGCCCACTACCCAGCTCCAAAATAAGTTACACACAGAGGCTTATTCTTAGTTTGGAATGCAGGAATGTTTGGCTTCTTTCTAGCCAGTTTTTCTTATTTTAAATTATCCCAATTTACCTTTTGCCTCTAGGATTTTTCTTTTACTTCTGTATATTTTAGTTTCACTCTTACTCTGTGATGGACTTGGTGGCTGGGTGGCTGAGTGACTGACCCCTGACATCCTTCTTTCCTATTCTTTACTTCCTCCTTCCTCTTCTTCCTTTCACATTCTATTTATACTCTCTGCCTGCTAGTCCCACCTATCTTTGTTCCTTCCTCTCTATTGACCACTCAGCTCTATATTAGACCTTCAGGTGTTTTAGAAAGGCACAGTAACACAGCTCCACAGAGTTAGACAAATGCAACATACACAAAAGTAACATCTTAAGATAATATTCCCCAACATTTGCTACTTTTTTCTAAACAAAAAAGAAAAGTTTTAACTTTAACATAGTAAAACTATATACAATAAGAACCATTATCATGTAAAGATTACATTCACAATGTACTTAATTCCAATTTATTTGTATCTGATAAATTTAAATAATAATCCATAATTTAAATAATAATCCATAATCTGTCTGATATTAGTAAATCCAAAATTTTATCCCTAACTTACTTTCTATCATATCTAAGGAAAACTGTAACTATCAAGTCTTCAACTTCATCAAGAAGTATATAATATTTTTAAGTTACTATTTGATAATGGTTCTTATTGTATATACTTTTACTATGTTAAAGTTAAAATTTTTTATTTTCCTTACATTTTTAAATGAACTGCATAGATACAATACCTTAAAGAAGAGTAGAAATACACACACACACACACATATATATATATATACATATACACACACACAATATGTTGCAACAAAAATAACCTTAAATTGTTATTATCTTTACGTGATTTTTCTTTTATTCTTACTGTCTCTTTAAAGACTTTATTTTTTTAACTCTTATTTCTTTTTATAACTGCCTATACCCATTTTCTTTCTTTCTTAAGTTTACATACAGTGTAAAACACACTGTGCTGGCAGAGACCACTTGTTCATTCCCAGTCGCCCAGATCCAAAATATTCACACAGAAACTGTATTAATTACAATACTGCTTGGCCAATAGCTTAGGCACATTCCTGGCTTACTCTTATATACTAAATTAACCCATTTCTATTAATCTGTGTATCGTCACATGGTTGTGGCCTAACCGCAAGTTTCCATCAGGCATCTGCCTGCTGCAGTGACTCCACGGTGTCTCTCTGACTCCACCTACTCTCTCTATATATCTTTTCCAGCCTGGCTATATTCTGTAAAGCCATTGGCGGAAATCAGCTTCTTTCTTAACCAATGGCAATAAAACATATTCATAGCACACAGAGTGGAATCCCACATCAACACTGAAATATATTTAGAGGTTCTTTCTTTCTTTCTTTTTTTTTTTTTTTTCATTGTTGAAGGGAGTCAAGACAGAAACTAAAGCAGGACCTGGAGGTACTTGAGGTAGGAGCTGAGGCAAAAGCCATAAAAGAGAGTTGCTTACTGGCTTGTTCAGTCTGTTTTCTTATAAAACCCAGGACCATCAGCCCAGGGATGACATTACCCAGAGTGGACCGGGCTCTTTCCCATCAATCAGTAAAAAAAAAAAAAAAAAAAAAAAAAAAAAAAAAAAAAAGTTCTAGAAGCTTGCCTACAGTCAGATCTTTAGAGGCATTTTCTCAACTGAGTCTCTGTCTGCTCAATTGACTCTAGCTATTCTTGAGTGGATGTAAAACTAGCCAGCACAGTACTTTAGGGACAATTTCTGTGAATTCCCGAGCTTTGTGGGATGTCTCAATACTACCTTTCCACATTGGAGCAAATCTGTGTGTTCTCCTTCTCACCCCTGTGCTAACCAAGCAAACTTCTAATAGATTTCAGTAAGAGGAGTTTTAGCGAGCAGAATCCTAAACCTCTGAGAGATAATAACTGGCACAGGCTTAAACAAGAAGTCCTTTCTTTGCCTGGATCTTTTCTGGGTAGCTCACATCTACCATCTGTTTCTTCATTTTCTCACCTGAAAATTGGAATGAGCTTGGTGATTTCTTCCTTCGTTTACATTCTCCATGAGTGCTTCCTAAAACTGGCAGATTACAAAGGCTCACCACCCTATAGAGCTGCTTATCATAAGGGAAATATGGCCTAAAGTAAGTGTATTCATTTATGCCCGGTATTCAAATGTATGTAAGAATTTATGTATAAATATGTACATCTAGTTTAAGTATGCATTTGCTAATACACCATTAGTTAAAGTAGAAGGAGCTATAGAGAGTAGGTTAAGCTTCTTATTTGGATGAACTCAAATGAAACTTTGTGGAAAAAAATTGAAAGAAAAAATTGCATGTATAGACTAGAAAATTCAAGTAAAATATGACCCGACAAACCTTTTCTTCTGCATGCTATTCTATACAGTTTGATAACGAAAACTGATTTGAAGATTTGTCTCTTTCCTATAAATACAAATGGAAGAAAGGAGCTCTAATTTATACATTTAATCCCAGATAATGAGAAATGTCTTAGCTATGAAGTCTATAAGGACATTTTAAACATCCAGACTGAACATATAACCTGACTTCCAAATAAAAGCTAAGCATTGTAAGTCACTTTTTTTTTTGTACCCTGTGGGTAGTGTCAGCAGCTGAGTTCCTCTTATTCACTTTTACTAAAGTCAAGCCTCATATAAAAGAGATCCCAAGCTGTTTGCTTCTAAACAGCACAAAATGACTTTATCGTTTTTAAGTCTCCTTTTAAAAGTCTTTTAATTGTCGAAGTGTATGGAGACAGTGTAGTAATTTTAAGCACGAATAGAATATAGGCAAAGCAAATCAGGGAAGCTCACAGCCCCATCTTCAATCATGCCAAATGATATTAGAGATAATTTATATATGAAGTTTGTAAAAAAATGAATTATTTATGTTTGGAGACAGAACCTGAGCAAGGTTGCTCCAGTGCCTCATTAGCCACTATGCCCTGCCAAGCTCTAGCGACAAATGTCATGGGAATTACCAGTCAAGAATTTTGAATCCCTGAGATTCTCTCTTTTTCCCCTTTTGCATTCTCTCACCTCTTCCTGTGAAAAGCTCAGCTGGGAGCATGTTTGGTCACCAGAGCATTGCACAGGAGTCTATCTGCTGCCATGAAAGTAAAAGGTACTCTCCTGAGTCATTCTGTCCCTCGGGATCAAATCCAGGTTTAGTCTCTGTTCCATATGGTAACGTAGCAGGTGTTAAATCTGTAATGTTATGGAGTTGAAGAAATCGCTATTTTTATGCCAATTGAATTGGAAAGAAGTTGAAGTTGAACATGGCCCCCAGTCAGATAATCTAACCTGCAGCTGAAGAGAAAAACGTCTTTTTTTCTTTCACGACTTAATATTCAAAACTACATTGCATAATTCAATTGAACTGTGGGCATGCCATGAAAAAGAAGAAAAGTTATAAATCTGGTAGTTCTTTACAGTGAATTAATACATGATGCTTAAATGTTATCTGCAGTTTTTACAAGAGAAATGTAAAGGAAAGAGCCAAACAACCATTACTTTCGATATTGTTGGCAAAGAGTTTCTTAGATTATAATGCTTTAATTGTATTAACATGGCTCACTTCTCTCCTCTTTTTCTCTCCTTCCCTCTCTGCCCCTCCCTCCTTCCCTCTCTTGCTCTATCAATCTCCTTCCTCCCTTTCCCTTGCTCTCCACCCTCTCCATATATTATCTCATGGTCCACTTTCTACTGTAATATCTTTGTAACACTTTATCTTCTGGATGCTCTTATTTGACTTATTGTGAATACTGCAGTTAAAGCATGCTTTGTGTTAGTAATGCGTGTCAGAAAGTGGCAGTGTCCCATGTGTTAAAATGCTGTCTTGAAGGTGTGGGGAGGTGACTTCATAATGTGAAGTCAGCAGGTACTTGCCATAAACAGAATGAGAATAACTTTAATCTAAATGGAGGTCCAAAAAGGAAGTAAAATGATTAGCTTTATTGATAAGTGTTTATTTTAAGTGGAGCATAAATCTGTACTAACAAAGGTTTGGCAAGATTCCCTATTTTAGATTTCAATCATATATTTTATGCCTTAGATAGCGCCATTTCTGTTTTCTTTGTCTTTCATTACTAAAGTCATAGCAACCACAAAAATATTAGTATATTGATTCATTACTAGAAAAAATACTGTGAAAATCACAAAAAAGATGGTAGGCCTATGCATTTGTGCTTGTTCAGAGTAAAACTTAAATGGAACTGCCTGCTTTATTCATTGCTCTCTCATTGACTATCATGAAAACTGGTTCATATTAAGTGTGTGGCAGTTTTTGACTAACTGAATTGCATTGCTTAAAAATCTATGTATTAGAAACTGGAGGGAGAGAAGTCTCAGCACCAAAAGGATGGAGGGATCTCTAGCACTGACATTTTATATTTAGGTTCATCTTTCACTTACTAAAACTGAGTAATGATAGGCCAAGTTTTATATAGGTTAGGATTCACAGTAGAGAACAACAACATGGAATGGAAATAGAAAAAAACAAGCCAGATAATATATATAAAACTTTATATAACACTTCTTTTATAGGACTCCCCTTTCCTACTTAATAAAGCCTTAAGACTTGTTCTGAAGTTCAGATTCCCCACCTTGTCTTTCTGCTTCTTCTAGTTGTCATCTTCTAAGCATCCCTCTGCCTTTATGTACTTAAAGCCTCATCAAGAAGTGTAAACCATTCTCAGTGTGACCACAATTCCGATGATGGCAGAACTATCTTTTCTTTAAGTTTGCTATCTGTTTGCTTTACATTTACATAGCTGGAAATCCAAGTACAAGAAAAGCTGCTTTCAAAATATCATTCAGAGAGGTTGGGAGCAATGGCCCAATGGTTAGAATGCTTGCTGCACAAGCATGCCAATGAGTTTAGAACCCCAGCCTCCACATAAAAAGCCATGTGTACATCTTTAATTCCATTTCTGGGAGAAGATCGAGACTGGTGGAGTTCAGGGACTTGATGAGTAATCAGTTCAACTAAAATTTGAAACTTCTGGTTTAGTCTGTAAGAACTTGTCTCAAAAAATATGGTATAGATAAACAAATTACAAACACATAAATAAATAAATGATGTAGTATTTTTGGAGTGGCCAACAAATTGACTCCCAGAATCAAGGCAGTTGCTGTCAAGACTGATGACGAGAGTTTGATTCCACACACTCAATTGTTAGAAGTATAAAACTGATGTCTTCAAGTTGATTTCTGACCTCCACACTTGTACCATAGCATGGATGTGAGCACACACATGCATATATATATATATATACATACATACATATAAACATAGTAAATGTAATAAAAGGCATGTCATGTCATTTTATGGATTCTGGTATATACCATTACAGTCACATACATGCACATGTATAACTCACAGACACAGAGAAGAGAAAGAGAGAGAGAGAGAGAGAGAGAGAGAGAGAGAGAGAGAGAGAGAGAATACCAATTCAAATAGTCACTTCAATAAAAGGGAGGAAACACAGATGTAAAGTTTAGGAAAAGTTTTCTTAGCCCAGATATGCAGATGCATATCAGATGGCACTAGCTTATACCTAATAGTTTAGAAAGGGGGAGATGATGGATGCTACTTCTAAATTCTCACCAGATTCAGCAAAAATTAACTGCGCACCTTCCATATACCAGATGGTGTTCTATGATTAATAAGATGCTATACGGTAAAATGCAATTTATAAATCAGAGTGAACATGCCCAAATGCAGTTGAACTACAACTCAGTGATTGCCCAGTTAGCACAATGACAACAGTGCAGAGTAGCAGAGGAGGGGTAATCGCTCCAAGTGGGATTTTAATGGACCAAGTACGAACAGAGCCTTTAATATAAACTCAGAACTGAGAAAACGTAAGTTAAAAAGAGTTCTAATGCAGTGAACCGAATTCATGTTTCCCCTTTCAATCCAGCCTAGAAGTTGGTACCCTTATAGAGAAAGAATAAGGGAAATGTATTCCTTCCAATTCCTTCCCACAAATAAATAAAATAAAATAAATAAATCAAAATCATCAGAGAGTGGAGGTTGCAGGTAATTTACCAGGATGTCATTGTTCCCTAAGAAGCAGTTGGAGAACTGGCCGACAGAAAAGCTAAAGACCATGGACTTGCCCAGAAGGGCATCAGTGAGAAGTAGGCCTTGAAGCACTACAAAAAAATTCATGATACAACTTCATCAAGAAATTAGCATCACTTCAAAAGTACTTTAAAGTGAGCTAACACATAAAAGTTAGGAGTTGTTTGATATAAATTAAGAACACTGCTGAAGGCAAAGACCATTTTCCAAGATGAGTCTTTTCTAATCTTAAACAGGGCATGAGATTTCCTTAATGCGTAAGTTGTGCTGCGGCATAGACGCACACAGGAGGGGAAGCTAATAAAATATGGTAATAACATGTTACCGACTAGTTCCTTGACGTCTAAATCATCTTCATTGCTATCAATCATCATTTGACATTGGAGTGTGCATAAGGTTTAATTTAGGAAATGTTATTGGGTCCGCTGATAATTGTACATTTGAAGTAAGTTGGGACTCCGCCCTTCTTGGGGGTAAGGTGTGGACAAAACTCAGCCCTGTTTCCCACATTCTAACCACTCTGGAGCATATGGCAACAGACACTTTCATCTTCTTCATGTCGGATGTCAGCAACCACACATTTCTCGGAAATGCACCGTCAGTATTCTTTCCCCACAGCTCAGGTTGAAAGAGAAGCCCTGTCTGAAAGCTGCCATCCTGTTACACCCAGCCTGTTATAAGCCATGAGGAAGAAGAGAGACAGCACTTATGGCTTCCACCAATTTTGTTAGTTCACCACACAAATGGGTCACTGATCAGTCAGGGTTGTAAGACAAAGACTTGGGAATCTTTTCCTCCTGACAGCCCAGAGCAGGGGCAGAAGTGGGATTTATAAGCATAAAATTCAAAAACAAATTACAGTGGTAGTTTTCCACAGTCAGGGCTTCGAGATTAGGGGCTTCCTTGAATGTTCCATCATTGTCAAGTGATATTCAGTACAAGTCTTTCAGTTCAAACAATCAGATTCATTTCTTCCTCCTGTGGTAAGAAACAGCCATAATGTTTCTAGAGAACTAAAGATATATGTGTCTATGGTTTAGGAAAAAGGTTGATCAGCCATTGGAAAGGTCTCAGCCCCCCTACAGCTTGGGAGCCTGATCATGCTTCACCCTACAGGTAAAATGGAGTCTGAAGTCAAAATGGCAGTATTTGGGGCAAAGAGCTTTTGTATACTCCCTTCACCTCTTAATGGGGAGAAAAGGGGAAGGCACCGATGGGGCTGTAAATTTTGAAGTCTTCTTTTCTGTCATAACACATACTGTTTTTCAGATATGATCTTTAAAGTTTTTGTTGGGAGCAGTGAGACTCCAGATCCTGAATTTCTTGTTTTCCCCTGATCTGAGTGCCTACAGCTGCTCTGAGCACGAGACCTTCAGGAGTTCCTGATGGCAGGAGAGTGGTTTCTGGTGGGTTTGGCTGGGGTGTGGCTATCTCTATATAATCTGCCCCTGAACACAATAAAGGGGGCATTCTTGGGGAATGCAAGGATGACCCGTGTCGCTATCTTTCTGTCCGTGTGTGTCTGTGTATTTTAACCTCCAGCCCCCTTGCCCGAAGCTCGCGAACTGGGTGCCAGCGCACAGAGCACAGACACGGGGGCGCGGTGCGCGGCATTTCGAGGTCTCCACCGAGATTTCGGCAAGTTTTATCATAACTAATAACACTGTATACTATTGCTACATGAGTAGGCAGTGTGTTGGGCTCTGAATAAGGATGATCGTCCTACTGGAATTAGATGTTATACTTCAGAACTGTAATGCTATTCCTGAAATGAAACCAAGCCCGCAAGAAGAATGCTGGATAGTGTTAAAATGTTAGAATTTGTATTGTAAAGTTTTCATACAAATGAGAACAAACAAAGAAATAAAACAAACAAAAACCTTTCACACACTTAAAATGCAAAAAATGGAGAATTTTTATTGACATTCAAATGAAATGTTGGATACTATTTTTGTTGTTTAAAATTACTCTGATTTTATATGAAAATGAAAAGACAAAAAATTGGAATTAATCTTTGTTTGATAATAATTCTACTTAGTAAATATTACTATTATTTTCTTACTACTATGTATTTTATTGACTTGTTTTTGCTGTGATTTAATTTTAAATTATTTTAAGCTGGTTATTGCTTAGCATTGGAGCAAAACTCAAATTAAGTCCATTTTTGTTGTATAATTTATTAACCCTCCAGTGATGTTATACATATGATCTTACTTATTTAGAATATTCTCTTAATAAGTTTGAATTAGTTTCACAAAGAAAATAAATTCCTATTTGAAAATTTCTTGCACATTTTAGGCAGGTATTCAACCAGTAACCTGAATTCAAGGGTTATGCAAGTGCTCAGGTGGTTGAAGCAGTAGGCGCTCAGAAGGTACGCTTTGAAACATGCTTGACAAAGCAGCAAGCCAGACAGTACAATATTATAATTGCAAAACCTCACGTTGTCTTTGCTGTTTAATGTTCAGCTTATTCCTTCCCTTTTATATACCTAGGAGCAGCAAGTTTGTTGCTGGCTTAGGTTTTGAAACAGAGGAGAGTAAGCAATTAACTCATCAGTTATGCTCAGCTATTTAAAAAAAACACTTTTGGTGTGAAGAGTGTTTTCAGTTATTGTTTAAGTACTACTTGATGTGGGAGGTCCTTCTGTATATGTGTTGCTTTTATTGGTTAATGAATAACAAAACTGCCTTAGCCTGTGATAGGGCTGAGTAGAGATAGGCAGGAACTTAAACTGAATGCTGGGAGAAGAAAGGTGAAGTCAGGGAGAAGCCATGGATCCACTAGAGGAAAAGGATACCCTAGAACCTTGTCATTAAGCCACAGCCATGTGGTGATACACAGATTAATATAAATGAACTAATTTAAGACGTAAGAGCTAGCCAATAAGAAGCTAGAGCTAATAGGCCAAGCAGTGATTTAATGAATACAGTTTCTGTGTTATTATTTCGGGAGTCTGGGCAGCCAAGAATTTTTAAAAAAAAAAAAAAAAACAGCCTCCGACAAAAACTACTTTCAATTAAGAATCAATTACTATTACAAAAAAATCATTTCATATTAAAAATGCTATAAGAAAATGATGATATTACATGGCAGGGTTTTCAATTGCCTTAAGTCTGGGAGAAAATAAGAAAGACATGAATTTACAGAATACACCAATAACATTGTATCTTGATTGTAAAAATGTAGTGAAAATTCAGAAATCTAAAATTAGGTAAATGTAAAGGGATAGAGGAGCAATAAATTATAAAAATTGGATTTTCAAATACTTGAAGACTGTAGAATGGATAGTTTACTTCAACTTTAAATCAAATCATTAAAAATGTGATTAATGAGTGACTATTGGCCATGGGGTTATTTTGATGTAAGAATAATCATATTATGAATGAGTAGTGTTAATTTGTAACATTGTAGCCTCCCACATTTTGGTAAAGAATGAAAGAAGTAATGGGCAATAACATTTATGCATAAAATTTGTTCAAAGCTTAGTGAGTACCAGACAGGATGCTAAATTCCTTTACATGCCTCATTTGATGTAATCCTCTTAGCTTCTCGATGAAGTACCATGATTTTATATACTTTATAAAATATGAAAATTGGCTTATGGAAGTAAAATGGTTTTTCTCAAGGTATAATTTCAATACATTTTCATGCAATTTTATTAGATAGAAAATTATTTTCTGTTTATGGTTGTGAGATTATTGGAGTCACAATTAATCTGATAGTAAGTCAAATCATGAAATTTGATAAATCCCTCAGGCTAACCTTCCTTCCTATCTTTCTAAAGAAATTACAGAATACACAGTTTCCCCACAACATTTTTCATTGGGATTATAGTGGTGGTGCATCACAAGGGAAAAATTTGCTGTATATTGGAAATTTCCTAGAGATGAAGAAGGAGTGTGAAAATATGCAGAATGAGAAAAATGTACCTTGTGGTATATACACTGGATGGGCATGTAATATAATTTGGAGCTTATATTCCCAATAAAAGCCAGAGTAAGAGACAGGACACAGTCTACACTAGGATCATAAAGTGTAGGCAAAGGCCTCTTGTTCGTTTCCCAAAGTAATTAATACACAGAAACTGTATTAATTAAATCACTGCTTGGCCAATCACTTAAGCATATTTCTGGCCTACTCTTATATGTTAAATTAACCCATTTTTATTAATATGTATATCACCACATGGCTGTAGCTTATTGGGTAAGGTTTCAGCATGTCTGTCTCTTGTGGAGGCTACATGGCTTCTTGTAATTCTGCCTTCTTTCTCCCAGCATTCAGTTTATTTTTCTCCACCTAGCTCTACTCTGCCCTATCACAGACCAAGCCAACTTCTTTATTCATTAACCAATAAAAGCAATACAAATACAGAGGACTTCCCACATCAATAAAGGAAGAAATAAATAAAATTTATCTATAGTTTGCTCCCAGACTCCCATGGAGAAATCAATGTAAGCAATGTGGTACGTAGATACCAGGAAAAGAGTCACCAAAGGTACTTTTACAGCTAAAAAATAGCTACATCCAGTTGGTGATCCATTTATTCTTATTTTTTTGTTATTGTAAGTGCAGAATGCCTGGTCTCTACATCATACACTAAAGCAAAGTTTGAAATACAATAAGGCAGGAAAGTGCGTCAATATTCTTCAAAAGTCCCATCATCACTTCCATTCAGACAAAAATCTCATCATCAGAACAGCGAGAGCAGAGCACTCTCAACCTGTGAATTTAGGAAATGGAATGCACCCCTGTAAGTTTGAAAACACCACAGGAATTCACAAATATATATAAAAAACTAACAGTAAGAACACAATACATTTAAGAAATGGATCAGCAGGAAGCCAGGAATGTTTAGTCTATACAGTATGTACACAGGAAGAATATCTTGAAGAACACAGGGCACACATCAGAGAGAAAAAGCACAAGAGGGAAAGAGAAGAGGCATTGTACAGAAGAGCAAGGAAGGTCAGCAAAGAGAGCAAACTCATCAGACAAAGTGAAGAGAAAGAGAGAGAGAAAGACAAGGGAGGGGAAAGAGCGAGTCAATCGATTTATAAAATAACACACTGCAGATAAAGGAGTCTGCTGACTACTTTAGAAATATATATAGAACCTTTGGTGCATATGTTCAAAAGCAACTTTTAGGATGACTATACAAATACAATAAATACAGTTAAACATAAATGTATAGATGAATTATTGCTGACCCGGGCTGTTCAGGATTCTGACACATATTAGGTCCGTCTCCTTTGAAAGTAATATATTTGTTTAGGACTAAAAGTGATTTCCAGCATTAGTAACAATAAATAAGTAAAGTTACTAAAAATCTCTTGCTGGTTCTGTGAATATATCATGCCTATTTTATGAAATATGAAGAAAACTAATGTCTGTAACTATTGATATCAATTTTTATCATTTTTAAATCAGTAGTTTTTAAAATGATTTTGGCTAGAGATAATATCAATAAAATAAAGCAAGCAGATATTTCATTAGTCTGTTGTGTGATGTTTTACTCTTTTTGGGGGGGGCACCACCCAGCTCCCACATAAATCACACACGGAGGCTTATATTTAATTATGAACACCTGGCTTTAGCTTGGCTTGTTTCTGGTCAGCTTATCTTACGTTCTTCCAACTACCTTTTGCCTCTGGCTTTTATCTTTCTTAACTTCTGTATATCTTTCTTTATGTTTTTCTTTGTCCCTTGTTGTGTAGCTGGGTGGCTGGTCCCTGGCATCCTCCCCTCCTTGTTCTCTCACTGTTTGCTCCTTATTCTCGCTCACTCTTGCTTCTCCTTTTATACTCACTGCCTGCTATCCCTGCCTATTCTTGCTTATGCCTCAGTATTGGCTGTTTATCGCTTTATTAGATCCATCAGGTGTTTTAGATAGGCAAACAATTACAGTTTCACAGTTAATCAAATGCAGCATAAACAGAAGTAACACACCTTAAAATAATGTTTTCCATCAATAGTCACTAATTTTTCTGTAGCCCCAAAATGATACTCTGTGTGCATTTATTTATGAGATTATGTCTCATGTAACTTGGGTTGGCCTCAAAGTCTCTATAAGCTCATAAACTTGCATTCCTTACCCTCGTGCCTCTACCTCATAAATGCTGGGTTTTGGAGGTATGTAATATCATGTCTATCTCTATCTACTTATTTATATTGAAACGTTCAGGTACTATTATACCATTCTGGAGTCTTTGATGGAGTTGAAGAATAGTTATTATTATAGTTTTGTAATTGTTTTGTTATATGTAATTTTACTATGGTAAAATTAAAACATTTTTATTTAAACAGAAAAAGGGATTTGATGTGGGATTTCCCTTTGTGTGCTATGAATACTATTGGTTAATAAAGAAACAGTCTTAAGGGTGTGCAGGGAATAGAGGTAGGCAGGGAAAACTAAGCTGAATGCTGGGAGAAAGGAGGCAGAGTTGGAGAGAATCCATGTAGCCCTACCAAACACAGATACTGAAATATTTCCTGGTAAGCCACAGCCTCATGATGATACATAGATTAATTGAGATGGGTTAAATTAAGATGTGAGAGTTAGCCAATAAGAAGCTAGAGCTATTGGCCCAAGCAGTGATTTAAATAATATGGTTTCTGTGTGATTATTTTGGTTCTGGGCAGAAGGAAGAACAAGCAGCCCCCTCCAACAGAGAAAACTTGATCAATAGTATCTTCTGTTAATTAATCAAGAAAATTGTCTAATATTTAATGTTATAGAGCTAAAGCAGGAGATAATTAACAAATTATTCTTTCAAGAAGAGGCAATAGGGGTAGAATAATGTGGGCAGGGGATCATTTTATAGCATGCTTAATTCTCTTTAATACTTGGTTTGTAAATCACACATCCTATAGCACAAAAGTGAAATTTTATTACAGATTTAAAAAAAGAGCGAAAATGCAGAAATACAGGTATGAAGACAGGTAGAAAAAATGGCGTTCTATTTTACTAGAAAAATAAAGTCTTTGAACACTGCAAATTGGATTGACAGTAATCCAGATGTGATGGCTGATAATATGGAACCCAGAGAATTCACTCAGGTCAGAGAAATAAAAAAAAACAATACTTATTTCAATGATGAATGCACATTATATCCTTAAATTCAAAGAAAAATATTTTAATTTTTATTTTTTTAGTACATGAGACTATAGGATTAGGAAAAGGGACTGGACTGAGATTGTAATTTAATGCTGGTTTGTGTCAGTAATTTTTCTCCTTATGTTGCTAAATCTCCATGGAAAGATATGAGTTGTTGGAAGGAAAACTGTGTTGATATGGAAACACATAAGTAGGATGCCAGTCAGATGACAACTGATTGTTTCTGTCATCACCAGCTAAGATAATGCAGAGACTCCAAATTCGGCTTGTATTGTCTATTGTAGAAATGTTACAAATTTATTTAAAATGAAAATTTTATCCATGGGTTGAGGTAAATATAGGTGGATATATTCAGACAGAAGTCCTGGTGTTTATAAGCATGCAAGCCAAAAAAAAAATGGATATTCAAACAAAGTAAGGGTAAACAGATACTATCATTGTGGAAGAGCATGACTTTTAGAAAATTCATTAGAGTCGAATAAGTAAAGTTGATGATCATGACCATTCTCATCACAAGGATTTGGTGAACACATTTAATAAGGTAGTAGCACAAAACCTATATTTTAAAGTTATGATTCTTTTCCCAAATCTTTATTCCTTTATCTTGACATTGAAACAAGAGCAGAAACTACACTGGGTCATTGCAATCTGTGACAATTTGATAGTGAGATTGAACTCATTTTCCTTTTTATTTCTTTATCAGCTCAGGGAAATTGTTTTAAAGTTTTTCCCTGATACTTTGACTTTATAGGTAAGATACTTAGGATCAGTGTTTATAGTTATATTAATTTTGGGGGACCATCCTGAAAAAAATTTGTTAGGACATAAGAATTACTAAATAGAAGTTACAATAATAATCAATATAATTATAAATTTATTTTAACTTGGAAAAATAAAACTTGGGAAGAATAAGTAAATTCTGTTATGAAAATATTTCTGATTTTTTTTAGGATTGTAGTGGATGTTTTTTAAATTGAGTGAGTGATATATGAAACATGGTGACTTGAAACAGTAAGGAGCTGGAGTATCAATACTGAGACTAGCAATGTTAACAGCATAGTGGATCTCGAGGACCACAGACTTCTGTTTTATTACTGTGCTATCCTTTGGTATTCTAACACACATAATCATAAAATATTTTAGTTTGTTACTGATCTTCATAATATATATCCATAGGGTTAGTCATAGAATTTTTTTTATTTTTGTAATTGTTTCCTAAAGTCACACTTGACAGCTTCATTCACATACATGCATACTCTAATTATTTTATTGTGTTGACAAATCTCTTAAATGTTAATCTTAATCTCAGGAATCATGTAAGGGGTTTGTGTAACATCCACAAAATGTTTTCTTTACCAGAGGGGAGGATGAGGAATGAAGGAAGAGGGCCTTTGGGAGATTTTGCAGCAATATCAAAGTATGTTCTCTCTAGGTGATATAATCCTTCTGAAAAATGCCTGTTCTTATCCTAAGGGAACACAGGCTGTGTTTGCGGTATTTCAAGATTCCTAAACAGGTCTTTCTGTGCTCTGCCATGAGGTAATGCTGCATGGAATAGGAAGAAGTTTGTAGAAACAATGGAGTAAAAATGAAAGCAAAGGAGAATAACATATATAAAGTAGTGTGCCAGGATTTGTTGCAGCAAATATAGGAAGACTTTTTTAAATGTCATTTTTAGTGTGATATTATGCAAAATCTAATTCATTTATGGGTTTTAAACTATTTTTTATTTCAGAAGCTTTAATAACCCAAAATACAGTAAACTATATACTTGATTAACACAGCAAAATTTTAAATACTCTCTTAAGAAGGCAAGATTTTTTTCTTCTCTCTCTCTCTGTTTCTTCTCTGTCTTCCTTTCTTCTCTTTAATTGCTTTCTACCTGTTTCTCTTTCTATCTAGCATCTATCTATCTATCTATCTATCTATCTATCTATCTATCATCTATCTATCATCTATCTATCTATCTATCTATCTATCTATCTATCTATCTATCTATCATCTATATTCTATCTATCATCTATATTCTATCTATCTATCTATCTATCTATCTATCTATCTATCTATCTATCTATCTATCTATCATATATCTACCTGATATCACTCATTTCCCACCAGAAAGTGAACTAGAATTAATTTTCAGTAGATACTGTTCTCAAGCATATTCTGTGCATATTCTGGTTTCCTCCTAGGAGATCAGTCTAAACATAAACTCAGAATATATTAATTATTCAAATTGATTAATGAGATAACAACACAAGAACTGACACTGACCCTTACATGATTAATAAAAGCCTCATTGTTTTGATAAAAAGGAACAGGTTTTCATAATGGCCATGTGATCCCATAACAGGGATACTGACTTAAAATGTGGGTATTTGTATTATGGTCATATGTAAATGAATGCAGAAAATTCAAAAGGAAGTGTAATCCTCAATATCAATATATTGAAAAAATTAACTAATATTTACTGGTGATTCCAGGCGGTGGTGGCGCATGCCTTTAATCCCAGCACTGGGGAGGCAGAGGCAGGTGGATCTCTGTGAGTTCAAGGCCAGCCTGGTCTACAAGAGCTAGTTCCAGGACAGACACCAAAAAGCTACAGAGAAACCCTGTCTCGAAAAAAAAAAATTTACTGGTGATAAATTGCAGTAATTTCAATATGATGATAATGTTGCTTCCCCAATCCCCAAATATTCTAATATCAAGTGACTAAACAGATGGTTAAACAGAAATACTTTCTCAATTGGCCCTTCTGTTAGTGAACATTCTGAGGCACTTTCTGTGGACATCTATGTGGAAGAAATCGATAAGCATTGTAGAGGAAGCTCAATAACTAGAATTATGAAATTGAAATCAGCTTAACACTTAATATATAGTTTGTGCATGTATTTGTTTGTGTACATATATATACATAGATATAACATTACACATAATCATTACAGATTTGTTCATTAAAAAATCACTTACTAATTAAGATTACTAACAGTGTGAATGTTCATATTTTTCCAAAAGTTGTCATATAACATAATTTCCAATCAAAATATTTTGCAAGGCTTTTTAAAAAAAATGATTTACACAGATTCCTGTAGAAAAGCATCTTGATAGTGGATAAACATATCAAGCTTACAATATTGGAAAATTGCTCAGTATTTAAGAGTGTAGAGTCCTCTTTCAGAGCACCTAAGTCTTGTTCCTAGTAGTCATGTAAAGTATATCATATTTCAGTTGTATTTTAATAAATAAAGCTTGCCTGAAGATCAAAGAGTAAAACAGTCCCACTGGTCAGCCTGACCAGGGAGTGGTGACACACACCTTTAATCCCAGTAGCCATGTAGTTTGTCCTAGAAACCGGGTGTTAGTGGTGCAGACCTTTAATCCCAGTCCTAGAGAGGAATATAGGATGGGAGGAGACAGCTCTCAGTCACAGTCTCATTCTGAATTTCTGGAGGCGGGATCACCATTTCATACTGAAGTAGGGGCAAGAGCCAGTGAGTAGTTGTTTTGCTTTTCTGACTTTCAGGTTGAACCCCAATACCAGTCTCTTGGTTTTTATTAATTATTTTAAAGATCACAACTATTCGTAACTCTGGCTTCAAAAAGTCTGATGCTTCTGGTCTCTACCAACACTGAGTTATGTACACACAAACAAAGGTTTTAAAAAAAATCTTTAAAAGTAATTATCAAGCTATTAAAGCAATTACAATTATGTGAAGGACACCACAACCCACTGGAAGGGAATTCTACTGGTTCATGATATCATGTTTTCTGCTTCATGAAAGGAAATTAGGGTGGTATAGAATTAATAATACATATTTAAATCTATATGTGCATAAATGTCAATTGGTCCCTCTCAGAGGTGAGAGAATACTAATTCATTATATCAAGCATCAAAAAATGCAATAATAGAATTGATCACTACTTATATTTTTCTTTTAGAAAATGAACTGATTAGAAATAATACATAAAAGCATATTGACATAGAGTTATTTAATTAGATAAATGCAAATAAACAGCATATTTGAATATCAACATTTTTTCCCTATGCTGATATTCAGTTGGTAGCTACCTTTTCTCTTTCTCTAAAGACACCAAAACCTGGACTATAAATGCCTCCTGAGGAGAATATAAGCACCCCATGGATATTGTAAAACATAATAATTCTAGATCAAATTCTGTATTCAGCTGCTAAATATATAGAATAGAGAAACTCATGCAACTTCCCAAGAGGATGCATGAGAAATATTAGCACTTATCCTATTACATACTAATGATCTAAAAGGCTTGTGAATTACATAGGTGCATCCATTCTCAGTTCTACTTGTTTTAGTTAGTAGCATTTCAGAAATATAACCTAACCATATCTAATATCTGGTAGGTTGCTTCTCTTTATTTTTCTTCATAGTTATCTAGGCTCTCCCTTACTATCATCTATTAATACATTTTGGTTATATTGTCCTTTGAAGATTGAACTAGAATCATGCTTGAATATATTTAACTTTTGAAAAATTATAATGTATTATAATATGTACTTTCTTTCTTTTTCCCTGTCTTCCCTGCAAACCCTCCCATATATCTCTTGCCATTCAAATTCATGGCCTCTTTTTCTCTAATTGTCATTCCATGCATATATGTATATTGATTTATGTGTATATTACTGAATATAACCTATAGTTTAATCCATATAGTGTTATTTATATTGATAAATTGAAACTATATTTTATTTTTTTTGTTGCCTTATTAAGTTGGTTAAAAATGTAATAATATTCAGGATGGTCTTGCCTTTTTTCTTAAAATTAGGTTTGCTTTATTGATAGATTATGAATTAAATGGGCTCCTTCCAAGAGTCAAAAATCCCCTAACAAAACTTCAAATATGAGACATGAGAAGTTTCTTTTCGAATTGTTGGCTGGGATTGCACAAGTGATTCCCTAAACAAAAAGTTTATTGCTATTGCCTTTGCTTGTCACTTCCCTTCCTCTCCACAGGTAGAAAGTAAATGCCTATTGCAGAAGACACCATGGATTTCAAAAACTACAACCAGAAATCCCTGAGCTGGAACTGATATGAATGTCCTTCCTTGAAAATTCACATTTGTGGTACCAAAGGTCATCACGCAAGTTCCCAAAAGAAGGTAACCAACAATCCTATTCAGATATGATGCTATGAATCATATCAAACACCAGCATGGCACAGTAACTCCAAAGGTGCAAGACTGACATGCATGCTTTGGCAGCAATGAACAACTTTCTCATTGGACATAAGATCTACTCAGCAAGAGCAAAACCAATACTGGATTCAGAAACTTTGGTAATTGTTTATTGATAGTGAAATCATGGTTATTGGAGCAGAATCTACAGCTATTACCAGCTCAGTTCCTCACAAGCACTCGACAAACATTTGTCCTTAACCCAACAGATAAGTGTAGTTCTCGCTTCTAATCATCTTTTCAACAGTCAGAGACCTCTACAGAATACCATAACCAATAAAAATGCCGAATTTTGGAGCCCAGTAAGAGAGGATACATCTTCAACGTTTTTGCTTCATCTTTTTAAGATTTTTATCTTCAGTCCTTTCTGTATTTATTATGTTCTTTATTTCTCATCAGAATTTTAATGTAGAAATATCTGCGGGCTTACTGTGTGTAACTAAGAGAAACATAGTAGAGAGAATGACTAAAGCTTATAGTGGGTTATTTTTCAACACGGTATAATATGGATTATTGTATTAATGTAGTTTTTCATTGTTTTTAACTTCCTCTGATGGAATAAAGAATAAAAAACTTTTTATCTTTTACTATTTTTAGGCACTCACTCTTTCTTATTATTTTTACTGGATTTTCAATATTATTTCCTTTTGGACTCCTTATTGATTATATTACATTAATTAAAATATTTCCATAACAATTTGTTCATATTTTGAGCCTTTTGATCATGAGGGAAAATGACCTATAATTCATACCTGTATTTGCAATTTCTTTTTGATATAATAAAGCCAATAATTTAATTGGTTGATACATCATCATAAGAAAAATGGGTGCTTTGAATTAGAAATATAACATTTTTTAGTCGCTGACTGTGTGGTGTATGTGTATTATGCTCTGGGTTTGATTCAGAACCGCAAAATTAAGAAATAATAATGATAAATAATGAACTGCCAATTTAAAAATAGAATCTTGTTAAACAGTTGCTACTTAGCTCTTAAAGTTTTTATACAATGTGCCATTTCAAAGAATGGTGCTCTTATTCTGTCTCTCTGTCTCTGTCATCTCTGTTTTTGTTTCTCCCCTGTGTGACGGATAAACTTTGTAAGAAGCATCTACTTTGATTTACTTCTGCCCATTCCACAGAAAAGTATGCAAATAAGGAACCAACTCAGTGCTCTGGCCATTGATGGTACACCATAACACATACACAGTGGTTATTAATAGCAGCTCGCTATTGCTGCAATGATGTTGTGTGTACTCTTTATTTTCTCACAAAGAAATGGGTTGCTAGGCAACTCCTCAACCCTGCATATGTGTATGAATTTGCACAGCCCTATCATAGAAGCATAGATGTGAAGAGGAAGAAAAATGTTTCGTGAAGTCATGTGGTTATGTGTGCTGTTTATCGGCTAGGAATTTTCTGGGTACCTGAATCACTGAGTTTTGTGGGTGAAGGTGTGTGGACTGGATATATATGCTTATTAAATACCACTCTTGGTGTTCTCCTTGTGGG
Source organism: Alexandromys fortis (assembly GCF_014885135.2). NCBI lineage: Eukaryota > Metazoa > Chordata > Mammalia > Rodentia > Cricetidae > Alexandromys > Alexandromys fortis. Next base: position 13,575,066 of record NW_026067903.1, on the reverse strand, counting down.
ATTGTGTGCTAACTCAGAAGGGCAATACAAATGCTTTCAATTTGTAAAGTCTATTACGTATAAACATTTACTGAGGTGAAGGGGCATAGTTATTCGAAAAGATGGACATTCCTAAGTTACAATGTGAGGAAACCGAAATGCGAATGGAGGCGACAGTGTGTGGAAGCCAAAGGATATTCTTAGGTAGTGGTCAGCACATTAAATCCTTAGAAGATTAGTAATTAACACTGTAAATTAATACAATAAGTTGTAAAGTCATTTTCAGTAACATAAATGGGGTAGATTGAAAGGGATTTTATTGCTTGTCTTATAAATACAGTATCCTTTAAGACAAAAGAAATCTGATATCTTTTCTATTTGGTTATTCTTCTACTTGAGATTATAAACCAAAAACTTTTTTCTTTGCAGCTTCATAAAGGTGAATTTTCTACTTTTTGAGTAAAAAGCCTATAATTTATTTTATACTATATAATTACTTTTATTATTATTTACCTAAAAAGTGAGTTTGATCCGTTTGATCCTGTATCTATTGAATTAACAGCACTGAATAAAGGAGTGAGTTTGTGTATTGCTAAGCTGCTTGTTTTATTATAGACAAAACATTCATTCGCCCCAACAATATTAACCCTGAGAAAATGGCTAAGTTGCTGTATTATCCTTCAGGCAAAGGCATTGGTGAGCCAATTTACTACAAATAGAAGCCTTCTGAAAGTCAAACTCTGAGCTGCCTGAAGGAACACACTTATTGAGGTAATTGAAAACGATTTCAGAAACAACTACTTGAAGTAAATCCTATCACTTCAGTGGCTCAAAATTGAGGAAGAATTCTAAGTTTGCTTGTGGGAAACAAGGAGAATATATGAATACAGCAATTTTCTTCATGTCACTATACTGCTAACAGCAAAATACAACAATCCTTAATGTTTATTGAGTCTCCTTTATCTTTCTTTCTTTCTTTTTATTTTCTTTTGTTTTGGTTAACAATTGTTATTACTTCTCCAAAACTAAGAACAGAATGACAACTTAAACAATCCTTGTGTTCTTGTGTGATATTCTTATATCATGTTATATAATGCTTCCTTCTCTTTCTCTTCTTTCTGTCTATTAGAAGAGATTGATATATGTCATACCAATTAAACAAAGGAGAAAATTTTACTTTTGAGGTTTTTTTTGTAATATAATTTTTTATTGAAAAAAAATTTCTGCCTCCTCCCCGCCTCCCATTTCCCTCCCCCTCCTCCCACTCCTCTCCCCCTCCCTCTCAAGTCTGAAGGGCAGTCAGGATTCCCTGCCCTGTGGAAAGTCCAAAGTCCTCCCCCCTCCATCCTGGTCTAGGAAGGTGAACATCCAAACTGGCTAGGCTCCCACAAAGCCAGAACATGAAGTAGGAACAAAACCCAGTGCCATTGTCCTTGGCTTCTCAG
>NW_026067903.1:13560650-13573078 GCF_014885135.2 Alexandromys fortis | reverse complement strand
TTTATTTATTTTTTTTTGGTTTTTCGAGACAGGGTTTCTCGGTGGCTTTGGAGCCTGTCCTGGAACTAGCTCTGTAGACCAAGATGGTCTTGAACTCACAGAGATCTGCCTCCCTCTGCCTCCCGAGTGCTGGGATTAAAGGCGTGCGCCACCATTGCCTGGCACTTTTGAGTTTTTTTTTTTATTCTAATCTTTGTCTTTCCTATTCACACTTGTCTAAAAAACCTGTTACTGAAGTTGTGAACTCACTGCCATGATGTTGAGGATGTGAACTCACTACCATGACGCTGGAGAATACAGGACAAACAAACTAAAGGATGGCAGAAAGGATGACAGAGGTTTTGTTCTCCCTGGAGATACACCAGTATCTCTTACCTTGAGATTTTTAAAAAGTAATTTTTGTACTACTTTCATCAAAGTCTTGTCATAGAGTATGGTTTTGAATTGCAATGAACTTAAATGCCTTGTATCTGCATAAAGCCTTGAGCATAGTTTTATTTACTGCTGAAGAATTGACTCTACATCCAAAGAGCTATAACCCTGAATGTGAAACTTCTTGAAGTATGCTGAGAGATTGTCGACTCTGAACTTTCCAATTTTGATTTCTTATTCTAACGTCTCCATTCCTTGAGCAACGCACCACTTCCATTCTCATTTCATTCCAGAGCCAGCGAATAAAAATCAATAAGATGGTTTGTTCAGTGTTTAAACTGATGTTAAGAAGAAAAGTTGGTTTTATGTCTTAATATTATTGGGGAGTTTTCACTGTAACTCAAAAAAATGTTTCATGGACTATTTTTCATGCTAAAAAAGTTTACTCTTTGTATCTGTAGTTTGTTTTTAATTTTTGGAGCCAAGCTTCTCAAAGTAATTTTCTTCTAAATAATAAAATAAACACCTGACGTCAAAATAGTATTATGGCTAGTGAACATATACACATTTCACTAGTGCAAAGCAGAGATAGTATTTGTGTGCATGCTTAGAAATATTGCAATTTTTAAACATATTAAGGAGATTAAATACTGAAAGGAGCCCAGATAAAGCTGTACTTGTAGGAGGCAATAAATGAAAGTAGTGAACAGAAAAAGAATTTCTATTTAAAATAAAAAAGATTGGACATTGGAAATCACACAGATTGTGATAGAACGGCTGAACAGAGAGGTAAAAGAGGAATACTCTGCAAAACATTAGGAAGCAACACACATTCAAGTGGCTCTCTACTGAATAAAGAAGAAACTGATGCTTCACCTAAAATATAAACTGGACATCGGTGGTGAAACATATTTACAGTTCAGGCTAGAGAACAAGTCCATAGTCCTCACATCCCTCAAATCAAGACAGGGCACTTGTAAAAAAGCAACTGCTCCAAGGTGGGTTGGCAGTGGTGAAGAGGACTGATTGTCATTTTTATGTCTCAGAAGGATGTGGCTGGGCATATTCCTTGGGAGAAACTATTGTTTAAGACTCAGTTGTAGTAGTGCTTGATAAAAGGGACAATTTTCACTCAGAGAGCCTCAGTTATTTCACACAGAAGCATGTATGAGAAATGGCTGTGTGAGGAGGCTGTGTGGATGAAGGGAAGGCTGAATGTAGAGATGCTGAAAAACCTGGGCTGCTGGAATTTCCAGCTGTGAAAATATCTGTAGTCAGTAAACCCACAAAGCATAGAAAAGAGCCCTGTAATAAGAGATCTCAGTGTTCCTCCTGTTTTCCCCATATTAGGACCTTGTTATATATATTTGCCCCCCGCCCCACTTCTGCAAAGTGTGCAGGTGAGAAACCTGTGGTGTGAGACTCTACCTGGTATATGTACTCTATAACTCTAAGTGGTCAAAAGTGGCTTTTGATGAACAAAGAAATGTAGCTTTGAATCAATTCAAGCAATATTGACCAACTTTGTAACCAACATGGTCTCAGAACGTTTGGACAGGATGAAATAAACAGAAATACTGGTACTGAATAACTCAATGAATCCAAGCAAACACTATAGTAGAAGCACCACAAATAAACAAAGCACTTCAGGAGAAAGATATCAGTGATGTATGATAAGATCAAAGAAGTATTACTATCAGATATAAATAAAGAAAAAAATGAGAAGAAACACAACTTCAAAAGTTGTGAACATCTGGACATGACCAAGAAGAAACAATTAGAAATTCACAATATTGCAAAAAAAAGCTGAGACAAAATTAAAGGCATAGATAACTATTCGATATAATTATGATATATAGGTATCAAAATCTAGGAAAAGAAATGGACATCCAAGCACAAGAAATATGTAGAACCTCAGATACACATAAGCAGGTTAACTTCTCCAACATCCATAGTAGTCAGAATTCTTAAACTATAAAATAAAATATATTATAATCATTAAAAATTAACTTCAGTTGACTCACAGAAGAAAATATATCAGAATATCAAAACTTTTAAAACTGATTTTAAATGTAAGAAAACCATGTAATGATATATATTTCAAATTTTGAAAATAGTTGCTAGAGAAAATTCATATAACCAAAAAGATATCTTTTAACATTGAGAAACAATGAACATGTCAAAGCAAATACACACCAGATAGAGTTCTCCAATCAAGTAGAACACTCTCAAGGGAATTCTATAAAAAGGAATAAGATGGCTTGAATTATGTGAGTTCATGAAAGAATGCATTGACTGAGAAAATTAGATGAATACAGGTAGACAAGAAATAAATCAATTATGACCAACTTAATAAGCTAGAAAACCCTACTTTGAACATGAAAGATGAAAAAAAAACATTATTGGTACAAACAAATAGAAGACAAAACAAAAACTCAACAGTCCAAAACTAGAAATTGTATAGATTTCTCTGTCATAACCCTAAATGGAAATGGTTTTAAATCTACAATTAATGACAAAGACTGACCTAACTGGATTAAAAATCAAGGTTCAAGTAGGTATATCCCAGGAGATGCAATTCAATGGCAAATTACAGATGAACTGAGAATTAAAGAATGAATGTAATTACGCTAAACAAATGGAGTACTACTCAGTGGTTAAAAATAATGACATCTTGAAATTTGCAAGCAAATGGATGGAACCAGTAAAAACCATCCTGAATGAGGTAACCCAGACCCAGAGCAGGAAACTGACAATGTCTTATCACATCCTCAATGACTTTCCATACTGGTAAATGGAAAGAGCTTATACCAGCCACACTAGTGAAAGAGACTGTCAAGAGCTGTCTGTGGAAACTGTTACTATACTGCTTTTGAGGGGTATTCTTCACAATTTTTGTAGCTTATAAAATAAATACAAAAATAAATTTGTATAGAAACAGTCAGGTTTTATTACTTATTATTCAATATTTATAAGAGGAAAATCAAATGACTCAATAGTATTGATAGCCTGTGAGTCTAGCTCACAATACTATCTCCCAGGGCTCAGGTCAGATGCCACAGTTTAGTAAAGGGAGCTTAGAAAATTTCTTATCTGAGTGGTTAAATAATGAACTCATGCCAGAGCCAGAGACCAATGCGTGTCTGGGCATGAGTCTGGGACCTCCTAGGAAGTGTCCCTGAGCAGAGACCTCTGTGAGACTGGACCCTAGCTAGGGTCCTCCTCAGTAGTGGGCCCAGGCCAGGGATATCTACAGTAACACGGCTGAACCAGTGATCTCCACTGGAACAGGCTTGAGGCAGCAAACTCCATAGGAGCAGGTACAAGGGAGGTACAACTGAGGGAGTAGGCCAGAGCTAGAGAATTCTGTAGGACCAGAGTCAGTAACATTTACTGTCACAAACCCAATTCAACAACTTCTGCAGGAGCAGGTCTGAGCCAGCAAACTCTGCCAGAGCAGGCCCAAGGCACTAAGCTCAGCAGAAAAATCCCCAAGCAAGCAATTTCCATGGGAGAATGTTTAAGGGTCACTGGCATTACAGAGTGACTCCTAGGAGCACTGAGCAACCTCCAGGAACATGGAATAACCAATGGGGTGATTGGAATCATGGACCTTACTGCACCACAAGGAGAAACCATCTGATTCTTGGATCCACTGACACCTGAAAGATTGATCACCAGAGATACAGAGAGCTCAAACTACACTAATCATATTAAAAGATGGGTAGACAAAGTCAGAAATATACAACACCAGAAAGAGCAACACAACACCAATAAAAACTAGTGGCCCTACAACAGCAAGACATAAACAACCAAATATAGATGAAACAGAAGAAAATGACATAAAAATAACTTTAGAAAAATGTTTGAGGCCATTAAAGACAAAATGAAAAATTCCCTCAAAGAAATGGAGAAAAAGACAAACAAAATATTGGAAGAAATCAACAAATCCCTTAAAGAAAACCAAGAAAAAGCAATCAAAAATATTAAAGAAACTATTCAAGACTTGAAAACTGAAATAGAGACAATAAAGAAAACACAAGCTGAGGGAATTATAAATATGGAAATTATGAGAAAATGATCAGGAATCACAAATACAAGCATAAACAACAGAATACAAGAGTTGGAAGAGAGAATCTTAAGTGCTGAAGAGAGATTAGAGGAAATAGATTCATCAGTCAAAGGAAATAGTAAATCTAACAAAAGCTTAACACAGAATATCTAAGAAAGATAAAAAAAAGACCAAACCTAAAAATAATAGGGATAGAAGAAGCAAAAGAAGTCCAATTCAAAAGCAGAGAAAATATATTTAACAAAATTATAGAAGAAAACTTTCCCAACCTAAAGAAAGATATGCCTATGAAGATACAAGAAGTTTACAGAACACCAAATAGTCTGGATCAAAAAAAAAAAAAGTTCCCTCACCACATAATAATCAAAGTACTAAAGATACAGAATAAAGAAAGGATGTTAAGAGCTGCAAAGCAAAAAGGCCAAGTAACATATAAAGGCAGACCTATCAGAATCTCATCTGAGTTCTCAATGGAGACCATGAAAGCCAGAGAGACAATGAAAGCCAGAAGTTCCTGGTCAAGTGTCCTGCAGACATTAAGAGACTACTATACCTAGCAAAACTTTCTATTACAAACAACAAGATATTCCATGACAGAACCAGTTTTATCAAATACCTAGCCACAAACCCAGTCCTACACAAAGTACTAGAAGGAAAATTCCAACTTTTTTTTTGTTTGTTTTGTTTTTCGAGACAGGGTTTCTCTGTAGCTTTGGGGCCTGTCTTGGCACTAGCTTTTGTAGACCAGGCTGGCCTCGAACTCACAGAGATCTGCCTGCCTCTGGCCCCCGAGTGCTGGGATTAAAGGCATGTGCCACCACCACCCAGCTGGAAAATTCCAATTTAAGGAAGTTGGCTACATCAACAAAGACACAGACAATAGATGATCTCATAGCAGCAAATCCCCCTAAAAAGGGGAAAACACACAAAATAACATCACCAACAATAAAAGCTAAAATAACAGGAGATAGCAATCACTGATCATTACTATCCCTTAATATAAATGGACTCAATTCACGTATAAAAAGACATAGATTAACACAGGATGTGAAAACAGAATCCATTCTTCTGCTGCATACAAGAAACACACCTCAACCTCAGCGATAGATATCATCTCAGAGTAAGGTGTTGGGAAAATTTTTCCAATCAAATGAAACTAAGAAACAAGCATGTAGGTATCCTAATATCTAGCAAAATAGGCTTCAAACTAAAATCAATCAAATGAGACAGAGAAGGACATTTCATATTAGTCACAGGAAAAATTCATCAAAAGAAAATTTCAATACTTAACATCTATGCCCCAAATACAAGGCCACCCTCATATGAAAAAGAAACACTTCTAAAGCTTAAATCCCACGTTAAATCCCACACACTAATAGAGAGAGACTTCAAAACCACGTTCTCACCACTGGACATGTCTGTCAGACAGAACATTAACAGATTAATAAGGGAACTAATAGATGTTATGACTCAAATGGACTTAACAGACATATATAGAATGTTTCATCTAAACACAAAAGAATGTACCATCTTCTCAGCACCTCATGGAACCTTTCTCAAAAATTGACCACATGCTAGGAAACACAACAAACCTCAATAACCCCATGTATCTTATCAGATCACCATGGCTTAAAAATAGATTTCAGTAGCAGCACCAATTCCAGAAAGCCCACAAACACATAGAAATTAAACAATGCTCACACGAAGCATCAATGGGTCAAGGAAAAAATAAATGAAGAAATTAAAGACATCATAAAATTCAATGAAAATGACCCCACAACATACACAAATTTATGTGACACAAGTAAGCAATGTTAAATAGAATGTTCATAGCACCAAATGCCTACATAAAGAAGCTGGAGAAACCTCACACTAGTGAATTAATGGAACATTTGAAAACTCTAGTGTTTTATGAGGCTGCTTATTTGTCCCCAGCTGCTAAACCCAGAACAACAATATAAAAACTGTACTTAATTAAATCACAGCTTGATCCATTAGCTCTAGATTCTTATTGGCTATTTCCTACATCTTAATTTAATGTAATTCTATTAATCTGTGTATCTCTATGAGGCTATAGCTTACCAGTAAAGTTCCAGCATCTGTCTTTGGCAGGGTTACTCGGCTTCTCACTGACTCTGCCTTCTTTCCCCTGACATTACTGCCTAGCTCTGCTCTACCCTATCAGGCCAAGCCAGTTTCCTTATTAGCCAATGATATTCACAGCATACAAAGGGGAGTCTCATATCACTCTAGAACAAAATAAAGCAAACTCACCCAGGAGAACAAGATGGCAGAAAATAATCAAATTGAAAGATGAAATAAACAAAATAGAAACAAAGAAAACAATACAAAGAATCAATAAGACAAAAGAGTTGGTTCTTCCAGAAAATCAACAAAATAGACAAACCTTTATCCAGACTAACCAAAAGATGGAAATCACCTCAGAATGAAAGGATAAAATGACATTCCAAACAAATAAACATACAAAATAAGCTGTTGTGGCCAATTAATATCTGACAAGATAGATTTAAAGCCAAACTTATTAGAAGAGCTAGGGAAGAATACTTCATACTCAGCAAAAGAAAAATCCATCAAGAAAACATTGCAATTATTAACATCTACACACCAAACCCAAGTTCATAAAAGAAACACTACAATAGCCTAAATTACATATTGACCCTTAAACACTGATAGCTGGTGTCTTCAAACCCCATTCTTGCCAATAGCAGATCACCCATATAAAAATTAAAAAGAGAATTTGTGGAGCTATTTTACTTCATAAAGTAATGGCCCTAACAGATATCACAGAAAATTTCTCTCAGATACAAAGAATATACTGCATTCCAGCAGCTCATGGAAATCTCTCCAAAATTGACCACACAATTTGGACACAAAGCAAATCTCTATAGATATAAGAAAACCGAATTAACATCTGACATCCTACTTGAACACCAGGGATAAAAACTGAATATCAATAACAGCAGGAATAGAAAGCTTACAAATTCAAGGGAACTCAACAAATAACTATCAAATGAAAAATGGTTTAAGGCAGAAAATAATTACAAATGTATAGAGTTGAATGAACATGGAAATAAAATTACCCAAACTAATGAGACACAATGAAGGAAATTCTAGAAGCCAAGCTTGTGGCAATAAATACCTACTTTTTTTTTACAAAAATAAATAAATAAAGGAGAGATCTCAGATCAGTACTTAGCAGCATATCTGAAATTTCTAGACATAAAAGAAGAAATTATGCTTGAAAGGATTAAATTGTCAAATATAATCAAATTCAGATCTGAAATCAATAAAGTAGAAACACTATGTCCACTAAAAACAATATAAAATGTCAATGGAAACAGAGTTGGTTCTTTGAAAAATCAGCAAGATTGACCAATCCCTTAACCAAGTTAACTAAAAGGCAGAGGAAAGAAGATTCAAATCAACAGAGAGACCAGACATTGAGAAAAGGAGTACATTAAACAGCTGTACTCCACCATATTGAAAATTATAAATGAAAGAGATAATTTTCTAATTAGATACCATTTACTATAGTTAATTCAAGATCAGATAATCAAGTTAAAAAGACCTATAACCCTTAGTGAAATAGAAGCAGTCATTAAAAGTTTTCCAAGTAACATATAAGCTCAGGGTCAGATTCTAATAGTACAGAATTCTTGCAGACTTTCAAAGAAGAGTTAACATCAGTATGCCTAAAAGTATTACACAGAATGGAAACGAAAGGGGCATTGTTCAGTTCATTTTATGAGGTCATGGTTATTCCGATAAACCAAGTAAAGACTCAACAAAGAAATAGAATTACAGAACAATTTCCACTGTGAGAATAGGTTGCAAAAATTCTCAATATTTTTAACTGAATCCAAGAACACATCAATAAGACTATCTGCCTTATCAAATAGGCTTCATTAAAGAGATGCAGTGATGGCTCAATAAACATAAATCAATACATGTAATCCACTATATAAACAATCCGAAAGACAAAAACCAGTTGATCATCTCATTAGATGCAGAAGAAGCCTTTAATAAAATCAAATATCCCTTAATTGTAAAATTTCTAGAGAGATTAGAAATGCAGGGATCATGTCCACCATAATAGGGACCATTTGCAGCAAGTCCATATCCAACATCAACTTAAATGATAGGTCCACAAACCAATTCCACCAAAATCAGAAGCGAGCCAAGGTTATCCAATCTCACCATATCTATTTAATATAGGGTTTGGGGTATAATCTATCTAGTGAAATACACAACTAGAGAGTATCAAAGGAAGCCAATTTAAGGTGAGAAATCAAAGTATCTTTACTTGAGGATGGTATGATAGTGTATATATTACTCTAAAAATTTCACTATGAAACTTCTCTAACTGAATAAACACTTTCTTTAAAGTGACAGATGCAAAATTAATTCACAAAAAAAATCAGTAACCTTCCTATGACTGACTGACTGAGAAAGTAATCAGGGAATAAACAGCATTCACAATAGCCTCAAAGCTATAAGATATCAAGGGATAAGTTTAACAAGGCAACTGGAATGCTTGTATGATAAAAACTTTAAGACATGGGAGAAATAAACTAAAGAAGATATCAGAAGATGGAAAGAACTACCACATTAATGGATTAGTAGAATTTACATAGTAAAAACTGCCATATTTTCAAAACAATTTATATATTCACTGTAATCTCCATCAAAATTCCAACACAATTCTTTACAGATTTTAAAAAGACAATTTCACGTTCATATGAAAAAAACACAAATTAATGAGATCTAAATAGAATCACAAAACAGTAAGGGAGATACAGACCCAACTGAACATCTTTTGATACCAAATAAAGCTTCCAGTACTGGAAATAGTTTCTATCTAATAGAGATTTTGGCTAACCAGATTCCATAGGAACTCTCAAAATAACACCAGCTATAGCCATGAATAGACATGTAAAAATGTAAAATAGACATTGCTTTCTACTAATTAATAGCAATTTAAATCCTGAAGACAACACCTCCACAACTCATTAAACACATAAATGAAACTGTGCCTACCTAAGTTCTTTGTCCATATGGACTATTGTTCATAGTACTGGAAGATACTCTCTCTATAAATTACCAAAGAAGAAATGTAAATACTAACCCAGGCTACACTCTTTAATTATAGTGGTGTCTAGTCTGAAAGATATTCTAGTGCAATGGTGAAACTAAGCTTTTAGGAATAACCAACCAATGTCTCTTTTGACTTAAGGTGCACTCCAGGAGATGGAATCCATGCCTGAGATTCATTGAGTTACCAATAACCCATTAGTAGTTAGTCCAGGGACCTACAGTGAAACCAAATTTTAAAAAGCAATAGAATAACTCCTGGTGACATTCTGCTATACTCATGTATCAGTGCCTTGCTCAGCCATCATCAGAGAAACTTCCTCCAGCAGATGGTAACAAATACAGTGACCCAAATACAGGTATTATGCAGAGAATGACAGACCTCAGAACACTTCTCCCTAAAAGGTTGTCTCTAGTACGTCTTGCCTCAGGGTTCTTGAAATCCTGTAGAAGAGGAGGTAGTAAGAGTATAAGAACCTGAGGGGATAGAATACATCAAGGAAATAATGCTTTCCAAACACAACAGGACAGATGCACATGCAAACTCACAGAGACTGTGGGAGTAGGGAGATTCCATAGGTCCTGCATGAGTATATGCCAGGTGGATTACAGAGTTGAGTGACAAAGTGGATACATGCCCCCATCCCTAAGACAGAAACTTTCTAATATATAAACAAACACTAGGAAATTAAAATTTAGTGGTCTCCAAGAGGGTCTTACTGAGAAAATAAACTACTCTTAAGGGTAGGCTGCATGCCTAGCAGAAGATGGCCAACCAAAAAGGAACTTAATGACATTTGGAGATATTCTTGTTTCATAATGTCATACCAGGATTTTTCCTTCTTTTTTTAAATTTTCTTTAAAATTTTATTTGTATTTTTTACCCTATAGTTTCTTTGTGTGTGTGTGTGTGTGTGTGTGTGATGGTTTCTGTTTTCTGTAGTTTTTTTTTTGGGGGGGGGATCTCCTGAGTATACAAAAGAGTGTGTTTATATCTATTTCTTTTGCATTTCTGGGATGATTCTTTTCTTAATGTTTGTTAGTTATTTCCTTAATGAGTTTATTGCTGTTTTATCTTTTACTTTATTACTATTCCTTAGATGCCTATTTCTTTCTTTTCCAAGAAAAGACAGAATAATATGGGTACATTTCAGAGGGGAGATGGGAAGTAACTGGTAGAAGTTGAGGGGCAGAAAAGTGTAATCAGGATATATGGTATAAAAATAATTTCAATATAAAGAAATATTGCATAAAAAAATATTTTCAGTAAAAGAACAAATGCAGACATTTTCCAGCATAATATGTTGTAAAAGAATTGATACTCTATACTTTAGCCCCATGAGTACATGTAACTAAAAGGAACTGAATAGAACAAATTCTTAAATTGACTTCTAAAGCCAAATCAAACTTGATGACAGTTATTCAAAAAGTTAAAAACAAAAGAATACGGAAATCTTTAATAGACTTGAAATGAGGACTCTAATCCTGAGCAAAATAAAGAGGAATTTAAGCACCAAATATTATATAAAGGATAATTTTTTGTAAACACAAAATCCCAATGAGATTAAACCAACCCTGAAGGTTTTACAGGAAAACAAATATTCAGTGTCACCTAGAAACTTTAGGTTCAGTTAACTCATTCAGCTGTCAAATATATATATATATATATATATATATATATATGTATGTATGTATATATATATTTGTGTGTGTATATACATTAATAACTGTGTGTGAAATCCAATGTAGCTTTGGGGATATAAGGAAGAAAAGATTTGGGAGGTATATTGGAGAAGCCAGTGACTGTCTGACATAGACATACAGAAGCTGCCTTCTGAAGAACTGTGTAATTAATTTAACATTCAGACCTCAAAACGATTTGATATAGATTACAGGTTTTGCAAGGGAAACCATGAAAAGGAGCATTATCTGTATAACTTTCAAAACATTCAACAATATTTCAGGTTATATGATGCAAATTACTGAAGATAATCTACTATATATCACTGTTTCCCCTCTCCTTGATCAACTTAATAAATATCCTTTGAAAATACTATTGAATGATGCAACAGATATTTTCCATCATTCGTATCATGAATCAGAAAATCAGTAATATACAGAGACATACAAACAGAAAATTCCATAGTACTACCTCCCACAAGAAATACTATTAATCCCCTTGTGTTTTTCCACTTACAATTTACCTTTGATGTTTTCATTTTTGCATGATTATGATCACACTGAACCTATGGTGTAATTTTTATTTGGTTTGTTTTTCTGCCACTACAATATTCTTTAATTTTCATATTTGGGACAGAGTCTCATAAAGCCCTGGCTAATACTCGGATTCACTATGTAGCCGAGAATGGCCTGGAATGCTTGATCTTTCTTCTTCTATTTCCATTTGCTAGAATTATGCATGCATATTATCACACCTGTTTTAAATATTCATTTTTTTCTAATTTAACTCTGTACTGATTCTTTGTGGATTTCATGCCATGCATCTCCATGTCACTTATATCCCTGTTTCTTCACATCTGCCCTTGCAACCTTTCCCCACAAGAAAAAACAAAAAAAAACAAAATAAAATTTTAAAGAAAAGAAAAAAAAATAAAAATAAATATTATATCTTGGAAGCTGTAGCATGACACAGTGTGTCGCACAGTATAAACTTTTGTCCACACATCGTTCCTTGAAGGTGTTCTTTGCAATGAGTCATTGCAAAGCTGGTGAACTCCTGTCTTAGACTCCTTTGTAGATTCCCTGTCTATATCATAGCAACCAAGATGCATCAATTGACTTGAAATTCAAGATGATGTTTGACAAATTCCCCTTTGATTAACAAAGAAAAACAACTTGAATATTAGATCGG
>NW_026067903.1:13550948-13560488 GCF_014885135.2 Alexandromys fortis | reverse complement strand
ACATCCAAACTGGCTAGGCTCCCACAAAGCCAGAACATGAAGTAGGATCAAAACCCAGTGGCATTGTCCTTGGCTTCTCAGCAGCCCTCATTGTCCGCCATATTCAGAGAGTCCGGTTTTATCCCATGCTTTTTCAGTCGCAGTCCAGCTGGCCTTGGTGAGCTCACAATAGATCAGCCCCACTGTCTCCGTGGGTGGGTGCACCCCATAGTGTACATAAGCGACCCCAAAAACTGCAACTTGAATATTTTGGCCACTGATTTTGTTGTTGGTTTTCATAGAAATTAGGAAGCAAAGCATGGTTGGCTAGGATAGCTATATATTACTTATTTCTCTTTATCATTTAAAGGTGTCATCCTCTTTCCATACAGTGTTAAAAGATTTTCCATGTAATCAAGATGTATACAGTATAATTCAATCAATTTTACATTATAATTTACCAACAGGAGACCTTAGGGAAATTCCACTGAGCTCCAATATGAACACGTTCTGGGCTGAAAGCCCATAGATTTGATTGATAATCAAACTGTTGTGCTAATATTTTTGATAAAATGGCTTATAACTGCAGTTCCTCATTATTCATCCTATAGAGTCCTTCTGGTGTTCACCTTCACTTGGTGGATGGAAGCACACTGAGAAGTGTTAAACTGTTTTATTCTTGTGCATTTCCAGGAGAGATTAAATCATCATTTGTTGTTCCCTATGATTTTCTTAGTTTTCACAGATTCAAGGAATAAAATGGAAAGAACTCTTTACTTTGCAATCTGCATGTACCTTGGACCTTCAAAGTCAGACCACACACAATTAGAGCTCTGCTTTGACCAGAGTCAAGAACTTCATCACCGTACTAGTATACTCTTTTGTCTTTGTGGATGAGGATTCCAGGGGTATCTTGAGAACACCTAAAGTTGTTGCTCAGATGTATGTGAATTGTGATCTGAGCTCATTTTTGTCAGTGGTGAGAACTGTTGGGCATGTCTCTTCAGGCTTTTCTAGGACTCTCTGAAATTTAAAAAGCTGTAAAGTATTGGAAAAAACACAGTTCAAATGGAATTTTGAATGGAGTTTGATTTAAACTGGAGCCAGCCTCAGCCTGATCCAAGCGGTGTTTTAACACACTTTTTTTTTCATATTTTAGTGACCATCTGTCCTTGCTTGCCTTGGCAAGGTCTCTAGTGTCACTATGTAGACATACTGGTCTCATTCAGACTGCAGTTTAGTGTAGGCTTTAAAGGTGACTTTCTTTTTTTTTTTAATCTAAATAACTTTTTTCATTTACTTTACATACCAATTACAGTTTCCCCTCCCTCCTCTCCTCCTTGTCTTGTCCCCTATCATCCCCATTTCCTATCTATCCTCTTCCCATTCCACTTCTCCTCTGCCTCCATTAGAAAGGAGTAAGCTTCCCATGAGCATGAGCAAAGCATGGCACATCAAGTTGAGGCAGGAATGAGTTTTTCCCCTGTATCAAGACTAGACAAGGTAACCCAGCATGGGTAAGAGTCCCCAAAAGCTAGCTAGGCACAAGGGATAGGTCTAAAGGTGACTTTCTTTACCCTGGTCACTATAACAACTTAAGTCTTACTTTCTGCCCAAGACTGTTTTCATTCTGTGCAGGATTTTACTACTGGGACTTTTGCTTGAGACACATAGAAGAAAACGTTCTGCAAAGATTCCTACTTAGAATGGACTGTAGCCTTCAGCTCTGTCTCAAGGATGGCACCATCTGAAGGGAACTCACCCCACCTCACTTGTCTGCTAGTCAGAGCTCGTTTCCTTCCCGACAATGTAAGAACTGTCTTCTTACAAGGCTCAAGTATCAGTTTTTAAGAGAGTTTGGAGATGGCTCAGTTGATAACCATTTGCCACTAAAGCATGAGGACCTGGATTTATCTATAGCTTAGCTCAACATGCATAACCTGATGTGGGGATGCAAGCCTGTAGTCACAGTGATGTGACAGCTGAGAGAAGATCTCTGGGGCTCACCATAGAAACTGATATCAATTTTTCACACACACAAACATATACACACATATGCACACACACAACCCACACACATACAACATGCATACAATAAACAAAGAACACACATGCACACACACACTGCAAAGACAGCAAACACACATAATGCACACACACTTATAACACACATATCCACACATGCACAGATGTACACACACAATGTACACATGTACAACATACACACATTCAATACACACACATACCACCAACTTTAAATATTTCTCTAATTTACTGTATGCTTTTCAATGTTCAAAAATGAGGTTATAATATAATTTTAAAAATCTCTCCCTTCCCTTTCCTTTCTCCAAACACTCCCACTTACCCCTCTTCACTGCCCTTCTAACTCAGGGCCTCTTCTCTCATTGTTGTTTCCTTCATGTGTGTGCTGTATATTCATATATTCCTAAATAACACCAGCTCAGTCCTTATACTGTTACTTGCATGCATGTTTTCAGGGCTGTCTATTGGGCATTGGATACCTAATTACTCTGTTCTTTCTTGGGAAAACGATTTCTCCTACTTGTAGCATTTGTTACTTGACTGCAGTTCGTTGTGGAGGGTTTCTTCCTCATGGACTTTTCCCTCTCCAACTTGACATATTATTCTTTGTCTTGCTCAGCCCATTTGGGCAGTTGCACCACTGAGACTTTATAGGTACATCTTCTGACATTCCTAGGAGACACAGTCTCACAGAAATCTCTTTGGTCCTCTGCTCTTACAATTTTTCTGCCCATTCCTACACCATGTTCCCTGAGCCTTAGATGTGGGAGTGTTTTGTAGATGTGTACACTGGGAATGGGTCTCTTAATTCTGCATTGTTTCTCCATGTAAGTTAGTAAAATAATTTTCAAAATTCAAATTATCTATTTACTGTGAAAAATAACATTAAATTTTATGTGGAATATTAGGTCTGAACTATAGATATGAGAGAAATCTCATAGGTATTTGTCTTGTTTTACTTTTGCATTTCTAGTCATTTTCGAAGATATATGCTATTAACATTAATATTTGAAGAAATTGATCTTTTCATTTTTAGGCCTCACTACTAATGCTACAGAGTTCCTAACTTTGGCTAGTTCAGAAGGGGTAAAATTAGTGGAACTTGAGGCTAGCAGTAAGATATTATCCTCTTGTGATTGGAATTGTGTTTTCTGCATGAAGAAATATTTTTTAAAAAGTACTGAACTTTAAACTCATTCTTTAGGATATTAATTTAAATATTTTAGTATCATATTTGTATGGCCCACGAACTGTTAAAAATTACTTATTTATTGAGATTATAATATAATCATACTATCAGTCCCTTTCTTGTCCTCCCTCCAGCCTTCCTATATATCCCTCTTGCTCTCTTTCAAATTCATGGCTTGTTTTCTCATTAATTATTGTTAGATAATATATGAATATACATTCCTAAGTAGCTGAATACCCTGTGCTCAGTGTGGACAGTCATGTTTGTATCTCCGTGTTCAAGGCTGACCATTTGATAGCAGATATCCAATTGGTGTGTTCTTCCCTAGGGACGTCTATTTCTTCATCTCTCTGCATTCCTTAGATGTCTATAGTTCTTCGTGTAAGGTTGAAAGCTCATTAACTTTTTCTTGTCTGTTTAAGCACGTCTATGGTGTCACCTTTGTTTAGCTAATGTTTATGCTGTCATTTTGGTGACCCTTTAACGGTGTAACTTCAGAATTTCTAGGAGGCACAATCTTACAGTGAGTTCTCTGATCTCCTGGTTTTATAATCCTTCTACTTCCCCTTCTACAATGTTCCCTGAGCCTTAGGTGTAAGGGTTACATTGTACATATATTCATTGTAACTGTGATTTGTGATAGCTTGCGATTTTCCATAATGGTTTCCATCTGCTGGAAAGAGAATTTTTCTTGATAAAGAAGAACTTCACTTGTCTGTGGGGTATAGGGACAAATACTTAATACATTTATGGAGGGACTATATTGGTTTATTAAAGTGGGAATTGTATATTCTAATCTAAGATCCATGATTTCACCTTCCCTAGTTACTTAGGTGGTTTCTAGTACCAGAGAAGAAATTTCTCTCTTGTCGAACAAATTTTCAATCCAATTTGTGTGCTGCTGGTTATCACCAAATTGCATATGTCACTGCTCCACTCTTAGGGTTCTCAAATCATGCTGGTCACTGTTGTTCACTGGCATGAAAAGGTTTCCCAATAAATAACTGGTTTTGGGTGATTCACAAATTCCTTATAACAAATGTTGATCTATCTGTTTTTTATTAATTTTGATTGTCAGTAAGGAGAACTGATTGAGACTCCTATAGTTCTGGGGAAATTTATAAGATTTTATTGAATGAGAAAAGATCTAGACCTTCTGAGTCAGTATAAATTATATAAAAATTTGGCATGAATATCTTCCTTTATCTTTTATTGAGATAGTTTTCAAGCCTGTCTTTCCCCATTTTCCTACCTGAGACACTAAGAATAACAGCTAATTTTTAGTCTGAGGACACGAACTAATATTCTAGTGGCCCTGGAAAAAATAAGTTGAGTAAATGCTGAACTGACCTTTCTTAGAAGTAGAAAAAGACAAGATCTTCTGTATAAATTGAGAACATGGGGACCTTGGGGGAGGGTTGAAGGGGGAAGGGGAGAAACAGGAAGGGGAGCAGAGAAAAATGTAGAGCTCAATAAAACTCAATGAAAAAAATAACAGAAAAAAAATACCGATGTTGAACCAAGAGCCTGATTACCAGCTTGGCCAATGTTATGAGAAACTTTAACTTTCACAGACAAGCAGCTTGGACCCATTCTCAGGGGAACCTTGAAAGAGCTGAGAGGGAGCTGAGAGGTCCCTGGGGTGTTGGCCCCTCTATAGTACACCAATCTTAGCCATATTTCACTGTGTCTTACTTTGAAATAACACAAATTATGGTAATGAAAGTGAAAGTTTCCATTGATTTCATGTCTAGGCAACATTGTTGCAAATAATATTTTTTTGAATATGCTTTCACAGTGGTAGCGAAAGTACTCCCTTGGGGAAGGTGAAAAATGTCTCATCCTTCCAAGTATAAAGCACAGTACACACAGAATACAGGAATAAAGATGCAGTAAGAATCTGCTCCCGAAGTTTCATAGGAAAGATTGAACTAGTGCCTAGCAACATTTAGAAATGTACTTGTGAAAAAATGTAAGTTTATCAAATTTTTACCTATGGTAGAGACTTGGTACATTTATTCTTCATGTATATTTTAGTTCTCCCTGTTGCATTCTGGTTAATTATAGCCTTCTCAGAAGCTTATACTTGTGTGGAAAATATTTATACTTTCTAAGAAGCGTTTGAGGACTCTTCTAGACAATGATAAGTATGATATATTCTGAGAAAAAACTTTGTATTGACACACATATAAAATGATGCAAGGTTTAATGTTTCTTTATTTTAATATGTTTTCAAGTCCTATATAATGCAGCTTTGCTTTTTAAGCAGACCATGTTGACATGACGTGTTTAGTCATTTTCTTACATCTGACCCTTTACCCTTCTGACACAAGGATAGTTTTAAATGCAGAAGTGACATTATCTGCCATTTTGCACAGCCTCTACCAACATAGACAGTTTGACATTAAGTAATTTTTTCATGTTTATTTTAAGGTCTTCTCATTAAAATAACTGCCCAAGATCCTATGAACTCAAGTGTCTCTCTATTTTACTGTTTCCAGAGAGACCATCTAGATTAAATTAAGCGTGTTTAGACACAAGAACAAATAGTGGCAATACCATTTAAAAGGTGCAATAATAGAATTATATACAAAGGACAGCTCCAACACAAAGAAAGGAGAAGTGAAAGGCTTTCCACAGAAAGTGACAATTGCACTGAGTTTCAAACATAAGTACAACATTTCTTGGTGAGCTGGGAACAAAAGGGCAATCCTATTAGAGACAAAAAGAAAGACCCGGGAAACAAGCAGCCTTAAAGCTATTGAACCACACAATGATTAAGTATGGCAGGTAATGCATTTATTAATTACATAGATGCAACGAGCCCACAGTATATAAATACTACAGCACATTATATTTTATATAGTGAATGTGTATAATTATCTGTCACTTTTTATTTTGAAAAGCTATTTGGCTTCTGGAACTGCAAGAAGTTGAGAACAGTGGAGGCAGATCACTAAATGTCTAATGGTGCTGCAAACCCAGGAGCTGAGAAAGGACAGGTGTTGAAAATCCCTGACTTTAGGGCAAACATGCAGTCGTTTTCCTCGTAGGTTCTGGGAAGACTAAAGTGGCTTTTACTACAAAGGTCTGCAATACATTTCCTTTGTAAAACATAATGGCAAGATATGTTTATGAGGAACGTAGTAGTTGGTTCATGGAAGAGACTAATAGGTTGACACACAGGGAAATCCTAGGTTCACTACTGTGTCTTTGGCGGAATAGACACTTCATGGGTAGAAGGCTTTTGTGTCCCAACTTTAGGAAAGAGATAGATGGCTTTTATCTTATATCATCTTTCCAGTAAAGAGAGTATAAAGGATACAGAGATAGTGATGAAAAATGGCAAATGAAAGATCTCTAGGCTTTATACATTTACAGTGTAGGGTGAACCCAGTCTGAGATGATGGTTGGTGGCATGCTTGCAAGTATTTTCACATGTTTAATTGGAATTGGATAGAATTACAAATTAAAGTTTCTCAAATTTGTTGTTTAATGATCTGGTCCTCTATTGGTTGCTAATGTATGTTTTGTAAAGACGTAGGGAAGATAGAGGTTGAGGTAACCACACATTTGCATGATAGCTAAACTTTTTGTAGCTATACATAAACATACGTTGTGTAAGCCTGCTCACAATGGTAAGCTGGGACTGACATGAGTTCTCAATAGAGTATACTAGAATTACTACAGCTCCTCTTTCCACGTGTTCTGCACTCAACTGTACGGTGAAAACCCCATTCCTCCCAATCCTAGGCGTTCCCAATCCCTCAAGGATGCCTGCATTTTCCTTTAAGAAAGAAGCTGACCTGGGTGCTCCTAGGTATCTGTCTGTCTTCTTACTAATGATGTGATCGACTTTATAGCATAAGAAGAAAGACAGTCACTAATTTAATATCTAGGACACTGTCAGAAAGTCAAATGATGTTCATGGTCCTGAGTGTTAGTCAACAAAGCTGGAATCCAGCAAAGGTTCCGATTAAATAATGTCCTAAAATCACTGAGTGTTGATGTGGTGACTCAGTGGGTGCACTAACTACCAAGCCTGAAGATCAGGGTTGGATCTCCAGAGTCAAAAGTGTAAAAGACTACAGACTCCTGTTACTTATCTTCTGACTCCAGCAAACATGTCATCACACAATAATTATAGATGAGTGTGTACATGCACACATACACACAAATGAGTGCAATTTTAATTAAAAATAATATCATATAAGCTACATTTTACCCATATGTAAATAGATGCTCCAGTAACTGACCTATTTACCTAGAAGTATCACAAACCCCAGGACATATTTCTATCAGTACTTTATTAAATGCAGATAATATGATGCTGTTAAGAAATTTTACTCATACTAAATAAATATTTGAATTTGTAACTCTCGCAGTTCTGGTATTGTGCATTACATAATTCATTTTCTCATTTTGAGTAGAATAATACTGTTTATGTCTCACGGAACTAGATTCTAGGTAGCTATACATTAGAATTGTCAGTCATCTTTTCTATACTTTATTCTACAGAACTCCAGCCTTTGTAATAAAATCGCATTTTAGGTTCCGTGATGTTATGACAGTCTCTGTAACTTGGGATACTATTCATATTCATGAATCAATTTGCATATCCATTTAATATTCTCCTGCTTTGCTTCACTTGTGATATGCTATGTAAATTGCCAGCTCAATTTCCAAACACTGTGGTAAGCATGTAGTTAGAGGCAATGATATGCCATAGCACTTACACAAAGAAATCAAAATATTTTCAGGCACACAATTGAAGACTCTTATGTGAAGGGACTTTATGTTTTCATTTCAAAGTCAGCTCCCTTCCAAAGCCAGTGTATTCAAAGTCATGCTGTCCAACAATTTGAAAATACTTAGTGCTTGCTCTTTGACAATGAGTGCTTCTTTTTATTCATTAAAAAGTGTTCTCATTACCTCTGATCATATCACCACACTCTAAGCATATTTTAAAATCTCCTTGTTCAACATTGTTGTGCCAGTTGTGTGTGTGTGTGTGTGCTTACTGCTTTTGAAATTTATGTGTGATTAGAACAGACTCCCTTTCAGTATTAGCAAAATAATTAAGACAAAGACACTAAATATACAGCAAACCTTTTATATTATGTAAATCAGTAGTTTGATGAGGAACTGAGAACTTAGATGACGCTCTTCATGGGGATGGGATATAAGGGATTCTTGGGGTATATGGAATTCTTTTTTTTTTTCAGAAATATTTGTTTTATTGATAAAATTTCTGCCTCCTCCCCGCCTCCCTTTTCCCTCCCCCTCCCCTCACTCCTCTCCCCTTCCCCCACTCCTTTCCCCCTCCCTCTCCAGTCCAAAGAGCAGTCAGGGTTCCCTGCCTTGTGGTAAGTCCAAGGTCCTCCCTCCTCCATCCTGGTCTAGGAAGTTGATCATCCAAACTGGCTAGGCTCCCACAAAGCCAGAACATGCAGTAGGATCAAAACCCAGTGCCATTGTTCTTGGCTTCTCATCAGCCCTCATTGTCTGCCATATTCAGAGAGTCCAGTTTTATCCCATGCTTTTTCAGTCTCAGTCCAGCTGGCCTTGGTGAGCTCCCAATAGATCAGCCCCACTGTCTCCGTGGGTGGGTGCACCCTTCGCGGTTCTGAATTCTTATATATAAGTACACAGTCTCTATAGCAAGTTAAACAAACTTATCTTCTCAAGAATTTATCACTTATTTTTGGTTGAAGCACCAACAATCCTTTTTCTTTAAAAACTGTATTTTGGAATATACTGTATGTCTTTATTCCCACAGCCACCATACTAAATAATACTCCAGAAATCCTTATCGTATCTGACTAAAACTTACATTAGTCAAGGCCTCTGCTCATGCCATCTCCTCCCAACTCTTTCTAGATTCTGATGCCAATTATTCTGATCTTCATTTTGAAAATATAAACATTTTATATTGCATATGTAAACAATGTGTTAATTCAACATCATGACTACCACTGCTATCCAAAACTAGGACACCCCTCCTACACTTCCTGGTCATCCTCAGGGGCTACTCCGCCCGATACTTCCTCTCTCTTCCTATCCCACCCAGCTTGCATCCACAACCCTCTCCGCCCCCTCCGTCTGACCCCCTTCCCTCTTTGACCACATAACATCTCCCAGCCCAGCCTGTTCGGGCTCTAGGACCGAATCCGAATCGGCAGGGCAAACGGGAGGGTGCTAGCTCCTTTGTCCCCACTAGCCTGCCTGCAGCAAGCTAGGTAGGTCCTTTGTTTACGAGACACCTAGCAGCAAGGAGTTCCGGTCCAGGCACCAGGAGAGACATCACTGGGGTGAGTGAGTTTCTGACC
>NW_026067903.1:13511988-13544155 GCF_014885135.2 Alexandromys fortis | reverse complement strand
CAGCATGGGATAAAACCGGACTCTCTGATCATGGCGAACAATGAGGACTGATGAGAAGCCAAGGTCAATGGCAAGGGGTTTTGATCCTACTTCATGTTCTGGCTTGGTGGGAGCCTAGCCAGTTTGGATGTTAACCTTCCTAGACATGGAGGGAGGGGGGAGGACCTTGGACTTTCCACAGGACAGGGAACCATGACTGCTCTTTGGATAGGAGAGGGAGGGGGAGAGGAGTGGGGGGAGGGGGAGAAGAGAGGGGGGAGGGGGAGAAGAGTAGGGGAGGGGGAGGGAAATGGGAGGCTGGGAGGAGGCGGAAACGTTTTTTTTCTTATTCTCAATAAAATAAAAAAAAAACAAAAAAAACAAAACTAATGACAATTTTCTATTACTTTACATAGCAAAATAACAGTCAAATACTTGTAGGGGTATGTGTGAGAGTGAGCATGTTGTGTGTGTTGTGTGTATGCATGTATATACGTAGATATGTATGTGTATTTCTAACTACAAATTATTTATCCACTTATTGGAACAAGTTTTTATATTTCTTTTGTCTATTGCAAATAGTGATGCAGGAAATGCAGGAGTACTGGTACTGGTTTCTTTGGCACACTAGTGATTTCTGTGGCTAAATGTCCACTAATGGATTACTGAATCAGTGAATCTGGGAGGCACTTTGGTTTTCAACGTTTGAGGGGAAAATTCATCAGTGCCCTGTATATTTACTCAGACCTACAGTTTCCGGCTTATGCCACATTGCATTAGTAGGATATATTTGATGCAACTGATTATCTAACATTAAGGAACGGTGTCTATATTCTTTGCAGTAGTTAGTCAATTTCCACATTGTTTCCATTGGTATCAACTCTGTGTTGAACTGTTTAGAGCTATAGTAAAAGCAAGAGTCATGGATCCATGACTACAGTATTGCAGGAATCTTTTCACTGTCCTGAAAATGCTAGCCTTTCATTTATTCATCTGTCACGTCACTTGTCCTATATCTACCAACTTCTGACAATTATATCTGTTCTTTCTACACATGATTAGACTTAAGTAGATCATAATCATTTCAGATTTTTCAATTAAAGAATGCATTAAAAAAACCTTGTTGTTTTGTGACCTAATAAATCATTCATTCTTATCACTGAATAATAATTCAATGAATGTATGTGATACTGTCTGAACATGACTGCCCTTGCCAAGGGCATCGTGGTGCTTCAAAAATTAATAATTATAAATAATGCTTTTCTTGAAGTTTGTGAGCAGATTTTGAAATTTTAGATTTACCTGGAAAATACCTGGGAGAATCAGTGTCAGGGTGTATGTTAAATATATGTTTAACTGTTTATGAAACTGCCAATCTGCCTACCCAAGTGGTGCTCTGGTTTACATGCCAAACAGAAGCATATTCCCTCTGTCTCACATGTTGGCATTTTGTTTGGTCAGTGTCTGGGATATTAGCCACCCTAACAGCTGTATAGAAATATCAGAGATTACTTTAAAAGAATGTCCCTAGTCACCTCTGATACTATATGTCCTTTAATATACCTATTGACCATTTATACATGTTCTAGGGTGAAACCCCTGAGACTATTTTCCCAATTTATAATTAGATGTTTATTAATGTTAAGTTTTAAGAATTGATAACATATTTTAGTTTCAAACCCTTAATCAGACACGTGTCTTCAAGTAACTTCTTTTTCCCCTTATTGTTGATACATTCACTCTCTTAAGACTGCCTATCACATGTTAAAGTCCCGTTTTGATGGTTTCCTCTACCAATTAAATCTTTGGTGAATTTTGCTCTTTCACATATCTACAAACCTATTGTCAAACTGATGTTATTTATGTTCTAGGTTTTTAAAAGAGTATTTGCTTTTTTTACATGTAGGTATATAATCCAAGTTGATACTATTTAGATTTGTTGTTTTACATATGGATGCCCAGTTGAAAACTTTTGCTGAGGTAATCTATTTCCCCTGAGAATACTTTGCTTGTATTTGTGATAGTTGTGTGGATATATTTTCTCAGTTCCCTTGTTTTTTTAATTTTTTTATCTGTTCTTTCAGAAATACCATGCTAGCTGTCTAGAGAACAGGTACATAGTACCCTCTTGTAAGTGTCTATTCTCTGCCTAATTCTCAATAGCGTTTCGGCTATTTTTGTTCTTTGGTCCTCCTACAAGCTTCCAGGGGTATCCAAAATTTGCAATGTGAGGTTACCATTTATAAATGTATTAGCCAGTCTCACAGCTATACTGTGATAAGTGGAACCTTCAAGTCAAAGTTTGGGAATAATAACTATTATCTGTCTTCACAGTCAAAGGCCAAAATGCTGATATATTGTTTGCAAAAATTCTCAATCTGTTGACCTAAGAGTAAAGAGCTGACCATCTTTTTAATTTTTATTGAGCTCTACATTTTTCTCTTCTCCTCTCCCTGCCTCTCTCTTCCCATTGAACCCTCTCCCAAAGTCCCCATGCTCCCAATTTACTCAGGAGATCTTGTCTTTTTCCACTACCCATGTAGATTAGATCTATGTATGTCTTTCTTGGTCCTCATTGTTGTCTATGTTCTCTGGGATTGTGATTTGTGGGCTGGCTTTGTTTGCTTTGTGTTAAAAAACACTTATGATTGAGTACATGTGATAATTGTCTTTCTGGGTCTGTGTTACCTCACTCAAAATGATGTTTTCTAACTCCATCCATTTGCCCACAAACTTCAAGATGTCATTTTTTCCTGCTGTGTAGTACTCCATTGTGTATATTACCACATTTTCCTTATCCATTCTTTGGCCGAAGGGCATTTGAGTTGTTTCCAGGTTCTGACCATTTTAAAAACACACATTGTCTTCCAAGCTGTTTTAGTTTTCCTTCCTTCATATTTATAATTTCTTTGATTTCTCTAATTCACTGTATTCCTCTTCACATTTTTTACATGTTTGATTTTTTATTATAATATTATAACATTTATGTCCTTCTTCCAAGCTCTTCCATATACCTCTAGCATTATTCCTTAGATTCACTGTCTATGTCAATACTTGTTATCACATGTATACATATGTGTATATGTATACACATAACACATTCTTAAATATAACCCACTCAGTTCATATGATGTTACTTCTATCTAATGTTTTCAGAAAACATTATGAAATAAGCATTATTATTATTTTATGGTTATTTTTTGTTTTTTTGGGTTTTTTTTAAAATACTTACTTTAATTTTCTCAAAAAAAAGTTTCTCAAAACTTTAGTTTTGAGAGTACTTGGGTTAAATACTCTCAAATATACTTACCATATAGTATATTTTGATCATCGTTTGTCACTTGTCTCAACTTCTCCCAGATCCTCCTCACCTGTCTCTTTACCCAACTTCAGCTTCTATCTTTCTCTTTCTAAACTAAAACAAAAGTCAACAACCAATCAGACATACACACCAACAACCAAGAAATCAAGACCAAAAAAAAAAAAAAATCCAAAACAAAACAAAGATATAAGACCACAGAAAAGAAACACAGAGTTAATTTTTTGTTGGCCAACTGCTCCTGGCCTGGAGTGTGGTTAATATACTCAGGACCAAAGGGGCATAGCAATGAAATGGCTTCTTATTTTTAGTGTTTGAAATTAAAATATAATTACATTTTCCGCCTTCCCTTTACCCTTCCAGCCTTTCCATGTGACACTCTTGCTCTCTCTCAAATTCATCTAATTTGTTGCTGGTGGGATTGCATACTGTTCACAATGAATAGAGAAGAGAAACAACTTAAATGTCTTTAAGTTGATGAGTGAAATGACAAGAACATGTGTAGAATAGAATACATTATACTGAGTCATGTAATCCAGATTGATAAAGACAAATGCCACCTTTAGTAACCCCAACAAGTTTATAAATACAATGAACCTATAGCACTTCTTGTGTAACATTCAGGACATTTTGCTTTAAATATTGTCTTTGAAAATTGTTCTCAATTATTACCTTGCTACCTTGCTACAATTCTCCCTGTCCTACTGTAAATACATACAATTATAGATGATCGTTTTGAGCAATATTTACTAATTGTGATCAACAATTCTGATGTGTTAAGTATTATATAGCACTGTGATTAAAATTCAGATATTTGCGAGTTTTTACATTCTGTTTTGACAGTCTGCAAACCCGAGGGAGAAAAGGACTAAACCTACAATCTATTGATTTTAAGACCTAGCGGCATAACGTGAAACATACAGTCAGCTTTCGTCCAACGATGGAGCTTTTTGTGAGCTTGCTAGGTAGTGTTTATAATTCTGCCTTACTTTCTTTTTCCTAGTTGAGATTTACGCTCCTTAATTTTGTATCTAAGAATCATACACATAATATCCCACCTTATTCTGCTTTGATTACCTGTATGTGGCTCTGCCTTCATGCTAATGTGGGCTACTCATGCATTCTGGCAGATTGCTTCTGCTGCGTCAGTGTCTCACACTTGCAGATCTCTCACCAGCTTGAGCATTTTGAAGCTTTGTCTTAGTTCAAACTGAGAAGCAACAAAGTTAGCAAAGGTAATTTTGTTGGTCACTTGGAACTTCTGTGACTGACAGCTAATAACAGGCATGAAACTGACCTTCACCTTCTCTTTAAAACTGTCTCTATGTCAGAATGTAGTTTTCTATGAGACCCTTCAGTACATTTCCTTGTAAGGCAAAATTCCTATTGCATTTCAAGAATAAGAAGGAAATACATTATTGATCAACATATAAGCTCACATATTCATAAATAAAAATTTTAACATGCCAAAGGGTAGATTCATTTTGAAGTTGACACAATCCTCTCCTGCAATTCATTGCAAAGTTATCTGTCTAGGGCCAGGTCTACTCCCCGCTGCATTAATTAACCAGGGAGAAAGAGTCTCAGATGAAACTTTTATGTCAGCAAGGTATCAGAGATTCATCACAGTATGCAGCTTGACTTCATGTTGACAGATGGGGAGCCTGTGATCTTTTGTACCATTAACTTGAAAACTTGAAAGTAGCAGCAGTCTGTGGTAGCAGCAGCCACGCATTTAAAGTTACACACCAGAATTGGTGTTATTCGAAAAATCCATTTTCAAAAGATTATCTTCAATCCTCATTATGGTGTATCATATGATGGACCTGATTTCTTACCCAAACTTTTCTAGGTAGAGGAAATTGTCAACTTCCCTGGTGCATTTGGGTTTTATTCTTCTTTTTAGCCTTTCATATTTTACCAAAAGAAATGAGGATAGATTATTTGTGAAATCAAATTGACTTATATGTTCCCATACTAAAACCTGAGGAAATTTGATGCTTAACAGCCCAAACTAGTACTTACTATGACACAGTTATTGTTTATATTTTGTTTCATAGGACTTTGTAACGAACTGTCATAAATGTATTGATAAAAACACTTCCCTTGAATCATTCACATCTAGCTCAGGAAATACATAATTTTATCCAATTGGTTTGTTTTCTTGGTTGATCTTAATAAAAATGACTCTTGAAGATACCAAGGCGGTCACATATTGTACACTCTTGAGTGTTCTCTGTTATACTAATTCAATGTGCAATTTCAGTGATGAAGCCATGCTTCCCTTTCTGTTTTCTCCCCTCTCTAATGTTTTTCTCCAGCTGCTCCTTGTTGAGGGTTTTGTTGTCCTTCCATCAGGAGGAAATATCCATCCACATCAGCTTGATGTGTCTTATTAATGTCAACCAGGAATACAAAACAGAAAGCTTCAATACTGTTTGTAGTTGCAAAATTCTCAATATCATCTTCCTCCTCTCCTCTCCTCTCCTCTCCTCTCCTCTCCTCTCCTCTCCTCTCCTCTCCTCTCCTCTCCTCTCCTCTCCTCTCCTCTCCTCTCCCCTCTCCCCTCCCCTCCCCTCCCGTCCCCTCCCCTCCTCTCCTCTCCTCTCCCGCCCTTACCCTCTCACTCCCCTGTCCTTCTTTCTTTCTCTCTTTCCCTCACTCCCTCTTTCTTGGCAAAGGGAGTGCCTTGAATATGTTAGCTAGTGATTATAATAATTCATACATTTTAAAATAAAACATCTTATTAAATATTCCCAATAAATTTCAAATGGTCTGTATTATTTTTGCAGGAGATCATGTGGGAATAGTAATAGTCACAATGTTACTATGCTGTTAACTAATAGATAAACAATTCCTAATGTGGATGCAGTTCTAATATGGCAGTCCTCAGAATACATGCTTATTCCACCATTTTGTGAAGACAGGTAACCATTTCCATTATTATACGTTATTTACTACGTATTGTTCTGTCTTTCTTAATATGACAGAGAAATCTCAGCCAGTGAAATAAGCACAGATTTACTTGCTTACAATAACACATTCCAATTCCTTTTTATAAAATAAGGCTATCATTCATTATCAAATAGCTATGATTCCAAATATTGAAAACCTTTTACTTTAAAATATTGTCAAGAAATAAAAAAAAGAAATAAAATAGACAAAAGTAAGATATACCTACTAATAGCCAGTACTTGCTATTGGTCTTAATAGTTATAAAACCTTATCTCATTTTTCTGTATTATTTCAAGGTTTAGATTTTATGTTGACAGATAAACCTCTGTGTTTGCAGGTGTTTCTCATTGGATTGAACATGTTCCAAGACTTTCTAAATAATAAGTTTTAATTAGCAAATATTTTTCTACCAAGGGAACAATTATTTTGTCTTGAGAGGAATGAAATGAGGAACTTAGTTTCTAGCTTTTTACATAATGTTTAATTATTTTATGGGCAAAAGCAATATTTCAGCATAGTTTTTCTGTAGTAATTCCCTCTGAATTGAAATATTCCATACTGGAGTGAACAGAGAAGTTCATGAAACTCAGGAAATAAACAATTCATAGGTCTCAGAAAGTTCCTGCAATAATGACAAAACATCCTCCTTCAGTCATATGGATTCTCTCTCTCTCTCTCTCTCTCTCTCTCTCTCTCTCTCTCTCTCTCTCTCTGTCTGTCTCTCTCTTTTGAGACAGGGTTTCTCTGTAGCTTTGGAGCCTTTCCTGGAACTAGCT
This sequence comes from Alexandromys fortis, assembly GCF_014885135.2. NCBI lineage: Eukaryota > Metazoa > Chordata > Mammalia > Rodentia > Cricetidae > Alexandromys > Alexandromys fortis. The sequence goes on along the minus strand of NW_026067903.1, from coordinate 13,537,126 downwards.
CTTGTAGACCAGGCTGGCTTCGAACTCACAGAGATCTGCCTGCCTCTACCTCCTGAGTGCTGGGATTAAAGGCGTGTGCCACCACTGCCCAGCACCTTCAGTCATATGGAAATAGCAAACTATTACTGGCAAGAAGAGACACTTAAGTGGCCATTGGATTGTGACGCCCTCTACTTCACCTAGTCTAGTTTTCATAAGTTCTGCAGAAAGTGCCAAAGTCAGAGCATTCATGAATTATCACCCTTGCTGGGGTGGGAATTTCAGTGATACATCTGCCTTTGAATTATTCATACTCTTCTAAGTAGTTCCAGATCTCTTATGCATAGCTTCAGAAATATCATTGGTTTACCAAGTCGTGCTTGGGTATAATTTTTACTTTGGTATTTCATTGATTCCCTCTTTGGGTTGAGTAGGCATTTGTTCACACCAGGGAAACTATACACAATATATTAAACAATATTTCTGAACTCATAAAATTAATTAGACAGCAAGAATTAAAGAAAAAATGGCTCATGAGTGGTAGCAATCAATGGAATGAAATAGAGCCAAGAAACAGATCGACACAGAATTACACAAATGATATTTGACACACGCAAAAAGGCAATTGCATGAAGTGAGATTAGGTAGTATTTTAAAAGAATAGAGGTACATCAACATACTTTCCATAAATTGATGCAAAGACCTGATTGTTGAAATTATAGTACACTTACATCATAGAGCATGGATATATCAAAATGATACTTACCTGGAAGGTTTATCATTATTGACTAGCTTTCATAGTGCTGGATGGGCTATGCATGCTACCAAAGTAATGAAGGAATAGCTAGCTAATCTCACCTTTATGTAAACCCTCCAACTGACAATAAACTAGCTTGGAAGGACAGTCCTGTTAGTGTGATAGTGGCAAGAACAGCATGGGAGCAACCAACCACTTCCTGATTGGATTAAAGGCCTACTCCACAAGTTGAAACCCATATATATCCCCATTATTGGAAGTGAGGAACTGTAGCTAGGCAGGCCATAATTACTAATGAAGAACTTACTATTATTATCGTGTTAATTGGACATACTGTTTATCTGACTTCGAATTATCATTACACCCACTCCTTAGTGTATCTCTAATCCCCACAGAGAAGCTTTTTTTCCTAGAGAGCAATCAACACAGGTGTCTATAACTGATTTAAATGAAAGAATAATGTCCATCCTGAAAGTAGAAACCTGTAGTGCACTCCCTAAACTCATACCTCAAGGATCATTCCAGAAGGAGGGGCAAAGACTGTGGTGGATGACTATAAAAAAGTCGTGTTTTCTGGATACAATACAGCAGTTAAACATACAAACACCAGCATTGGAGACATCATATATAAAACTCACTCAGGTTTGTGGCGGATAAAATTTTAGCATGGAGAGGAGAGGTGGAAACAAAGTGCCACTCCTAGTTAAGGGGTTATTAAAAATTGAGGGCTTCTAGTAGAGAAAGAGTTAGTTTTCATCTCCTGGTAGATAGACCACCCTGAAGTTAAAGTCAAACATCCAGGAATATCTGGAAACATTAACTGTATTTGAAAAGTTAAAAAAAAAAAAAGGTCAGAGGATAAAAAGTAGGGTAGATGATTAAGGGGATAATAGATCTGAGAGAAGTTGGGGGAGGGAATGAAGATGGTAAAAGTACATTGTATGAAGTTCTCAAAAAACTAATAAAACATGAGTAAATGAAGAAAAAATAAAATGAGAGGGAGACATTGCATATTGCATCTGTAACACAAGCCAACAACTGGTTCATAGGCTTAAAAAGCAAAAAACAAAACCTTAAATTTCTTAATCCTGATGAAGGGGGCAACTGCATCGTATTAGCAATGACTTGCTAGGTAAAATCCTCCAAATGTAACTCATGAATGAAAAAAATAGATTTCATTAAGGTAAAAACAAAACAATAAAACCAAATTTAAGCTTCAAGAAAAATGTTACTGGTATACAAAAAAAAATGTCACTGATGGATTTCTTGCATATACAAATTACTTCTAAACTTCTCATAGAAAGACCCCAAATGTTTAACTTTAAAATGAATTATAAATCTATGTAGAAATTTCACCAAAGAGGATATATTTCAAAGATGAAGAAAAAGGATGCACAATGCCATGCATTGTGAATGCTGTATGTACAAGTGAAAACAATGAGCAGATACCATGCCCTACTTACTGAATGCCTAAATTCCAGACCCTGGAGAGTTGTAAATTCCACTAAGGTTGTGGAGCAACAGTAGCTTTTATTCGTGTTTTTTGTGAGTGCAAATTAAGACAGTTGCTTGAAAAGACATTTGAACATTTTTTTTCTTTTTGGGGGGGGGTTGGGAGGTATTCAAGACAGGGTTTTTCTTCAAAGTCTACTTAAATAATTTCTTTGGAAACCAACTATGCTTGTTACTATAATTCACAAAAGTTTCATTCCTAGCTTTATAAAGCAAGAGGGGGACTGATGTCCAGGCACTTGAATACATGTTTATATTAAACATTTTTGTTTGTAATTGACAAGATTAAAAATCATTCAAGGTGTTCTTATGTAGATAAATGGTGATTGAAGTGTGAAAACTTCTGCCTCCACAATGCTACCCAGCAATCTCAAGAAATGAGTTATAAAATATGGAAGATGGTTGAAGTTGAAATTTGCATCATTAAGTGAAAGAAGCCATTCTGAAAAGACTACATTCTCTATAATTCCAACGTTGAGGCATTCCTGAGAAAGCAAAACTGTAGAAATTTGGACAACCTCAGTGTTTTCCAGAGGCTTGTTTGGTCAGAAGGAAATGATAAACAGGTGTTATTCAGGGTATTTGAAGGGCAGGGAGACTATTACTCATGTTTATTTAACAGTGAATCCATGGAGATTGGATTAATCATAAGTAATGGACTGTCTGACAGAGAGAATGATAATGAAACTTTATGTTCACTTAGTTAAAAGCCATGTCAGAACTGATTCATCAATTTGAACAAATTCATTATGTTAGTGTAGAATGTTGATATTTGGGGAGGTTGAGTATTTGTGGTGAACAAGGTGGAATGGAAATTGTTAGTGTTCTTTGGTCAAATTTTCTATATAGTTAAACATAACCTAGAAAAATACAGTATGCAGTTAACATTTTAAAATGTGGATCCTTTGTACAACAATTCTAATAATGTGTTGCCAAACCAAAGTTGAATTGAAATACAAAATTGCTATATCACTTAACCTAATGTTAACATTTTCCTTACTCGTTATAAATTTTATTGGAGTAGATATTTTTAGATAGTAGTCCATAAAACCACAAATTGATTTTTGATGTATTTCTATCTAAAGAGATCTATGCATTGGTAGAATAAACTGACTCTCAAGAAAAAAGAGCTAACTGACTTAATTATGATACTATATTAAATCAATGATGAGAATTCATATGTCTGTAAATAATGCTCATTTCACATATGAATTTATTGTTATATATTGTATGTATCAAGTGGAGGACTGAAAGGGAGACTACTAACTAAAGGCTTTTTGTATGTCAGAAACATTAATCTAGAAACGGTGTAATTGTCTCTTACTATGTGGATCAAGGTAACTGAAACTTCTTATTCTGTATCAGCAAAGTGAGAGGACATGCGTCATTTGCTATCAGTGAGACTCACAGGTAGAAGACGGGCATAAAGTGCAGTTCTGTTGTTAAAGTTCTTTCAATGATGTCTTTCAAAACCTGTTAGTTTAATCCCAGTCTCTTTCACTAGCTAATAGATATTGTGTTGCATACATACAGTAGGACAGCCATATTGAAAACTTTAGCACTTAGTGCAGAAAGAGTAGAAATGCAATGCTTTATCTGGGGGTGAATCAAAATGATAAGCACAAGACGAAGTATATAAAAGTACTAAGGCTAGGAATATCTTCAGCAATATTAAATTGTATTCAGCCATCAGTCAACAAGTAAATGCACAGGGAGGGGGGAGATGGAAAGGAGGGAGGCAGAGAGATAGTTTTGCAGGAAAAGTTGCTCAGCATCACTACGAAGAGCTGAAATACTAAGATGTATTAAGTGTGACCTGAGTAAGCATCAACTACTAAAATTCTCAATATTTTTTCAAACTTCCCTAGTTCCATTTATCCCTTTTGCTTCTCACTCTTAATGTGATCTCCACCACCCTGTTTTTCTATTAACCCTTCATACCAACTGTGTCCAAATATTTTCCTCTCTACAATTCCTAGAAAGCTGATCAAAATGGAGATATCAAGTGTCTTTCAGTTGTCTGCCCCAATTAATGTACTTACAGCACAACTATCTTTGGTTCTTCCAAAAAATAAAAATAATAAAAACAACAAACTGCAGAGGTGGGAGTTATTTTGAGAGTGGATACAATAAAGATATGTTCTATGAAATTCTCTAAGAAACAATAAAAATATTACAATACATTATTTTTTAAAGAGTGATGTGAGGACATTTTTATAGATATTTTTGTGTCTTAATAAAGCTTTTGGGCTAGGATTTTCTGTTTTTCCACATGTATTTATGATAACCTCGTTCTACCAGCCAACTCAATATTCAAACTGTCAGTTTATCTTGTAAGTCTGTAACCCAGATTTCTATCTGATGCTGAATTTTGCTGAAGTTCTCTAAATGTACAATGTGAATATCTCTTTGTCTTTGGTGACAGCAATATCCTTTGAGAAACTGAATGCATAGAGAGTAGCAAGCTCCCGCGTCACTACCTATTTCTTAGAAACGGATGCATACTTAAAGTCTTTACCAGCTTTTCTTACTCTGTTCTTTTTAGCTTAGTTTCTGAATTTAGGGTATGTTTGCCATTGCTATGAGTAAATATTACCTTGTGTTCTAAGTTCTGGCATTCCTCTATTTCATTCAACAAATCAAAGTATCTTCTGCTTTTAACCACTTGTGTGTAATATTTTACGTATTAGACACTGTTTCCAAATGGATTATGTGTATGGCACTCAACGTCTCAGGTTGTTTGTAAATACATATGTTTCAATTTCCAAAAGACTCATGTCCATGATTTTTCACAATATGCTTGAAGAACATTTTGATAGTGCACACTTAAATAGACCACATAGACTCAGGATCTGAGACAAAAGGCATGGATAACCCTAGGTCTTCTCAGATTTCTTTCCCCCCCTCTCTTCTGTCTGCCCTTCTTTCCTAAAATAAAACCCTCTTCTCCATATTTACTTTTATATTATGCTTTACTTTCTCCTCCTCTGTATGACAGCAGCAGAGATGATATATTCCTTATACCAGTGAACTCTGATCAGGTCCTAACTTGTACAAGTGTGATGAGCATACACAATTTTAAGTATTTAAATTAAGCTTAAGGTGAAGTTGCTCTTAAGAATCTGTTCCTAATGTTTGAAATATTGTTTGGAAATCCTGGACTTGCAAAATCAACTATGATCATGTAAAAGCTTTTCTTTATAATTAATAGCTACACCAAATTTAACAAGAAATATTTGTGAATTAATCCATGAGATATAGTCATAGAAGCACACAATAAGACATTTCATTTCTTTCAGTCAGTTATTAACATAAAAATCTTGAAATTAATACCAGATGATATTCATATTGCAATTCCAAAGGTAACGTTTCCTATTGTAAGCAACAACAAAAAATGAATTTCTTTTACAGAGTTTCTATGTGCTTAAAATCTGAACTTACTTACTTTCACAGTTAAACGTTGTAATTTTGATTAAATAGCTAGTTTCTAATGGGCATAACGATAATGAGTGTAAAGAACTATTGAAAGTGTTTTATGGCAAAGAATGAGGGTATATAACATATCAAGACAAATAATTGGAAACAGCATTGGAACATCTTTGGACTATAGAATCAAATGTAAATGATTATAAGAACAGGCAAAATGCCGACTTACCATGATGGTTTTACAATTTTTATTTATTTACATCTCTGTCCTGGTTTTAAAACCAAAAAGATGCTTTAATTCTAGTTTCAAACAGTTCTTTCAGTTTGTAATGAATATAGAATTGTCTTTTAATTGATTGCTTTTATGAAAAATCTTTGCAATGATTCAAAATTATTGACTATCTTGATAATGTTATGAATATTCATATTATAGTTTTTATTTTGTTAAAAATATGAATTATTATTTATAGAATGAATTCCTGAATAAATAGATGGATAAAAATATATTAAGAAACGGAAATAATATATGTATTTGTATTTATTCATTTATAAATGGTCTCACAGATACTATGTCACTAACAAAATTTTTTGTCATTGCTATTTTCTGCCATTGTTTATTTGCTTATTATATTATTTTAGAAATACTCATTATACTCAGATTTATCTATTAAATTTATGCTACACTATTATTCCATACAAAATAATAATTCTAAAGGGAATATTTCTCAAGTTTTCCTCCATAGTTTCACACTTCAGTAACTCAGTGGTCAATATTTATAGGCATTTTAAACCAGTTAATAGAATTGAACTATTGTCTGCTTTGATAGATGAGGAAAATAAAACAATTTAACTGATAGCAACAAAACCAATTTCAGTATGACTCAAATGGTGTTGGTTTATTTTTTTTGGGGGGGGGTTCTTTTGGAAAAGCAGAATAAAGTAGATTATATTTATCATATTCATTTAATTATGCTTGTACAAGGATTTCTCACTGCAATTCAAAGACTAAAAATAAATGAGACCGTTTAAAGAGATACTTCTTCATCATAAGAAATAATAATCAACATAATTTACAAGTTACTACTAACCAATGACTCTGACTTTTCCTAGACTACAGGCAGGCACATGTAACTGGAAGGAGAAAAGAACCACACATCCTATCTATTTCACTGTCTTTCATAAATTCTCATATATGTTTTAAGGAGTTTTTTACCATATCAGTTAGCTAAAATCTTAATATGGGACCATTTCTATATACAATTTGGTAATTTTCTCTAAGTCCCCAAATAAAATTTATAAATCAAACCACAAGCCACCTAAACCATCATTTTCTGTCTTTCAGCTCTCAGATTTAAGTGTGAAGGAATAGATCTTTGCAGAACCACTGTAACATTTTCTATCCTCCCTTCCTTCTTCCTCCCTCTTGAAATTTAAAATAATTTGTTTTTGTAGGGATGGGTTTACTTCAAGATAAAGGAAAATCTCAAGATAAACCACTATAGCATCTCAGCAGTGGGCAAAGGGGGTATACTATAGATGAGGGGCACACAACATACACAGAACGTTTGTGTCCCTGGTAGCTTAGAATATCTGCTAATTCGCCCAGTTCTGCGCAAACTAATTCTTTCTCTGAAGGGTTTTCCTCATTGACATCAGTCTTTTCTTCATTTCTTCATAATATGTGTCTTAGTGAAACAGTAAATGCAAGGATTTTCAGAACTGTGTCCAGTGAGACTCTGGGTTATAATTGCCTGGTTAGTATTCCTTTGGGTAAAATAGTTGTCCATTCAGTGGATTTTTATAGTATTATTGTGGACATATTACAGGTTTGCTTACTTTTTTTTACATTGCTGTCTCTTTAATTTTGAATTAATTAATTTGAGCTTCAAATAATCGCTATGATCAGATTTTAATTTCTCAAGAATAAAATTAATTAATATCTAAAATTTGGCATGTCTAAAATATAAAATTACTCATCTCTTCTTGCAGATCTCAAACTCAACTTCTAGGTTTACACTCTCACTGTATTTTGTGGTTACTGCAGGGGCATCTTTATTGGGAGGGTGGATTTATCTTCTGGGAACATAAAAACAATTTTATGGGCATATAAGTAATTAAATGATGATTGCTATAAGGTGACTTTTATTACTATTAGGTGTCAAAGTAGAATTCACAGTCTAAAATAGAGATAAGAAACATCTATTTGAGGGTGTGACATAGCGGCTGAAACATGAAAGGTGTTTTAAAGGAGTCAGGCAGAGGAATTATAAAAGACACTTCGGACAGGAAGCCGCAGGGTAATGTGGCTGACCACTCATCACTCTTCCTCTGGTAGAATTCTACTTGGTGCCTGATGTCCTGGTACAATTATTAATAATACCCACTTTAACTCAGAGGTGTCTTGCTTCGGATGATAAATTATATGGCCACTCTACCTAAGGGCAGGGACATAGAGTTTGTACAAACATAGCGTATTTGGGGGAATGTAACCATTTATCACAGTTGGAGTTTAGGATATGAAAGAAGAGTTGTGAAATACGAGAGAACCCGAGAATAAAGTGTGAAGGAACTTTCTTCTCAGGCCAGCAGGTATTGCTTTTTATTTTGACGATGATCGGGTGTCACTAAAAGCTTTAAGTGACAGATGCAGTATAGTTCAATTATTTGTAAGCTTTCTCTAAGTTTTTCTCTTATGGTGTAAGATTGAAGCAAGGGGGTAAGCAATGACAATTCAGCTTACGTTTATCATGTCCCTATTGTTCACAGGAACTACTTAGAGTACTTGGTGAATGGATTATGTAAAAGACCTGTCTCGATAGTATGGAAATTCTTAGTAACAACAAACACGTGGGAAAATGCAAAATAGAGCAAGAGAGGTGAGTATCGGGAAGCCATTTGCATTGTCCTGGAAGAAATGACAACCACAGCTTTGATAAGAGATGTGGGGATATAAATAAAAGTAGACTCTCAGGTATCTGAGTGTTGCTGCAGATGGAGAGAATACTTGGTAAAAAACCACACTTGAAAATATAGCTGTGGTTGGGAATTTTTTTTTAAATATAATTTTTTATTGAAAAAAAAATTTTTCCGCCTCCTCCCCGCCTCCCATTTCCCTCCCCGTCTCCCTTTTCCCCCCCCCCCCCCCCCCCCCCCCCCCCCCCCCCCCCCCCCCCCCTCCCTCTCCAGCCTGAGGGGCAGTCAGGGTTCCCTGCCCTGTGGAAAGTCCAAAGTCCTCCCCGCTCCATCCTGGTCTAGGAAGGTGGACATCCAAACTGGCTAGGCTCCCACAAAGCCAGAACATGAAGTAGGATCAAAACCCAGTGGCATTGTCCTTGGCTTCTCAGCAGCCCTCATTGTCCGCCATATTCAGAGAGTCCGGTTTTATCCCATGCTTTTTCAGTCGCAGTCCAGCTGGCCTTGGTGAGCTCACAATAGATCAGCCTCACTGTCTCCGTGGGTGGGTGCACCCCTTGTGGTCCTGACTTCTTTGCTCATATTTTCCCTCCTTCTGCTCCTCCTTGGGACATTGGGAGCTCAGTCCGGTGCTCCAGTGTGGGTCTCTGTCTCTATCTCCATCCATCTCCAGATGTGGTTCTATGGTGATATGCAAGATATTCATCAGTATGGCTATAGGATAGGGTCATTTCAGGTTCTCTGTCCTCAGCTGCCCCAGGAACTAACTGGGGACATCGCCCTGGGCACCTGGGAGCACCAAATCTCTTGCCAACCCTAAGATGGCTCCCTTAATTAAGATGTGTGCTTCCCTGCTCCCCTATCCAACCTTCCTTTATCCCAAACATCCCGTTTCCCAAGTTCCCCCCAACCTCCCCTTCTCACTTTTCTCTCCCCATCTCCCCTTACCTCCCTCCCACCCCACCCCCAAGATCCCATTTTTTGGCCCTGTTTAGGTGCTGAAGAGTTCCATCTGGACGGCTCGACAGGACAAGCACTGCTTCTACACTAAAGAGATACACCCAGAAACTCAGTCACAGCAAAGACTGGTCCAAGACACCAGGCCTCCCCTGGCTCCATTTGAAAGAGGAGATGGGAAGGCGCCAATGCAAGACTTCCTCCAACAACATGAAAGGCAACATGACATCACCAGAATCCAGGGATACCGAAATAAGAAGAATTGTACACCCTACTCCAGAAGAATTAGAAGAAACCGACTCAAAAGTGAATTATATGAAAATAATAGAAGACCTTAAGCAGGAGGTGAAAAACTGCCATAAACAATTAGAGATTACAAACAAAAAGGTAGAGGAAATGAATAAATCGCTCAAAGATACCCAAGAAAACCAAGAGAAACAAGAAAAAGCAATCAAACAGGTAAGGGAAGCAGTTCAAGACCTGAAGAATGAAATGGAAGTAATGAAGAAAACACAAAGCAAAGGAAGGTTGGAGATGGAAAATCTGGGTAAACGAACAGGAACTACAGAGACAAGTACTACCAACAGAATACAAGAAATAGAAGAAAGAATATCAGACACTGAAGATACCATAGAGAAAATAAACACACTGATCAAAGAAAACAGTAAAACCAACAAATTCTCATCACAAAACATTCAGGAAATCTGGGACACAATAAAAAGACCAAACCTAAGAATAATTGGGGTAGAAGAAGAAGAAGTACAGCTTGACGGTACAGAAAATATATTTAATAAATTATAGAAGAAAATTTTCCCAACCTAAAGAAAGGTATCCCTTTGAAGGTTCAAGAAGCATACAGAACACCGAATAGACTGGACCAAAAAAAATCTCCTCACCATATAATAATCAAAACACAAAGCATACAGAATAAAGAAAGAATAATAAGAGCCGCAAAGGAAAAAGGCCAAGTTACTTACAAAGGTAAACCTATCAGACTTACACCTGACTTCTCTATGGAAACCATGAAAGCCAGAAGGTCCTGGATAGATGTTCTTCAGAAACTAAGAGATCATGGATGCAAGCCCAGACTACTATACCCAGCCAAGCTTTCGTTCACTATAAATGGAGAAAACAAAATTTTCCAGGATAAAAACAAATTTAAACAATACGTAGCCACAAATCCAGCCTTACAGAAAGTAATAGAAGGAAAATCTCTAACCAAGGAGTCCAACAATGACCACAATAACTCAGACATCTAGAGACCCTTCACCAGCACAACTCTAAGGAGGGAAACACACAAACTCTACGACTAAAAAATGTGGTTGGGAATTTTATAGGACTCTGAAGTTACTGACATGGTAAGAAAAGGGAAAGCGGTAAATGAATACCATAGATAATGGTGGCCCATATATTGAGTGACATGAGAAAATGTGTTGAGATTTGCAATGAGCTAAGTCTTCAGTGGTAGCTTTATGTTGTCCTTGAAGAAAAGCTGTCTAGGGTGAAAGGTAGTCATAAAGACCAATTATGTCCTTATGACAGACATCGAGAAAAGGGATATTCTCTGGGTCAGGATTTACCATACATATGAAGCTGAGTCATAAGTTGTGATTCTGTAACCGGACTAGTGAAATAAAAAAAAGAAGTGAAAGAAAAATATTTTGAAGACAATATTATACAGTGGATATAAAATGAGCTTTGATGAGCTAGGAGTATATGTTCCTGATTAAATAGATATTATCAAAAATAAAGCAAGAAACTACTAGAATTCTTTAAAAATAGTGTTGTGTTACTCTTTGTACAAAATACATCAAATAGACAAATATTAAATATTTGTATTTGCATCTATTTAAAATATAATTATCATTAAAAGCATTAAGAAGCTTAACACTTAGTAGCATTTAAAAATACGTTAGCAATAACAAGATCAAAATAAAGGGATAAACTTGCAATTTTTCAGCACAAATCTGATGGAAAGATACCCTCTCTAATGCCAAAAATATTCTTATTTTGGTGGCAAAATTATATATGGCAGAAAATAGAAGAAAAACAAACAAAATACCCCCCAAACAAGCAGAAGGTTAGCCTTTAAGCTTATGACATATTCTGGAATTTTTATATAAGAAAAGTTATTGAAATATATTATTAGTCGCAAGCTATCAAGTTGGTAAATCCAAAGTAATGGGCAACAGTGAAACCTCAGTTTCCACAGCTGACCCTAGTTTCTGAAACAAGACTCACTTAAGTGAAAGAGAGGTATAAGAAGAAAGACTTAACAATATCTCAGGTTTTACTACTACTAATTAATAGATACCTATAAGAGTGTAGACCACAAGTGTTTTACTTTCAAATGGTGGTTACTCTGTGAAATAACAGATGTGCCACATATTTAATTGTGTTGATTGGCTGAAAATAACCTTAGATATTAAAACATCAGGTTGAAAAAATCATGTTATGTAATACTGTTTTCTCGACAGAGTAGGGCTGATGTTCATGTGAGGCAGTGAAGCTGTTCCCAAGAACTGACTAAGTTCAAGCCACAAAAAGAAGGGGAAGTAAAGTTCCAGCCCTAACGATGAAGCTATTTGCTACTGATACCTCCTGGGAGAAGGATAAATCAGCTATCTTCAATGGCATGACAAGGGGTATTTCAACCACACTCTAGTACAGATGTCAAGATTGGCTCTATATGCTTTGGCTTGGTTGTGTGTGTGTGTGTGTGTGTGTGTGTGTGTGTGTGTGTGTATGTTCTTGGTTTTTAGCTTGTTTTCTTTGGTTTTAGGAGAGAGAGAGTATGAATTTATATGGGTAGAATGGTGTGGAAGAGTTGTGGGTGGGGAAAGAACATGATGAATTATATTGTTTGAAAAATTATAAAAACAATCAACTAATATTATTACTCACTGAAGCAAAGAGAACTAGATTGTGAAAAGTTAGGCTCTGTCCCATGAGTGAACCTGAGCTGCGTGAGAAGTGGACAGCAGCAATGTCCTTTGTGGTGCTTTAGCAACAGCAGCACTGAATATGTTGGGCTTTCTAAATCCTGCAGACCCAAGTGGACCACAGGTAGATTTGTCTGCATCTTGTCTTCTCAAATGCTATGCAGCCAAATGTGCACTTTGGTTTGTGAGTGCTAGGGTTAAGGCTCTTGGTGTGTCTTCAGCTGGTGGGTGATGGGAGTTGAAGGATTAATTAGCATCTGCAGTAGATGATTATGCAAAGGATGCAGTTCGCTCAGGGATGTCCTAGTACACTCAGGCAGACTCCTGCAGCACTGAGATTCAAAGGCTTTTTAGTCTCCCTTTTACTCCCTCATTCCTTCAGCCTTAATGTCAGTTCCTGTGACCAACTTCTAAATTGACTACCGAGTCTTCACAGCCCATCCTTTTTCTTAACGTGTTAGCATTTTAGTCTTTTTTCCCCTTATTTTGAAAATGTCTTTTGGCTACCACTTGAAGAAATTCTTCTAGATCTGTCTTTTCTAATTCCATCAATTCCACAGTGAGGTAAATTGTTGATAAAGATTTTTTTTTATTCTTTTTGATGTTAAATGATTTCCCTGCTTATAGGCAAAACTATGTATTATCTCTAGCTATGATATCCTTGGGTAAATATTTAACTTGAAAAGATCTTTTTCTTTTGCAAAATATTACAAAACTTTATTTAAACAAAGTGATAATATGGATTAGAAATGCATTGTCAGGATCGACAGCAGGCCAAAGGAGTGGAAGTACATAGAAAGGTCTTAGAATGAGTTTTAATTCTGATTTTATTATCAGATTTTCAAGCTATTATCTTATCAACTTCTAAGCTTCTATTACTTTTTACATCCCTTGTCTTCATGTTCAGTGGAAATAGCTCTAGACTGCTGGTTGCCAATCTACTGGTCACTGTTTTGATGTGTCATAGACACTTGTGTTTCAAAAGTTACTCTTACAATCTACATTCCTGTCTCATTTAGCATCAGATGCCAGATTTCAGATATAAAGGCTCCCTCTTAAGATTTTGAAGGCAATCCCTGAGAAGAAACAACGAATTCCTACATCAGTACCAGGATTATGTTTCTTGCCAGGAGCCAGACAGGAAGCCTTGATACTGGCTCTCAGATGTTCTCATACAAATCTGCTCTGGAGAGAGTTTAAGCAAGGGAGAGATTTACAATCATGCTCTTTCTACTTTCCAGGTTCCCTGTTGTTAAATGTTTATAACTCTTTTACCCAACACCCAGTTCACTAATCTTTTCAGTACATTTACTCATTACCTAGTTGACTGCTTTCAATCCTCACCCTTTTCTAAACTTGAGCTCATGCTCCCCTAGAAGTCCTTACATTCACTTTATATCCTATAATGATTTTGAACTTCTGAGCCAGCTGCCTCCCCCTCCAGAGAGCTGGGATTTCAGTCTTGTACCACCATTTTTTTTTGTACTATTGAAACCAGGGCTTGTGCATGCCCAAATGCTTTTCATCTCTAGCCTATCCATTTTAAATTCTGACCATAATTTACTATCCTAAAAAAGTCCCTACTGGCAGTAAATTCAGTTTTAAAAGTAAAGATTCAGATAATTTTATCTTCCGTGTTTTAGTTGAAGAAATCGGCTGATTTATACTTTTTAGCTCCCTACTCAGTTTCCATAATGATTGCTTATAGAATTAATATAGAGATGTTTGTTCATATATGTGAAATTTGTGGCTTCATTGCAGCTGCAATGGTAGAGTTATATAGTTGTAGCAGAGATTATATAGCCTTCTAAATGAAAATACTTGTTATGTGACTTTAATAGAAAAATACATTGAATAGAAAAGATACTTGTTTAATATCAATTTATTTGTTAATATATAATTCTATACTGTACTGTTAGCAATATTATGCAATACTGTTATTATTTGATACACTTCTTTTTGTGACTTCTTTCTTTATAAATATATATTTATATATACGCACATGCATAAAGATATATTAAAAAGTGGTCAAAACATTTTCATTTGCTTCTTAAAATCTATGAATGATTATTTCTTCTTTCTATTAGTCCCTGACTACAATCATTCAATTCTTTACATTTCTCTATTTTAAATACCAGATGCCTTATAGTATTAGAATCATACAGTCTTTAGTTTCCTGTGATTGGTATATTTCATTTACAGCAATATTTTTAATATTTATCTGCTGCACTGCTTATTATAAAAATTCTGAATGATGTGCTTCTCTATCTCTCTGTCTACTGTATTTGCTGTTCTCCCATCTTTGCTATCATTGGGATCCCCAACTATAATATTCAGAGTTCTAATTTTCCCTCAGCTTTACAAACACTTTTATTTCGACAACGTCCATGGTATCAGGTAGGAGTTGTCCTGACTTGTATTATATTGGAGACCAGTAATGTTGAGCACTTGTCAGTTAGTTGAAATTTGGAGAAACCCTCATTAAGGTTCTTAGCCCTTTTTTAAGTTGCATTATTAGAAATTTTTATACATGAAGTATAGAAACACATATGCTAAAGATTATTCCTTCTGTCATTGCGCATAACCTGTGTCAGTATTTTCCCATTCCAAGGCTATCTTTTCACTCTGCCCCTTGTTTCCTTTCTTATGCACAAGATTTTCAGTGGGAAAAATCTTTTTGAAATTATTATGTGTCTAGGACTCTTCCTCTGTGTGTAAGTATGTGTACTCCTCTGAAGATGCCCATAGAATCCAGACAAGGTCAGATACCCTGGGGCTGGAGTTACAGCCTGTTGTGAGCCGCCTGATGAGAATGAGAAGAATGAACTTAGGTCCTCTGCACGAGCAGCGCCTACTTTAAATTACTTCTCCAGCTCTGAGAATCTCCAGTTTGATTCACTCTCACTTGTCAGTTTTTCTTTTGTATCGTACAGATTGGCTTTCATAGTCACGAAACATTTGTGCCGAATGAGATAATTAATCTCTCCCCATGTTTCCTTCTGGGGTATCAAAGTTTGAAGTCCTGTGTTTCCACTGATTTTAGTTATCTTCCATAAGTGTACACTTTCATTGCCTTGCATCTTAACTTCCAGTTTTCCCACCATTATTTGTTGAGGACATTCTTTATTTCCATCACATATTCTTGACACTCTTAGGAACTATTTGTTAATATTTTATATCTAGATTTCTTTCAAATGTGCTATTCCATTCCATTGGTTTGCATGGTTTGTATGTCTTTAATTGTCTTTAGGAAGAATAAAAAGCTGGAAGCAACATATTTTTTATATTTTCAAATATATACTTTATTATAAATCTACAATGATCAAACAGCATGTAATTTACAAAACAGAAATATAGATTAATAAAATAATGGCAGCTCAGAAATAAATCACTATAGCTGACTTGCGAGAAATTTGGTCATAGTAAAATCCACTTACCTTGAAAGCCAAGGAAATTTAAAGTAGTACTGGTTATAAATGAGAAAGCCAGATATATCGATGCACAGCATGATTTTCACATTCTGGGAGCTAAGATGGTAGCACATAAGTGTCAGACTATCCTGACATGCCCAGTATCATGTTGCTTTAAAACTCTCGAAAAGAAAATTAAAAAGGGAAATCAGATTGGGAAACCCTGGGCCTGATATTATAAGTCTCAGAAAGCACTGCAGCTTGGAACAGGTCTGACAATGAGTTGCTGAGTTCCACAGACTCCCAAATTTTGAGCTTATTAGCATCAGGTCATAATACTGTTATTGCCTAACTGAAGGAGTGAGAAACTAGCATTCATAGGCTTCCTAAATTCACCCAGCCTGTAAGTAATTGACATCAAATCCAAGCTAGACTCCAAGTCTTCAGTGTAAGTACTGCTAATTGTTTAAAAAAATGCTATGATGAAAACCCAGTATGTTTTTATGCAGCAGGTTTTCACTTTTACTATATGGTATTTCATGCAGTTTCACACTGAATAAGAAAATAAAGTTTAATTACTCATCACAAGCAGGCATGCTGTTGGCATCTCTAAAATTCTCTGTGTAGTCATAGTAGCTCAAACCCACACTGTCCTGACACTTCTAAAAATGTAGGCTCAGCATGATCCTATAAGCAGTGGCAGGAGTGTGTGCATTTTCCACCTCGTCATGATCTTGGCCCCTCTGACAGTGCCCTGCTCAATACAAATGGGGCTGGTGTGAGTTGAGTGAGTGGGACTAATTAGAGAAAGGCTTCCCACCGGAGGGAATGAGTCGGAAGCTCCAGCATACCTCTTCTGCAGAAGACTGTCGAAGACTGATAAAGGGCAATTATTTCCTATGCATATACAATGTAACACCCTTTATTGAAAATGGTCGTGCATGACATCTAAGGTTTCTTAAAATAGAAGTCAGGATACAAAGCAAAAGTACAGCAGCTTCAGTTTCTAATCAGGGAGCACTCACTTCAGGATCTGTATATCCCGTCTACGAGCAAGGGGCTGAGAAATGGAAAAATTCACATAAATAGAAATTAAAGTGATGCTACAGTTTTTCATTAATCACATTATTGTGCAAGTTTTTCTAAATATATATATATATATGTCTTATATATATATTCTGAAAATGGGTAAATTAATTCTCTCATTTTACAAACTTCAAAATAGTTATTCCATATTAAATATGTAAGTACACACACTTTAAAGAAATATCGCTATGTATATGAAGTCATTTTTAGACAAGCGGATGGATATTTAAATTATATAAGCAAATTTATGTTTGTTCCCTGAGATTCAATTCCCTAGTCTCATACCCAGCTCTGCCACTTTCTTGTTCTCCTGTTCCCATCTTCTGTGGATCCCATAGAACTTCCCCTTCTACCTTCCTCCATCTACTGGTGGACCAGGGCCATTATTCTGAAGGCAACAATTGGGCTGAAGATTGAAGGTCAAGCCACACCTCTCTTGTTGCTTGAGATCCAATGCCCTAAATCACATTCTCAGCTCTGTAGCAGAAAACATGTTGTGGTCTCCCTTTCCTTTCTCACCCCATCCTCAAGAGATCACAAAGTTTTTCTCCAAGCTTCCTTCCCCCAATTCATTCCTGTATACCAGTCTCTAAGAACAGCAGGCATTTCCTGTGAGCACACTAGCTGAGCAGGCCAGTAAAACAGGCAACATAGAGCCATCACACTGTTGAAAAATCAAGAGAGTAAGCAAAAACCTGAGCAGCCTGTCACAGTGGTGACCATAGGCCTTTAATCCCAGAACTTGGGAGGCCGGGGCAGGCGAGTCTTTGTGAGTCCAAGGTCAGCTTGGTCTATAAAGTGAGTTCCAGGACATACAGGACTGTTACAAGGAGAAATCTTGCCTTGAAAAACCAAAATCTAAAACAAAACAAAAGAAATCTAAAGAAAAGCTGAAAACAAAACAAGAACAAACAAACAAACACACCAAAGTGGGGAGGACATCAAATCAACAGAGAGAAATTCAGAAATTGGCAAGTAAACCTATAATCATCCCGAATCCAGCTGCCAAGATGCTAAGAAAAAAAAATCAATTATAGCCAGGAAAAAGTGTCTTCACTACAACCCAGCTATCCTACTACAGCACACCCTGAATATTCTAACATAGATGAAGCACAAGAAAATATACCCTAAAATCAACTATATAAAGAAGATAGGGGTCCTTTAAAAGGATATGAATAAATCACTTAAAGAATCCAGAAAAGGGGGCTGGGGAGATGGGTCAGAGGTTAAGAGCCCTAACTGTTTTTTCCAGAGGTCCTGAGATCAATTCCCAGCAACCATATGGTGGCTCACAGCCTTCTGTAATGAGATCTGGTGCCCTCTTCTGGCCAGCAAGCATACAGACAGAACACTGTATACATAACAAAAAAAAAAAATACATCTTTAAAAAAAGAATACAGAGCACAACAGACCTTGTAGAAGTCTTAAGGATCACAGTACATGTGAATACATGTGGGTAACAGCCAAGGAGGACCTGAGGAAAGACCTGTGTGGCTAGACTTTTAAAGTGTGGTTGACATTTCTGTCCTTTGTCTGGGCTTCCTTCTTGTCCCTCGTCTGCATGTTACTCCATTATTGGACCACAGGCATGTGTTCACCATACTGAACAGGACAGAGATGACAAGAATAAAGCTTTGGTGACAAGTAAAAAAAAAGAATACAGAAAATTACAAACAATTGTAAGAAATAAATAAGCCTATGAAAGAAATCCCCAAGAACACAAATAGTTGAAGGAAACTACTGTTCATGACAGGAGCATCAGATTATGGAGGAAGGGATGAAGGGGAAGAGAATAGGGAGAAATTACTAGAATACGGGTGTATTTATGGGGTGATGTGAAAAACCTAGTTCAGTGACAGCTTCCTGGAAGTGATGAGGGTGTCTCTAGCTAGAAAGGACTGCTAGTAATGGAGAATACAGAACCTGAACCAGCCTTCTTTGGTAACCTTGCAAGGTTCCCAGGAGTGGGATGGAGAAGCCAAGCCAGCTACAAAACCTTCAACCCATGACTGTCATGCTTGCAAGATGTCCTGAAGCAGGTGGCTCAGAACTTGTGAGAATAGCCAACCAATGATCAGTCAAACTTGAGGTACAAGCCGGGATAGGTAGTTCATGCACACACTGTCTACTTGGCCAGGAACCTGAAGCTGGGTGTCTCAGGGACCTAGAGTAGAACCAAACAGCACTGGTGAAAAAAGGAAGTCAATAGAATGATCTCTTATGATATTCAGCTGTACTTATAGGTTGGTCCTTAGCCTAATCAGTATCAGAGAGCCTTCCTCTATCAGCTGAAGCAGATGCAGAGACTCATACCCAAACATTAGGTGGAGCTCAGGGAACACTGCTGAAGAGGAAGAGGAAGAATTTTAGGAGCCTGAGGAATTAGGAAACCAGGAGAATACAGCCCACAAAATCAACTAAGCAGGACTTGTAGAGGTCACAGAGACTGAAGCAGCAATCATGGAACTTGCATTGGTCTGTGCTAGGTCATCTGAAAACATAATGTAGTGGTTTAGTTTGAGGTGTTTGTGGGACTCCTAACATTGTGAGAGAAGGTCTCTGATCATTTCCCTGTTTTTTGGAACCCTTTTCCTCTTATTGGTTTGCCTTGTGCAGTCTTGATATGAGAGTTTGTGTCTAGTCTTACTGAGTTTTTTAAAATATTGTGCTCAGTTGATATCACTGGTAACTCTGCTCTTTTCTGAAAGGAAATAGGAGCAGTGGATCTAGGGAAGAGGGGAAATGATGGGAATTGGGAGGAGTGGAGGGAAGGATGCATTGTGATGTATTTCATGAGAGAAAAATAATAACTATGCAGACAAAGGGATGTTTTATTTAACTTTGCCATATTAATTAAAATATCTCAGACTTTTGGAAAAATTCAAGAAAACACAGTTGAAGGAAACAAATAAAACTGTTCAAAACATGTAAATGGAAATAGAATCAATAAAGAAAATGCAAGTTGACCAAATTATGGAGATAAAAATTTTAGAATTTTAACAGGAACTACAGATGCAAGCTTTATCAGCAGAATACAAGCAATGGAAGGGAGAATCTCAGACATAGACGATACAACAAGGAAAGTGTTAAAACTAAAATACTCCCGATGCATGCATCCAAGAAATCTGGGACATTATGAAAAGACAAAACTCAAGGATAATAGGAGCAAAGGGAGGAGAAGAATCTCAAATCAAAGGCCCCAGACAAACAGAATGGGTGTAAAGACAGAATCCAGCCTTCAGTTGCATCCAAGAAACATACCTCAACATCATGGATTGATATTACTTAGGATAAAAGTTTAGAAAATGATATTTCTTCAATCAAGTGGAACTAAGAGGCAATCTGGTGTAGTCATTTTAATATCTAACAAAATAGACTTCAAATCAAAACTAATTAGAAAAGATAGAGAATAATACTACATACTCATCAAAGGAAAAAAATCCACAAAGTTACCATTTCAATTCTTTACATCTATGCCCCAAAAGAAGGGCACCCAAGTTTATACAAGAAATAGTATTGTAGTTTAAAACAAATTCTGACCCTCACACCCTGATAATGGGAGACTTTGATATCCAACTTTCACCAATGGACAAGTCATCTAGACAGAAACTAAACAGAGAAGTACTGTTTAATGCTCATTATAATGACAGTGTTATTACCAAATTGTTCTACGTAGGACTACCAACTAAACTTTGTGTATAATTGGGAAGACAGGTACCATTAAGGGCTCAAAGTCTCTATCTTATTCTACCAAACCTTAAGAAGTAGGAGCTAAAAAGATGGCTTAGGCATTAGAAAGCCAGGTTTACAACCAAAGCATGAAGAACTGGGATTGCACATTTTGTGTAATTAATTAAGTACTCAGTTTATTTTTATTATTCTTTTTCCCAACACAAAAAATTCTCATAATTCTAAAAGATAAACTTTACTTGGTTTTATAGATGGTAATTCATCTCAATTTTTGACACTGTCTCCTCTGTACTCTGGGTGTCTCTACAGAAAAGAGAGAATTGGTTTCTTTACAGAGCAGGTAACTGAAGGTGCCACACTAATTGACTGAAAATTTAAGGAAGATGATTAAATAAATAGTTTATAAGAAACTCAGTTTGTAAAGTAACATACCATATCAAATGTAAAGACCTACAAGGCAGCCGGGCAGTGGTGGTGCACGCCTTTAATCCCAGCACTCGGAGGCAGAGGCAGGCGGATCTCTGTGAGTTCGAGACCAGCCTGGTCTACAGAGCTAGTTCCAGGACAGGCTCCAAAGCCACAGAGAAACCCTGTCTCAAAAAACCAAAAAAAAAAAAAAAAAAAAAAAAAGAAAAAGAAAAAAAAAGACCTACAAGGCAACTCCTCAAAAATAAGCGTGATAAAGAAACAGTACACAAGAACATCCTCTTAAGAACATGACAAGTAGAGACACTTAACACAAAAGTATGTGCTCAAAATGATATATCTAAGTGATGTATTTGCATCTATACTCTGATTCAGATTTGACATCACTGAATTTAGAATAGGAAAATGTTCTCCTGCGTCATATAGTATGTTTGATTAGCTTTATGTCAACTCTATACAAACTTGAGAGATTTGAGGAGGTTCAACTGAGAAAATGTCCCCCAAGATTAGTCTATAGACAAGCTCAAGGTGCATATTCTTAATTAACATTTGGTATAGAAAGGCACAACACATAGTGAACAAGGCCAATCCTGGGCAAGGTTACCACCTCACCTGTATAATAAAGTAGGATGAACAAACCATAGCAAGAAAGTCCTTAATCAGTGTTCCTCCATGACTGCCTCCATGAACAATGATCCCAGGCCATGAGAGGAGAGGTAAGATGTACATATACTGATTAGCTATTTCATACACATAAGAGTGTTCCCAACCAAGACAAGCCAGTGACAAGACCAAATTACAGGCAAATTCAACAAAACTTCGAAATAAGAGATAACAGCAATGCCTCCAAATTCTTTTCTACAGAAACAAAACTTACTCTGTGAAACCAGCATTACCATCTTAACGTAACAACATAAAACAGTGGGGTACAAATAGAATTACACATGGATTTTCCTGGGAAACACAGATACAAAAATTCTCAAATTCTTATAACAATAATTCAGGCCATATTTAAAGTGATTATATGCAATGGGAAATTTGGTTTAGTTCTAGTGTGGTTATTGTTTTGCAAATAAATGGACAATGTGATGCTTTTAAATAGACTCAAGGATATAAACACACGATCATCTTAATAGATGGCAGAAAGAAACTTTGATGAATTTCTTCATTTATAAAATCCTTATATTTTTCTTATAGTTTTGAGAAGAATCTTATTGGAATCTTGATAAAGACTGAACCAGAACTTCAGATTGCTTTGATAGTTTAGCCATGTTCAGAATATTAATTCTACCAATCCATGAGCAAGAAGGTCTTTCCTTCTTCCAATGTTGTATTCAATTTTATTCTTCAAAGTTTTAAAAAATTCTTAAAAAAAATCTGTAGTATTCAGTCACTTAATAGATTTATCATTACATTATCATTACAATGTGCTAGGTTATTATGAGTGTGATTTATTGAATATTCTTTTCTTGAAAGTTTGAAGTTGGCATATTGCAAAGATACTGATTTTTGTAAATTTTTTGGTCATTGGATTGATATTATTACTTTTGTTATTTTCTTATTGGTATCTCATACTTTTTAAAATGCATTTGTAACAAAAATCTCAGAACAATAAAGGATATATTAGAAGCCAACTTATATATAGGGACAATAATATCATTTCCTTCAAAATCAGAAATGGGACAACTCTGTCCACTATTTCTAGTTTTATTCAATATCAAACTTTGAGTCTTAGCTCTAGAAGAGGAAGAAATAAAAGGAAGACAAATAGGAGAGGCAAAATAAAGTCAAATTATCCCTATTTGCAGATTTTATGATCCATAAGAAACCCTAAAACATTACCACAAAACTTCTAACTTTGAAAAATATGTCCACGTATGTGTGTGTGTGTGTGTGTGTGCTTGTGCGCGTGTGCATGCATGTATGTGTAACATAAAACCAGAGCTTCCCTAGCTGGGGTAGGTAGAAAAGAAACCTGGAGTTGAGAGGTAAAGAACACAGAAGAGCCTTTAGGGTGGTGAATATGATCAGGTTCTAGTTACGTATGTATGAAGCTGTAGCAATTAAGTTTTTTTTTCTTAGATTCTCTTATAGAACAAATGCTTACAAGAGATATGAGAAACCTGAGTACATGTAAGAGAGCCACATTTACCATCTGGATTTTGATGACAAGTCAAACTGAGAGAGTCATAATGATCCCGCTGTTGCTGCATAGGTAGAAAATGTTTTCCACAGACTCACACTTGCTTCCCTGGTGGAGCAACTAATTTGGGAGGCTCTTAAAAATTTGAGAGGTGAGGTATGAATGACAAGCAGTTCACTGGAGACATACCCTTGAGCTCTGGAGGATATCTTGCCCCTGGATTCTTTCTCTTACTGCTTCCTATACAAGAAATGACTCGTGTTCCTGCTGCCACGATTTCCTACAAAAGACAAAGCTTCTAGCAGTCACAGAATGAACTCTCTGAAATAGTGAGTCAAAACAATCCTTCCTTCCTTCTTACGTTGTTACATTCAGGTATTTGGCCATTATGGTGAACAGGTTCTAATAAACACACTGTGAGAACGCTAAGCTTGCATCTGTTAATATTTGCTGTGTACTTGAAAATAAAAAAGCCAACAATTTTCTATTGACAGTGTTGTTTTCTATGGAAATTATTCCCAATAGTGGACTTTGTAGTATTTTAGCATCTCGTGATTCTGATGTTGTTAAGTGTTTGAGAAATTTATGGAACCACAGTTGTAAGCATTTGAATATAAAGTGGAGGGGGGGGGGAAGCCTTTTATTGCCTGTTTCTCCCTATCTGATGTTAAGGCTCTTACATAAGGAGGCTAATGTCTTGAGTGGTGAATGACCGCATTACTCTCTGGGCTAGCATGGGCAGGGGTGTTGGTAAAAGCTATTACAAATTCCTATGACTAACCCATTTGGAATAGCACTTCCTGTAGATTTTTCTGTTTCCGTAAATGAAGGAAAAGTGGATTTGAGCCTAGAATGAATCACCTGAACGCTAAATATTCATGCAGTTTCTGATTCCGTAGCCCCATATCACTAAATTTATATAATCCTGATTATGAACACTTTGTAGGAGAGATAGATGCTAAATGGTTTGTCAAAAGAACACTTGCAAATAGGTGTAATTCTGTGGAAAAAGCCTCAATGCTTCATTAATATTAATAGAAACTGGGTCAGTAAATAAAATGCACACTATTATTCTCCGTGAATTGTACAGATATGGCTGTTTAGATATTTCAATATTTAGTATAAGGAATGTGCCAGGCGCTGAAAATACACTGACCTTTGCTTTAAAGGCGGACCTTGATTACAGGGAAATTACAATATATGAAACCAAATCTCAAAAGAGGAAAACAAAGGTTTTAACTCATTCATACTGTTGCAGACTTAGAGATTAAAACACACTATAGATTTTAGATTAAAATTATCTTTCACTGTCTTTTGAAAATATTTTGCAAGTAGATACTGAGGAAATTCCTGGGCTCAAGAACAGAGGGATGTAAAAGTCATAGACATTCTTTCTTCCATTTATAGCGGCAGTTTAAAGACAATTTGAAGACTGATACAGTTAAATAAAATGGGCAAACATGAAATACTCCACATGGTGATAATTTTATCCTTCTTTACTAGTTATTAAGTTATAGCTGTTCAGATCCATATTGCCAATGGATGAATAGACAATATAATACAGTGTTATAAGGGGGGAAAGGAGAATTTGGAGTGGGGAGGATTAAGTGGAATAGATATGGGAAGTCAAGGCATACGAGGAACTATGAGGAATGGCAACTAACACTAAAGATTTTTTTGAAAAAATAAAAAATCTATGTATATGTGCTTCCCGGCTCCCCTATCCAACCTTCCTTTATCCCAATCTTCCTGTTTCCCCAAGTTCCCCCAATCCTCCCCTTCTCACTTTTCTCTCCCCGTCCCCCCTTATCCCCAACCCACCCCACCCCCAAGATCCCAATTTTCTCCCCGGCAATTTTATCTACTTCCCTTAGCCAAGAGGATAACTATATGTTTT
>NW_026067903.1:13494274-13507706 GCF_014885135.2 Alexandromys fortis | reverse complement strand
GGTGTTCTGTATGCTTCTTGAACCTTCATAGGTACATCTTTCTTTAGGTTGGGAAAGTTTTCTTCTATAATTTTATTAAATATATTTTCTGTGCCGTTGAGCTGCACTTCTCCTTCTTCTACTCCAATTATTCTTAGATTTGTTCTTTTTATTGTGTCCCATATTTCCTGAATTTTTTGTGATGAGAATTTGTTGGTTTTGCTGTTTTCTTTGATCAGTGTGTTTTAAGTCATTCATACTGTTGCAGACTTAGAGATTAATTAATAGATAACAAAAAATCTCTGTCTTTGATACAAAAAACTTCCTTTTGAGTGGTCACGGTAGCCCAAGTGACTCCCCAATCAATATGGACTATTATCATTGTCCTTGACTACTTCTCAGAGGTAGAAGGTAAGTCCCTATCACTGAAGACAATGCACGCTTAGAACTTAGGAGTCAAATGTTTGAGTCGGATCTAATCAAAGGTTCATTCCTGTAACCTTGCTTCCACTGTGTCAGAAAATGCTATGTAAGCAACCAAAGAATGCAATCAATTAATATCCTAACCCAGCAGGATATCTATGAACTAACAACAATGATCATAATGACAAGACCCAATAAACTTTCAGTAAGTATCACTCATTTGTTGATCATAACCAACAACTGTCTAATCGGATTTGTAATCCACTCCTCAGGAGGGAAATCTCACCTGATTCTAGAATCTACCTAACTTCCCAAGGCTAGTAAGGTTTTAGAATAGATTGGAAAGAGAATTTACTGCTATCACTTTGCTAGATCACCATACTTTCTAACTGCATTATAATTCTAATCCTTGTTACAATAAAAAGTGTAGTTATCATTCCTTAACAAAGAAGCTTCTCTTAACCATCACCAAAAGAAAAAAAAAAAAAAACAGCTAGAAGCAATCCAGAGATCAGTGGATCATAGGGTGCCTATCTGCACTGGATACATCTGCTTCAAAGATCCTGAATTTATAGCCCAGCCCATATCAAACATCACAGGAGAGAAGTGAAATGATAATAAGGGCTAAAATACCAGGAAGTCTTCTGTGAAACAGTCTCACCTAGAATGGCTGCACAAAGAAGACTGGACTAAAACCAATCAATAGACACGTTAATGTAGAAGGGGAAAATTCTCTTGGGGCCTCCTTTTCTAGACAAAGAACTAGAGGCAATTAATGACTGCTGAAATAGAGTGAATTAGGTTTTACCAGTGATGAGCTTCATCATTGGTTAACCAATACAAACAGATCAGTTCTGAAACCATATACACACAAGCAGCAAGGGAAAAACGTTAGCTAATAAAAGCAGAGAAAAGAAACAGCCCATTCAATTATAATCGACTGTTTTCTTTCTGAGGCCCAGTGGCCTTCTGTGAACTTTGCATTCACTGTGTCTTTTTGGACAGAACATGTGCTCTCTATCACTGTTTTCAGTGTTAGTGCTGAACTCTGCCCCGTGGTGCTAACATCAAGTCTCATTGCAAACCAGGTTCCTTAAGCCTGTTCCCCTAAGGGTCATTCATCAAATTGCTAGTCATTTTTTTATTACCTCTTCTTGGTTTCTTTCCAAATCCTCTTTATCATGACTCAGTTTTGGATGTCCAAATGAAACCCACTATGCTCATAGATATTTGACCACTGTAGGAGCTAAAGGGTCCTTTGTGATTTATGTAGACACTACTTTCTTGAAGTCTTTTTCTTCTTGAAGATTAAAAAGACAGCAATTTGAGTTCTTGAGATCTGGTCCTTGCTGTCAAAAACATTGTTTCCATAGAATCTCAATAGTGAAACTGATTCAGATTATGTAGGAAGCATAACGTGAAAGAATGTAAGAATAGATGAGAAATGATAGGGAAAACAGATGTGAACACAAGCTGTCATGAAAAAGACAAGGACTTATCCCCATTTGATGGTAACACTGGTTGGCTATTTCAGGAACACAGCATATTGAATTCAAAGTGTGTTTAAAAGGAATGTTACTTTTGTTTCAACTTCAGGATACTTCACCATTTTTTTCAGTTATTAAAACCTATTTAACATACTTAAAATTGTCTTACATACAACTACATAGTAAAAATTTTTAAATGAGGCTGGAGAAATGGTCCAGTGGTTATGGGTTTTGTTCTCAGCACCCATGTGGTGATTCACAATAGTCTGTGTCTTCCTTTCCAAAGATCTTATGACATTCTTTTTGGGGGTCTCTTAAGGCATCCAGGACCCACATGTTTTATAAACATTCATGCACGCAAACACTCATACACATAAAATAAATACATATTAAAAAATTAAATTATCAGGCCGGGCTATGGTGGCGCACGCCTTTAATCCCAGCACTAGGGAGGCAGAGGCAGGCGGATCTCTGTGAGTTCAAGACCAGCCTTGTCTACAGAGCTAGTTCCAGGACAGGCTCCAAAGCCACAGAGAAACCCTGTTTCGAAAAAAAAAAAAAAAAAAAAAAAAAAAAAACTTGAATTATCTAACGAAAATTCTCCATTTCTAAAACCCTTCCTGAGGAGATAGAATTTTGACCAAATATATGCTATCAATTTGAGTGGCTATAATAGCATTTCCCTTCTTGCCTGCTATGTGACAATATCAAGATGTCAATAGTTAAGTTCACTTTATTTATTTTTACATCCTGACTGTGTTGCAGCTCTATAAACAATATGATTAATGAAACCTGAAGCCTTCTGTTTTTAACCCAGTGACTCTCTACAGTTGTGATTATTACAGCAGGCCCTTCGTTCTTGTCATGACTCCACTGATGGTGAGCTTCTGACAAAGGCCGATACAGACATTCATAAGTCTGTTAGATAAAATTGTCATTTTCTTTAAAAATAGGGCATATTTCACATATTCTGTAATTTACTAAGTATTTGGTAGATATTTTTGAATAACAAAAAGAACAAATTCTGAATGCTAAAAAGGAGCTGGATTGTGACTAGAGTTTTAATTTCAGTGAACACAATTTAAAATGTTCTTTATTGTAAAGAAGATGTCTCATTGCACAAAAAGAGTACATTTCCATTTTATTTTATCATCATTTTGAATCCATTATCATCTTTGTTACTGATACTCTCTTTTTATATGTCTGCCAGTACATTAAGCAATGTAGAAATATTATTCAGATGTAACCAATGAGGTAGATATTATTGCTGGTCCCATCTTATAAACAGGGGAACTAATGTTCAATGAGGTTAAGTTTCTTCCCATTTAGATCAGATGCTTATGAAATATTAATGCTAGACCATGAATATTTAAATGCAAAGCTCTTCTTCAATCTCCCCACATTGTTTTTCAAAACACAGGAGGTTCTATGTGCATGTGTGTTACTGTGGGTGAGTGACCCGCTCTTTGTATTAATTAAGAGATAATTATGATTCAAAATAACAGGTGTCCTTAATAGCATAGTACTTTTTCTGAGTTGATTCTCCTTTCAGACTCCTCTCCCAAACTCCTGTCCTTAGTCTTCTTTCATTCTGTCTCTTCATGAATTCTCCTTCATATCACATGTGTGCAGTTACCCTCCTCATCTGTCCTTAAAACCTCCTTTCTCTTCTCATGGTGCCTTCTCTTGCTTTATGACCTTCGTCCATATGCCGCCCCCCCACCCCCGCGCTTTCTGTGCTAGCACCCAATTCACGAGCTTAGGTCAATGGGGCGGGAGGCTGAGGAAACACTCGCAGAGCCAGACCAACACACGGACCTCTAATCGCTGGTACAAAAGCCCTTCTTTAATAGCATCATGGAGGCTTAAATACCCTGCAGTCAATGGCCAACAGGTGAAAATCCCATCCTCTAATCCTCTAGGCTAGGCACAGCTTCTAGTAACTTCAATTAGAAGGTTCTAGACAGAGAAAAGCAGCTAAAGGTCAGGACTCAATTGGTCCCAACATCCATACTCACTCCAATGTTATTTTCTCCAGTTTTTGTCTCATGATCGAGAACAGGATATATAGCCCATTTCTTTTTTTAATCCTCCCTCTTTCTACTTTGCCTCTGTTCTGCATTTCTGCTTATCAATCACATATATTTGTTGCTCATTCTTTTTTTTTTATTGAGAAAAGGAAAAAAAAAGTTCCTGCCTCCTCCCAGCCTCCCATTTCCTTCCCCCTCCTCCCACCCTTCTGCCCCTCCCCCCACTTCTCTCCCCCTCCCTCTCCAATCCAAAGAGCAGTCAGGGTTCCCTGTCCTGTGGAAAGTCCAAGGTCCTCCCCCCTCCATCCATGTCTAGGAAGGTGAACATCCAAACTGGCTAGGCTCCCACCAAGCCGGAACATGAAGTAGGATCAAAACCCCGTGCCATTGTCCTTAAAGAAGCTAAATAAGAAGGTGAACCCAAGGAAAAACATATAGTTATCCTCTTGGCTAAGGGAAGTAGACAAAATTGCCGGGGAGAAAATTGAGATCTTGGGGGTGGGGTGGGTTGGGGATAGGGGGGGACGGGGAGAGAAAAGTGAGAAGGGGAGGATTGGGGGAACTTGGGGAAACAGGAAGATTGGGATAAAGGAAGGTTGGATAGGGGAGCAGGGAAGCACATATCTTAGTTAAGGGAGCCACCTTAGGGTTGGCAAGAGACTTGAACCTAGAGTGGCTCCCAGGAGCCCAAGGCGATGTCCCCAGTTAGTCCCTTGGGAAGCTGAGGATAGGGAACCTGAAATGACCCTATCCTATAGCAATACTGACGAATATCTTCCATATCACCATAGAACTTTCATCTGGTGATGGATGGAGATAGAAACAGAGAACCACACTGGAGCACTGGACTGAGCTCCCAAGGTCCCAATGAGGAGCAGATGGAGGGAGAACACGACCAAGGTTGTTACTCATTCTTAAGTACTCCACTACATCCTGCTAGTTAAAATATTGAAAAGAATCTAAGGCAAGTCCCACTTAGATCATAGTCTCTTACATTCCACGTTGACTGTCTACAAGCAAGCCACTGTGAAATGTCATTGCGACCTCTGTTTTATTAGTAATGCCTATGCTCACATACTGGATATTGTTTCTCACTGGATTTCTAACAAATTCTGGTATAATTGCATCTCTTTAAATGCCACTTATCAGAGTTCCCGTATCTCCTCTTTGATATTTATCAAGCCAGTTTTATCTTTGAATTATGCTCTACTTAACATTTTTTTTCTGATGTTAACTCTTTTTGCTGTCTTGGATTCATTTACCCTGCTCTTTAAATGCTATGTTTGATGTTATGGTATGACCTGCCTTTTTCTTTTCACCTAGATTTCACCCCAGTACCGTTGTTTTTTCTAATACTAGTAGTCCCATTTGACTACCTGAGCTAAGTTGCGATCTGATCCTTGTTTATTCTCTCCTAGCATTCCACTCACCTGATTTTATAAACTTGGCTATGTACATATTTATATCATATCATCAATGCTCCCTCTGCTCCAATGTATACATAAGCATCATTGTAGTCTCGAATTTTGTTGTTATACTCAACGGCACGGTAGCAAATTTTTCTATCTAAAAGGCAAATAGGAGGTGGAGAGATGTTTTGGTGATTAATATGCTTTCTACTCAAGCATAGGGAGCTAAGTGCAGATCCCTAGCATCACCATAAAAAGACAGGGGTTACCCAAAGCGCCAGCCGCAGGTTGAATGAGGAAGTAGGATCCCCAAGGCTCATTGACTGGTCAGCCTAGGCAGTTGTTTATCTTCAAGTTCAGTGAGTGGATCTAGTGTCAAAAAAGCAAGACGAATAACAGATTAAGACATGTACAGGTGAGTGCACTGGCACACAAGTGTCATGCATACAACACACAAACACACATACACACTCTCCTACCATGTACACACAACACACACACACAATGCAATAATAAAAGGCAGGCTTTATGTAAAGAAAATAAAATGGATTGCAAATTAGTGCTAGTCTGACTCTCTATATATACTACATATATCATGCATTATAAATACATATATATTATTTAAATACCTATGACTTATATCAGAATGACAGTGACAATTTTTCCTTACTTAATACTTAAAAAACCTACAGAAGCTGTTACTCTAATTTCCCTGAAATATGCCAGAGTTCTAGTCTTGCTTATGGTTGTCATTTATATGATTCTCTTTTGTTGGTACTTTTTACTTTTTTCTCTCTGTTCTCCTATCCCACAAGGTTTAGAATTCAAAGTTGGCTTCTGTGTACTGTCCTTTATTTCTGAGGCAGAGAGTTTTACTCATAGTATAATGTTTTCACATTTCAAATTAGAGAAACTCCATTAAGTGATTTGCGAGAATATTTTTCTTTATAGAATATCTTCTTAAAATGCTTCTTTTTTCATTCTCAGCATTCAGTCCAAAGTGCTGGAAACCCATTATTTGTTGATCATACTCGGGTAGAGTAGGGCAGCAGTGTTTGTCAATTCTTTCATGGCCATTTTCCTGGGATATTCTATGAGAGAGTAGGGTTAGGGAGAGAAATATTTTCATAAAAATGTGTATATGCTGTAATACATACAAATGTCACTGCCGGCACATTATGATACCTATGTGACGTTTCTTCATGACAAAAAAAAATTAAAGCACACTAACTAACATGTACTAGCAGCCATATCCACCAGCTTCTACACAAAACCCTGTGAACTTGCTAGACAATTCTTTTAAGTAGCATATATATTTTAAAAGGAGACATTTGTAACACTAGCAACAACTTTGTGGTTCAGACCACAGGTACTGGCAATACCCAGGAGTACCGTTTATACCTAGTGCTCCAGCAGAAAGTAAAGTGAGAGATACAACATGCCAGAATATGAAAAAGATACCGAGCTCTAGAACCAATGCACAGGCACAACCATACTGAGAAAACACAGACTTAAAAATTCATTCTTCTGATGGTAACATGACTCAGAGACCTAAGACAAGGCTGCTCCAGCTGTGTTTAGCTGAAGCTCTCCAAGTCCCTGGACCTCCTTTCTTTCAATGAAGCTCACTTTTAAAGCTATTTCTGGCTACAATCAACCTTCCAAAATGAAACACAGTTGGATTTTAATATACAATTAAAGGAGTTTATGAATGTCACAACAGGGCAATTGTTGGTGTATGTGGGTTATTGTGACGTTAGGGGAACAAAATGATTTTCCTAGATGACATGGACCAGTGATAGTGAGAAGTCAGCTGCTGCTTCCTGACTTTTATTTAATAAATGAGCCCAGTCTTCTGTTGCCTAACTGAACCGAAGATAAAAACGTGTGATCTAATGATAACTCATGAATTTGTGACAGGAAGCGCATCACAGGGTCTAAATTATAATTCAAATTATAAACTAGCCAATCATCATGGAGTCATTTTCTCTACATGGTGAGTCATCTAATTTACAGCATGAGAAAGCAATGACAATTTATCTTCTAATTTTATTTGTGATGCTTAACAATGTTATAGAGCATGTAAGTGTTTTCTCTCAGTGCTAAATTTAAAATCGATATAAATCAGATGTATTTGAATTACATAGCTTTCGAAATAGGAAAAAATAGGACAGCTTTTATTTCTACTGTTCATACTATAAGAAATATTTCATTATATATAAAAGTTAAAATGTGAGAGGTGAATTATTTTTAATTTACCATATTATCCCAATCCATCAATATGTAAAATATAAGTGTCTCAAAATGAAATAAAACATATATAAATATATTACGGGAAGATATTACATTTGATTTTTTTTTTTTTTTTGATTTTCGAGACAGGGTTTCTCCGTAGCTTTTTTTGGTTCCTGTCCTGAAACTAGCTCTTGCAGACCAGGCTGGCCTCGAACTCACAGAGATCCGCCTGCCTCTGCCTCCCGAGTGCTGGGATTAAAGGCGTGCACCACCACCGCCCAGGTACATTTGATTTTTATAGAAGGATTTTATTTCTTTTCAGAACTACATGGAAGGAATATGCCATTCTTCATAAGAGCCACCAAGTCTCTTCACCCTATCAATTCTCCCCCAGCTAATTGTTCATAAGTTGCTTAGCAACATTTAAAAATTACTTTAAATTTGCTATGGGGTTCTATTACCATTGTTACTTCTACTTTCCAATCACATATAGATTCAACTTTCCAATCTAGAGGAACAAAATCGATAGTATTTGTTCTTGTGCCTTTTATACATTGAGTTTTTTACGTATGTTTCCCCTCTACATCAAAATCTAAGTACTTAAAAGTTTTCTCTTTTTGTCATCATTAACCATGCTACTTCACATTTCCCTCATGGAATTAATGAAAATAATGGACTCACTACTTCCTGAAATCTGTACACTTTTAGAATCCATTATAACTTAAAGGAAAGTACAGTGATCATGAACCATTGAGTTAGAAGCTCTGCAACTGTATCCTATTGACCAGCGGAGGCCAGAATATAGTATCATGGCATTTCCACTGTTCAATCTCAAATTGAAATGATACTTCCTAGAACTGCTTCAGAGAAACTTAAAGATTAAATATATGTTACTGCACATGAACATTTACTAAATGTGTTCATGAGCTTCCTAAAAGAAAATAGAGTTTAAATTATATTCTATAGTAGTAGCTAAATTTGGAAAAAGAAGGAGGAGAAGAAGGAAGATCAGGGGAGAAGAAGCCCTGAGTACATTCAATTTCATCTATACTCAGCATCTCTTTCTTTACCATATATGGCCCTGATGATTTGTAAACCACCAGAACAAACAATAGTACATCTTAAAGAAAGTCTGTTTATCCCATGGAGCTTAGAATGTTAGGTGATTCCCTTTTAATTATCATGAAAAAGGTAAAGTTGAATTCCTTGTGCTCTAAGAAGCTTCCCTAAGATTTTTTTTTTCTCATGCTTGACTTACATAATCTTGCTTAGAAATAAGGACAGAGTTCTCCTCAATGTAAGCGTGCCCTTAAGTATGCTCCAATGGCAAATAGGCCTGCAGATATTCTCTTCTTCAAGAGCCATTGATTAGAGAATTCAAAGCTTCTATGTGGCATAACTTGATGACTGGTAAAAGGCAAGTGAAGAAGGAACTTTCATTTACATGGTAAGTTAGGGATTCTATACTTGTTACAGAATGAACCTTGGTTGGGGTAAGCACTGAAAATGTCAGCCTAAATTGGAGGGGCAACAAGCAAATATGTTATTTTTCACATAATCAACTAATCCAAATCACGGATCACCCAACCTTGCAAGTCTGTCCATCACTAACCAAAAGGCTCAAACGCTTAATAGGCCTCTGCAATTTAATAGGCACCCAGACATTAGCATACCTGATGCCTTCGAACCCCGCACATGGGCAGCAACGCCTGCCAAAATGAGATCAAAAAAACTAATCAGACAAAGTCCATAGTTCTCAGAAAAATCCCTAAACGTACAGTCTTGCTCTTTGACTTCTGTAGTTCCACTTCTGGCTAACTGTACTTGCTAGATGAGCTGTGTCAACCCAGATGTGGTTTTCATGTTTGAAAGTTTGCCCTGAGAAAGGCTGGGGACTGCTTTGAAGTCCCAAATACCCAGTGCAGTAGCTTTCTGGCTAATAAAGAGTTTCAGCTGGCTTCAATCCATGTCTGAGTAGTCCTCCCTGGTAGATAAAGCAATCCAAAGTGAATGAAACTTGAATCTTTCAAAACTGTTAAGAAGTTATTGAAATTCAGATTAAAAATAGTCATTTTAAAGTATTATCTTCAATAACAACACAAATAAATATTTAATGAATGTCTCTGTATTTGCCTGGCATACACACACACACACACACACACACACACACACACAAACACACACACACCATATAGAGCCGCTTCAGTAGGTATGAATGGAGACTTTATTTGAAATCATTGAATCCTAATGTATCACCAAGGTATAACAGAATAAACTCCTATTACTGTCTGCAGGCAGAACTTTTAGAAGGAAAAACAGAAAAAGTCAAATTGTCTCTGGTGCTGTACAGCATGGCTGGGCAGATGCTTCTAGGCAAAAGATGAGAAAAGTGTGGTAACAAATCTACCCTGAATCATGTTCACGTCTCCAATCTAACTGAATCCAAAAGAAAGAAAACATTTCCTTAATCAGTCTGGAGAATGAATCTCTACTGAGCTAATTTGATCTTGAGGAAAAGGTGAGATTGATTAACTCTGTTTGGTTCACTATATTATATCTGTATCAGGATTCTGGAAGAATAGGACATACAGGAAATTGATCAATAGGCCACACATATCTATACATAAAGAAGGCACCACAGTCAAGAGACAGTACTCTAGCACAATGAGCTGCACCCCTACAGTCTTACAGTTTACCCACAAAACTTTTATCTAATCCAAAATGAAAGAGTTCAGAGCAAGAGCAGGAACCAGAGTTAGTACCTGGAAACAAAGAAAGTTTCCAATAATGAGATTCTTTCAAATATTTTTATGTCACACTTAGGCATGCAAATAAAATAACTCTTGAATTTTATATATTATTGTACATCATATAGAGGCACTGAAATGCCCAGGCACTAGCTCAACAAAGATTGAGCAGTGGAACTAAACTTCTCAATCCCCTATTGTACTCAGATAAGGGGAGCTACAGACCACGAAAAAAGCATAATAAGTAAGAAAAAATGGAAAGGAAATGGAAAAGTGAAAAGGAAAGGAAAAATGAAAGGGGTAGAAAACAGATAAAGGAGAAGATGAAAAGAGAGAATATAGGTAAATGAGAATAGAAGGGAAGAAATTGGAGAGATGAACAGAAGAAAAACTGTCTCATAAGGCTTTGGTTGGTGAGAGGCTTTTGCAGTCTCTAAGCCCACCCCCAAAAGGCACATCTCCCCTAAGAAGGCCACACCTCCCAATCTTTCACAAAGGGTTTCACCAGCTGGAAACCAAATATTCAGACATGCAGTCCTGTGGGGCCCATTCTCATTGACTTCACCACAGCATGAGTGTTTCACTTGTCATGACCACCTTGGAACATCGATTTTTTAAACTGTAAATTCAGAATTGAAAATTCTCAAAGAAAGAATGTGTCCTTAAGGGACACTACAAAACTCTGAGAATCATGTAAATAATCCTTTGCTGGTAAATAACCTTAAAGCCTATATTCCTTTTCTGTGTTTTCCAATCGTTTTGTAGGAGAAAGAATCAAATCAGTGTTCTTTCCATAGGACCCTAGAGTGTATACACATGCAGGAATCTTTACTATGGAAGGGATTTAAGGATGTCTCAGGCCATGTGATTAATATTTTCTAGTGTTCTAGGCCTTTGAATATTGTGTTTTGGTTAATTTGCATTTCTATAAAAGAATATCACAAAATGTATTACTTATAATCAATAAAAATGTATTAGCTTCTACATTTGGAGTTTTGAAATCTTGAAAGTCTGCAATCAAGGAGTTAAAGCAGACATAGATTTTTTTTGTTGCATTATCTCATGATGAACAGCAAAGAAAAAAAAAACAGAGAGAAGCTCTCAAGGGAGTATAATAAGAATTTACTGGTGTATGTGTGGGGGGCAGGGCATTGGATCATTAACTTGAAAAGTATAATACAAACTTCTCATGTTCTAGTAAACAACCTCCTACCCATGCTCTGACAGAAAACCATAACCAAATTAAATGGATAAAAATCTAACAAATAAAAACAAAAATACCCATCCAATTAGAAGGAAACTGATTGGAAAAGAGGTTTTTGGTAGGGGAAGTTAAGGGGAAAGATAAGATAGCTAAGAGTGGAAAAGACCTAGTTTCAATATATCTATGTTTAAAGTTATTGAACAATAAAAACAACAAAAATGCTTTAGATGCAATTTATGACATTATTCATATTTAGTAGAATCTGTGCTAGCAGTACATAAACCACAAAAAAAGATATTCTTTTGAATTTTGCCAGCATAAAAAGAGAAATATTTCTCTTGAAAGGTGGGGTGAGGGTGTGATGCTTGACTTTCTGGGTTATTCATGGGCATTGCAACTGAATTTTGAAGAGTGAAAAAGGACATCCTTCTACTTGAATAATATCCTAAACGGTTCTCCAGTAAATGAAGCAATAAAGGACATAATGCCCATGCTTTATGACAGGCATTATGTTAGATTTCAAGTAGAAGAAATTGAATCACATGTCCTGTTCCTGAGAGAACAGAAGATTTTAACAGTTTTCAGTTTAATCATGAAAAGAAGTATTAAGGGATAGGTGTAATTGTAATTCAGACCCGTGTATGCAGAGAAATTAGGAAGGATTTTCTGCAGGACACGACATCTGAGAATAACTTTAAAGGTAAGAGTTATATCCACAAAGAAGCAGGCATTTTCACAGTGATCATATGTTCAAAGCCTCAAACTCAAAATAAGTTTTATAGATTCAGGAACCTAGGAGTTCAAAACCAGGAATCTCTACCCAGAACTGCTTTCCAAATGCCTTTTGGAATGAGTGTCTGTATTTCAACCCACTGTATAGTAACAACTAATGAATCATTTGTTCCAGTGACTTGGGGGAAGATCTCAGAAACCACAGGACTGCAAAAGACCAGCTAGTGACCAAATAAAAACAGCCTACCTTATGGGAATAGGACCATGCCTGTTGAATCAGGGATATGTGGTTTTATTGTATACTTTGTGACAATTTGTTATCTTTTATACAATTTATTATTAACAACATGGTTGTCCAAGTGTTTTTTGAATTAAAAACACATAAACATTGAAAAAATAGATCATTTTAATGATATGATATTATATAATTATCATTATAATAGCATGTACTGAACTTACATGCTATTAAGGACATATCTCCTTAATGTGCCCACA
Source organism: Alexandromys fortis (assembly GCF_014885135.2). Classification (NCBI taxonomy): domain Eukaryota; kingdom Metazoa; phylum Chordata; class Mammalia; order Rodentia; family Cricetidae; genus Alexandromys; species Alexandromys fortis. The sequence continues at coordinate 13,494,965 of NW_026067903.1, read as the reverse complement.
TTAACAGCATTGGTTCATCCATGAACACAGGGCCCCATGAACTAAGTACTTTTTGCAAGACCTCATCTCTTAACACTAATTCACTAGGGATTAAGATTTCAACACATAAACTTTGAGACACTTTCAAACAGCACTTTGTAAAATTCATAGCCAGTTGTATGTAATGTTTTATTCTCTTATGATTTCTAATGTACTAGTCACATTTTCTCTGGGCTATGCCATTAATATACCAGTTCAGTTTGATTTTCTTTGAGGTGTTGTAATGTCCAAGTCCTGTCATATGCTATTAAGAGAGAAAGAAGAAAGGCTAACATAGCTTGAAGCAATTATTTGGACATACACAGTCATCACGTCAAGAAGACATGAAGTGTTTCAGATCATCCTTTCCAATATTATAGGACAGAAAAATTCACTATGATAGTAGCCATATACCATGTGTCTAAGGAGGTATTCAACTCTATGGAAGATTTCACATGCAGCAAGAAGGCAGCAATATTACTTTAAAGCATCCATAGTTACTGCAATCCTTCAAGATCTGTGCAGTTTCTGTAGGAACAAATTGGTAAAAAAAAAAAAAAAAAAAAAAAAGCAGTCAGCTTTCCAGTATCTAGATAAGCACCAGACATCCGAACTTTTCTCTCACTAACCTTTGACTGTGTTATGAATCAGCCAGTAGTAGAGAGAGAGAGTT
>NW_026067903.1:13493235-13494090 GCF_014885135.2 Alexandromys fortis | reverse complement strand
TATATCCAATCACTATATATATCTATGATAAATATCAAATGCATCAGTGGTAATAATCTATCTTAGTGACTACATGGTTGTGAAAGTGCCTGAGAGGTGAATGTCCACACTCAGTGGATGCTCTGTGAGATAAAGTTTGACTTGGACTTCACTTCTTATCAGATTGCCATGTTCCAATGAACCAAAATATAGCAGTATTCTACTTTCTATATATGATTATCAAGTACGGCATGAGTAAAAAAGGTTTTAAAACACTGTAATTGTCCCCTTTTCATCTGTCCACTTCTCCAGGTAACTTCTCTTCAGTCCATTTAGGAAGGTATGAGGTTATTGTTATTGTGTACACCTATGTAATATTTCTCTGAGAAACTTTTCTTCTCATTTATTATCTCCCAGTTGTAAGGATGACTTATTTCTTCAAATGGAAAAGATGTTTATGAATTTCTAAGGAGAGCATTGCCCTTATCATGCTGTGCCTCTGTCCTTATTTCTGGTAATCCAGAATGTGCAGGGTTCTCCCGAGACAGTAGACGCTGGCCTGAATGCATAGTGTTAAGTTTCCCTATCTGGACTTCAAAGCTTTTCATCTTACAATAATTGTAATCCTTTACTCACCTAATTTCTAATTATAAAACATTAGCCTTTGGGGCTAGTTAGCCATTGCATGATTTTTTTTTTATTGAGAATAGGAAAAAAAAAAGTTTCCGCCTCCTCCCAGCCTCCCATTTCCCTCCCCCTCCTCCCACCCTTTTCCCCCTCCCCCCACTCTTCTCCCCCTCCCCCCACTCCTCTCCCCCTCCCTCTCCAATCCAAAGAGCAGTCAGGGTTCCCTGCCCTGTGGAAAGTCCAAGGTCC
>NW_026067903.1:13477402-13492613 GCF_014885135.2 Alexandromys fortis | reverse complement strand
CGGAGTGTATACCTGGTGAACCTAAAGAAGCTAAATAAGAAGGTGAACCCAAGAAAAAACATATAGTTATCCTCTTGGCTAAGGGAAGTAGACAAAATTGCCGGGGAGAAAATTGAGATCTTGGGGGTGGGGTGGGGTGGGGATAAGGGGGGACGGGGAGAGAAAAGTGAGAAGGGGAGGATTGGGGGAACTTGGGGAAACAGGAAGATTGGGATAAAGGAAGGTTGGATAGGGGAGCAGGGAAGCACATATCTTAGTTAAGGGAGCCACCTTAGTGTTGGCAAGAGACTTGAACCTAGAGTAGCTCCCAGGAGCCCAAGGCGATGTCCCCAGTTAGTCCCTTGGGAAGCTGAGGATAGGGAACCTGAAATGACCCTATCCTATAGCAATACTGACGAATATCCTGCATGGTATTTTATACTCACAGCTGGATCACTTTTGAGACAAGGGGTCTCAGAATGTAAGATGACTGTACTCCTTAGCTGTCAGTGAAGAACCTCTGCCAAAGCTCTCAGATATGTTCTATCTTCTCTCCAGAGACTTTCTACTACATTAAAATGATAAAATGTTTGAGACTATTCCTGGAGTAAACTATTTATTGAGCTTCCAACTTAATGAATCTGCTTAGATTTCACTATTTCCTTGCTTAAGTCCCCTTTCCACAATTTGATACTAAACTCTGTATAGTGTTGATGGTTCCTTTACTGCATGTTTCTCAGGGAAATCCAGCAGCATATTTGTACTCTATCTTGATATATTAGTCAGCATGTTACATTATTTACCCAAGAAGAAGGCTTCAATATTGAAAACTACCTTCAACCAAAATATGTATCCCAACCACATTTCCCACATCCTGATTCACTTAGTGAATTAGTGTTTTATTACTGTGAAGATGCCATGACCACAGCAACTCTTATAAAAGAAAATATTTAACTGGATCTGGCTTAGAGTTAAGAGGTTTAGTCCATTGTCAGCATGGTAGGAAGCATGACATCACACAGGAGAAATGGTGCTGGAAAAGGGGCTGAGGTTTCTACAATCAGATGGACATGCAAGAGAGACTGAGTCACAGGCTGGCTTGAGCTTCTGAAACTTCAAAGACCACCCATAACAACACACTTTCTACAGCAAGGCCACATCTACTCCAACAAGGACACATGTCCTAAACCTTTCAAATAATGTCACTCACTATGAGCCATTTTTTGTTGAAGCACTTAGTATCACTTCGCTTGTATCTTTGCCAATGGGAAAATGCCAATTGCCATGTATCAGTCTTAGAGAGTCCCTAACTGGGTTACATTATGACTTTTCTTACCAACATAAAGGAAAGATAAAAAGTAAGAAATAAAGCAAATCTTCCTTCCTCGACCAATTACCTTCATAAACAACATCACAGATTAATCTGGGGACATGTTTTACTAAATATCTAGATGTTTTTTAATCCCATCAGATCAACAAAATGAACATTAACAGGAAAATTTGAAGAAAACAAACTTAAGAAGATATAAAGTCTGAAAATATCTTAGTCACATAAATTCAAATGTACTAAACACTTATGTCAGATTTTCATGTCTCCCAAGCAAGGCCATTAAGCATGGTCAGATTACCAAGATTCACACCCTTAAAGAAAACCAGGTTTTGTCAGGCAGTGATGGCACATGCCTTTAATCCTAGCAGACAAGCAGAGGCAGATGGATCTCTGTGAGTTTGAAGCCAACCTGGTCTATAAGAGCTTGTTCCATGACAAGTTTCAAATCTACAGAGAAACCCTGTTTCAAAAAACAAACAAACAAAGAAAAAAAAAACAAATCAAAAAAAGCAAACCAAAACAAAAACCAACAAAAAAACAAAACAAATAAAAAAAAAAACTCTGCCAACAACCATCAACTGTCTCTAACTCCTCATAATTTTGGGGCATTAAGTTGAAGGTAGTTTTGGAACTGGGAGTTGATCTGAGAGAAGTTAGAGGGAAAGTGAGGGATAGTTTTGACCAAAATAGATTTTATAAAGTTCTGAAAGACTTAATAAACATATATATTTTTCAGTTGAAAATAGATTTTTTTATTTGCTGTATTTTGATTATGTTTTTACTTCCTCTGAGCCATCCAAGTTCCTTCTCTCTTCCTCTCCCATCCGGATCCATACCCTTTCTGTTCTTCATAAAAAAAAGCAAATAATTGCCAAAAGAATAATAATAAGTAAGGTAAAACAAGAGTAAAAAAAACAAATTGGAATAGAATAAAACAAAAAAGGAAAGAAAAGATCCAAAGAGAAGGCATGAGAAATACATACAGACAACAGAGAAACATAGTATTCATAGTAATTCCATAAAACCCACAAAACTAGAAGCCAAAATATATGCACCAAGGACATATAAGACTTTTAAAAAAATGCCCTGGTACAACGTTGTTAGGAGGCAAAGAGCCACCAAAGATGCTATTGAGTTGCTTTTTAATTAGCTGTCTTCAGCAGTGCATGGGGGCTAGTCATAAGAATAGTTACCCCCCCCCCCCGAGTAAGATTTATTTGAAGGAAACTAATTTTTTATTTGTAAATGGTTATCAATTGGAGATAAATGGTTATCCGGAATAAAGACATGGGCATTTTTCTTTATCAGCTCTAGCACCTTATTGGCCCTGTTCCTGTTCCTTCACTGCTTGTGAGTTCATTTGAACATGAGTCCTGCTGTGTTCAGAATGTAATGGTTTAATGGCAGAAGCTACCTTGGTGGGTCATAGTCAAGGGGTTCCACAAGGTCACACCATGCAGCAGATCCCAAGTGAGAGATTTTTGGGCAGGTGGGGAGGCCACCGCTGAGGGAAAACAGAAGGAAAAGACAGTGGGGAGAAAAGGCTCTTGCTTTTTATAAGGGTATATAACACACGAACATGGTGACAGTGCACACTCATGGTGGCCATAGTGACAGTGTTCATCTTGGTGGCTGCTGCTGCTGAGGTCCCTGAGGGCATGAGAGTGGAAATGCCTGATTGCTAAGAGAGCAGACCTTCTTTTCTTGGTGCCCTCCTTTCTTTGGTTCTTGCACTCCTTCTATCTCCTCCTCAGCAGGATTCCCAGAGCCCCGGAGGAAAGGATTTGATGTAGGCATCCCTTGTAGGCCTGGGTGTTTTCAGGTTTCTCCTCATTCTGTTCATTGTCAGGCTGGGGGTCTCTGTAATCCTTCCCATCTACTGCAGCAGAAAGCTTCTCTGACGATGACAGAGCAAGACAATTATCTATGAGTATAGCAGAATGTCTATAGGAGCCATTTTTATGCCTATGTTCCTTTAGCAGAGCAGTAAATGAGCAGCATATGGGTTTCCCCTAGGTACCTGGTCTCTCTGGTCATACAGCCTTGGTCAGTCACCAAACATTGCAATTTTCTTTATTTTCTACTAAACTCCAAAGCACTGATTTTAAATGTTCACAGTATTTTATTAAATATGCATTTGCAGTACTAGCTCTGTATCAAATTCATTAAAAGACTTCTCATTTATCTCTTAGTTCATTAAATTTTTCTGCTATTGATTTTCTGGGCTACTAAACAATTCTCTGATTTTCATCCTATTTCCAAGGGTGGCATGCTTTCTATACACATTGTATCCATTATTAATGATAATCTACCATATGAATGGATTCTAGTTTGCTTATCAATTCACGTCATTGAGCGACATCTTTCCCAATGTCCACAGCACTTAGCAGGCTTTCAGTTCAAGTAAATTCTAGGAAAGTTTCAGCTAATAAGAGCCCAACTCAGGAGATCTTGTAAATTGGGAGCATGGGGACGTTGGGTGAGGGTTGAAGTGAGGAGGAGAGAGGCAGGGAGGGGAGAAGAGAAAAATTTAGAGATCAATAAAAAAAAAGAGCCTAATTTTCCCCATCTACAACATTGGCCCTGAGAACTCTCAGTCTCGGATTCTTTCTTTGAATGATCCTTTGAGATTTTTTTTTCCATTTAAACACTGCTTGGCCCATTATAGCTGGAAACTATGGGCCTGTAGGCTGAAGATGGATGCCCCAACGGTACAGAGGAACTTTGGGTGACTGTCAAGGCAGCGAGATGTCTCTGTGATTTCTAAAGTTTGTAAGTTGCTTACTTCTCATTTACTTAGGTAATAGTATATCTTTATGGAGTCTTTGATGGAGTTGAAGAATAGATAGTTATAGTTTTCCTTAGTTATGATAAAGATCCTTTGAGATTTAAATGGAGATTTCACCTCCTGTCACTTAAGAATCCTTTTAGAATAGTGAGCCAGCCCTTTGGTGTATAATCAAGGAAGTACATAGCATTCCTGTCTTCCAGTGTTTGTGAGAGAGTTGGGACCTAATTTAGATTAAGGGTGAATTAACAAATGTACATGGTCTAATTGTAAGAAATAGCCTATCTACTCAAATCTGATAGTGCTTCTCAGGGACTTCATGTCAACACTTAACGATGTTCCTACTTTGTAAGAGCAGAGTTCATCTGAGTTCCCATGGCTGTTACAATTCTGGTGAATGAAGTCTTGCCTGATGCATTTTTTCTTTTTCTGGTTAAAATGCAGGTTAAAAAGAAAAAGTACACAGTTTCCCAATAAAATTGCTTTCATTGGTGAGTCTCATTCTTAAACCATTCCACACAAATAATAATAAAACAGCAGAAATTATAATAAACTATTTTTAGGGGTCATAAACTTTTTAATTCTGTTTCTTCTATGTTTCTTGACCATTAATTATTGTTCTGTTGCTGAAGTACATAGTGATGACATTTAAAGATACACACTTAGTTGTCTTCTCTTTTTTAACGTGATATATTTCCTCAATGTCTATTCAATTTCTTTACTTGCATATATTTTGTATAGGCAAGGGTTATAGCTCCAATTTGAAATCTTTATTCTTCTTTATAAAATCATGTCTTTTTTGTTGTTAGAGTTTTAATGTCATTCTAAAACTTGCATATGCCTTTTCTTAAAGCTGGAAATTTATTCTACTGGTCACTTAAATATTTAATAATCTGTGAATTTTCTAATATTACCCTCTTTTTATTAAAAATTAATTACTTTTTATTTTCCAAGGCATGTAGGCACGTTAAACTGTACTAGCAAAATGACATTAAGGATGTTAGTGTTTTGGGTTTCTGTTGCTTATTTGTACAGAGAGGATAAAGCAGGAACTTAGACAAAGAATCCACAAACAGTCCTCAAAGAATCAGACAATAGAAAGCAATCAGTTGGCAGGAAGGTTTGAAAAAGTGTTTAGGTACCTCAAAATGAGATGCGATAATAGGGATCATGTACTCCCATGGTAAACAGAAGCGTTAAGTGATGGGAGAAGTGGATATTTGAATTAAACTAAGTAAAAAATGCCAGTCAAGTTAGTTTTTATAGCGAATGAAGAAAATGCCTGTGGAGGTAATCAGCTTTTATAAGTTCAAGGGCAATGTGCACACCAGCACTCTTAAAAGTATTGTGTTATAGATTCTGAAGTTTTTACTCTAGACAGACATTCTATCTCTTAGTGAAAGAAGATGAATAAAATTACATGAGAGTGAAAATAAATATCTTCTTAGGTATATGGACTGTGAATTGGGTTAAGATTTGATACCTAATATATATTTAATATTGGAAGAAAGGAGATAAATATGTTGTTTATTTTTTCCATTTTCATCCACTATTCCCACGAACTTCATCAAGAGAATCACCAAGAAGATAAATACAATTATAGAACGTCAAGTCAGTTTCACTTCTGTACATTTTGAATTCATTATATGAATCTGCTTCACTGAGTTTGACTACGTTCAACCTTTATTGGCCCTAGACTACATGACTGTGAGATCTGCCAGCTTTCTACCCATTAATGTGAAGAGTGAATTACACTGATGGTTTGGAAATTTACAGAGAAATTATATAAAAAGAAAGCAAATGGGAACAAAACTTTTCAACTTTTATTTTCTACCTCATCTGTTTCTAGATCATGTATAATAAATAAATGGAGTACATATCACCCAGGAATCTTATCTGAAATACAATGAAGGAATCAAGGACACAGTATCAATTTTTTGTCACTGTTTTTGCTATTGACCATGCTATGTGCAAGTCTCTGGGGCCCTGGATCACCTCCACCCATTTGCCATAGAGTGTGCTTCATGTAAGCTACATCTGGTAGTCTGAAATTGCTTAACATGTACATAATTGATGCACTAATGGCTTTTTATACTCTTCTGTCAAATATTGTATGCATTCTAAATCTTAAAAAGTAGCATAGAATAAATTTATTTAGCAATAAGAAAAAAATCCAATACAAGCCAATATAGAATTTCTACATAAAAATTTACCAACTTTCATTTGCTGATTTTTTTTTCTGGCATTACCTTCTGAAACCAGATTTTATCGCATATTTCAATTTGCCCTAGCATTTTCTCAATGGAAGCTAATATTTCATTTCATATGTAATATTTTCAGGCAAGGAAAGAGGATTGATTTTTCAGGTTTTAAGCTGAAGCTATTAACAATGGAACATTTCTCTTGGTGGTAAGTAGCCTACTGAATGAACAGTGGGCTCATCTGTGGGCCTTTCTTCAATAAGGGTTTAAACATTTAAAAGTCAACTATGGAGCTCTGAATATTATCTCCCAAACCTCTAGTAAACAACTCTAGATTGTTATCTTTCCTATTTGGCCAGCAGGGTTTTGTTTGTATTGGCTATTGAAATATATGTGTATATACAAAGGAGAAGAAACAGGTTCAATACTTGTTTTCTCAACAATACTCAGCCTGAGAGAGACTGCTGTGCACTTACATTTAATCACAAAGCAAATAGGGATCATTTGATGTGACCCAGGAATGCTGCCTGTTTTTTTTCTCTCTCTTTATTTTATTTTTGGACATTTTCAGTTTTGTTTAACTGAGAAAAGCTTGTATTTTTTTTTTTTCATTGACTGAGAAATTGGGAACATGAGATGGTTGGTTTTTGTGGTAATGTTTAACCACTGATCAAACTAAATTGAATCAGACCAGTTAAATATAAGAGAGATTATTATTTTCCTTATGATTCTTGCAATAGAATAGAAATGAGCTCAACTCTACTGAAACAAATGTGAGGTACATTGGATTACTGGGGCTTTCTGGAGGGGTGGGGGTAAGTGCGTAAGAAGAGATATTGTTAGTAGGAAGTGAAGAGATGAATATTGCTTGGTTTGGAGTAGTGTTGGTGGCATGGTGTTTGTTTGGCAGTTTTTTCCCAAACCAGGCTTTTCATCTTTTCATGAAGTTCTGAGACAGGTGTTCAAGCTGTCCTGTTTAAATGAATTTCATTCATTCAAAAAGACAGGTCTTTGAGTGTCATATTCTTGGGCTCTAAAAGACGTAAATCTCAAAGGAGCAGAGAAAGCATTGGCAGGTGAATGATCATTCCGTAAATGTTTTCTGGAAAAAGGGGTAGGTGCTCCTCATTCTCTTGTCACCACTATTGTGACACAAAGCCATGCTGAATGTGGCAATACATCAATTAAATTTGTAGTTTTAACATGATGTTCTTATAAAATTAATCCCTATTATCTTTACAAGAGTATATTTCCCAAACACTGGGAAATCAAATTAAGTCTGTACATTTTTATATTTAATCAACAACTACTGCTTCTACGTTAGATGTATTCTGTTTTCTATCTGTGTGTATGCACATGTTGTCCTGACTAACCATTAGAGGTGGATGTAATCTACCTTCTTTAGTTGATCTCCATTTTATTATTTCAGGTAGGGTCTCTCACTATTTCCTGAACTCACTGATTATTTAGACTGCTCATCTCTTTCATACTGGTGCTGGGTTTAGTTACCCAGTTTTTCACATGAGCACTGAAGCTACAGCCTCAGGTTGTTATGATTGTACAGCACATCCTTTACAAGGAATACCTCTGCTTTCCCTACTTTTATTATAATATTATCTAAGGTATCACAAATAAGGCAATGTGGTGCTATTTAATTTTGTATTTGAATGAGTAACACATTGAGGTATTCAAACTGCAAACAGTTGGTTCTTTTCCTCCTCCCATTCTTCAAAGATGTCTGACAGTGTTAAGAATGCTATTAAAAATCCATAGTTCAGACATTTATTAAAAATTCAAAATATATTTCACACAGTTCTACAGATTGAGAAATCCAGAATCAAGGCATTGACAGATTTGATGCTTTTAAAAGTCTGAATTTTTAACTCATTGGTGGCATCTTCTACCCCTGTCCTCGTGGGGCAGGACTGGAAAACCTGGTAGCAGTATGGCCTTACATGTTTGGGGCTGGGCCGTTGTGTGGAGGTCGGTTGTCAACCTCAGATATCAAACCATAGGAGCCACACACATGTGTTTGAGACAGAGACCCTCATTGAGCTTGGAACATCCCATTGAGGCTGTGTTGACTGATGTTCAAGGTCCTGAGTTTCAGCTGTCTCTATGTTTTCAGAACTGGAGTCATAAGTATGTATCCAGATTCTTTTTGTAGGTTCTGGGAATTGAACTCAGAATCTTTTGCTTTTACGGCAGCACTTTACTGACTGACCTCTCCAGTCTCTGGATTAACTATTATTAGGGTATTAATCCACTCACTGGCGCTCACTACAACCTAGTCACCTCCTAACTACAAGTTTCTCAAAAAGTCATTAATTAATTAATTGTCAACTTCATATAGAAATATAAGCCTAGGGAGTAGTTAAGTGCAATTGTGGCCTGCAGTAAAAAAAAAAAAAAAATGAACCTAGAAGTCCAGGCAGAAGTAGGCAGACTGTGAACAGACATAGGACTTGAAGAAAATTGCAGGAATTGAATTATTTATCATCAGTTTAATTAATGGTCCTTCCCAAGTGACTGCTTGTCAGATACATGCACACACATATTGTAAATAAATTCCTAAGATACACATGACATGGATATCTTAGTGATGTCTTAATAAACACCATCGGTGTGTGATGATTCATGAAGCTAGTGCTGAAATGTTGTAGTTGCCTGAGGTGAGTATTAACTGCCACCAAAATAAAATCAAGTAATAATGTTATATTGTTAAAAACAGCTATAAGCATGCTGTTGTCTTCTTTCCTAAGATGAATAGAATGAACGTCATATACTTATGATATAACTCTTGAAATTTCTTCCATATTACAGTGAAGACAAATGATATGAAATAATTGTATTTAAAAATATTTAATTTCACAACACAATGAATGTTAGCTCTTATCAGATATTTTATTGCAGTTAATGACCTTAGATGTCCTGCCTCCTTTTACATGATTTAAAACTTATCATTTGAACTATGGAGGTAAACATATTTTGGCAATGATATCCTGTAATTTGATTTAAAAAAAAAAGAGCTAAGATTGACTGATTGAATTTGGGTAGGACTACATAACACATTAGTTTAAAATTTTGAAATGTAGGGCAAAATAATGCCCTTACTACTCACACTCTACCCAGAAATACATAAACCTTAAGCAATTTCACTTCACTCATAAAAGAGACATTAATAATGGTGACTGTGTAGTTCACACCTTTAGTCATTTTCTATGTTTTAAAATGATGCACAGGACCATTGGGTCAACCATTTTTAAAAGCAGTTGGCTAGAGTAAGTTCAAAACCTTACACTGTTTTGTGGTTTCAAGAATGAACTGATGGGCTTCTGGTTTAAATCATATAATATTTGAAATGATTATTGCCTCGGAAGGGACTCAGAAATACTAAGAAAATGACCATTTGTGGTCCTGTAGTGACTGTAAAGAAGAATGTGAGTTCCACCTTCAGTGATTCTTCTGTACTGTGCTCATGAGATTTATGTACAGAACAGCTTGAGTCTCAGATGTCACCACTTGTTTTTACAGAAAACATTAATATGAATTTGAGGAGAAGTGAAGAAAGAGTGTTCATCAATGTGAGCTATGTAAATTTAATTTGTGTAAGCTGAGAAGTCTTTACTTGCCTCCAGTAAGTTGAAAATGTGTTAGAAAATGTGTTTCTCTCTACTTGAAAATGTTTTTCAAACTTCCTCCATTCTCTTGTTTTCTGACAGAACACAGAAAAAATCTAGGTTATGATTTCTAGAGGTGGCAATTCCAATTCTCCTCCAAAGCTTTATTTTCTTACTGATATCATGGCGGAATGTAAACCTGACAGCATTAGCAGAAAAATCATGGATTCCCACACCATTTTTTTTAAATGTAACTTCCAACTTCTAAAGACACTTTGAACTTTTATAGCAGAATGTGCAAATAGTTGTGTCTTGCTTTAAAATAAAGCAAAATGGTAGCACACACTGTAAGATTGCTAAGTGGTTAAGAACATCGTTCTTTATCAGGAAGCCCTGAGAGCACTCATGATCCCAGCACTCACTCAGAGTAGTTCACAGCATCCTGTAAATCTAGTTCCAAGGAATCCCATACCCTCATTTTGCTACATGGTCACCCGTATACATCGACACAGTCTTAATAAAAAATAAAATTATATATCTAAAAAAAGACACAAATGGTTAAGTTTCTGAAATAGTTTATAAATGTGAATGATAAGAGGATGCTGGGGGTGGAAGGCAAGAGAAATGTTTGAAAGAACTAGTGTGGTTTCACCTGCTAAAGATGTAGCCCTAATAGGAGTTCATTTGTCCTGAGACACTGTCTTCCGAATATGTTGCTGGAGACTGTGATTTAACCTGATTTAAAATTAGTATTAGTTAGAATGATTTACATAATTACTGGTTTAACTTGTAAGCACACATAAGTCTCAAACAATTTTCATTCCTAAAATATGTTCTTCATCTAAGCTTGTTTTGGGGTAAAGATGAATTATTTCTATAGAAACATAAAGCTTCTTTTTCTCTTAATAAAAAAGGTAAATATAAAACAATTTACCATACAATGCTGTTTGCAATCAGGTAGAGCATGAGGTGAATTGAAAATCTATTTCTACTTTTAATTTTTATCCTTTGCATTAGTCTATCATCTGCATTATGTTTACAACACAGCTGGAGTGCTATTGTCTTCTTTTCATTCTTCTTTAGAACTTTGAATTAGCATCTGAGACATTAATTGTCTTCCCACTCCGCGCTAGCTGTGCTATTGTCTGATGCTGGCCTCTCCTTCCAGGATTTTTCCTACATCACTGATCAGAGAGCAGCAGGCATCCTTTCAGTGTTTGCTTCCTGACAGCTCTTGTCTTCAATAACAGAACGACAGCGCACTCAGAGACTCTGTTAAATGGACATACTCAGTTTGTTTCTGCTCTTGCATTACACAAATATCTCAAAAAATTATATGATGCAAAGCATAGCTACGATACTTCCCAATTGTATTGCTCAAATGATTTGCCTTAGCATTGAGAACTCAGTATCTATCGGGGAGGGGCATATCTTGATGTTCAACTAAAATTATTGTGTACAATTTAGAAATATTGCTTTAATCAATCAATCAAAAAAGCAACGTGCTTGCCAGGTGTGCCAATATGTACCCCAATTCTAGCACTCAAAGTCTCAGGCAGAAAGACTGTGAGTTCTGGGCCAGGCTAGGCTTCATAGCAACATGTTGTGTAAAAACAAACAAACAAACAGATAGAACAAGAAGTAGCTCAGTTTAAAGGGCTAGGTGAACATTAAACAAGAAAAAAAGGAGGCAAAACGTTAAGCTATGAGAACTCAAATTATGACAAAAAAATTCCCTCAACCCCAAGTCATAGTACAGAACGCTCTCTTGCTTACACTGGAAGGAACGGAAGGGCAGTTGGGAACATTCTTGGCAGCATAAATGATATGCAAATAATTTCACACTCTACAGCAAGCTCAAACTAAAGTATTTTTTCCACAGCTGATGGATCTAAGATACTGTAATATAGGGTGAAGGATAAGATATGTGAGCTTGCTTCTACGCTGTACTTTGAGATTTAATGTATTGAGTAATATTAATTATTTCAAATGGTCTGAAATGAAAACTAAAAAAGATCAGATGTTTCCTTTTTCTTTGAATTCTTTGTTTTATTTACAAAATAGAAAATAGCTGAGGAAAATTGACTGGTAAATTAGGGAAGAGACTGTGAAGTAGCACCAATTATCTAATGCCTCAGTACTTGTGATAGCAATTCTTGCAGGGACAGTAAAACAAACTCAGAAGGAGGCCATGCCTCTGAGCTTAGACGTGATGCCCCCCTGGACTCTGTTGTCATATGGTGAATAAGTGAAGACTGCTTCAGTCCTTAACTTGGAAAACAATAGGAGCATTTCATCCCAAGTGGATTTTTGTAATATTTATCAAATCAGAATTTATTGCTCTCAATGCGATCATCCCAAATATCAGTATGATAGGGTTCTTTATAACCTTAGATTTCTACGGAAGACACAGACTGGTGTAAGTGAAAACAATCTTATCATAAGATCATACAATTCCCTTAAAATCTAAATATCTTTTTTTAAAAGCACTTCTAAACCATGAAGCTATAAGTAGAACCATTTCTACACTATCATTTTTAAGTCCAAGGAAATAACAGACAACTGACTACTCTTTAATAAATGGTAAAGAAGCAACTCTTTTTATAGAAAACATTTTTCATTTAGTAAGTGCCGAGAAGGAATGTTAATATTGATTCAGACTCAGCTATGAATGCTGACCTCAAAGGTACTGACTGTGATTAGCTGGATGTTCATAGGCCCCACAGCTTATAAATTCTGACTTTTTCTTCAGGATGACATTTTAAATCAAAGCAATTCGAGTTCCCTATACTATCACGGAAGCACTGAATACTTTTAAACACTTTTGATACAGTCTGTAATGGACAGAAAACTGGTTTTTCTATACTGCAGTTCTGCACAGTACCATCCCATCTGCTGGGATATATTTTCCCAAAATAATTTTCTGGAGATTAGAGAGTTAGAAAAAAATGCAGTCGATACATGTTTTGTCTTAGCCAACCATTTAGGTGAAATGAGAACAGAGTGAGCCAATTTCTAGAGAATAAAATGCACTTTTATCTCCTAAAACAAGATCTTCATAGCAGCATGTTGATTCTAGAATGTCTAAAAGCCAATTGCAATCAAACGCAAAGGAAAAAAAAATACATGTATTGATTTAGGAGATTGAAAATGTAAGCTTGGAAGGAGTGATTCTCTGTAATTTCCAAAAATACAAGTTCAGAGCTGGGGAGATTTCTCACTGGATCATGTACTCGCAGTACAAGCACGAGGCCCTGAAAATCACCAACACCTACATAAAATATGGGTAGGCACGGTGCCTCAGAAGGACAAGGGAGGCTTGCTAGATGAATTGACAAAATCTAGGACCAATAAAAATACTGCCTCCATAAATAAGCTGTCAAACAGAGGAAAGGAACCTGACATCAACTTATCATGTGTGTGTGTGTGTGTGTGTGTATATATATATATAATCATCGCACATGCATGTGTGTTCACAAATATGTAAATATACATAAATATACACATGCATTGCACACAGAACAAAAAAATCCCTGCATTATAAATCACAAACTCAAATTATACTTTGCTCAAGTTGATCGAATTAGTCACCAGAAACCTTGTATATTAACATTTTGCCTGCAGCATTTCCTAGAATTCTTTCTTGGTGACACGCATACTATGTATCTTCCATAGTGCTTTTTAAAGAGCCAGGTACTGAAAAGTGGACACACATACTTTCTCCCTTTCAGCTCACTTATCTCTTGGCTTTTAGTGAGTTGTATTCCTCAGCCTCAATCATTTCACTTCCTTCTCTTCAGTTGCAGGTTTCTGCAATTATCGCTCCCATTTGTTCCACTCTTTGCCCCCATGTACTGATTGTTGAGAACTGTAAATGAGCCACATTTTCTTGAAGGATATCACTGGCCTTTCATTGAATCTAAGTACTTCCTGTATGTGCATGGTTTCAACTTTGGCTAAATTGTAAAGAGAAAAGGTTTGCTTTGGCTCACAGATCTCGTCAGAATTAAGTATCGGGGAGAAACAACCACCAGAAGCAGCTGACAACAGAGTGCTAAAGTGGTCAGAGGTATGGTAGAAAAAAAAAAATGCCACTCTCTGACTGGGCTCTATATCTCTATATGGGTGCAAGCTCCTCTCTTTTGCCACAGAACGCTCTCTTACTCTCTATCACTCCCTTTTTCATCATCAAATAACTTTTAAGACAGGTTGGTGCATGGCAGAGAAAGCCCAGTAAGTTGGAAGATTCTGCAAACAGGCAAAAAAAAGTACATGGTTAAGAGATCTGATGGTTTCTAGGAACATAAGTGGAGATGAGTGTTCTCTAGTCACCGAATAAGGCATTTCAAACACAAGGCACTACTGTGTACTTGGGGGTGTTCTCTATGCCAGAGTAGCTGGATCAATACAGTGTGCTGGGCAGAAAACCTGCAGATAAGATTTTTCTCTGCCATTCTGATTTATTAATTTTTCTCAATCGTTCACCTTAAGGGATGATTGAAAATACAAATGTAGGTACTTCATGTCCAAAATTAAACATATAAAGAAGAGAATTTAGGTATATTACAGCCTTATTGGGATTTATTAGGAAATACTTCATAAATCTAACATGGTAGAAACTTCTAAAGCTATCAAATTAGAACAAATGGTCACAAAGTGGTATTTTCAAGTGGTTTACTAAATAAACATTGCTCTCTGGGCCACTTTGTAAGAAGATAATGACATGAAAGGGATTTTAAAAACAGGATTTGTCTGACAGGTAAAGTAGGTATAGCTATAAAAATCAGAAAACTTATTAAGTAAAGAAAATAAAGAAATAAATACCTTAGTGTCCTTCCCAGAAGGCATATGGAGAAACTCACATGGAAGGCTAAAATAAACCACACAGGAAAATTAACTAGATTGGCTTGAGAAATAATAATTATAGAAAATTAGTCATCTTTTTTTAAATATAATTTTTTATTGAAAAAAAAATTTCCGCCTCCTCCCCGCCTCCCTTTCCCTCCCCGTCTCCCTCCCCCCTCCTCTCCCCCTCCCTCTCCAGTCTGAAGGGCAGTCAGGGTTCCCTGCCCTGTGGAAAGTCCAAAGTCCTCCCCGCTCCATCCTGGTCTAGGAAGGTGAACATCCAAACTGGCTAGGCTCCCACAAAGCCAGAACATGAAGTAGGATCAAAACCCCGTGCCATTGTCCTTGGCTTCTCAGCAGCCCTCATTGTCCGCCATATTCAGAGAGTCCGGTTTTATCCCATGCTTTTTCAGTTGCAGTCCAGCTGGCCTTGGTGAGCTCACAATAG
>NW_026067903.1:13442781-13476662 GCF_014885135.2 Alexandromys fortis | reverse complement strand
GCTCCCAGGTGCCCAGGGCGATGTCCCCAGTTAGTTCCTGGGGCAGCTGAGGACAGAGAACCTGAAATGACCCTATCCTATAGTCATACTGATGAATATCTTGCATATCACCATAGAACCTTCATCTGGAGATGGATGGAGATAGAGACAGAGACCCACACTGGAGCACCGGACTGAAAATTAGTCCTCTTAATAAGTGTTTCGCTTCAAACTCGACTTAGTGCACACAGATTTTCAATTTGTGTTGTCCCTCCACTCTTCTCCTGCTTCTTGTTGTCACCTTGCCATGTTTATGTTCCAATTTTTCATCTGGGAGGTGGCTGTCCCATAAACTGATCCATTTTTTTTCAGTTATTGAATCATAACAATCATTTCATTTTAGCAGGAAAGCTGTAATAGGTAGTTATTACTTATAAAAATCGATGTCAACAAACAAGAACCTGAAATGAGTAGGTTTGCAATTTTAAAGTTGTTTTATAAATGATGAACTCAACACATCCAATTTACCACTCAGTTCTCTTGGTGCTAGGTTTTAAAGCATATCGACAGTCTGAAGGTGTGTCCCTACTCCTGGCACTGCCACCTGGGGCTAACTGAATTCACACTTTAAATCACCACAAAGCTTTCTGCTCCAGCAGGATTCTTCAAGGTGTTTTCTCCCTGAATGAACATGTACACCTTAATAACTAATTCCAAGAATCATGTGGCATTCCATATTACTCATGGTAAGAACCAATGTCTTCATATGGTTTTGAGGCTGTTGTTTGTCCCTTCCACCACAGTTCTACTGCTGCATCAGGAAGAACACTTTTCCAGCTCTTTACAAGCATGCTCTGTTCATCACCTGAGATGCTTTCCCTGCAGAGCCTGTCCCTGAGCTTCTTTGACCTCTTGGTGCCTTCATGAAAATGGCAGATCCTAGTTCTGAGTACAGCTTACCACTTTTACTCAATATTTAATATTATTTTAATATTAAAATATTAAATGTTAAAAAAGCTGATGTTGGGAAATCCAACTTGAGCTTCTCACTAGAATCAATCAGTTATGTGTTTGTTTGATGTGGACTTTTTGTTAATTTCAAGAAAATGGTCATTGTAGGGAGTGGCAATATTAGAAGGTGTGGCTTTGTTGGCATAGGTGTGTGTGTGGCCTTCTTGGAAGAAGTGTGTCACTGAGGGGGTGGCTTTGAGGTCTTCTATACTCAAGCTATACTCTGTGTGGCACACAAGTGCTTCTGCTGCCTGTGGGTCAAGATATAAAATTCTCAGCTTCTTCTCCAGCACCATGTCTGCACACTACTATGTCCTACCATGATGATCATGGACTAAACTTCTGAAACTGTAAAGTACCTTCAATTAAATGTTTTCCTTTATAAAAGTTACTATGGCCATGGTGTCTCTTCACAGAAATATAAGCCCAAACTAAGACAGACTTAAATGACTTATAGAACAAACAATATTAGTGACTTCAAACATGCATCCAATTTTCTACTTGTGAATGAATTTCTCTGTAAATAATATACAATGAAGTGAAATTTAATAGTGCTCACACAAATGTTTATAATGTATAAACTTATATCATTAATTATGTCAACCCAAGCATAATTACATATTCCTAAAAGAAATCAACATTTCTCTAAGATTATTTTTATGATTTGAAATCAGTTAAAATGTATCTGCTGATACTTAATGAATAAGTTATTTTTATACTTATTTCTGAATATATTCAGGATATTAAGACAAAGCTTTATTATTCAATAAGACTAAAAAGGAAAACTTTAAATATGAAGTCTAATTCATAACACTGGTTTTGAAGGATTTTTTGTTTGTTTGTTTTCTTGACAGAGTTTCATTATGTAACCATGGCTGTCCTGGAACTCAGTCTATAGACCAGGCTGGCCTTAAAGTCACAGAGATCTGCCAGCCTCTGTGCCTGAGTGCTGGGATTAAAGGTGTGCACCACCATCTGACTTGCTCTGAAGTTTATAATTGTGTGTTTCTAGATAACTTTTATGTAATTAACTCCCATAATTTGAGACAGGAGGTCAGCATGTTAATATAAAGTATCAACGTATCAACGTTGGGATTATGCCCAAATGCTAATTTTTTATGGTATCTAATTCTTTACCTTCATAGTTCAGTTTTCTCTTGCCCTAAAGATGACCTTTCTGGCCTCACCAGAATTTCACCACCACTGGAGTAGATGCTGGCAAGGCCCCATGGGAATCTCCCTGAGAAACTTTAGGCAGTTAATGATGCTGTGGGAGAGGGAGTCATATACTCAGTGCTTTGGCTGCCGATAGGCTACATTTGCTCAAGTAAATCCCACCCACCCACACTTCGAGGCCATTAAGGTAGTGGACACAGACAGAAAGCAGGAGGTGACTTCTTCAGAAGAGAAAATTTAGTGTGGGTAGAAGCAGCCAGTAAATAGTGGAAGGGAAGAAGAGGATCAAAATACATTGTATACATGTATGTAATTTTGAAAGAATTACTAAAACAATGGTCATTTCCAGTTATTGTAGGAACATTAAAACACATTTTAATAAATTTACTCAATGATTATCCCTAAACCTGGTTCAACAAATTAACCTACAGAAGTGTCCAATAATAAAGTGCTGCCAAAAATGTATTCTAAGCTAATTTGGATGGCATATATTTTAAGTCTACAAACTATGTATTGACACATCTAAATATAGATATAAATATCTATATGCAAGCGATGAAAATGATTATTGCAGGTTAAATATGCTCAATGCTAGCTGTGTATGTGTACGGATATCTGAGCAGTTCTGGCATCTCAGATCTGAACTCAGTGAAAAAAAATTTAAAGACTCTGTGACAAAATGCAGAAACCCAAATGTCTTTCTTTTCCCCCAGAAACAAATCCATTGGTAGTTTCTTTTAAGGCAGGCCTCACCCTACATGTTATTCAAGCATAGTTCTCTACTCTTTCTTACTTTTTTCCTGGTATATAACCATAACATAAACACAATTATAAAGCATAAATCAAAGCCAAAGTAGTCTATGTTTTGAAGTAGATTGTTTACTGTGGTACTATTAAAGACATTACATAACTGGCAACAAAGGAATTTAAATTCTGGATCAATATTTCAGCATGTGCCGGGCGGTGGTGGCGCATGCCTTTAATCCCAGCACTAGGGAGGCAGAGGCAGGCGGATCTTTGTGAGTTCGAGACCAGCCTGGCCTACAGAGCTAGTTCCAGGACAGGCTCCAAAGCCACAGAGAAACCCTGTCTCGAAAAACCAAAAAAAAAAAAAAAAAAAAAAATTCAGCATGCTATTTTATTTCTCTGGAATATTAATATTCAATATTATAACTTCAGAATATTGAAATCAACAAAGTAAAATTGAAGTAAATTGATCACAAACACACTCACATATCTTTTAAAGGTGAGGTCTGAACACAGAATTCATACATAAATGATGATTCCAGAAATATTATTTTTCAGTCTATTTCTTAGACAAAAGCTAAATGTGTTAGACTTCATGGGATAATGCCAGAAAAAAAACAAAACCTTAGAAGTTTAAATGTTTTAATGTGAAATTGAAGACTTTTATCGATATTCGTTACTGGTATTTCATCCACAATTGAGCACAAATAGTGGGGGCTGCCTGCACAAAATCAAAGAGCTTTGGAACACTTACAGAGAAATTCCATAGCACTGGATCCTATATTCAGAATTAAGTGAGCATCCATCAATTAGTAAATGGATATTCTCTAATTGGATTTATACAAATATAAATGAATGTTTATCCTGGATGCAATGACTTGCGGTGGTAATCTCTCCATCCTGGAGGCTGAGGCAAGATTGCCATGAGTTCACAGACTAACATGAGCCACATAGTGAGCTCTAAGCATGCCTGTTATACAGTGTGGGATCTTTCCTGAAAAAAAAAAAAGCAAAATAAATAAATAAGACAAAATATAAATATATTAAAGTCACTTCTTACATATGTTTATGTAGCCCAATGAACTTAATTTAGGTTGCTTATGTAGACGTTAGGGTTTAAAAGAGTATGGGCATCTAATCAGTGGCTACACCATTGAATGAGGACCCTGTGTATGACAGAATGGTGGCAGGCTTAGTCTTTTGCAGGTCTTGAGGAGCTATTGAGAATTCAGTGCCATATTGTGTTTGGAAAACAAGCTTCTGCAACCCTCCAGACCTTCCTCTGGTGTTTACATTCCTTCTATTCTTTCTTCTGTGGTGTTCTCTAAATATTGATGGAATCTAGATGTCACATTTAAAGATGAGCACTCAGCATTCACATATTCTCAGCATTCTGGCCAATTATAAGTCTGTTTTAGTCTGAGTCCTCTAGACGAACAGAATACACACACATATATGATATGTATATGTGTATTTATATGTATATATACATATATAAATAAACTTGCATATATATACATTTATACATACTTTAAAAGATAACTTAAAATGGTAGTATAAAAACATACCTGAGAATTCTGTAGTTGCTTGATTCTTGAGGGTGAATGCATTGACACTTATTTCACTGAGATGGGATAGCCAGTAGTTACTCAGTCCTCAAGTCCAGGTTTCTCAGCACTCTCAGTGTGACCCACGAAGCATGGCAGGTTACTAGAGTCCTTTAATGGTATCAGAGGCGAAATCAGAAGCAGTAGCCATGCCCCAAATCACCTTGGTGGATAGAGAGTAGAACAAGCAAGTAAAGAAATAGATCATCTTCCTTCTAACAATCATTTCGATCTGGGGTGCTAACTTGCTAACAAGTTTCTGTTCATAACTGGTTAAGTCTTCCCACATCCAGTAAGGCAATCATGACAATTCTTCATGCAAGGCTCTCCACTCATTGTTTTTAATTTTGGTAAGTCAATATTAAAAGTATCCTTGGTAGGGACTATGCAGTAACTGTAGCCTACTGCGGATAGGTGCCTCTCTTACCAAAGCTGAGAGCATCGCTAATCTATGGACATGAACATAAATACTTTAATAGGCACAGGATGTTCATTTCATGTGGCAACAGTGATAGCTTTCCCACTAAGGGCTACCACTTACTTAGCCATGGACTTCTTACAAAGCTTGTAGTATTAAACATGAATTCTCTCTTGCGGAGGCGTCATCAAATTCAATCAATAAAGGGTTGATTTATCAATCATATAAATATTATATCTTTGGACACATATTGTCAGACAGGTCAATAGTGTAGCATGTAGGGTTCACAGCTGAGCAAGGCTGGCATTAATTTTTCTCTCCCAGCAGTCTGCACGGCGCCTTCCAGAGCTATGGAAACTGGCCAACAGGAAGGAAGCTTCCAGCTTGTTTCCAGTTGATTTCTCTATGTCCTGTGACTGAAGTATGCAATGTCATCAGCAATAAAGTTTTATACCCTCTAGTCCTGGTGTACAAACAAGACCAGTAGCAATAACTTATATTGTTTTGGAGGCCACAGGGACCTTCATGAACAACAATAAAAAGATCAAGTGTGAGGTTTTCTGCCAATGTCGCCCCCTATCAGCACACACAAGTTGGGTATTTTGAAATATTCTAATTTTCCTTCTATTTCTTCAATTTTCAGATAAAAAAAACCCAAGGCATAGACACACTCAGCATATTCTCTGAGATTCCCCTTCTAGTAAGTAAAAAGATCAATGGAAACCAGCTAATGATCTGTGCCACACCCAGACCTTGAATATAGATTCTAGTTGAGTGGGTCTGAGCACCAGGCGGAACCTATGCATATGAAAAGAACTTCTGGTTGTTTGGGCTTCTGCTCTGAAGATCAGATGTTGAGTAACAATGCAATGTGTTATGCTCCCTCTTACATAATCAGCAGGTATTGAAAAAAAAAAAACAAACAGAAAGTAAGCTAAGAAGGATTTCTGCCATACCTGTTTTCCATGCCACCAATACTTTCCTTCTGAGTATGAAAGTTCAACGTAAGTGACCCTGCTACATTTTAAGTACTTAATCTGTACTCACTGCACATTTTGTGTCATCCAATTGCTCTGCATTTAGACCATTTCTAGAATTCACATCTGTAGGGTTTTTTTTTATTTGGTTATTTGTTTATTCAGACATCTCTTTAAATTTTAAACATACTAGATTGGTTTGGAGGTCACCATATAGCTTGGGCTGCACTCAAACTCTCGTCTTTCTTCCAAATACAATTACAGGTAGAGAATCGCACATTCAACAATTTTTTCATGTTTTATATGCTACTGAAGATTGGAAACTAGATATTTCCCATGCTAGGCAAATGTTGCACATCTAAACTGTATTCTCAGCCCTTATTTATATTAAGTTTTGAATACAAAATGTTCTTTCAAAAAACCTAATGTGTGGTCTCTGCTCATGTAATTTATTGTATAAGTGAATCTTTAGAAGAATTTATTACCAAGGTAAACTCCAAACACAGCTGTGGGCATATAAAGCTGTCCTGTATCTTATCTTTTTTGTGCCCTGCTTAAATCATGATTGTCTCGAAAAGATCCTCTTTATTCTTGCCACACAGACAAGATTTTTGCTGAAACCATCTACTGTAGCAGATGTTAGTTTTCTGGGTAGTATACATTATTTTTATTAATTTTGAGGTTTCATGAAAATGACTGAAACCAAAGTGTCATTCCCACTGACACTGGTCTACTCTGAAAGATTTCATGAGACCTCTGTGTCTTTCCCCTCCTCACAACTAAGGCAGTGATTTTTAGCTTTCTCCTTGGCTTCTGTTTCTACACAGGACTTTCATCGATTCAGTGAAAGCCTTGAACATTCTTTATAATTTCTTGAAAACTTTCTCACAAAAATATATTGCGTTGACACATAACAAACTGTTCTTGAATGTGTCATGCTTTAATTTCAGGAACGTGGTCAGTTCTGGCAAGGGCCTTTCTTTCTGACACTTTACCATCTTCCTCTTTGCATTGCCTCTATGGAATTCATATATATAATCACACCATCAGCTTGTTATTGCTTCTCAGCAGCAGGTGTAGATACAACACTTATTAATAAAGTCCTCTGGGGAAAGTAATAAGTTACTTGAAACAATTCCATGTAGCTTAATATCAAAAAAGCAAAGTAATAGAAAAATTTTTAGTATTTATTTAATGAGTTTTTCTGGATTGTGACAAATACTTAAATAACTTTAGATTTATAAAATACCCAGAAATATGCCATTTTTATGAAAATATTATTTTTTTTCTACAAGAAGTAAGCCATTTGCTGAAGGACCCTATATCCACTATGTTGGATGTACCTACAATGATTGACTTTTCTTGTGTCTGTGTTAACATACTAGAGTGAAATTTCCTTTCACCTGAGTTTAAATTGTTAGGACTATGCAAGGTATTCAGAAGATCAATTAATTTTATTTAGTAAATAATGTCACCACGTATATCATTTAAGGAAGTGATGTACAGATATAAATTGTTCCATAGGTTTAAATACATGTTCAAGTGCTTCCTGAGCAAACCCGTACAGTTTAAATCAGATGAAGCCTCAGTCTTGAGAAAGGAGGCAGACACAAGACCCCACCCCAACCCAGAACCTATCTCCAATTGGCAATCATTTGTTGAAGAAAAATTAAGAGTTTCATTGGCCACACAAACTATGCTTAAAGGCAGGCCTCATGTCCAGCCATAAAGTAAAAATACAAAACAAACTCAAATATATATTATATATATATATAATTTTGTTTTGTTTAACCTCATAATTCTCTGCCTGATTCTTTACTTGGCCATTACTTATTTTTAACTTTCAGACCTTTTATTTGCATATTATGGTTTCCAGTTTTGTGTTTTAAAGGAATTTCTATATGTGAGGTGTATATGTATATGTATGTGTGTCTGACTCTGTAACTGTTGCTTGTACTTTATTCTTTCTATTTGTTGTTGTTTGTTTGCATGTTTTGTCCTATTCTGGTTCGTATATTTTAGTTTGTACATTTACTTTTCTTTCTAGCCATCTGTTGGTTTTTTAATGAGAAACAAAGGGTATAGATTTGAGTGGGTGGGAAGATGGAGAGGATATACGCAAACCATAATCAAAATGGATTGTATGGAGAAAATCATTTTCACGGAAAAGAAAATAAAAGAAAATATACCCCCCCCCAAAAGAAATCCTGCTCTTCAAAAACCATCTGGACTTGAATTTCCCTGTGAAATCACCCAGGAGACTTATTGTGCCGACCAGTTAATTGCCCCTAGGGTTTGAGGAGTGAAGCTCATTGCAGAGCTTGGTGAGCAGACAGGATGAGGTA
Source organism: Alexandromys fortis (assembly GCF_014885135.2). Taxonomy (NCBI): domain Eukaryota; kingdom Metazoa; phylum Chordata; class Mammalia; order Rodentia; family Cricetidae; genus Alexandromys; species Alexandromys fortis. The sequence continues at coordinate 13,468,402 of NW_026067903.1, read as the reverse complement.
GAATTCTGCCACCTCCTCCATTTAGGAGTGTGAGAGTTAAAATTTAAATTTTGAAACAAAAACGAAGAGGGTAGTAGTTTTGATGTGAGAGTTGAGATTAAATGTAGGACAGATAAACAGGGAAGAGCCTTAGGAATACACCTACTCTCATTGTTTAAGACAAATCATAGAGCATAGCAAGGGTCACAGATCCATGAAGAAATGATTAAGAAGCAGCAGCATATTAGGTATTGGTCACAGGAGCACTAGGGCATAGCAGCCTCACGGGAATCTCTCAGCATTAGAACTGGAATTAATTTGTCAGAAAAGGAATGAAAAAATAAGATGTTTACAGTATAAATAATTATGGCATGCATAAAAAGGCTTATGTCACAAGCAGTAGGTATTACAGAATTTCTACTGCAAAGTTCATGCGTCTAGAACTTATCACATTCACCAGAACTTCTCTGAGGATATTCTTTCTCAAATTGTTATTTTCATCATTTTTCTTCAGGGCTGAGTGTGATCTCCAATAACATGTTCTAAAACCATCCCCCTTTTTTTCTCACATTAATGCAAGATTTTTAGCACTGGAGTCAGGATGGCCTGACATTCACTGCGTAGATGTCCTTCTTAATTTTGGCCATGAATTTGATTGACATAGTCTAGAATCAAATGAAAAGGAAAGCTCAATGGAGAGGTTACTCAGATTAGATTTTCCTGTAGACACAACTGTTGGGAATAGTCTTCACCATCTTAATTGACCCAGAAAGGCCCAGTTCACTGTGTGTGGCATCATTCTTCCCACAGGGGAATGGCTGTGGACTCTATAAGAAAGAAAGCCTGGGAAAGTCAGCAAACAGCTTTCCTTTCCAGTTTGTTTTGGGTCTCTCTTGAAACAAGTTTCTGCCATAACTCTCTTCTCACTGACAGACTGTGACCTGAAAATATGTCACATGATCATGCTCGAACACTAAGTTGCTTAGGATGGCAGTGTTTTATCAGAGAAATAAAAATAAAACTAGTACAGTAGTAATGCATGTTGTCTTCAGACTCATAGCAATTCTCCTGCCTCAGGTTGCCAAATGCTGGGCTAACAAGCACAGAACATGATACCTGGTGTTTAAAGCCTATAAGTAAATACATACTTAATGAAAGAAAAAAGGCAGAAAATCTTAGCCAAGCTCTGTATAATTATGACTTATAAAAGCAAAAGCTCAAGCTCTCCAACTTTTGGAATATGCTTTCTGAAAAAAAAAAAAACCTAAATTGGAAGAAATAAATACATCTTTCAACAAGATAGGAAAGTCAGAATTTTAAATGAAGTCCCCCTCTTTTTTTTTTACTTATCTAATAAGTAACATGGAGTGATTATACATTTTTCTGTCCTGCTCACCACACATGCACGCATGTGGGCATGCTTGAACATGTGTGCATGCACCCACCCACACATACCACACATGGCACACACAGTACACATGCCCCACATACCACATACATAGCACACATGCCCCCCACACACGACATATACCACACACATGACATATACCACACACACGACATACACCACACACACATACATACACACCATACATACACATAGCACAGAGCACACAACACACACACACAAACACACACACAAAAGCAGTTCTAGGGAAACTCCCAATTCATTTCTTAGCTCCACTATGGCAGTATGCTGATGTTATATTTGTAAGTGATTCTAGTCTTGCAATTACTTTTCTAAAGTCGCACTGACACTAGGGGACATTGATATTACAAGTGTATTTCTTTCTTACCAACGCAGCAACTTTTAAAGTCAGTCTTCTTTCAGTTTTTCAAGGTCAAAATACATATTCTAAACAGTCAAAATAGTTGTGATATGATATTTAAATATCGAAATCTTTGGTATCTACTTTACATGTTAGACAATTAAAATATGTGAAGGATGGTTTATATTCGGATATTCACATGTCTAGTGTTATTTATGTGATGTGAGGGGTTCTGGTAGGAATAAACTGCAGAATTTTCTCTGTTGGCCTTTCTGATACTGCTTGACTGTCTGCACAGGAAAGACATGTATCAACATCGTTCAGTACTTATCCTCGATTCCAGGGTCAAAGTTTGGTCGTATCATAAACCCATGGAAATAAAGAGGACACTATGAGACTATTGCTGTGATATTACTAAAGCTGAGATTGACCGTTTTTTGTATATTTTGTATATATTTTTCCATATTTTTACAAAGCTGAGTTAAAGTTTCAAATTTCATTACATCGCAAAATAATAACTAAACTTTATTAAAGTCTCCTTCTATGCCATGCAATGAGATTCTATTTTGCACATTTGATATTACACGATGCTTGGAGCAACCTTATGTGTTAGCCAAATAAGTACCATATATCTCAGAAGAAAGAACCAAGAGCACAAGTTAAATATCTTGTCAAAACTTCAAGATTTAAAATTCAAGTCCGTCCTAAGCTAAATAAAGCATTAATTATTTTATTATTATAGTACAACTCCTAAGATGTAGGTACCTGATTTTTTTTCCATTCTAAGTTTTTACTTTGGTGTAATTTTTGGTATTTCTTTTTCTTTTAATTTTAGTCTTTCATAAAAATCACAAAATAATACATTCGAGAGTTATTTGTATGGCTATCAATAGCTATGTGAGCCAACTTTAAACAATGAGATACAAGAGAATTACTTGTATAGGCTTCTGGAATGGTTCATAGAAGAAATATATTTTTGGTGACATATGCATCATTTCTTAATCTAACTTGAAAAAAAGGCAGATATACCGGTATTTGAGAACCTTCATGATAATATGAAGTTGAGGTTAACTTCACCAAGACAGTTGTGTCCAAGACTTGGAATGTTTTTGAGATTAAAACAAAATTCTAAGACACTTGAAAAATCGCAAGGTGCTCTTACCAGCAACTGGATGCAGTTTCCACTTGATGACTTAATATACTCTATGAAATTAAACCCCTAGAAAAGTTCTTTGATGTTAAATAATTTTGATTAAAATGACTTGATTTCATATTCACTGGGAAGAAAATTGAAGAACATAGTAAAATATGTCCTTTCATTGCTGAAGAAAAACATTTTCCCCTCAGACTAAATGAATGTTTTATTTCTAAGTTATCACAGTAAAAATGGCTTTAGGAAGGAAATATGCACTGTGAGAGTAAACTGGTTCAAGCATATCAATATTCTAATTATATGTTCACTTTATGTAATAACAAAATCAGTGTTTTAAAAAAGGATTCTCTTTCAGTGTAATGGTAGCAATTGAATGTAGGTTGTAGTCTGAATGTAGTTTCAGAATGTAGATTGAATGCAGTTTTAGAGAAATCCTTAAGTAATTCTTCAGCACATGTGAGCAAATAAATAAAACAATATTAAAAGTTGGTGTTATTCATGTAATATTAGGGATAATAATGGTGGGCAGGTGATATGACTCAGTAGAGAAGGAGATTTCTCCTGAAAGCCCCAGGATCTGAGTTTGATTTCTGGCACCCAGAAATCTGTATATATACAGATGCAAGCAACATGCATTGTTAATCCTACATTGAAATGGAGGGTGGGGGCAGGGGTGTAGTCAGAAAAGTCAGGGCTAACTAGTTTGGAATACTTAGCATGGCAAAATTATTAGAGCTCCCCTCCCAACAAGTGGAAGGTGAAAACAAACTTCTAAAAGTTGGCCTTTCATGTCCGTAGATGCGCTGTGTTAAGTGTGGACCTGCACTGCGCACACGAGCGCGCGCGCGCACACACACACACACACACACACACACACACACGCACGCACACACACATACACACACACACACAGTATCCTTCTAACCCCAGCAAACACACCATCTATATTTTAAAAGAGTAGTACACAAAAGAAATATTTTTTCTGTGATAAAAATCAACCTGTACCACAAATGCCATACCTCAAGTCCGTTACTGCCTTTTATAATACCTGTAAAGATAAAATGAGACTGACCTTTATCAGCCTTCACCATCGTACTGAAAACTGTTATGCATATTGTTGAAAACAGAGTTAATATGTACTTGGATATGTTGAAATGCATTTGCTTAAGAGAATGTGCGGTTCTACAGTCACTGCAGCTTAGGACATTTGGGGAGAAACATTTATCAACAGGAAGAGATGCCTTTTTCTTATATATAAAGACAACTGCCTGAAGTATTGGTTTTTGGAGAATGAACTCTCTAAATCTAGTTCCTCAAAAGCAGATTTAGACAAATGCAATGATTGTGGAAGATAGGTCTGTACCATGGCTAAGCAGGTGTGGGGAATAGGAGCAATCACTTAGGACAGGAGCTGCAATTGCAAAAGTGAGTACCAGTTCTTCTCACGCAGCACACACAAGAGGTGCAATTCTGTGAACTCCTCCAGGACTTACTCCCATCTGGTTTGCCTGTAGTCTGATTATCTTTGATCCTTATTACTATCAAAGAAATTGATGTTTACCAACATTGATATTTCAGAAGGTAACCCCCTATGGACATCCAATTACTTTATTCTGCAGCCAGCTACTGGGAAAAGGAAATTGATTGACAGATGACTCTGGAGTGCAATCCTTTGGGCCCAGTGGGGTGCATCCAGATTGATTCACTGTTGAGACTTCCAAGAATCTTGCAAATACACCCTAGGGAACCCTAATTGAACTCTAGGGGTCTGTGTTTAATCCACTTTCAACTTGAAATCATTCCCTTCCTGAAGAAACCTCTTTAGGCCCAGGCATAGCTTCAAACAGCAAAAAGTTACAGTAGCTAAAGCAGATCTAGATTCCTATCACTTCAATGTTTTCATCCAAGGCAGGCTGATTACCTTTAGGTAATAATTCCTACTCTCCTGGTGCCTACAGTGCCTCCTATTCTGAATCCATTTATGCTGCTATAACGAAGTGCCACAAACGAATCTCTTAGAAGCAAAATAACTTATTTTCCATATTCCAGGAAGTTCGAACAATGGAGAACAAAGCACCTGCAGAACTTCATGCCTGCCAAAGCAACAACAAGAATATGTTTCTTTGTCTAGAATATCCTTGTTCTGTTTTTCTGTAAGCTTTTGCATACCCCTTTAGATCTAACTCTAAAGCTATTCCCAGAAAACCCTTTCATAGGCTCTCACATCCTTCTTTGGGTATCAGAATGGTTTGAGAATTTGTTCTTTTAAGACTTTCGCTCAGTTTTTTACAAGTAGCATTTTTTATTTATCATGGCGTGCTTAATTGAAAGACTATTTTTAATCTTGAATCCCATTTTTCATGCCTCTTAATTGTTCAGCAAATGCAATCTGAATGAAAGTACCCTGGCTTCAGTCCTTAACCTTTCTATGTCCACTTCCTTCTAAAGAGAGTGTTAATAATAAATTGTGTCCTCGAGAAAATTATCATTGAGATAATCAAAGGGAACTATGTTTTGAAATACAGCTTTGAGTCCCTGTATCAGAAATAATTATTGTGCTATGCAGTGCTTCGTATTGCTTTTCTTAACTTTGTAAAATGAATAGAGTGGTATTAGAAAATCAGTTTCAATGGTCAGTCACCTAACTTGATAGTCTATACAGCATAAGATTAGATTTATAATTACTGGAAAGATTAAACAAACCTTTCTGTGTCTGATTGATGTGTGTCGAGATGTCTAGAAAGACAGCTATACTAACCTTGCCCCAGTACAATGCAAGTATTTCTCAGTCCAGCTACACTGTAGTTCTGAAAGCGGCATGCGAGTGAAATTAGCATATGGCCAATTTGCTGGATGCCCAGAGGTTCTTGGATCATGCTGATACATCTTTATCTGCTCATTAGGGTTATGGCTTGAAATTTGGTTTACTTGAGTTTATGCCTATTACTCTAGAAGTCACTGCTTATTACTAGGGCAGCTTTTGAAGCGGATACAGATGAGTGATAGCTATTCACATGCATACATGTCTGTGTGCTTGTGTATTGGATTTGCCTTACAGTTTTAATATGCTGATAAGATTTCTTTCAGGAAAATTCAAACTAAATATGTCATTTCAGTACTGACATCAAGAGGTTTAAAAAGTTCCCCTTCCTGTAATAAGAATAAAACTAGAATTTGCCTTTTGTTTCATACTTAAAAAAAATTACTTAATGGGCAGGGTCTGACTTAGATCTGACTTAAGCCTTGTTAAGAATGACCACTAATTAAAGATTCTCTATTCATTTGCTTACTCTTAAACCCATTTTAGACTTAATATTATTCCTCTTTTAAAGGTTACAGACTAGAATATAATAGCTCAGAATTCTCAATGAATATTCTATCATTTGTCTACATCACTCACATACATAAGAGCAGTACCTAGAAGGACCAATTAAAGCCAGAATTGATCAGGGCCATCGAGAAGAGGGAAGAGAGCTTTATTTCTCATTTTAGCTTTAAAAATTAAAATTTTGAATTTTAAATAATAAATCCTATTTACTATACATTGGTGTAGGAGGTTCTTCTGTTCATGTGTTGCTTTCATTGGGTAATGAATAAAGAAACTGCTTTGGGCCTGATAGGGCAAAACTTAGGTAGGCAGAGAAGACAGAACTGAATGCTGTAAGGAAGGGCAGAGTGAAAGACACCATAGATCTCCTGCCTGAGACAGACACTGGTTTGAATCTTGTCAGTAAGCCACAGTCACATGGTGATACACAGATTAATAGAAATGGATTAAATTAAGATGTAAGAATTAGCCAATAAGAAACTAGTAAGAGCTAATGGGCTAAGCAGTGTTTTAATGAATACAGTTCCTGTATGGTTATTTTGGGTATAAACTAGCTGGGCAGCAGGGATAAACTGGGGGCCACCTCTCCCCTGTAACAATATGTATGTATTTGTATATCATATGTACAGGATATGTTTTAATATATCCTGATTATCTTCTCCCTCTATTCCTCCCAGTTTCTTTCCACATCCCCTACCATCATGATCCACTTTTTTCCTGTCTCTTATTAGGAAGAACTGGCTTCTAAAGGACATTAATGAAATACAATATGTAATATGGTAAGATAAGACATAAAACTAACACATCAGATTTGGACAAAACAAACCAAGAATAAGAAAAACATGCAAGAGAAAGCAAAGAACAAAAGAGAAAAAAATCCCACAGAAACCCATTTGTTTACACACTAAGAAATCCCATGAAAACACTAAATTGGAAGCCATAACATACGTGCAAAGGTAAAATATTTCCATAATACATATATACATATATCATTAAAAGATAAGATAATTTTTAAAAGGAAAGCCCTGACACTATGAGACAGGGCCCCAAACAGATACTTTTGAGTTCATTTTCTGTTGGCCACCTACTGTTGGGCATATGTAGTGTGCTTCACTAGTGAGCCACTCTTGGAAGATACTAAATTTTCATTCGCAAGATGTGATTTATTGAAGATTGCTTGTGGGTTAGGCAGGGAACATATGTACACATCTTTCAGCTCTAGAACCCAATCTGGTGCATATCTATACAGGTTCTACATGATGTCTCTGTGATTTCAAATGTGCTCTGGTCCTGTTGTTTTGAGGGTCTTGTTTTCTTGGTCTCCTGCATTCCTGCTGCCTTACACTCTTTCTGCCTCTACAACCAAGGAGGTTTCCTAAGACCTAAGGGAGGGGCTTGAAGACTGCACATTTAGGATTGAGTGTTTCAAGGTCTCTCATTCTCTTCATAATATCTGATTGTGATTCTCTGTATTTGGTGACATCTGCTACAAAAGGAAACTTTTCTGAAGACGGCTGAACAAGGCTTTGATCAATGGGTATAGCAGCTGTCCTTAGAAATCATTTTATTGCCTTTTTATTCTCATCTTTTTATTGATTTTTATTGAGCTCTACATTGTTCTCTGCTCACCACCCTGCCTCTCCCCTCCCCCCAAGGTTCCCATGATCTCAGTTTACTCAGATCTTGTCTTTTTCTACTTCCCATGTAGATTAGATCTATGTAAGTCTCTTTTAGAGTCCCCATTGTTGTTTAGGTTCTCTGGGATTGTGATTGGTGGGCTTTTTTTTTTTAGTACAGTATTATTTGGTTTTACTGTAGGTCCCTGGTTTATCTAATCTCAGGTTCATTTAGATAATCCTCATATATATAATTTTACTTTTATTTTCTAATTATTTCCAATAGAGTTCTGTCTAGATAATAAAATATCTAGTATGAGCAAATTGGGTCCGATTAGCCAAGATGGGAACAATGTAAAGGGACAAACTCTAGAAATAAAAGAGGTAAGTATCTCAGAGAATTATACTAAAAATTATGAATCTAAGTAAAACCATATTGGCTAGATTTAAGCACAAACATGGGGACATGCTTATTTATATGGTAACATAGACAGATTGAGGAATATAAATTTTATGGAAGAATCAACAAGTTAACTAGAAGATGTAGGATATTTTCAGTTTGTTTTTTTGAGACTTTGTTTCTCTGTGTAGCCCTACCTGTCCTGGAACTAGTTTTGTAGAACAGGATGACCTCAGTCTCACAGAGATCCACCTGCCTTTGTCTCCTAAGTGCTGGGATTAAAGGTGTGCACCACCACCACTTGGCTCACTCTCTACTTGAAAATAATCATAATGTTGAGTAAACAAAAATCAGGTGAAATTTGGCCTCTGGAAAGAGTCAAGCTTTATTTTAACATCTATCATTTGAAAATATTGAGAACTATTTTCTTGGAAATGTGTTCCATTTTGCTTTTTAGTACCTCTGTGACATTCACTTTACTAGAATGATAAGAGGATTCTCAGCTGCCCTTTTCTGTTTGGGAAGATTATTCATCTTGAGGAAACTTTTGATATGGATTTATGGTCCTTCCTTCCATTTCACTGCTTTCCTTCTGGAAGCATTTCACTCTGAGATTTCTCTTCTTAACTTGGATATGTCAGTTAAGAGGATCCTTATTCAATATAACAATGAATCACTCAACAAGTTTCTGTGAAAAAAGGATGAAATGTTTTGTAACTCTTTGTTGTTTGTTGATGATACCATACTTTAATATGAAAAGATATAGGTTTTGTCTTGTGTATTTTTTTTTTATAAATCTCTTTGTTGACAAATAACAGGAATGATCAGAAATTCTGGATTTCAGTGTCACGGTTCTAAGCCAAGTAGTATTTTACACTTAAATACTTCTACATTTTATTTTATGGATCTCAAGACTCCACCAATTCAGTCTGATATTGGGTAAATAAGTTAGGTAGCACTTTCAAAATTTTTCAACATTTTTTTCACTTCTCTTTTATTTGGAAAACTCAGAGTGAGTGTCCCTGCTATATAATACTGCATTCATTTAGTTGAAAAAAAAAAAAAGGTTAATCAATGCAGGTACCGCTGATTGTCCCTTCATGATAAATTAAGAATTGTGCATGAATTTTGATTAGTATTGTACTGAATATATAGATTGCTTTTTGTAGGATAACATGTTTACACCTGCATAAATTAGCCTCTTCAATACTGCTGTGCACACTACCAAAGGAGAAACATAAACACAGACTGAGCCATAAAACCTTGAATCTGCAGTGGTATCCTGCCTGCTAGTTATGATAGCGCAATGGTGGCTCAAATATTGTAGGAGTAACCAACCTATATCTGAATTGACTGAAGGTCCACTCTATAAGACATATGTCATACCAGACATCTCTTTGGTGACCCAGAAACAGAAACTTGATAACCAGGGAGGGGAAACTAATCAGGATGCATTATGTGAGAAAGAAATATTTTCAGTAATAAGCAAAAAAAGAATAATTTTCCACCCAATGCCTTAAATATATGGATAGAATCGTATGATATTTTTGTCTTTGAATAACTACAAACTACTAATACACCATTGTTTTGGAAATGACATTAATAAATGTTCATTTTTAATTAAATTACATCAAAATGTACTATTACCAGAAGCTCTTTGTACTTGTTCTTTCTTGCACATATGTTGCACAAATTATAGTTGGTCTTAATTAAAACCCAGAGTTAGATATAGGGCTTAATGCTGAAGATAAGAGAAGCAGAGAGTCCAGCCACCAGAGAGTTCTTTTACCTTTACTGCGATCAAACAGAAGGAGCAATCCTGCCCTCAGACTGCGTCTCCCGATTTCATCTACCTCCGCCATAGCTCAGAGAGCAACTGTCGCCACTCAACCTTAGACTGCACTGAGTTTCTGTCTCCTTCTCTCTTCACCAAGCCATACCTCTCTTGTCTCCACCTCCTTAGTACTAGGATTAAAAGTGTGTGATCTTAAGTGCTGGGATCACTTTTGTGTGAGTTTTGTGGGATTTTTTTTTTTTTATAGATTCATTTTTGTGTAGCCCAGGGTGGCTTTGAACCAACAAAACTCCTGCTGCCTCTGTCTCCTAAGGCCTGGGATTAAAGGTATGGGCCACCACTCCCTGCTCTCTTGTGGCTTAGCTCTGCACTCTGACCTTCAGGCAAGCTTATTTGTTAAAACATAAACAAAATAACACTATACACAAGGTGTTTTGTTTATCATTTTAAGTTAATAAATAAATAATAGACTTTTACATGCCTTTGTAAGTTTTATCAACATGCTTTGCTCATATTTAGCCTCACATATTTTTTTTGTCCCTTGATTCCATCCTTCTGATCCACTTTCTTTCCCAGAGTCTTTTGTTTTCATTAAATATACTCATATTTATATATTTGCATAAAGAAAAAACATAACGATGTGCTCCTACTGTCCCACATACAGGGCTTTATTACAAAAATGGTGTAAAAATAACTTGAATTCACAAATACTGTGCAATATAATTATGTAATAATTATGAATAATGCACTAAGGAAAATGGAATAGTGTAGTGGATTTCTTATGGTCATCTCTATGAAAATTTCACCTCTTCCTGCTGTGTTGAAGTACCCAGCCTCTTTGATCTACAGTGTACAAAGATGCCTTAACTTTAACTTTATAGCATTTGTGAAAATGCATGTATTTGAGTAGAATTCACTAAATGTATTTAAATTAATTCTTACACTTGATACTCATGATCCCCTTGTAAGGTAATTTAACCATGTTTTGTTACTTTTGTACTGAGGTCAAAATGTGCTTAATTTAAAAGAAAATAGCAGGAATTTAAAGATATAACTAAATATAATTCATTTTTCTTTAAATTGTATAATTCTTCATTTTTCACAACTGTGTGATTGCCCAGGTCAAGCTGGTCTATGTCACGTCTGTGTGGAACTAACTGTCTTGAGTGTTGATTGATGTGGCAGGGCATATGCCCCTGTGTATGGTGCTGTCTCCGGAAAGTTCGTCTTGGCTTGTTTAACGCAGGTAGAGGAACTTGGAGGATAGGAGGGAGAAAATGCTAGGATCAGTACATAAAATAAATAAACTAGTAAGCAAATAAATAGCTAAAAAGAAAAATAGGAAGAAAAAGAAAATTGGCTAAACAATCCAATAAGCATTTCCATCGATGGTTTCTTTGTAGGTTTCCTGCCCTGACTTTTCTCAGTGATCTGCTGTTACCTGGAAGTGGAAGCTATAATAAATCCTTTTCTCCTCATGTTTCTTTGCTCCTGGTATGTATCATTGTAACTGAAAGCAAACTAAGACAAGGTTTTAGGAACTGGAGTCCTTCTCTTTTTTTTTATTTCTAGTGTTGAGGATGAAACTGGCCAGATAATGTTTATTTAAGTTTTTGGAATGAATACTTAAAATATACTAAGTGGCATCTAAAAAACAGTGGAGTAAAAAGCAATAGTTAGATATTTCTGAGTTCCGTACTTTCCACTGTACAAAGTAGGTTCCTGCAGAAATTAATTAGAAATTATAGCTATTAAATTAATTTGTGCTATAGTGGTTTTAGAGTGAAGTGGATAAAAATCACCAATTAATTTCAAACATCCTACATAAGGCTAAATGTCAACAGGCTTATAAATAGAGTTGTTATTTAATTCATTTACTAATAAGCCTACAAATTGAGGCAGTGGTTAATTCATCTAGTTTATTACATGGTCCCAGAGAGACACCAGATTCTCCAATTTTAGCCTTCAGAAAATAGATATTAATATATGGGTCAATAAGTACAAATATTCAGGGTTTTCTACAAGAAAACTCTTAAAATAATCCTAATATTTCCAACATTGAGTATATACATCTTCATATTTTAATTTATCACAGATCAGTATGAGGATGATGAAAATAAAATAGATCTCATTATCTAGCATTGACTAGTCTAGAATTTGCTGAGACTGAGGTGGACCTTGAAGTCATAATCATTCTACCTGAGTCTTCCAAGAGCTGGATTACAGATATTACCACTGAACTCTGCTTCATGAGGGTGTTGGGTCTGCAAATCAACAAATCTTCAAACATTTTTATTTACTTTTATTATATGGCATCAATATTTAATTTTCTTTTTAAATTGCAAGTTTATGTATGTGCCTGGTTGTGGGTTTTTGCATATTGATGCAGTGGCAACTGAGGCTAAGAGGTTTAAAAGAAGACATCAAATAAAGTTATAGGTAGATGTGTCTGACATGGGTTCTGGGTACCAGACTTGAGTCCTCTGCAAGAACACCATGTACTCTTGGTTGCTGAAAATTTCTCTAGCTCTGTCAATCTATAGTTTTTAACTTTCAGACACAACATAACTCATTGATAATCAATTATTGATATATGCTTTTCTCAAGAAGTTAAGGTTTATAATTATCAACAGAGAAACAAAAGTCGAATTGTAGAAGTTATGTATTTGTTGAAGTTTAAAACAAAATGAATTAGTTTAAAAATACATTTTCTTCTATAGTGATTTATAATTTGTTAAGCAAATATTAAATCATTATTCATGACTTACATCTAGTTACCCTCACCCCTAGATAGCACTCACCTTCTGAGGATGGTGTGAAGACACATTTCTTGAAATGCTCTCTCCTTTCAGCTCAAAATTCTTAACACTTTTAACCTTCTCCTCTTCTGAACATTATTTTACATAAACTATTTCCCACTGATACATCATCAGTAAATATTAAGGGACTCATGAACCGGAGACAAGAGAGATAATAAATTAGATCTATATGGGCGATAAGGATAAGGAAAACAATATATGTATTCATGATGCATAAAATATTTAAGCTCAGAGTTAAGTCTTTGGTTTATACTAACCTCAGTTTGAATCCTCAACTATCATATTATGTAGTACAATCAACATTTTGTCTTGGTATTTTTCTTTTTTCTCTTTTTTATACCTTTTATTTTGTGACCATACTTTTATATATTCCTTTCTACAAGATTGATGGCATTTTTTAGAGAATAGAAAAATGATAATAAACTTGCTTCTTCTTTGATTAAATTTAAGCTTTTCTTTCTTTTTAAATTGAACATAGATTCTTCTTATATCCCAACCACAGATTTCTCTCCCTCCACTCCTCACATACAAATCTCTCTTTCCCTCTCCTTTGGATCAGCTCCATCTTCCTCTCCTTTGAAGTCAGTCTCCAAGAGACAACAACCAAAATGCAAATACACAACAAAGCAATATACAATAAGACAAAGATAAATCCCTCACATGGAAGTTGGACAAGGCAACCTAGCAGGAGAAAAAGAGTGCCAGAAACAGGTAAAAGAATCAGAAACTCATCTGTAAGCACAGTCCCACAAAACCACCAAACTATCAGCGACTACACAAGCCAAGAGGACTAAATGCAGACCCATGTAGGTCCAGTGCTTGCCACTTCCGTCTTTGTGAGCACATATGTGCCTGGCTTAGTTGATTAAGTGGGCCATGTTCTCCTGGTGTCCTCCATTCCCCCTGATTTCTACAATCATTTCTTACCCTCTTGTGTGGGGTTACTTGAGCTCTGAGGGGAGTTTTAGATTCTCTTTCCACATAATGTCTCTGTGGGTATCTATACCCTGCTTCCATCTGATGCCAGAGGAAGCCTCTTTTTAATATTAGGTATTTTACAAGAGCTGCATAAATGGGTAGAAACATTATTTTTAATGATATGAAGGGAAAGGAACAAAATTCTGTTTGAATATTAGTCTTAGAGTAAATTAAAGTATTCTAAATTTAAATCAGAATTTATGCTATCCATGATTGGATTAGCTGACATTAATTAACCCTTTAGAGACTCAGATGTATAATCTAGGCATTTCTGGTGGGTGGGGAAGGAAGGTTGCTGATGCTGGATTCCAGAACATGCTACGCAAGCATTCTTCCTTTGAACTATACTCTCAGGCCACAAGCCCAAATTCTTTGTAATATATCTGTTTTGGTGGTGGTTTTGTTTCCTTATTTAATCATTTTAAAATAAAAGCACAAATACTTCCAGTTTGTGGAAATATACTTATCCCTAGCTTTTGTAGAATTATAAGTGTATGTTAAAATGAACAGTCCAGTCAATTCTGTTTTGAGTTTAGAACAAAGTCCGCTTGAATTATTCTCTGTAACATTCAATTTATCTATATGTGTGTTTGAACAAGTTTAATATGATTTTATTTACATCTTCTTTGCTTCCCTTTTTTGTTTTGTTTTGCTTATATTGAGTCTTGCTTTGTTGCAAAGGCTAACCTGAAAATCTCAATCCTGAATCCAAAGGCTGGTTTCAGGTATGGGCCATCAGACACTGCTATCAAAGTCATTTTTGGAAGAATGAAGTTTTTTCTTTGATCAAATTTGCTGATCAATTTTGTTTTTTTATAATCACACACTAAGCTGGACAAACAAATAATTAAACTAACTTTATTTCAATAATAAAATAATAATAATTATTAGATACATTTTATTTATACAGTTTAATTATTTTATTTTTATTGTTTTTTAATATCAGGGAGAAAGTGTTTATTTTTGTGGCCCTGTGTGTGTGTGCATGTGTGTATGTGTGTACACATACATGGAGTCATCATTTTAATAACAGAAAATTATGACTTAGAATTTTTAAATAATATTTAATTCTCAACTATATAAAATAATTTACAGTCATTATATTGTGTAAAATCAGTCAAATAAACTATAATTTTGAATAATAAATAATGGGCATAGAAGTCTGGGCTGGCATCCATGGTCTCTTAATGTCTGCCTAATACTTGAACAGAAACTTCTGGCTTTCATTGTTTTTATTGAGTCAGGTGTAATTCTTTTAGGTCTACCTTTATATGTTACTTAGCCTTTTTCCCTTGCAGCTCTTAATATTTTTCTTTACTCTGTGTTTAGTGTTTTGATTATCATATGGCAGGGGTCTTTTTTTTGATGCGTTCTATTTGGTATAAACTTCATGTATCTTCATAGGCATAATGTTCTTTAGATTGGGAAAGTTTCTTCTATGATTTTGTTAAATATATTTTCTTTGCTTTTGAGTTGAACTTCTTTTCCTGCTTCTATACTGATTATTCATATGTTTGGTCTTTTCATGGTGTCCCATATTTCCTAGATATTTTGTGTTAAAATTTTATTAGATTTAATGTTTTCTTTGACTGATGAGTCTATTCCCTTTATAGAATCCTCAGCCATTAAGATTATCTCTTCTATCTCTTGTATTCTGCTGTTTATGCTTGCATTTGTGGTTCTTTATTGTGTTTTTCATGATTTCTGCTTTTATAATTTCCTAGGCTTTTGTTTTCTTTATTGTCTCTATTTCAGTTTTTAAGTCTTACATAGTTTCTTTCATATGTTTGATTGCTTTTTTTGGTTTTAAGAGATTTGTTGATTTTTTCCAATTTTTTTGTTTGTCTTGTCCTCCATTTCTTTGAGGGAATTGTCATTTCTTCTTGAAGGGCCTCAAACATTCTCCTAAAGTTACTTTTTAGGTCATTTTCTTTTGATTCATCTATTTGGTTGTCCAAGTCTTGCTGTTGTAGGATCACTAGATCTTACTGGAATAGTGTTGCTCTTTGTGTGGTTGCGTGTGCTGTTACTTTGTCTACCCATCTTTTCCTATGATTGGTGTAGTTGCAGCTGTCTGTAATTCTGGTGATCAATTTTCCAGGTGCCAGTGGATTGTGGGCCCATATTTCGATATGGCACAAAAGCCATTACCCCAGTCCGAGCTGATCACATAGCTCTGCAGACTAGCTGTCTGTGCCCTTAACAAAAGCCAGGATGCCTGCTCCTAGCTTCTTTTGTTAAAATGTGGATTACCTGAGAAGAGGTGTTGACTGAAACTGGTCAGGATGTTTGGTGCTTCCTTCCTTTTGTAATTTGGAGGGTGTCTTATAGAGATGCTAATTCAGGGCCTACCTGACTGCTAGATGCTGACATGACTTGAGCCCAGGCACCTGGTTGCCTAGGTGATGGCGTAATGTGTTTTCCCTGCTCAATTTGGTGTGGGTATATAAAATGTTTGGACATAAAACGGAGATTCTGGCCTTTTCCATGATGACGGTGTAAGCTGTGTCAGTTCTTTTCCTCGCGACTCTGTTCCAGCCAAGTTAGGAAGTCTGTGTTGGACCCACACGGGCTCCGACAGTGGATCATGGGCTCAGATGATTTTTCCTTTGGTTTCGTCAGTGTCATGGTTCCTGTTACCCCATTGGTCACTCTGTGTTCTTGGAGGTGACCTGGGGCTCCAGGATTGGCTCTGCTCCTATGGAGCTTGCAGTCTCAGGGCTTCTCCGGCCTTGGTCTCTGGCTCCTGTTTTAAGTTTTAATAAATAGTTTAATTAAATGCGTCTACTTTGAATAACCTGAATGGTATTGTGAAACTTAAGGTTATAAGATGCAAAGGAAGCAGTTGAAATGAATCAAGATAATAATAAGAAAAACGGTCTATTTTAATGCTTTGAGCTATTTTCTTAAAATTATTCACTGATCATTTGATTGAGTTATTTCTACTATTGGGGTAGACTGGTTTTAAAGCACATTAAAAAGACTTGCTTCAATAGTTTTGCTTACAAAATCTCAGTAATGAATTACTGAGACATACTCCAAATCCATTTCTATATAAACCTTTATATTTTCAAATCTCACACTTTTATTTCTACAATTAAACTGAGTATATGAGGACACATTTGTAAAATATTCCATCAGTGGACTTTCATAACTATAAAAATAATTTGGAAAATGAATTAAAGGACACAGTTACTTTGACTCACAATTTCAGAGATTTGAATCCATATTTCAGATGTTCTAGCCCATAGTTGCTTCTGGCTGTATGATAAGGCTGAATATTACAGCTTGGACTATTGAAGATCAAAGAAGCTCAGCATCTCAGGTGAGAAGAAAACAGTGAGAGATAGGGTGGAAGGTAGAATAGACATGTTATATACTCAAAGGCATGCTTCTTGGTGACTATTCCCTTCAATTTCTTTTTAGTTCTATTTCCTCCCCATACAATCACTAAATTATGAATCACTCATGAATCCATTCATGAAGACTGAACCCTATCATTTATTTAGTCACTCCCTCAAGGCTCTACTTATTTTAGAGAATTGTTTTAATTTTCCTTATATTTATGTGCATAGCTGTATGTCAATAAATGAAGGTCAATACAGTTGCTTAAGAAGTTGTAGAGGACATCAGAGGCCTTGGAACTGGAGTTACAGGCCATTGAAGCCATCCATCTCTAGAGCTGGGAGACAAATTCAGGCCTTCTTCATGTTCAATATATATTATTAACCACGGAAAAATCTTTCCATTTCCTCAAACTTCCACTACTTGAACATAGTACTTGAATATGGGAGGGGAGAGAGTATGTACTAAGATTCAAAATATAAATAAGCTTTTCAGGAGAACACTTCATATTTAAAGCCACAACGGAGTTTATTGGTATTGAGCACTAAATTCTAATGAATAAATGGTTTAGTATACGTTTAGACTGAATATTATACCTATTCATTTATTAAATAGCTTCTTCATAAAGAAAAATGTATTCAAGTGTGTATTAGCCATCAACTGCATACAAAATTAGGAGAAAGCACTTTTCAATGGTGAATTATTTCAAATTAATATATTAACTATTCTGCTGTTCATGTTGAGATATTTAGAAATTTTGAAAATAATCTTCTATTATTTATCCTCTGGTTAAAAATGGTAAATGCTTTTCAGAAGACTGTCCAATTGTTCTCAAAGAGAGAGCAAATTATGCCACAGGACTGACTTTATTCTGTGATAGTAGTGGAGTATACAATTTTTTTGAATTTTGTTGAGATTCAATTTTTCATGTAATGACACTGATAGACATTTGTTATTTTTAGCTCAATGTTGTAACAAGTCACCAGTGTTGTATCACTCTAGCTATCATGGTGGCAGCTACGAATTTAATTGAGATTACTCCTGGCATAAGTCAGGCAGAGCAATAGATTGGGTTATACTGTCTTGGCAGCTGACCTGTTTTTTACCCTTGTGACTTAATGAACTATGATGCTGTTCTGTCCATGCAGCCCTGTATAGGTGATCATTTCTAACAAAGTGTGGTTACAAGATGTTGTGGAAACAGGAAATCATTTCATCCTGGCAATATATCTTCTTTTCATAGAGCAAACAACACCCCGCTTAACAAAAATTACTGCATTCATCTTGAACTGTGCCATGATAAACTTTACATGGTTGCCGTGTTTACTTCCAAAACCAAACAAAAATGAACAAGAATCTTGAAAAATGTTGAAAACTAAGAATTTATGCTTACAAAAAGGCTGAATAACATAGTTCTATATTTACACAGATGTGTCCATCATTCAAATAAGAAATACTTTTGTTTAGTCTTGATATTTTTAAAGTCAGTTAGCTAATGAATTCTTTGGTTAGGTCAAAAAATGTAATCAACACTATTAAAATCCTATCTTCAAAATTTAACTTACTTAAGTAATTTCAGTTGAGATGCTAGATATATTGCTCAGGTGGTAGAGTGCATGCATTGTATACATGAGACCCTGTGTCCCATACCAACATTAACAATAACAACAAATAAGTATATCAAGTGTTTCTTCTTATTCTAACTAAAAAAGGAGAAACAAGGCATATGGTAAAAAGAGTCTACCTTGGTGACATTAAGAGGACTGCCTATGCTATTTCATTTTCTTCCTCTTCCTCAGTTTCAGCAACTAATGAAGGCAGAGAGCAATGTGTCAGCTAAAAAAAAAAACAGAACAAAGAAAACATGTATTTCAGAAATTTTCTTACAACTATGAGTGAATGAGATACAAGTATAATTCACAGGTAGGTATTTTTGAGAATACTTTAGGAACAGGTCTTAATGCTGTAGTGAGTGTGCCATTTCCATTGTCTTATTTCTTTGTTCCACTTCTTTGAATCTCAAAATAATGTTTGAGTTTTCAGTAAGTACCTTGTGTCAATGAGGTGATCACAAATACAAAAGTTGGGTACTTGGAAGAGTGATGTTTCAGGAAGTGGCTTCCATGAAGAAAATTCCTCTTCTTTTTCATTACTGAGAAACGTATAACCTATATTAGTGGTCTTAAAATTTATCTTACTATTAAAAGCAAAAGAATTTTCCAAATCCATGAATGGAAAACTTTTCTTTCTTGTATCTGCTTTTGAAATGTGGGGGCATGGTCTAGTTCTCATTAGATTGCTCCAGAGAATTGCCCAGACTCATCACGTCTGCAGTTGTGTGGGCAGATGGATGAGTGGCCCCGATTCCTTACTTTAGTTAGCTGACTCTTCCCACATTCTCCTTGAACATAATTACATATTAGGTACATGTATTTATTCAGTTAGTAATTCCTTGTCTGTGATCAAATTTATACAATATAATTGAATTTCACTAAGCCAGTGTTGCAAAATAATATACAATATTTCTTCTATACATGAAAAGATTGTAGTGTATGAACTTTTCCCATGTAAACCCAAGTGTCTCCTTGTTTGACGTATGGATATAAAACTTTCTAGTTCTCTAATCATAAGAGACAACTGAACAAAACTGGGGTATTTGGATCTATATCAGTTATCCAGCTTCTTCCACATTTTATTTGTGTTATTTATAATAAGCAATAGTTGATTTATGGCAGAGTCATATAGTTCATATTGCTTTTTTGACTACATGTGAGTCTTCGAGTTAACTTTGGAGTGATTTTTTATTTATTAATGCAATTTTAATATCAGGAAATTTAAGCCTTCAAAAAATTTAACATGAAAAGAGGTAGTCACATAAAATGTAGCATTATGATAAACTAAAATAGAGAAAGACTCCAGCCAACTTGCAATAAAATCAAATAGAAGAATAGGCCCAATATAACATACATTTTATAGGTAAATTTCAGTGTGATATTTGAGCTCACTAGAAAGCTGGCTTGGGATGCTAACTTGTTTGACTGAATATGTTATCCAAAATTCTTTGTCTTGATATGCACTAGATTCCCTAGGTCTGTGTCAGGGTTTGGGAAATCAGCAAAATAAACCAAAAATAAAAACATTGCATCTTTGAGAACAACTTGAATGTAAGCTTCTTTGCAAAAGATGTACTATTGTTTATCCCATGGACTAGAAAACTTTTTCAGCAGAAACAAGAAGCCCAATGTTTAGCCATAAGATTATCCAGTAAGAGAATGCTCGTTTGGGAACCTTCCTCAGATGATTCATGTTAGATGTTTGTAAACCTATGATTTGTTGATGTTACCTTTTTTTACTCTTTTGGCTTTGCTACTGTAGCTTTCTCTGATGGATGTTGTGAAACCCAGTATTTTGTGGTTATTCTCTCTAGTGCCTCCATCTACTACTTGTTCTTGATTCTTTTACCTTTGCTTGTTATATACTTATAAGCTCACTTGTTCAGAACAAAAACCATGGATATCATAAATCATTCTTGGGATGCTACAGAACATGAATCCCACAGTATATGTATATACGACCAAATCAAAAACAGTAACAGATCATACAATATTGATTGTCAGAGCATAATTATTTGTAATTACTCATCTAGAGCATACAGAGAAATTGACTTCATTATGAAAATACATATAAACCATTCACTATTTTTCCCACCCTCTCTTCCCTTCCCATCCTCATTTTCTGCTTGTCCTTCTTCCCATTCGTTAGACCTCTTCCTAACCTGTGGTAGTTTTCACTCTGCTTTCATGATCTATAGTATATACTACGCAATACGTAATCCACATTCCAAGTATGGAGAAAATGTGAACTTTATCTTCCTGATTCTGGCCTCTTCCTATTGATAAGACTTCATTCTTCCATTTTCTGCTAATGTTAGTTCACTCTTCTTTACAGATAGATGAAATTTTCTTATATGTATGTACCACATTTTTCTTATCTCTTTATCTGTAGATGTTTGTCTAGGATGACGACTTATATTAGACGATGTGCAAGACATAGAGCAGGCATGAGCTTGTTTATGCAAGCATCTTTGTGGTCCGATGACTTATAATCTTTAAATTACATACACAGGAGTGGCACATCTGGATTGTACAGTATTTAGTTTTCTGAGCAAACCTCATATTGATTTCCAAAGACATGATAACAGTTACCTTCCCAAAGGAGTGAACAGGGTGGGGACCAGATGGAGGCCTCCTATGTAGACTCTCTTCATAATGTCTGGTTGGGAGCCTCTTCACCCACTTCTTTCTGCTGCCAGAGGTAGTCTCTCTGATAGTAACATGAAAGTTCTCTGATCTATGATTGTATGTGTCTCATGTATATTATGATGGTTCACCCAGTTAGACAAATGGTTCCTTCACAGAGCTTTAAATTTGTCTGTCTAATTTTGGCTTTTGCTGAGATGGCTGGATGGACTGCTAATTGCTCTGTTAATCTCTTGAACACTGAATATGTGTTTGGCTCAGCATTTGCTTCCCCTCCAAGCCTTACAGTCAATGTAGTTCTTAATTTACAAATCTTTGTAAACACAGCAAAATTTCCAAAGTCCAGTTAAATTTTACTTAATTGGTCTTACTTCTGTTTTTTTTTCTCATTTTCCTTTCACATTTTTTTTCAACAAACTTTAATAATAAACCTTAACATGTATTTTGAAACTTCCACATCTATGCTCAGACTTATTGTTTAAAAGTATGTATATATCTGTATATATGCATATTTTATGTGTGTATG
The DNA here is from genome assembly GCF_014885135.2 of Alexandromys fortis. NCBI lineage: Eukaryota > Metazoa > Chordata > Mammalia > Rodentia > Cricetidae > Alexandromys > Alexandromys fortis. The sequence continues at coordinate 13,446,435 of NW_026067903.1, read as the reverse complement.
TATATATATGTTATATATATATAATATATATATATATAATAGACTAAAATAAAAGTTAAGTGCAGGGATAAATTCTACTCAACTTGCTTAACATAGTTTAACATAATAAATTTCCAAATTTTTCTAAAAAGTGTTTATAAACAAGATAATGTCTAAGGTGATGTAATCTTTGCCCATAACATTCCTTATTTCATCTCAAACCCTCACTGACAGAATTTCCAGTTTCTTTCTTTCACTATCTCTCTTTCCAGAGATGCTAGAATTTCTCTATTATCTTCTTCAAATTTCTTTCAGTCTATATCTCCTACCAATTACAAAGAAATGCCAGCTTTTTGTGGTATTTTGAGGAGTAACCCAATATGGTACTCCAAATTTCATTAGTTTATTTGTCTCTAAGAGCAAACTTCTGCTAACATTGTGTTTTAAAACACACACACACACACTCACATTCACACGCACACTTATTCTCCTGAAGTTCTGGAGGTCAGAGGTCTAAAAATAGAATCACAGAGCCAAAATGGTGCTGTTAAAAGAGGTATGCTTTCTTCTAATGCCTAGGGTAGAAATGGCTGCTGGAATTTTCTACTTCATATAGGAATTTCTTCACTGCTTTTAGCCTTGTAACTAAGTATATTACTCCTCTGTATACCCCAAAACCTAAAACAAGGATAAGAAGAATATTTTTATAATGACTAGATTGTGATTTCCATGTATCCATTACTACAAAAAGAAAAAAAATCAGAAAAATATTCTTCATTCTAATACTAGGGTGGAAAGTATACAAAATACACTTGGGGTATGTTTCATGCCAAAATAAATTGAAACAGCAACCAGATACTGGAGTTTCTATCAAAAGAAATTTGGAACTAACTATAAGAATAATTCCACCCTATACTGAAGCAGCCTCCATTGACATTAAACATTAATTCTGTTTGTATCTATTAGTCAATGATACTAGAAAACTTCATGACTAATTAATCACCCTTATTAGGCTATTGAGGAATCAAATAAATATTTGAGGGTTCCTTAATACAGGAAAACACAAAATTATGTATCTTGTAAATAAAATGAAGCTGAAGCAATATTGAATGAAGCTATTCTTTACAAAATATGCCAGCTAACATGATGAAATAAAACTTAGTTATTGACTTCACAGACCTCAGTAAAACTATTATTTAATATAATACCAATGGCTAGTGAGGCTGCCAAAGAAGAAGTGATTATTATCACGTTTATGTTACCCATAATTCTCAATAAGAAGTTATAAATATGTTTTACAAAGGGGACATATTAAGTTGACTTACATGATAGAGAATAAGTAGTGTAATGATGGCTGACTGCTTACTAAAAAGACTGATACCCACCCACTGAATGGTTCATAAGTCTAAATTCTTCAACAGTAGCAATCTGGTACTCACGGTCTGGTGGTCTCTTAGAAGTCACTAGAAACTGAATTGCATGCTATGTGAGTGAAAGATGCTTGCAGTATAAGTAGCAGATAAGCAGTCATCAGCAAGGGTCAAAGGAGAGCAGACCAAAAAGCCAGAATTTTTTCCATCCAACTTCTTTATATCTGGACAAGTGTGGGAAAACGCTGCCCGCTCTGAGGAAGTCTTATGGCCTTAGTTAATCTGTCCAGCAAATAACCCTTATAGACCTACCCAGATTGATATCTCTTATTTGATACCAATCAAGTTGGCGACTAAAATTAGCATTACAATGTTCATCTTAATGGCCTTGTGATACTGAGAAATAAATCTATTCCACATCCAATCAGGACTTTGTATATTACAATTCATAGAAATGTCAGGTGCCGGAGGAATGGAAGCAAGTTAGTGAAAGAACCAAATTCAGATATTATGGTAGTTTAGAGAACATTGACACAGATTTCTTAATAAATAAAATACAAGGAAAAGCTATAAGTTAAGTGAAACTTTTAAACTACAGCCAATCTATCAATTGATAAGTGCCACTATTAAGAAAATGTAAATAATCATAGTTAATCAGCCCATTAGGCAAATTTTATCACTAGTTATTTGATCTAATTAATAAATGTCAAAGATTTATGAGTAAAATGAAATGTAAGATCAGTTGCATCTTTATTCTGAAGAGATGAAAATTATATAGGACATAGATAAATCTCACTTTACAGATTCTTTCTTCTGTATCACATTTTCTTCTGAAGTGATTCAATGACTCTTTAAGCAGAGAGAATTGCTGCTCAGTCTCTGAAACACACCTTTACTTGAGGCATCATCTTCAATATTTGTTCCTTTTTGATGGAAAGCTTTCATAAATGTATATTTTTTCCTTCTAAAGTTCTCAAAGGATTTGGGACTCTCATGGGTCTAGTGTCAGCTGCAATTTATTAATGATCCTGGAAAAGATACTGAATTTACTTTATGTTCTGTCCCCTTACAAGATAGATACTACTATAATAAACCTTGTAGAATTTATATTATGAATATTGCATGAGATGAAATATGAAATGTAGGTAAATATAGGGCACTTCATAAGAAACTTTCAATACATAGTAGCTACTGTTATAAATATTTTTGTACTAAAATAGTCATTGAATGATAACCTATATGACAATGTTGTGCCATTTTAAAATTTGAGAACCCGACATTTTTGGAACACCATTTTTCGCTTTATAGAGTTTGGGACTTTAATACTATTTTTCGTACCAGGTCTAACTTTCTGTCTCTGCTGTCTGGAGAGTACTTTTATTTTCTTATTAGTAATTTAACCTGTTGTGGTTGTTTGAATATAATAGGCCCCCATAATCTCTTTGGGAGTGGCCCTAACAGGAGGTATGACTTTCTTGGAAGAAGTGTGTCACTGTGGGGAGGGCTTTGAAGTTTTCTACGCTCAGGATACCACCCAGTGTCTCAGTCAATTGGCTGTTGACTGATGTTTTAGCACTGTTCAGCACAACATCGCCTTGCGTGCCACCATGCTCCCTGCCATGATGATAGTGGACTGAACCTCTGAAACTGTAAGCAAGGCACCACAATAAATGTGTTACTTTATAAGTGTTTCTGTGGTCATGGTGTCTCTTCACAGCAATAGAAAATCCCAACTAAGACACTTGTTATTTTGTTTTGTTTTTTGAAAGAAGATCAAAGGTATGTCAGACTGTCCTTAAACACACAGCATAGGATGATCTTGAACTTCTGATCATCACTCTCTAAAGTTGTCATTACACAACCACTATATATATATATATATATATAGTTGTTGGAGCTCAAACCCATGGTTTCAACATGCTAGTCAAGTACTCCACTGAGCTATTACATATTTTAACGTGTGTGTGTGTGTGTGTGTGTGTGTGTGCGTGCACACACACACGCATTGATGTGGGAGTGTCATATATCAATCTGTTGATTTCATTGGTTAAGTAATAAACACACTGCTTGGCCTCATAGGTTAAAGTATTGGTGGGAGGAGTAAACAGAATAGAATTCTGGGCAGAAGAGGAAGTGAGGTCAGACTCTGCTCTGCTCCCAGACAGCATGGACGGAGGCTAGACTCTTCTCGGTAAGTGCACCTTGGGGTGCTTACACACATCATTAGAAATGGGTTAGTCCAGGTGCGAGAATTAGCCTGTAAGGGTTAGAGTTCATGGGCCAAGCAGTTCTTAAATGAACACAG
>NW_026067903.1:13389775-13440463 GCF_014885135.2 Alexandromys fortis | reverse complement strand
TGATGTGGGAGTGTCATATATCAATCTGTTGATTTCATTGGTTAAGTAATAAACACACTGCTTGGCCTCATAGGTTAAAGTATTGGTGGGAGGAGTAAACAGAATAGAATTCTGGGCAGAAGAGGAAGTGAGGTCAGACTCTGCTCTGCTCCCAGACAGCATGGACGGAGGCTAGACTCTTCCCGGTAAGTGCACCTTGGGGTGCTTACACACATCATTAGAAATGGGTTAGTCCAGGTGCGAGAATTAGCCTGTAAGGGTTAGAGTTCATGGGCCAAGCAGTTCTTAAATGAACACAGTTTGTGTGTTGTTATTTCGGGTATGAGCTAGCCAAGCGGCCGGGGTGTTGGGGACGCAGCCCCGCCGCTCTTATTTCAACAATGCATGAGTGAAGCATGTGTGTGTGTTTACTATTGAAGCATGTGTGTGTGTTTACTATAAATGTCCCTCATAGACTATCAGGCTTGAATTTATAGTCTCCATGTGGTGGCACTATTTATGTAGCCATGGGAATTTCAAGAAGTGGACCTTAGTTGGAGAAAGTAGGTTCCTAGGGGCAGACATTGGGACACACAGACTTGTTCTCACTCCATTCTTTCTGCATTCTATCTGCCAACAGATGCCACTACCTACCTCAAGCTCCCACTGTCATAGCCAGGAGCTATTTAGCTATTTATTTTTCAGAGCTTTGTGTCTTTCCTGCCACTGTAGACTGTGATCCTAAGGCCAGAATTGAGTCCAACCTCTCTCTCTTTCCCTCTCTCTCTGGTTATTCATGGACAAAGCAGTGAAGAAAGATCATTATTACAGTGATGAATTTGTTCTAATACACAATTAAGTGACTTGGAGTGCAGCCAATTTTTATCATTTACTATTAGATAGCTGTTTTTTAGGTAGTCAAAACGCTATAATCAAATGCCAATTTAGCCCTCCTTTTAAGGTAATAATCCTCTGCACACACTACTCAATATTTCACTTGCTATGAGGCCTATCCGAACATCCTGGAGAAAACTTGATTTCTCTGAAAACAAGTATATATTCCTAAAATTTAAAATCAAATTTTCTTAACTATACACAAAACAAGGCAGTATACACTAATAGAAATATAATTTTTTACATCTTTTCACTATAGAGTGTTTAAATATAGTGATAACTTTACTTCCATCTTCCCATTACCCAGTATCTCCAGCATCCAGCAACCAGTGCTCTACTCTGAACTTCTCTAACTTTCAGTGCTTTTCCAAATTTTCCTAATATGAGTCAGCTGTTGGTTGTTTTTCTGTATCAGAATTAATTTAGTGAGCACACGATCTCCCATTCCAATCATTTGATGTGGCAAATCATAGAATTTTATTCTTTTTATGGCTAAATAGTATTCCTTTTGCATATAAGTGATATTTTGTTTATTTCTTCATCAGCCATTTTCATGCCTTGCTTTTATGAATAGTGCTGCCATAAACATGGAAGTCTAGGTGTCTCTTAAATATGATTTCATTTCCTTTGAATAAACATACGTTATTAGTATTTGTATAGTTCTGTATTTAGAGATTGTCATTCAGACGTTCTTAATTTCATACTACCCAGTGTTCCTATACCTTCTCATAAGTTTCCCCCATAATATTCATTGTATGTAAATATGCACATAAATTAGTTACTCACTGACATTTTGACTTGCAGTTCCCTGATGAGAGTGATACTGAGACCATTTCTACACCTGCTGGCTCTGAGCATTCTTTCAAAAATGATTTATAAATCTCTTCGAGCTCAAATCATATTTTGCTTGTTAGATTTGCTACTGAGTTCTGTAAATATCTTGTAATTTTGGGAAGAAATTCCTTACTTTTTAATTTAATTTTCTTAAAGGTTTAGGTGTGAAGTGTCTTCTGAAAAAGCCCATTTTCCTCTCTGATTTTTGCTTACAGAAATATGGAGTCAGTGAACAATTGACTGAAACATGAGAGAGCATAATTCTTTCCTCTTTTTAGAAGTGGTGCTCAGGTATTTAGTCACAGAAATGAAAAACTAGGTACCCACTTTAATTACATAGGTATATGGTTGTGATGGCTAGTTTTATGTCAACATGATACAAGCAAAAGTCACATGAGAAGAGGAAATCTCAGTTAAAAACTGCCTTCATAAGATCTGATTGTAGGCAAGCCTTTAAGGCATTTTCTAAACTAGTGATTGATGGAGGAGGGCCAAAGTCACTGTGGGTGATGCCATCCCTTGGCTGGTGGTCCTGGGTTGGATAAGTAAGCAGACTGAGCAAGCCAGTAAGCAGCACCACTCTATGGCCATCAGCTCCTGCTTAAAGCTTCCTACTCTATTTGAGTTTCTGACCTGGCTTCTTTCAATGATGCACTACAATGCAGAAGTGTGAGCAAATAAACCCTTTACTGTTTAACTTGATTTTTGGTCATAGTGTTCCATCAAAGCAACAGAAAGCTAAACTAAGTCAATGGTCTGAGGTAAGTACTTAGCTTCTCCTTTTTTGCAAGTGGGTATATAGTTTTGAAACTCTCTTCAGTGAAAGGAACTGTATTTTCCATTCTGTGCTTCTGGAAGCAGACATTACAAAGGGGATGTTTTAAGTTTCAGTCAGAGATTATGATAACTATGTTAGCTGGAAATAACGCCTTTATAATTTTGCAATGAATTCCTTATTATCTATTTTATGAAGTTTCAAATTATGAACATATGTTTAATTTTGCCATGTGTTTTATTAGTGTTCATATACATGATTTGCCTATTAATTGAATTACTACGTTGTATCACATTGACTGTTTAGTATGTATCAGCTAGGGCTTGCTTCCAGAGTATAAATGTCACATAACTATGTTGGGTGTCCTTTTGCATGTCCAGGCAACATTACTTAATTTAGATTGGTTTTATTATATTGAATATTCTTTATCTGTATTCACCAAAATTGTTGAGCAATTTATTTAGCTTCTTGTAGTGCCTTTAACTAGTTTTGGTGCCAAGGTGATAGTGGCCACTTACAATTAATCTGGAAGTTATGATAACATGTATTTTGGGTTTGTCATAATGAGTTTTGATATATAATAGTGGAAATATATGTATAGTTAGGTTAAGGATGCTGCTAACTATGTCTTCATGTCTGCTTAAAAATATTTACTAGATTATAGAGAACACAGATAACCATTTTAAGTAGGAGATATATTGAGTTAGGCAACCAAATGGCTTATTACAATATCAGTGATTGCTCTCTACTTTCCTCTTTGTTTGTATTTTTGTAACATAAAAGTTAACCAGATATGATAACACACACCTGTATTCCAAGCTTTGAGAGGAGGAAGCAGGAGAGTCAATATAATGCCAACCTCAGTTACATAACTAGTTTTAGTATAGCATAGGCTATATATGATTTTTCTTGTTTTTAAAATATTAAATAACAGCTATACATGTAGGTGTGAAAGCATACTTCATATTGATAACTGCAGGATATCTGTCTACAGTATAAGTCTTAGAAATTATTTTACTGTCCACTTATCTGGAATTATTTGTTTATCTATTTGCCTCTCCTTTATCTGAATTTACCATTCACTTCTGAATGGTAGCTCTCTATTCTTTCAGTAAGATTCCTAAGAGGTAGGAACCTCTTTCTAGTTATCATTTGTAGAAGAGTTTAAAAGTTGTCTTACTGAGCTTTGTCAACTTGAAAGAGGCTAAGTTTACCTGAGAGGAAACCTATACTGAAGAATTGTCCATATCCAGTTAGATTTTGGGCATATATTTGGTGACTATCTTAAATACTAATTGATGCTGGAGGGCCTAAACCAATTCGGTCACAGCCATCTTTATGTAGATAGTCCTGAGATGTGTAGAAAAATAGTTAAATATAATTCTACAGAGAATAAACCAGAGAGTCAGGAAACAATGTTCTTCCATGTTTTTATGCTTCAAGCCTCAATATGAGTCCTTGCCCCAACTCCTGACAATGATTAGCAGTGATGTGGAAGAGTAAAAGCAAACAGCAAAGACCAAACTACCCCTGCGAGGGTGGGAAAGAGAGGAATAGTCCTTGCTAATACAAAGCCTTTGCTGATTAATCTGTTTGAATTTAGTACACCCGAAGATTCCATTTTAGCAAGTTTCATGTTTCTAGGAAATCTTTCATTTCCTCTAAGTTATACAATTTATGAGCATAAATTGCCCATTGTAGTTTTTTTTTTTTTAAAAAACACCTTGCATTCAGTTGTATCACTTTGAAACCTTAATATTTGATTTCTGATTGTATGTGAGTTTTCTTTCTTCTCTGACTTGAGGAAAATGTTTATTGATTTTGTTTAACTCTTTAAGGAGATGATTCTTTGTTTTAGATTATTCTTATTGTTTTATTTTTCTCAATTTTATGACTATCTGGTCTAACTTTCATAATTATCTAATTTCTAGCATTAGGCTCATTTTGTTTATACCTTAGGCATAGATATGTAGTATTTATTTAAGTTATTTCTTCTTTTTTACTTGATGCAATAAGCTGCCCTTTTAGAACTGCTTTAGTGGCGTGTTATTTATGGGCTGAGTATTGTATTCATTCAGACTACAATAAAATCAATTTTTTTCAGTGCTGTTGAACTCAGATATTTCTTTATGGGTTTTCTCTATTGTTTTTCTATACAGTGTTGTATGTGTACTGAAGTTCCTTATCAATATTTCTTTGGATAGTTAACATTTTTCTCAATATATTTAGGAATTTTGATGTATGAACCTATGCGTATAATTTTTAATCTTTCATTTGACTTAGTCCCTTATTAAGTACTGTTCATGTCATGACCATATTCTCTAGTATATTTTCAGCGTTGAAATCTTATTTGCATCAACACTACATATGTTTTATTTTGCCATTTTCATAAAATATTAAGTCCTTCATTTTACCTTGTCTGTGTGTCTTTAAAAACGTATGAGTCTAATATGAAGCATATAATTAGATAATATTTTATTCATTCAAATCTCCTAAGATGAGGTTTGGAAACATTTAAGTGCCATTTTTTCCTTTACTTGGTGGTTCTTTGTTTCATCATTTCACACACTATATACATTGAGTTCTTTCACTCCATACATCACAATTAATTTCCATACTCTCATTTTTTCCTGTAGATAATTTTAAATTAGTTGTATAAGTTCACAGAATATAGTTTGCATGAATATAGTAGTGAAACCCTCTGTTTTGTTCATAATACTTGTCAAGTTGGTTGACTGCATGTAGAAAGATGCAAGTAGGCTCATACTTAACACTCTGTACAAAACACAACTCCAAATGGATCGAAGACCTCAGTAAGACACCAGATTCTCTGCATCCAATAGAAAAACTGTATTAAACTCATTGGCAAAGAAAAAAATTCTCAGCAGAACATCAATAGAACAGGCAATAAGAAAAACAACCAATAAACTGGATCTCACCAACCTGAAAAGCTTCTGTATGGCAAATGACATCACTGTGTCAGGCTATAAAATGGGAAATATTTTTAACAACTATACGTCCAGTAGAGGGCTAATACCACAAATACATAAAGAACTTAAAACTAGGAATCAAGAAAACAAATTACCCAATTAAAATAGGGTACATATCTAAACAGAGAATTTCCTAAAGAGGCAACTCAAATGGCTGAGAAGCACTTAAACAAATGTCCAGCATCATTAGTCTGAGTCAAAACTACATTGAGATTCTATCTTACCCCAGTCAGAATAGCCCAGATCAATTTAACAAATGACAATTCATTCTATCAAGCATGTGGATTAAGGAGAACACTCATCCATTGCTGCTGGGAGTCCAAACTTGAATATTCACTATGAAAACCAGAGTGGTAGTTCGTCAGGACTGTGGGTAGTGATTTTCCTTAAGCTCCAGTTATACAACTTTTGGATATATACCCACAGGATACTTCATCCCACCACAGAGACGCCTGGAAAGCGTCTACCTCTGCTCCTTACTGCACTCTCTCCCACAAGCTTTATTGTTGAACTGATCTGCCCTCAATCTGTCTGCACATGAAAATTAGGTGTATTCCCTTCGACATAGACTCCCGGGTTGACCTTGTCCGTCATGTTCATCACGATCAAATACAGAGACCCACTGTTGGACAATATGCAGAGACTGAGAGACATGGAAGAATCCTAAATAGTATGTCCCCATCAAATCTCTCCCCTTGGTGCTCACAGAACCCAAGATTCAGAAAGATTGTAGGAACCAGGTGGGATGGAGGACACCAAGGAAATAAGGCCTTAAAAAAAAAGATAGCAGTACTGAGGCACATATGAGCTCATAAACCCTGTGGTTCTATGAACAAGGCCTTCAGGCCTCTTCCAGATAGTGTCCCTGTGCTGATAGGAGACATGCACATAATCTCCCATCCATAACTTTGAAATTACCACTGACTGATGAGTTCTCTTCAATGGAGTTTCACTGGGAAAACAAACCACTCTAAAGGCAAATCCCATGTCCATCAGTAGATGCTGAACATAAAACTAAGTCAATGGCATTTTTGGATGTTCTTTTTCTCACAAGATTTTATCAGGACCTTTTTCTTTTTTTTTTTTTAACCTTATGGGATTTCTGCATTTATAATATATCCTCCAATTCCATGAGAGCAAGCCTATGACTCTACATCTATGTGTATTTCTTGTGATTTCCCCACTTTTATCTGATTTTCTTCTGTTTGCTTATTTACTTTTTCTTATTCCAGTTCATTTTTAAAATTTTTATGCTATTTCAATATTATCCCTTTGATGCCTATTTGTTTTCTTTTTATTTATTATTTATACAGTGTTCGGTCTGCATGCCACAAGAGAGAACCAGGTCAAATTACAGATGGTTGTGAGCCACCATTTGGTTGCTGGGAATTGAACTCAGCACCTGTGGAAGAGCAGCCAGTACTCCTAACTACTGAGCCATCTCTCCAGCTGCTTCTGTTTGTTTTCTTTTTTTTTAAATTTATTTATTTATTTATTAAAGATTTCTGTCTCTTCCCCACCGCCGCCTCCCCTTTCCCTCCCCCTCCCCCAATCAAGTCCCCCTCCCTCGTCTGCCCAAAAAGCAATCTGTTTGTTTTCTAAGAGACAGAAAGTATGTGGATTATGATGGGATGGGAGGTGGGAAGGATCTCAGATGAGTTGGGGGAGTGAAATTAATAAGAATATATCATATGAGAAAAAAGTCTATTTTCAATAAAAAAATAGAAGAAAAAGAAAAGTTTAATAAGAAGTTTATAAATTAAAAATTGCTGTCTGTTTTTAAAGACTTCTACCTCTTTTTCAAATTTTTCAATTCATTAATGTATTTTTCTTGATTTATTGAGTTTTCTATCTATAGTCTTAATTGACTAACCTTTACAGTAATTAATTTCATTTTTTTAGACATTTCATAGGTTTATGGTTCACTACGGTCAATTATTAGAAAATTGTGCATCTTCGGTGGTTTCACATTTTCTTACTTTATGCTATTCATATATTTATCTGGATATGTAAATATTTAGACATTTAGCTATTTCATGTACACTTTACAACCAAGTGGCTTCAATGGAAAAATACCTGTCCCCAAGGCTACTGTAAAGATTAAGCACTAGACTTCGTAGTGGGTATAAACCTGAGGACAGGAAGTTTAAGAGAATGGCCTTGGGAATAAGCACTGTAGCTATGTAGCACAGTTATCAGAAGTCTGTTTTGGTAAAAGGAAGTACCTGCTCAAGCAGAAATAATCTCCCTAGTATCTTTTACCATAGCAAGGCATGGTATAGTTTAAGGGACTTGTCTCTCAGCACTGCCTGTAGAAATCTAGAATATCAGTTCCAAAGGGCAGACATAAGTGGAACAACCTCATCGCTGATATCTAGAGCTGAAAGCCAGGCAACCATGGAATGGCTATTATTTGTGGTTTCGTGTCTAGACAGGGGTGAGGGCAAAAAGGCATGGTTACCAAGCAGTTCCATCACCTTCAGTTAACGTTAATGAAGACTGGAAAGTGTGAGCATCTAATCTATAATTGACTGTGCACTAGAAGGCTTCTACTCTGCAGTTTCTCTATGTAAACTGTGTAGCTCCCTTTCCACACTTTGCTTGACTAAATGGGGTGACACACAGATAATGTGCTGCTTCCTATACATGATTTTTTGTAATTCACTTTCCTTCTTTCTTTTCATGTTATCCAGGGTTTCTGTACCTTATTTATTTTTAACTCTCCAAGAATTCATTTAATTGGTACATTAGACTATTTTTCTGTCTTTGTCTCTGTCTCTGTGTGTGTGTGTGTTTGTGTGTGTGTTGTGGACTTGTGTGAAGATGACTAATGAGACTTTAACAGCTCCTCTTAGTTTGTCTCACTAATCTTCTTCTGGAAGTTTTTGACAAATATTTGATGCCTAGGACTTAAGAGCCAGACACTCTGATTCTGAACTCGGATCTCATCTCACCCAGTGTAATTTTTAGAAGCTCTTTTATGTATACAGTTTAAAATAATGTTCTAGAATTGGGGTGATAAGAGAATGATTAGTGAAACTATATAAGTAGAGCCATGTCTTGTAATGCTGAGAGACTCATGACCAACAGGGTTTAAAGCAGAGGTCAACCAGTGCACAAGGAAGAAACAGTATTTTCACAAAGATTATAAACATATTTACCATGTGACATATTTATTTCAAATGCAGATATTGTGTATCTGGTAGTTCTGCCAATTAGATGTGCACATATTAAATAGCATATGTTATCAGAAAAGATTTCTAGATAATTTTAAATCAGAAAGCATGAAGGTTATACTTTAAGACAAATTAATTAATTGCTTAGAACCAAAAAGATGAATATGGTATGTACTTACTCATTAGTGGACTCTAGCCATAAACAAAGGACATTAAGCCTTTAGTTCACAAGCCTAGATAAGCCAAATAACAAGGTGAACCCAAAGAAAAACATATATAGATCCTCTTGGAAATTGGAAGCAAACAAGATTGCATGGCAAAAGTTGGGAGCATGGGGATGGGATGGGGGTGGGGTTGGGGGAAGGGGAGAAGGGGAGAGAGAAGGGAAAAGGGAAAGATTGGAGAGAGCTTGGGGGAGTGGGAGGGTGGAGATGGAGGAAGGACAGAGGAGCAGGGAAGAAGATATCTACATTAAGGGAGCCTTAGGGTTGGCAAGAGACTTGGCTCTAGAGGGGATCCCAGGTGTTCATGGGAATGTCCCCAGCTAGGTCCTTGGGCAGCAGAGTAGAGGGTGCCTGAACTGGCCCTGTCCCACTGTCACACTGATGATTACCTGGAATATCACTATAGAGTCTTTGTCCGGTGATGGATGGAGATAGAGACAAAGTCCCTCGCCAGAGCAACGGACTGATCCCCCAAGGTCCAGTTGAAATGTAGAAGGAGGGAGAAGATGAGCAAGAATTCAGGACTGCGAGGGGTTGGTCCACCCACTGAGACAGTGTGCCTGTTCTAATGGGAGCTCACCAAATCCAACATGCAATCAAACTGGACTCTCCGAATGTGGCTGAAAATGGGGGCTAACTGAGAAGCCATTGATAAAGGCACTGGGACTTGTTTCTACTGCATGCACTGGCATTTTGGGACCCTAGTCTATTTGGATGCAAAGCTTCCTAGGCCTGGATGTGGGGAGGGCCTTGGACTTCACACAGGACAGGTTTCCCTGTCCTCTCTTAAGGAGGGTGGGGGAGGGAGGAAGGGGAGTGGGGGAGCAGGAGGGGACTGGGAGGATGGGAGGTGTAAATTTTTGAATGGAAAAATAAATAAAAAAAAGACAAATTAATTACTTGCTTAGGAGATAACCTAAAAGATTGCGGCTACTATTTGAAGGTATAAGAATGAAAGTCAAATTCTGCTTCAAAACACAAAATATTCTGTTATATTTTGAACAATATGTCACTTAAAATGAAAGCTGAGCTCATTGCAACTATTCAGAGTTTATATTTGGAAGGAGTCAGGTCTTCTGGGTGGGTTATTTATAAAGAACAGAAAATATTCCTCTCTCTTTCTAAATTTTGTGAGAAAATGACAACTTATTTCACTTTGAGGAATGTTAATTACTCTGCGGAAGAATTTTTTTATTTAGCTGAAAGTTTAAGTGATTTAATCAATTAATATCTGTTTTGTTAAGACACTATTTTGATTAAGGTTTTACAAAGTAGTTTTTACTACAAAAGATTTTCTTAAAAGCACGTTGTTATTTTATCTGGTGGTATTGGTAGAAAGCTTAAATTTCCAATTCTTGTTATTTTAGACACATTTTATTTTAGAAATATTGGGAAACCAAGGACATTTTCAGGTAGTAACAATGTACGTGACATAGTATTGGTAGATTAAAATATAATATTGGTTTAAATAATTACTTTTAGGCCTTTGGTAAAACTGCACAGTCTATAATCAAAATATTTATTCACCAAGAGTCTGTACCAGTTCATTTTCAGCTATGAGTACAGCTTAACTGTCATCTGCAGTTCATCTCTTCTTTATTTCAGAAGAAGCTTCCTTACTTTAAGATGTATTAGGAGTTATTTTTATTTCATTCTTCAGTGTGGGAAGAGGCCTTTCTAGTAAGATTTTCTTCAGAACAGATGTACTTTGAATTATTTCAATTAAGTACAAATGATTTCCTTCATTAAAGCTTAATCAGCCATGTGAGCAAAATAAATTAAGTATGAAGTAAGGAGAGGTCTACCTTTGAGTCAAACTATAATAGCATACTTAGTCTACCCATAGAAACACAGTTTCATCAATGACATGCTGCTATAAAATTAGATATACCAATCTATCCGCTAACAGAACTAGTTAGTATTTAAAGCCTTAGACAGATGATTCACTGTCTATAAAGCACGCGACGAATTAAATTTATCATTTTGAGTTCTATAAAATATAACTAGTCTTTATATATTTAACTACTTTGTTAACTTTTTTCTTAATTAAAAATATTTACAATGAAAAAAAATTGTGAAAGAGCAATAAATAGACATTAAATGGGAGAAAATAATGAAAGACTCACCAAAATCCTAATTACAGAAGCTAAGAACAATTGACGATAATAAAAAGAGAGTCTTATGGACAAAGGCTATGTTGTTAACAACTGTATGCTATATCCTACATCTAACATACATCTTTAGAATTTATCATAGAATGAATGGGAGACATAGACAGACATGCTAATTTGTTAGACATTTTCACATATTTTATGATTTCAAGAGGTTGTTAAGTATTTGCATCAGAGACAATATGGGCCCCAAAGCCTTAAAATTAAACCACATCTTTCAAGGACAATTTTGCAAACCTTTCTGTTAACCAATTAGCATGTCTGCCATTTTAAGCAGACCAAATACCTACCATTTAGCCAAAGCTATGACTTTTAAGTACAGACAGCACTACAGGTTCATTTGCTGTTTCCTCTTTGCCTTATATTAAATACTGTTTGCCCACTGAGATGTGATCAAGGCACTGTGGCATGGCTCCATTGCTACACAGGTGTCTGCCATCAAGTTGTCACCCATGATTGACTACATTCTTTAAAAACATGAGCCAAAACAAGCTGTGAGATATTGTTGATCACAGAAATAAAAGAAGTAACTAGCATAAAATTGGTATTGAGAAGTACTATTGTGAGAAATCTAACCATGTGTGTTTTTTGTTTGTTAGTGTTTTTTTTTTTTGTGGCTATTGTTGCTGTTTTATCATGTGGTTTATTAAGTTATTACTTTATTGGAAGAATGCTGATGATTTGGGAAATGCCCACTAGAAAAGTTCTGGAATGCTGTAAGCAGAGTGTAAAGGACGATTTAGTAGAAGGTCAGAAGAACAGAGTACAGGAAGAAAAGCAGAAATTAAAAACCTGATTCTTGAAGCTTCAGAAGGGAACAAAATTTCTACAAGGAAGCAAACGAAAGATTACTTTTATTATATTCTGGAAAGAAATATCTGTGTTTGGTCCAATGAAAGACTGATTTGTTTGGAGAAAATTTCAAAACAGAAGAGTATTGTGGCTCTAGCATGGTTATTGCTCACAACTGTTAACAAGATTTACAATAGGAAAAAACATCTCATATATGTGTCTGTGTGTGTATGTATGTATATGTATATGTGAGTGTATACATATCACATGCAGTTGTAATAATAGTAGCATAAATAAGTTTAAAATCAAGGAAATATACATTTTAAAGAAAAGCTTCCTCTGACTCTGCTTCAAAGTCATACATAGGATGCTAGAGCAGTGGTTCGAGAAGCTGTGAATCAGGGATCATAGTAGCTTGGACCAAAGTCCCAGAAAGCCACAGAGACTAATCAATGTGTGGCAAAGTTGACATCCTTGTAAATAATTCCTAAGAAGACATTTCTCTAGCTACAAAGGTAAACCTAACTTCTAAGGTAACACTGCTGGGAATGTGGTAATTACACTAAACAAAGTCTCAGAAATGAAGTGGAGACACCACGGGCAAAAGAGCTGGAGGGTAGGGCTCTCAAAGTTCACTGCAGTGCAAACATTGTTACCCAGAATCCAGATGTCAGAGACAGAATTGCAGGAGTTAGTGTTTTTTTTTTTTTTTTTGATAATGAGTCTTGGTTTTGGTTTCCCTCTGACTTTAATTCTTTTCCTCGAAAATGCAAATGTTAAGGTAATGAGGCGATGACTCAGCAATTAAACATACTTGCTATCCTTGCTGAAGAACTGAGTTCAGTTCCCAGCACCGTGGGGGAGTAAAATTGCCAGTAACTCCAATCTCAGTTGTCTGATAACCTCTTCTGGTCTCTGTAGCCACACCCATGCATATAGTGCACACATATGCCAGACACAAATGCGTATGCTAAGTTACACAGGCATAATCAACAAAATAAATACATCTTTACAAAATGCAACTAGTTAATCTGTGTTATATTTT
The DNA here is from genome assembly GCF_014885135.2 of Alexandromys fortis. Classification (NCBI taxonomy): domain Eukaryota; kingdom Metazoa; phylum Chordata; class Mammalia; order Rodentia; family Cricetidae; genus Alexandromys; species Alexandromys fortis. The sequence continues at coordinate 13,427,583 of NW_026067903.1, read as the reverse complement.
GGAAGTACCTAAGTTTTTATTTCATGAAAGCTCAGTAGAAACTCTGGACTTCTAACAGTGTTAAAACTATTTAGAAATCCAGAGTTTGGAGAGTCCTGCAAATAAACTAAATATATCTTGCATTATAAAGTGAAGATGAGACTTTAGAGGTCAAGTGTAAAACTTTGACATTTAAAGTGATATGCTTGTGTATTTAGGTTGAAAAACGGGTGGATTTCTTGATGATTAAGCTTGAAATGTCAACTTAATTTGATTAAAAAATGTCTATAGATCAGAGATGACTCCACAGGATATACTTGTACAATGGCACACAAAACCTATGGGAGTAACTAATATAGATCTGGTGTGACTACGGTCCACTCCTAGAAATTGAAAGTATACCCAGCACTGCTTGGGTGGTTTAAAACCAGAGACTAGGTAGCCTAGAAGACTCTAGAAGACTAGCTAAAATAAAATACTACTGTTCAAAAAAAAAAAAAAAAAAACCACGCAGCATGAATTTCCCATTATGATAAACTGTTTTCCCCTAAACAGGACAAAAATAAATGTCTCCTTCCTCAAATTGCTTTAATGAGGGATTTGGCTAAAGCAATAAGAAAAATAACTCTTCTGCAGGCAGGTGAACATCATATATTAAGATAATTGAAAGGATTGATTTATATCACTCTATTCATAATTTTGGAACTGCTTTTTAAAAAAGTTTCCCCTTATTTTAGAGATTATAATAGGATCACACCATTTCTACCTTTCCTTTTCTCTCTCTAAACTTTCTTACATGCCTGTTCTTTCGCTCTCAAATTTGTGGCTGCTTCTTTCATTAATTATTGTCATATCCATATGAATATTTGTCTATGCATATTTATTCTTCAATTAGACATGCTCAGTTTGTATTCTGTTACCTGTATGTATGTTTACAGAGCAGACCATTTGGTCCTTAGAAACCAATTAATATGCTCTTTCCTGGACAAATTTTTTTTTCTCATCTTCAGTATTCTTTAGTTGCCTACAGTTCATTCCAACCACTTTGGTATGTCTATTGTTGTTGTCCTTGTTCAGTTCCTGTTTAGACTGTCATGTTTATGAGACTCTATGGGTGTGGCATCTGACATTACTAGGAGATATAATCTCACAGAAAACTTGCTGATCCTCTGCGCCTTCCAATCTTTTCACTTACCCCTCTGCAATGTTCTATGAGTCCTACATGTTTGAGCAGAAACATTTTCATTGGGACTGGGGTCTAAAACCTTGCATTTCTATTGACTGTGACTATCTGTTGAGAAGTTTCTTTGATGAGGAGTGAGGACTACATTTATCTGTGAGTAGAAGAACAAATGTTTAGATTGTTGATAGGTATAATGCTAGTCTAATAAAGTGTGGTAGCACATTATCCTCCAAGATCCAAGGTTTCACTATCACTAAGTAGCTGACTAAGTTTCCAGTTCCAGATATCGTTTCCTCTTTGTAGATCACGTCTCATGTCCAGTTGGAGAGATATTGGCTATTGCTACTACTGTACTCTTAGGGGTACTGTGCCATGCTTGCTGTTTTTGAGCTCCCTGGGTGCCGCAGATAGTTAGGACAGTTGGCATCTTCTGTCATTCAGGGAGATGGCATTCAGGACAGTTCCAGCTGAGGGGACTCCTGAACCTGTTACTGTCAACTTCAGCAGTAAATATTTACCTTACCTCTGGGGGATAACTAAGAACAATAGAAATAGGCTGTGTTGGAAGTCTTGTGGTCTAGTTTCTCATGTAAACAATTTTGAATAAATGATGGATAAAGAGAAACTTAGTCACTTTGAGGCCGTGTGTTTTCCTTTCATTTTTTAACCTAGGAACTGACTGTTTGTGTTTTGCTGTCTCCTAGTATTTATTTTGTGAGATGTGGTTCCTATGTTTTCAAGTAATTAACAACTGTATTAGGGGAAGAGACATAGGAGTGGATACGTGCTCCCTTCTTTGTTTTCCCTAGACTCTCAAAGTAAACAGATATGAAGAGGTTAGGAGAGTTCAGCACTGTATTGATCTCTAGAATAAATTTGTAAGATATGAAGAGAAATGACTCTTAGTTTCTGTTTTTTTGGTTCAGTATTTCAGTGACTATTGCCATAGTCTTCATCGATCTATTGCACTGTGTTTGGCTAGTTTGTCAAAAGTAAATTTTTCAAGTTATTTGTGTTCTTGCCAAGGGTAGAACTATGAGAAAAAATGTACTTCTCTGTATAAAATACTAAAAATTAAGATATGAGAACACTAGTATGGGAATAGGGCTTTGCTGAAGAAAGGAAAGGAATATGGAAAGTTAATGTTATAGTTTTCCAAACAAAGATATATTTCAAGCAAATGTGTATGCAGGTACATGTTTTCCAAAGATCCAAGACTGAGATAAAATAAATAACAGAAAATTATCATTTCAGAAGAATTAAACTTACTGTGTTTTAGATAAATTTGAATTTAATAAATAACACTGAGTAGAATGCAAATACATTTTCTTCATTGCTTCCTTAAATTTGAAACATTTTTTTTTTTTTTACAAAGGGCTAAATGAGATATGGGAGAAGCTGATGCACTTCCTAACATGTTTCCAACAGGACAGGAACATTATAGACCTTATACCTAGAGACTATGACACCTCTAATCCCAGCGCTCTGATGCCAGGAGGCAGGGAGACAGATAGTCAAGTTCATACTGGGTCAAAAAATGACATCCTATTTCAAAGAGTTAAAGAAAAAAAAAGATCATGTTGCATTTTGACTTACATTTCCAACTCCATGGAGAATATCCAGAATAAAATTGTCTGATGAAGAGGTAAAAAAAAAAAAGAATGCTGGAATAAAATGCAACTTAGCTATACAGACATGAGAAGATTTGTCTCATAAGTTGATTAGTTGGGTTAATTCCTTTTAACTCTTGATTGGAAGAAAGCTGGCGTTGATAGAAATTAGAGGCCAATCTGGGAAGACAGAGGATTTCAGTGACTGTGACTTCTCTTAAACTTCTACTCACCAACACCTGCTAAATTACCTGGTGAATCAAGCAAATATGATTAGTGCTCTCAAACAGGAAGTAGAGTTAATGCCACTATAATATAGGAAACGTTTTGACAGGGATGTGAAAAAAAAAAACACCGTGGGTTGCTGCAAAGTATATATAAGTGAAATGATAAAATGTCACTTCTCATTCCATGATGATTAGGTAGAGTCATGTGATCTTGTTATTGTCATTAGTGTTGCATTAAACATGGTATTATATGAGTTTGTTTTATGTACTGATTTTCTTTCTTGAAATACAAACTCAGCAGTGAATTTCAGGATCAAATGAAAATTATGTTTTTAATCTTTCTGATCCACTTCCATTCTGTTTCCTGTAATGACTGCAGAAGATTTCATTCAAAGCCTTTGCCCATTCTAAACAGGGTTATTTTTTCTTACTATTGAATATTTGAGTTCTAATTTTGTATGTTGCTGTAATTCACTCTCTACTGAGTGTACAGTTTGCAGATATTTCCTCTCAATTTTTAGTTGTCTCTTCATTTCATTTTTATAAAGACTGTTGTGTTGGCAGGTAGAGAGGTTGGGAATTCTTAACTATAAATATATAAATGCACCATGCTCAGTTCCTTTAGTGGTATTAGTGTGTATGTTATTTCAAGGGTGACTTCTTGGTATTGAAACCAATTATAGGTCTCACCTCTGCTAGGTCTAGTTCTTCTCTCAGCATCCCTTGGTTTCCTGTAGTTTATTGTCTAGGGATGGAGCCTCATGAGATTTCCCCTGTCCATATTAGTATATCTGTTGGTTTGTTTTTGTTCAGCTCTTGTTTAGGCAGCCATGTTGTTGAGGCATCATGGGAATAGCTGTCCTGCCATTTCTAGAACACATAATCTCAAAGTATATAGCCTGGTCCTCTGGTTTGTATAATCTTTCTACAGTTTTTTCTGTGCTGTCTCTGAGACTTAGGTATGTAGCACGTGTATTCATTAAGGCTTCGTGTTCACTTCATTTTGAGAAGATGTGGTTATCTGTAATGTTCTCCATCTGTTACATAGAAAAATTTATTTCATGAAAGCTGAGAACTGCACACCTGAAGCTCTGGAGCTGGTAACCTTAAATCAGAGAGAACAAGTGGCATTTCTCTCTCTGGGTCTAGGTTACCGCACCTTGTATGATATTTTCTAGTTTCACCTACTTGCCTGTGTATTTCATGATTTTAATAATCTCTATAGCCTAGTAGAATTCCACTGTGTACTTTTGCCCTTGTTTATTATTCATACATCAGTTGTAGGAAATTTAGGTTCTCTCCCATTCCTAACAATTAGCATGGCCACTGTGAAATAAGGTACTTGTGCACCTTGTGCATATGCCCTGGAGTGGTATGCCTGGGTCAAACGGTACATTTAGTTTTCTGAAAATTAACCACCCTGAATTACAGAGTAGATTTACCAGTTTACATTCACATCAACAGAGAATGAGTCTTCCTCTTTTTACATCTTTTCCAGCATATTCTGTCATATTTTTCCTACTCTTAGACATTCTAAGAAGCATAAAATAAGATCTCAAATGTCTTTTGATTATCATTTTCCTAATTGCTATGGATCTTGAGATATCAGTCATTTTTAATTCATCTTTTGAGGACTCTGTTTAGATTTATGACTCTTTTTGAACATTTCATTTCACTATTAAATCTTTGTTTTTGAACTCTTTATATTCTGGATGTTAATTTTCTATCAATTATGCAACTAGAAAAAAAATCTCTTCCACTTTAAAAGCTTATTGCTTACCCAACTGATTATTTACTGAACACGTCTATAGCTCAAATATTCTACTGGAGAGAATAGGGCTCATTATGTTAGAATTACAGGACCTTTAGAAAGGTCAAATTTAAACATTTATTTTCTAAATGAAAGAATCAAGTTTAGTGAAATAATTGGTAGTTACTTAAGGAAAATGACTGATGTAGAACTAGAAGCAAGCTCTTTGACTTACATATGAACATCTGACTATGTAGGCTGCTTATATTTGCTTTTATTAAAAAATATTTCTTTGATCCAGTAAACATTGTTATACTTACTTGAGTAAATTTAAGAAAAATATCAGTGCCAACTGGCTAAGAAATATAATTTTATGGAGTGTTTTCTAGTGTATATATATATATACACTATATTTTCTAGTGTATATATATATTTGATATAAACATTCCTGCTAATAATGGATCTGTAGTGTTCATATTGACAGTAAAATCTCACTCACCATATATGACTACTAAGGTGTTATTATAAACCATATCAAAAGTTACCCAACTACTTGGAACTAAATTGATTCCTATGCCCCTCAAATTAGCAATCTTGAAACAAAATGAGAAATGTGGCAAGATGAGCTAAAATTCTTAAATGAAAGACTCAAACAACATAATCTGAACTGCAGACCTCCAAAGCTCTCTCTGGAGTTTTAATTAAGGATAATGCTCTTCTCTTCAGGAAATAGACACTTTAAAACTTTATGGGGGAAAAAAGCAATAGATCTTAAATCCATGTGAGGACTTAGGGAGAAACAGTACATACTAATCCCACTGCTATAATTGAAGCTATTTTGAAGATTTAATTCTCACTCCTCCTTTTTTTTTGCCAAAGGCTAATGCTTTGCATGCAATGATAAGGTTCAATACCTCCACAAGCTCAGAGATGTTTTCCTTGGGGCTTAGAAAGCACTGCTGTTGATAAAGATAGAATTGCCTCTTTTTTAAGAGAAGGAATTATTTATGCAATATAAAGTGTTTTCTCCTTTTAATTATCTCCTTGCTTTATATTCAAAAGCCATTAAGGTTTCTCTCAAAGAATTCTACCTGAGACAACCCTGTTCATTTTTATACACTGTAACTCATTTACTATCCTTCCAAATAAAGATTAACAGCTGTCTTCCATAAGACAACATAGTTCACTTGACTTCACCTATATTTGTGAAGTGTGGAATATGGAGTATTAAGAAATAGAGGTTTGATAGTATTTTTTAAAATTGACAGTGTTTGAAATGGATGATACCACAGTTTAGAAAGTCTAAATTTCCAGTGTGTCTTTTCACAATACCTTACATGGTGATATTGAATCTGCATTTTTTATGGCTTCTATGGCAGAAGGCCCCACATTTGGCTGCCATATGGTCATGTTAACTCAAAAACTTGAGACTGGTGGGTCTAAGGTGCAGACCCTTCTGCATCTGCAGTACTGAAGCTTGAAACAGGTCATGCTCATAGCTTTGTCACCAGTAGGAAAAATTTGATGTTCTGGTATATGAAACAAGATGATGCTGAGAACTGAGAACCAATCTGCCCTTCATGTCTGCTACACAATACTATAACAGCACTGATCATGAGACTGCATGCAGCCCATTTATATTTCCTTCATTCAAATAAATGTTTTCCAACTCATCCTACCTAAGATAATATAAAACACACACAAGTAAATGAAAAATAAGCAATAGTAAAATAATTACTTTAAAAAGTGACCTCAAAGACAAATCCAACTTACTTCTCATCATAAAAGATGAGAAATAGTGAACACATCTAGAAAGTGATGGGTTTAATTATGAAAAATTACCTTCATTACTGGCTTAGACTTATGCCATAATAAAAACACCATGGACATTTTATTTAAAAAATGCAAAATCTATTTTCTTTGTAAGTCTAATGAACATTATAACCAAAGAAAAAAGCTGCATTAAATCTTATATGGAAATTTAAACTGTAGAACATGTACTCTTAAAAATGTAGCTTAAAGGAAAGTATAACAGACTGTAAAATACTCTATAAATAAATGAGGTATAAATATAACTGTTAAGACTTTGTTTCAGATTTAATTGCAAAATTTAAAAATCATTTTCTTTGGAAAATTCACTTGTGTGGTCCACCAATAATTATTTATGGCTACTTGATGCCTAAAGTTTTTCTTTGTTCTCATGATTCTTACAGTTTTGTTGTGTTAAGGGAGGGATTGACATCAAATCATGGATCATACAAATAATATCGCTTGTACTGAAAATCATTGGCTATTGGGAGGTAGAAGATGGTGGAACTACTGTGTTTCTTTTGGGGATGATGTGAATATTGTGCTTAGTAGTCATGGCTGCACAATTTGGAACATTAAAATATCACTAATTATATTTTTAAAAATGTAAATTTCATGTCAACTGTATCTCAGAAAAGTGTTTGTGTGAGGGTGGAAATGAAAGGAAGCAAATCAGATTAATCTGCAATTCATCCTAGCACTTGGGAATCTGAGGCAAGTGGACTGTGAATTGCGAAGAAGGACACTCTGTCACTCAGACAATAGCCACAAGTACAACTTTGTGGCTCAAAACTCTCCCTCCAGTGATATTCACTAGTTTTGTATTGTCTACCAACTATTGCTCTTGTGTGCCTTGCTAAACAGGCCTGTCTAGACACTTAATATTTCTGCTTCTTAACTGCCTTAGTAACTTCTTTGCTCTTTCTTTCCTGGAAAGTCATTGCTCTAGTTTGGATGTTGCAAAGCCCCAAATGCCCAAGTCTAAAGATTTTGTTCTGCGTGTACTGCTAACAGGTAGAACCTTTTGAACGTGTTGCCCAATGGGTAGTCTTTAGGTCACCTGAAGATACACAGAACAAGATATCATGAAACACTATCTCCTGCATCTTCTTTTGCTTCCTGGCCATGCAGTTAACACTTTCATTTTTTTTTTCCCAAAAACTCCCTTGATGTCATGATGGCCTCCCTTGTCACAATCTCAGAAAAAACAGTTACTTCTTGAAACACCAAAAACTCCAAAACTGGTAGGAAGAACAAAGACTTGTCTATCAATAAACTGAATACTCTGGTGTTTTATTATGCCAATGGAAAACCTACAAACATTCATTTGGTCAGATATTTCATAATTACTCTAACTCTCAATCACTCTATCCCCCTCCCCCGGCAGTATTACAAGTATCCCATGTTGGTCTCAACTTGTTATGCTAAGCCTTCTCACTACAAGTGTGAGCCACAGGCCAAACTATATATTCTTTTTCAGTCCAAATTTCTTTCTAAGTACAAAAGAATTAGTGATGCCTCGCCTGAACACAATATACAACATTCTTTGTATATTGTTTTGCCACTTTCAATTACTGATCTATCTATATGATTGATACTTCCTTTTCACTGTCCTCAGGACTTCTTAATATTTCATACAGAATTCCTTATGTAACATTTTACTCTGTTCTCCATCCAAGCAATGAAACATGACCTGATTTTGTTTCTCTTTCCCTTTTAAATTTTTTGTTGAATCTTTGTGAATTTCATATCATATATCCTGACCCCATTTATCCACCTAATTCCTTCATATCTACCTTTTGCTGTTGCACCCTCCCCCTGCTTGAAATAAAATGAAATTTAAAAGAAAAACAACAACAAAGAATCAAAAACCAAACCTCAGCAAATTAACTAACAGTATAAAAATAAGAGTGGAAGATATAGCGTGACACAATGAGTCACACAGTGGACCCTTTGGTCCATACATTTTTACATGTAATTGTTGTTTGCCATGAGTCATCGATCTTCTTGCCGCCTCTAGTTTCTGCTATGCCACCAATAATGCTTTGTCACATGGGCTCTTCTTGATTATTTTGAGACAGGGATTTTCTGTAGTTTTGCAATGTGTCCTGTAACTAGCTTTTGTAGACCAGGCTGGCCTCGAACTCATAGAGATCTGCCTGCCTCTGACTCCCGAGTGCTGGGATTAAAGGCATGCGCCACCACTGCCCGGTGATCCTTTATATCTCCAGGTATAGCCCCTTGCCATGCTCCAGCAGTTCACAGATGAGTTGGATGTTGGAGTGGTCCAGCATATATCTCTGATTCGGGGCCTGGGTGTTAGCTAGATTGGTCAGCCCACCAGGTTTCTCCCATCATCATCACGTGGGCAAGCTCACCACCCTTATCCGTTTTAGCTCACTCACTGCAAACAGGCAGCAAGGAGCATTACCAGTTCTGCTCTTATTTCCTAGAGGTGAGCTCACACCCACACCACCAGGGCCAGCTCTGCTGTTTTACCCATGAAAGGTGTAGGGCCGATTCTCCCGAGTGCTGCAGTTGATGAGATATAGGTCCAGATCTTCCACTCTCATGGTACCCAGGCCTGCTCTCCTGCCTGCCGGAGGGTGACTAAAAACAGGGTCAGGGGAGGACATCTTTTCCTCACCTTGCCACTGGGGCAGGGTAAGCTCTTCTACTTCCAGGATGTCAGGACCAGTTCATCTGCACCCCAGACAACAAGGTCAGTTCTAATATGTTGCCCCTGTAGTTGTAAGGCCCACTCTGCTGAGTTTGGTAGCTGGTGAGGAGCAGGTCCAGCTCTCCCAAGTTACCTTCTTTTCTAGTTTTCCAAGAGCACAGCACCATGTCTGGGACCAGCCTGAATTTTATTTGCTTTCATAGTTCAGTACTTCATCGAGTTCATTGGAGATAAACGAGTACAATGAATATGTGAAATATATAAAACATGCCAACTGTCCCAGTTCCATTTCTGTTGCCGTAGTATAATACCACAAAAAGAAAAAAAAAACTTAGGGAAGAAAAAGTTTATGTTTAGTTCAAATTTCAGGTCACAGCACATCATTTCAAATGTTATGACAAGGATTTCAAGTGATGAAGTGGTCACATCCACTGTTAAGAGCATTGAGAGAATGAATTCATTCATGCCAGTTTGTGAAGAGTTCGATCTCAACGTTGCTTCCGATAAGGACCTCCTCCTGTCTTGGGAATGCTGGCACCTAAAATGGTCTGGGTATTCCCACATCAGTTAATGTAATTAATACAGTCTTCCAGAGATATGAGTATATGCCATGCTGAGATAGATAATCTCTAAGGGATACTCTCTTTCCAGGTATTTCTAGGGTCTGTAAGTTGATAATAATGTTAATCATCCTATTCTCCAAGCCATTAGTCTCAGTCTTGTCTATAAAATTTTCTATATGATGAATAAAATAAAATAAAACAACAACAAATGTCTTATGGTGAAAACACATCAAGATGCATGTGATATATTGTGCTTATACACTATTTTTAAAGACAGGAACCAAGCCAATGTCTTCAGAGATTAAGAACTTCATATACTTTCATGGACGCAATCGCTCACACACAAAGCCCGACTAACTTCACCCTCTCCTGAAAACATCTGTGCTTAAATGCTGAGAACCGAAAGGATAATAAAAAGAAAGAGAAAAAGGGAGAGTAAGAAGAAAGCATTCAGGGTTTAAATACAAGATACTTTGAGACCTTAAAAGAGGGTATTGTGAGTGATTTCTTGAATTGCCTCACTTAATGTCACGAAAACCCCTGGAGTAATTGGAATACTTGTCCCACAGTACCAGCTAAAGGAGAAAAAAAAAATTATTCAGCCCACTGATTTATCCATAGAAATAATCTTCAGAAAGAAGACTTGAGTGCCGAACCAATTTTATACTGTCAACATCTGAAAAGAGTATTGCCCAAAGGAAAGCATAAAAGCTCTGAGGATCTGGAAATTCTGCAAGTTTTCTTGCTTTTTTATTAAAATGATAGCTTTGGTGCTCTGGCACATTTTCTTCACAAGAACAAAGTTTTTAAAAATTACTTTAAAAACTCAATTTGCACTAAGGAGTATCAAGTTGATGAGCATAAAACATACACTTGCAAGGACATCTGAAGTGTCCCATCATCTAGTCTGGATTTGTGTGATGAATACCTAATGGCTTTGTGGGCTTGCCTGCCCCAGGGAATACAGTAGAGAGCAAAACAAATTGATTTATGTCTTTTTGGATATTCAAGTGTTGTGGTGAATATATGCATTAAACAAACTGGCAACAAGTATAAAAGTGAATAGATATTCACAAGTAATAAAGGCTATGTGGAATCATCGAATAGGTCCCAGGGAAAAGAAGATGCAAAGAATACAAGTGAATGACATTTTGACAGATATGAGCACAGGTTGTGATGAGTGAATGACTTGACCTGTGATGAATTTAGAAGGAGAGCATATAGATAAAAGACATGGTGCACTTTCATGAGAAGGGCGGCAGTGCTGATCCTATTTTAAGAGATTGGGTAATTTGCTTGGGGAAAGGGCTGAAATGGGCATGGTTTTAAGATTGTTGATAGAGCAATAAGCACGTACAGCTTTCAAGCATTTTCATTGCTTTCTTTTGAACTAACTATTACTGAAAGATTTTTAAACATTGAATTTAAAAATTGATTAGGTTGAGCAGGGTGCTTGCTTAGCATGCAAAAGTCCTTGAGTTGAGTTCCAAGCAACCAAATAAACAAGGAACTACATAAATAAACAGGAGACTATGTAAATTATGTATGAGAAAAACGACTTAGCAGTTAAGAGCACATATTGCTTTTTGCAAAGTATCAGAGGTTAGTTCCCAAACATCCACATAGGCAGCTCACAACCACCTGTGACTTCAACTTCAGGGGATCCTTCAATCCCTTCTAGCTTACCGTAGACAATGCCCTCATGAACACACAGAAGCAAACAGACATATACATATATACATAACTAAAAATAAAAAGTAATACATTTAAAGAGATTGTGAACTACTTTTGTTTTCCAGAGTTTGCTTTTATTACTCCGTCCGTCCGTCCGTCCGTCCGCCCATCCGTCCCTCCCTCCCTCCCTCCCTCCCTCCCTCCCTCCTTCCTTCAGTTCTTCTTTCTTTCTTTTATGTTGGTGGCAAAGTCTCACCTGCACCAGGCTAGTCTACAAATACGTAACTCCTATAACTATAAATGACCTAGACTTTTACTTCTTAAGTATGAAGATCAGAGATGTGTTTTACCATCTTTGTGTTCTACCGTCAGCTGGTTATTTCTTCATCCCAGCCATAGGTGCCAACACTTTTAACATTACCATTGTCCAGCCCATCAACCTAAAGCTTATCTATGGTGCTAATTAAAAATGTATAGGAGATCCCAATCCCAGTTTTCTAATACTATCAGAACTAGCTTTAGCCTAGTATTCCAAGTCTCTTTTTAAACACACAAGATTACAGTAGCAAAAATGATAAGAAGTCTGACAGAATTTCTTTGCAAATGTGGTTGGGATACAAAAAAAGTTGGCATGGGCGGTGGTGGCGCACGCCTTTAATCCCAGCACTTGGGAGGCAGAAGCAGGCGGATTTCTGTGAGTTCGAGACCAGCCTGGCCTACAAGAGCTAGTTTCAGGACAGGCTCCAAAACCACAGAGAAACCCTGTCTCGAAAAACCAAAATAAATAAATAAATAAATAAATAAATAAATAAATAAATAAATAAATAAAATAAAAAAACATAAAAACCAAGCAAGCAAACAAAAAAAGTTGGCAATTTTACAATTCTGAAATATAGTATATTTAACCTTGAAATTTACTTATCCTCTACTTGCTTAGGAGATGATGGAGAGCTAGTCAGCCTCTAAAACTTGTACCTCCACTTTTCAATGTTTTTCTCTTCTAATTGAAATATAAATGTATCATTTCTTCTCCTATTTTTTCTCCTTCCAGTCGCATTCATGCCCTGTCCCATTCATGCCCTCCTATTTGTTCTCAATAAAACCCACTTAATCCATTTAATTTTGCTTGTGGCTTGTTTGTATGTATTCAGGGCTGACCGCTTAATATTAAATAAACGATTAGGACCTCAATCCTGGGGAAAATTATTTCTCTTACTGTCAGAAATTCTAAAATTGCTTATAGGTCTATGTCTAGGGATGGGCTCCCTGTGATATTTTCTTCTTCAGTATTAGTATGTCTATTGGTGTTGTGATTATTCAAAACATGTTTAGATAGTCATATTATTTAGGTATCATAAGTGAGTGAAGCCTCCCTCTCACTTCTCGGAAAAATGACCTTACAAGAGACTTACTGGTCCTTTGGCTCTTAAAATATTTCTGCCTCCTCTTCATTGATGTTTCCTGGGCCTCAGGTAAACAAACTGAGTTACAGATGTATTTCTTCAGGACAGAAATCCCACATCTAGTTGCATTTTGACCAGTTGTGTTTTACTTTCATGGTGAAATGTAGTACAAAGAGAGGCTTCTTTGGAGGAATAAGAACTGTACATGTATCTGGGAATACAGATATGTACAGTTAGGGATTATGAAGGTCTGTTAAAGCTGCAGTAGTAGATTCTCCTCTAAGAACCACCATCTCGCTAACCCTACATACTTCGCTAGATTTCTAGTACCTGGCATGATTTATCTCCTGTTGAGCTAGGGTTAAATCCAATTAGACAGCTGTTGGTTACCAGCATATGCGAATGCCACTCTTGCATGTTTAGTGATATCTTACCATGATGAGTACAGTTGTGGTTCATAGGCATCACAGCTAGGTAAGCTATAAGACAATGATTGCCTCCCTCACTGTGGCAACTTGAATAGCACCTACTGGTACTGCGAAAACTAGATCACAGGAAGAAGGTTCTCTGGCTATATCCCGCTCAAATCTTCTGTAATCAATGTAGGAAATACATGGTATCATCAGCGACAGGAGCTACTTCAGGGTCTAGGAGGCAACCATGCACAGGAAGAATTGCTTTGGAAGTCTCCTGAGCCACCCTGATAAACCAACATTGATAAAAGAGATTGCTCATCCTGGTACTAAAAAAAATTACATATCTACAACACTGATGGGAAACATTGTACACCAAAGTGCCATAATTTAATTTTACACATATATATGTGTGTGTATGTATATATGTGTATATATATGCATGTATGTATATGTGCACATACGTGTGTATATATATACACACACGTACATGTATTGACATGTATTTCAATTTTTAGGATCTAATCTGAAGAAGTATATTAGTCAGCAAGCATCTGGGAAGCCAATAAAGCAGTATAAGATTCAGCATCCTGTTTCACCCTCATCAATTTTCCTGGAACGTATTTTGCCTGTTGAAACAGAGCTGGTTTGAAAGCAATGAGAAGACAAGTGGGATCCCAGGGCTGTGTTAGAAAGAATATCTTTCAAATAATCAATAGCTACATGAAGTAGATATGGAATATGAATTCCACCTTGTAATACTATTGTCAGCACATTCCTCTGCTTTAAAACTTGCCCTCAACCTCAGGCCCAGGGGCTCTCTTTCCTGTAATTTCTGATAGAATCTAGCACAATTGTAACATACACTCCTGTCAACAACGTCTCGGCTTGATGAAACTTTCCATTTATTTGACATATAGGTAATAAAAATGGTTGCTGGTAATAATAAATGATGTATAAAGTGTTCCTGCTATGGAAACTATAATCAATAACTTTCCAGAATATCGTGGTTCAGATGACAAGCTCATTCTTAGCTTGTGCCATTCCATCACCTTAAATCCATGAATTCTACCCATTAATTTAATTACTAACAACCCTTCCAGCGTTGTATAAGAGGACGAAACAAGACAGTAATGATTTCAAAAGTACATAACCATTTAACTTTTTGGAATATTTAGACATTCACTGTTGTTAGATGATTTTTCTTCTTAAATGCTAAAGTACTAAGTACCATAAAATAACTAATTGAAATTATAGTTGTTACTTATGTATTTATTATCGTAACCTTTCATTTTCTTATTAAAAGAAAAGAAGATCAGGAAGTTTGCTGTGAGACTCTGTCACTTGCGAATGTAAGAAGCTATTCCTATATAATCTCACTAACATAACTGCCTACACACAATCTGGAAAAAAACAGTAGACATGACGAACTGAAGAGTGGATACCATGAGGCTTCAAGGCATCAACCCCACACCAAGAACTGCAGGAAACAAAGGACTGCTGAGAACTGGGAAAATGTGTTCGTTTGGGAAGAGAACACCAATGTGTTATCCAGTACCAAAATGATCAGTCATGAAAACATGCATAAAAGTAATCTTAGGCTAAACAAGCTTTATTCATGAATATTTATGAATATACATATGTGCATCTGACAACAATGAAATGAAGGGGCCATAAGTTTGAAAGAGAGCAAGGAAGGGTATATGTGAATTTGGGAGAGAGGAAAGAGAAGAGAGAAATGAAATAATTATATTATAATCTCAGAAGTAAAAGAAATAACACAACACAGTAGTATACAAGGACTGGTAAAAATAAGTAAGTATACATTTTGATGCCTTTTTTTTCAATATACCATTGTAAAAAGAAAACAAAGTAGAATGGGTCACTGCATTACTGGAATGTTTGTAGCATCTTCTTAGGAAGACCAAGAGGGTCAAGATGGAGCTTTCTTTGAGCACAGAATACATGTTTAACAAAGCAGTCACTATAGAGTGTCAGAACACTGACTATGAACTAAAAAACTAGATTAAGTTTCTTAGTTTATATTCACTAGCTGGTTACATCTGACATAATGTATTTAACTACTTGGAAATTTAGTTTTCTTATCTCTATCACTGAGAAAACAGCATACTTATGATACTTACTTCAGAAAGGCAGGTGAACTTTCGGAAATGAATCCCTTACAAGTGATCTCCCTGCACAGCAAAGATGAGCAATTAATTAGACAAGGAAGGAGATTGATGGTCAGGTTCTCAAGTGAAAGCTTTGCTCCTTGTTTACTGCATTCCAGACAACTGGAAGACTACATTGAGCAGGTAGAACACGGTTCTCGTCATGTATAAAATGTGTTTGATGATACCAGTGACACATGACAGAGCTTTGCAATGGTTCCACATGTAGAAATACCTAATCAATTGATCTTAATTATAAGTTGTGATCTTCCCTGTTGTGTGTGTGTGTGTGTGTGTGTGTTGTGGTGGTGGTGGTGTGGTCTATGTCATAGTGCAAGTATAGACTTTAACGAACAGCTTGGGGGAGCCACATATCTCTCTCCACAATGTGTCTGAGGAATCGAACTCAGGTCATTGTGCTTGCTGGTCAGCATGTTTACCTGCTTTGCCACCTCACCAACTCTTACTGTTATGTATTTCAAAAGGCAAATTTATGAATACTTTTATATTATCTATGTGAATATTTTGCTTACTTTTTTCCTGAAATATTTTAATTGTAATTTAGACCCTACTGACAACTAATTGCAATCTAGACATACTCACTTTCTCCCAAATATCCACTTAAGAATTTGAAAGAGAAAGTTTAAGAAATAGTATTAAGATCCAAATGACCTGAAACTTTCCAAGAATCATTTTTCATGTCATTTAAAATATCCTGCCATTTTCCCTATCTTTAGTTGTCAAAAATTCTGAACATAATGGTGCCTCCTTAACTATAAGGCATACATTTCTAGGTCCTAAGTGGTTGTTTAAAATATTATATAAGGCTATGGGTAGGTTGATCCCAAATTTCCTGAGAAACCTCCACACTGCTTTCCAGAGTGGTTGCACAAGTTTGCATTCCCACCAGCAATGGATGAGTGTACCCCTTTCTCAGTATGGAATATATACATATTAGAGTACTACTCAGCAGTAAAAAACAAGGAATTCTTGAAGTTTGCAGGCAAATGGATGGAAATAGAAAACACCATCCTGAGTGAGGTAAGCCAGACCCAAAAAGAGGAACATGGGATGTACTCACTCATATTTGGTTTCTAGCCATAAATAAAGGACATTGAGCCTATAATTCGGGTTCTTAGAGAAGCTAAATAAGAAGGAGAACCCAAAGAAAAACATATAGGCTTCCTCCTGAATATTAACCTTCATCAGGCGATGAAAGGAGACAGAGACAGAGACCCACAATGGAGCACCGGACTGAAATCTCAAGGTCCAAATCAGGAGCAGAAGGAGAGAGAGCACAAGCAAGGAACTCAGGACCGCGAGGGGTGCACCCACACACTGAGACAATGGAGATGCTCTATCGGGAACTCACCAAGGCCAGCTGGCCTGGGTCTGAAAAAGCCTGTGTTAAAACCGGTCTCGCTGAACATAGCGGACAATGAGGACTACTGAGACCTCAAGAACAATGGCAATGGGTTTTTGATCCTACTGTACCTATTGGTTTTGTGGGAGCCTAGGCAGTTTCGTGGATGCTCACCTTACTAGACCTGGAAGGATGTGGGTGGCCCTTGGACTTCCCACAGGGCAGGGAACCCTGATTGCTCTTTGGGCTGACAAGGGAGGGGGACTTGATTGGGGGAGGGGGAGGGAAAGGGGAGGCGGCGGTGGGGAAGAGACAGAAATCTTTAATAAATAAATAAATAAATAAATTATATAAGACTAAATCCTGTATACACTATTTTTTATTCTGTGTATATGTATGTACCTTTATCAATTTTCTTTTTTTTTCTTTTTAAATTTATTTAGATTAGGTATTGTCTCAGTCAATGTCCCATTGCTGCGAAAAGACGTTATGACCATGGCAACTGTTATAAAGGGAATGGTTTAATTGGAGTTTGTTTCAGTTTCACAACTTAAATCCATTATCAGCATGGTGGGAAACAGTGACATGCAGGCAGACATGGTGCTGGAGAAAGAGCTGAGAGTTTTACAACCAATCTGTGGTCATCAGGAAGATAGCAAGTCATTTGGGCCTAGCTTGAGCATTTGAGACCCCAAATCCACCACAGTGACACACTTTCTCCAACAAGGTAATACCTATTCCAACCAAGCCGTATCTCCTAATCCCTCTCAAGTAATACTACTTCCTAACAATTAAATGTTCAAATACACAAGCCTATGGGGGATATTCTTATTCAATCAGTATACGTATGTATACATACATACTTGTACATACATATGTATATGTATGTACATATAACACATACCTGTGCAACTATTAAGAATTACAAATATAGCTGGGTGGTGGTGGCACACGCCTTTAATCCCAGCACTCAGGAGGCAGAGACAGGTGGATCTCTGTGAGTTCGAGGCCAGCCTGGTTTACAAGAGCTAGTTCCAGGACAGGCTCCAAAGCTACAGAGAAACCCTGTCTCAAAAAACAAACAAACAAAAAAAACAATAAAAAAGAATTACAAATGTATAAATATATTATTATTAATTAAGGTTATAAATACTATTACTGTTTTTACTACTAATATTTAATAGCAATTACTATTACTTATGTATATTAATGTATATAATATACATATATATCTGTAGGGATAAGCCCGCCCGTTGGGGGCGGGCTTGCCTCGGGCGAATGTTTACTGATAAATTGGGCACACAGAAGCCGCAGGTCCCTTCATGTTTCCTGTACTCCGCGGGAACCTTGGTTTCATGAGTCTGGTTTTCCATTAAAGTTGTGCAAATACTTATCACAATTTGTCTGCATTAATCTAAGCCACCACATCATATATCAGTAATAGTATACATAATGAAATAGCACAAGTAAAATAAAATACTGTAATAAAATTTAGATAAATGTGTTGTGTCTCTCCAAATGACTTATTATAGTATATTTACTCTGCTTTGTGTGATTATGCAATGCCTGCCGACTGGGGTATAGTCTTTTGAATTATGTAAGTACTATGGGAGAGTATGAGTCTACTATGTATGTCTGACTTAAATAAAGCCAAATACTACAATAATAGATCAACAGAATTGATAATGAGCATAACTACTAAGAATCAAGTAGGCATGCAATTTGTTCAGCCTGAACATACTGGAAAAAAAAGGGGGGGGCATTCCATAAAAGAGGGAAATGGTAATGCAAGAATTTATCATACCTCCTAAAATGACACAGTGTTGACTGGGGTTTCTGTCTTGTCCAGTTCCCATAGCTGTTTAGCCCCAAAGAAATCACATGAGGTCTATATTAATGGTAAACTGATTGGCCCATTAGCTCAGGCTTTTTATTAACTCATAACTTATATTAACCCATTATTCTAGTATATTTTAACCACATGGCTCAGTACCTTTTTCAGTGGGGCAGGTCACATCTTCCTTCTTCTGTGTCTGGAGAGGACTGGGGAGCAATGGGCTTCCTCCTTCCCAGAATTCTTCTGTTCTCATTGACCTACCTCTACTGCCTGTATGGTTGTCCTGCCTATACTTCCTGCCTGGCTACTGGCCAATCAGCATTTATTTAAAACATAATTGAGAGAATATAGACAATTGTCCCACACCAGACACAGCATTTAAAATTATGGAGTATTTATTTCTGGGATTTATCATTTAACATTTCTAAGTAAATTTCACTTTGGGTGAGTAAAATGAATTAATTTATATTTATAGATATTTTTGAAAGGGTACTAACAAGTTAGTTTTCAATTAAGGGAAGCTCTGTAACACTAATTGACCATTACAAGAAAGAAGAGTGCAGATCAAAATGGCTATTATTGGTAAGTACCTGTTTCAAGATAGCTTCTTTTTTTTTTTTTTTTATGCAACTACTACTTGGAAAACATCTATTACTGGCAATGTGGGTACAAAGGACAGCTTACACTATTACCAAATCTCATTATATGAAGCAATATAATTCTATTTAAGATAATGTATACAGAATAAGTACATTATAAAAATATTAATGTTGCTATTAGCCGTGAAGAAACAAACACACTCAGAAGTAAAACTACTGGGACAATTGTCTATACAACAAGCCCACATATCACACAGTTTTGACAGTCTTAGAGACTGCAAATATTCCTGTGATATAAAGTATACATTTATGGAAACTGACCTTTGACAGACAGTGAATGACATTTTATTTAATGAAACTGACACAACAAGTACATCCTCATCCTTTATATAACTTGTCAGTGTTTCAGTCTGTAGCAATGGATGCTGTTCACTCTCCTACAGTTAAGAAATGATGCAAAATATCTTGACCAATTTCAGTTTTAAGAAGGCTAAACTTGTAAAAACAGTTATTTTTGAGAGAAAAGGTCACTGGTTTTCTAAACACAAAGACTTAGTACCATCATAAAACAGAATTTATTTTATTAAAAGAATGATGAGCCAAGAAGGTCATGGTAGCTTGAAAAGAACAATCGCAGGTCATGAGCATATAAATCTTGAAAGAGGTTTTTTTTTTTTTTTTTCATTTAAGAGAGCAGGATTATTATACTATTTGGTAAAAGTGCAAAAAGCAATAGGAGGTTATTCATGCGATACAGCTACCAATTAAGGCTTTAAAACGCTTGAATGTAGACCATACTAAGTCTGTATCTGTTAACAGGTATAAATAGGACAAGGCTTATCATTTACATTGTTTCTGAAAGATAATACCGAACAAGAAATTAGTGAATGCATAACTATTAAATAATGCACTTTGTTTCCCAGTCAGTATAAAAATAATTTAACTTTTATTTCACTTTATTTTGTCTATTTTCTTATTTTATTTGTTTGCTAGTTCTCTTGTATAATTATAATTTAAACTACCCAGATTTAAAAAGAATGATGAAAATATTTATGAATGTTTCAAGGTATTTGTGATGTTTTTTAAAAACTTTGGGGAGCTTGAGGGATACCTATATCACAAAATATAGAGTTATGTCACTGTAATAATTTATCAACAAACTGTTCACTCTAAATTATAAAATAAAATTTTATAAAACACAGGTGAGAGATTTGGTATTACTTACCTTATATAATACTAATAGAATTAAATGCTGTGAACATATTATCTACCACAAAGTCATTTTTAAACTAGTGAATATGAAATAAATTTCTTAGCATGCTCAATGCATAAAACGCTTCTCTTTGAGTTTGAGCATAGTAACATTTTTTTTTTCTATTTCACATCTTAAAAACTATCTAATTTCAGTTCTGACACATTTAGACATTGAAATTCAGTATTTTTTAATCTTAGAAATACAATGAGTTTAAAGCATGCTAAAACCTGTCTTTTAAAACTAGTTACAAAATGTGTGTTTCAAGGCAACTGAAAGCCCAGAATGTCACAAAATATTTTAGCTCAGACAGTAGTACACAGAAACAGACTTACTTGGATCTAAGCTTCTGAGTAAGAAGTGACAGAAACGATGATAATTTGATTAATTGATAGAAGCAAACAATCAGGTGCAGGAGTGAGAAGCTTCCCCAGAGCTATTATAATAGGAATTTAAGTCCACATACTCTATCAGCATCACTAATAAGGGCCTACAGCTGGCTCTTACCTCACTTCTACAGCAGAAGGAAAAAAGATAATCATTGTAAACACTTGCAGGACATTTTCTGGGAGTGAGATGGACGTGAATATTGAAAGTATGAGATAGGCAATATATTATATACAGATGTATATATACTAGCATACACACATGCATATGTACATATATATGTATATATTCAAACTAGTGTTTAGTGGATAAAAGTGGGCATGATGGAGAAATGACTGGCTGAGATAATCACAGACAGAAACTCAGAGTCAGATGGGGATGTTTGTAGCAAAAACAGAGGGAGAGATGTAGCATCCTAGGGATCCTAGGGCTGGACAGGAATGAGAAAAAAGTGAGACCATTTGAATACTAAGCTAAGATGAAAACAGTCAAGAAAATAAAAAAAGAAAATGGAATATTAAAATATATAAGAACCAGTGGGTCAATCATAAAACAAATAACATACACAATCTGAAACACCAGAAAAAAAATAGAGAATCAGGGACAAAAACAGAGAAAGCATTTGAAGTTATAGTTCTGAGAACATACTTCATTCATTATAGACTTAAAATTCTAGAAGACTGAAGAGTATCAGTGTGTATTGTATTAAAAACATCAACATCAATAAATATACCTAAGCTGTAAGGCAATCCACAAAACCAAAATAATATCCAGAAATCACAGAAAGAAAACAAATTTCCTGTATTGTGGAAGAAAAATACTAAACCAGATTATCATCAGAAACCATGTAAGTAGAATGAAAATGAATTAATATAGCAAAAATATTAAAGTAAAAACCATGAGATCTGAGCCTTCAGTGAATGTGTACATCTGTAATTGCAACACTAGTAAGGATGAAAGAGGAGGCTATGAGTTTAAATCTACCCAAGCATACATAGGGAAATTCTGTCCCCCAAACCAAACTAAAACAAAATCTACAAAACCATGGTATTATTCATGAAAGCAGGGGGAGGAGGGAAGAAAGTGGGAACTTGGGTTCATATGTAAAATGAGAAAAGATTGTTTTTTTTTTTAAATAAACAATTAAAAAAGACAAATTCTAGGAAAACACTGAAAATAATTGAAATTAAATTCCGTCTACTTAAAGCCAATGTTGGAAATGATGAAAATAAAAATACATCATTTTCTTTATGAATGCATCTAAAATATATCTATATTGTTAGCAGCAATGTATTTGGCAACTAAAGCATCTTTTCAATAAGATGACAACCACAATATTACAAGGGACTGAGAAGGGATTATAAATATGGATATCACATCTTCCACAAAGTCAAGAGGGGCTTTATATTATAGCAAATAATATTCCTGTAGTACTCAGCATTCTTCCACAGAATGCTCTTGACAGCAGTGTCATGGTAAAAGAGATAAAACCTTATAGCTCTAAAATAATTTAGGTTAAGTCCATGATTATTTTTGAAGTCTTGGAAATGCTTATTTTGATATCTGACAAAGCAAGAAAACCATCTCTGTTTGTGCACAGACATGATATACATATATATATATATACATATAATGCATATATATATGCATGATGTCATCTGTCTATGACACAAACACTCACATAGCTGACCTGGTTTTCAGTATCAGATTCCTGCTAATTGATACTAATCATACATCCTATTCACCTCTAAAAGAATAGATATTCTCATCATTCACATATGACCAATAACCTATGGAGACATTCTCCAGATGATATAAATTTTGCATATTTGAAAATATGTAAAGTATATTTTTTTATATTTTTGTTTGTGAGCCTCACCACTTCAGCCAGTAATTATGTTCTCAAACCACAATACATTCAAATAAAAAAATAGGTAAAAAGAGTAAACTATTTAGAAATCAAATAAATACCTTTAGTCTTATTTTTAATAATGTATATACACATATGGCAGAACAACATATGTGCATGGGAAGGCAAATTCTGACTGAAATCCAAAGAGAGTGTCAGATTGTCCAGAGCTGTTTGACAGGTAAATGTGAGTCACCTGACATAGGTACTTCAAAATGAATTTAGACTCTCTGGAAGTATAGGAGGCACTCTTAACTGCTGAACCACCACCTGACCCCCAGACTTCAAATTAGTCTAAATACATGGCTCAATCAAGAAATCACTGAGAATTAAAAAAAAAAAACTAATAATAATCACATGAATTTTTTTTTTCTGTGTTTCTTCTTGCTACAGCATGGGTGTGGTAATACATCTAAAACTGGACAGGCTCTTGGGACTGTTAATGAGGTGACCGCATTTTCAATCCATCTTGCTTTTTAATAAGGGACTGCATTCACCAACACTGCTCCAACCAAAGGCAACATCATTTGGAACTATGTTCCATTTGCTAGGTACAGGACAGAAGAGTAAGCATGAATCCTTGCTTTGAAACCCAGTGCTTATTTGGTTTAGTCTAACATAAGGTAAATATAAATGAAACCCAGGCCTATGAGACCTATAGATATTGGCACTGTGGCGTTTGTGTTATGGTGCTTACAGACCCTAGGGCCAGTCCATTCATAAGGATTCTGCCTCAAACCAGGCACCACTTCACGGTACGTGACAACAATAGATTATACATGAGACCTGCCCCAGGCTGATGGGAGGAACTACCCTTTACATATATTCTTCCAAAGCATCCTATACAAGTCAGCAACCTGTGATTTGGGACAATTCTGAGACTGGATTGCCCTCTAGTGTTGACACAGTGACAACGCACTAAAAATGGTATTATAGCATCCCTTGATTGAGAGCACCATCTAGTATTGAAAAGCATGAATTAACCATAGACTCAGAGAGAAAGAGTAGCCTACGCAGAGTCTTTGGAAAGTTAGGGACAATGCCTGATTGGGACAAATATCTGTTCCTTCGTGTTCATAAAGCATTGCAGATCAAGAATCAAGAGCGCTGAGAAAGCCAGGATGCACTTAAAGGCAAAAAAAAAAATACACAGAGAGAGAGAGAGAGAGAGAGAGAGAGAGAGAGAGAGAGAGAGAGAGAGAGGGAGGGAGGGAGAAAGAGAACTAATAATAAAAGAGCCCAGGAGGCTTCTAAAATGTAACTATTCTTCTCCTGTTGGGAAGGAGTGCATCCTTTCATACTATGCCTATAATCAAATGGGTTTTTAATAATTATCAGATTAATCTTAAGAACCAGAGCTGTCAACATTGCGGAGGTATTAATATTTTATATTGATGTAATACATCATGACCAAAACCACTTATAGAAAAGAGGGTGTAGTTTTCTTATGGTTCCAAAGAGATAAAAATGTGGCAAGGTAGGAAAGCAGAGTTGGCTTGAGTAGGAGTTGAAGGCTCACATTTTGAATGCCAGACACCAAGCAGAGACTAAATTGGTAATGATCAGTGGTTTCTAAAACCCCAAAGCCCACTGACAGAGTCACACTTTCTCCATTGAGGCCATATCCCTAAGCCTATCCTAATAATGCTACCCACTGAAGATACGCTATTAAAACGTTTGAGCCTAGCCAGTTGGTAGTAGTGCACACCTTTAATATCAGCATTTGGGAGGCAGATGCCAGAAGATCTTTGCGAGTTCTAGGCCAGGCAGGTCTACAGAGCAAGTTGCAGGACAGTCAAGGGTACACAGAGAAACCCTGCACAAAACAAAAATAAAAGCAAACAAACAGAAAAACAAAACATAAAAGAGCAACAACAAAAACCATCTGAATCTATAGAAGACAATATTTTTTCAAACCACCACGGTAAAGTGCATCCCTACTTTCATGTGTGCTAGAGAGCATATTCTACTGTGTCCTAAAAGAGAGTGTAATCCACTCATTTTAGTACAAGATGGTCAATATGAAGCCACCAGGCAATGCAAGTAGGAAGGGAGATCAGAGTGCATATATAAACTACTAAGCTGCAACAGACAATGTGATTACATAGGGACTACTAGGGCAGTTCATGGAATCTCTATTTCTTCGTCCCAAGGAAAGACAAAATGGTTCTTATATCTGTTGTTCATGGGATGTTGAAAAAAGAATTATGTAAGCATAGGATGAGACAGGCCAAGGAAGGATAAAACCCTATCTGAGAAATTTAGGTACTGTCCCTGGCCTCCTTCTACCACATCCTGGAGGTGGGTGTAAGATGGCACAGAGTTAACATCACAGACTCTAGGAGGGAGTCAGGCAAGTGGTAGAGCAGACTCGTTTAGTGCAGGTGTTAGGCAGACCTTTATACCTCTTCGCAGGACCCAGTGGGCAGGGTCATCTGGAACGTTGTGATGTCTCCCCTTCCTTTGCTCCAGCCATCTAATGCCATGGTATCATCATCAGTCTCTGGGCTCTTCAGCAGAATACCAATGGGCATGTGCAATTGGCCTTGAAGGTGTTTCCTCCCAGGCAGTCACAAGGTGCTACCTTATTCATGTATTTATAGTTTATAGTTATCCAAGCTTACAGAGTTTTAAATTTGTTGTTGAAGACAGCTTTGTAACATTGTAGCCTGCCATAACTCTTTCAAGATTTAAATAATTTCAGTGAAACCACATAGCAGCTTGCACTGCCCTGTGTTTACTACATTCAAAGGGACAGGAAGGCTAGTCAGGTTCTACTCTGTTTCTCTGCTCATTACTCATCTGATACTTAAACTTTCAGGTGTGTCTCTTCCATAGAGGCCAGCAGCGTGCTATGTAATAGAATATCAAATGTGAAATAGTGACCTCTAGATTCTCAGGTTCAGCACCTCCTTTGCTCACATTGTTAACATTAAAAATGCCTCATACCTACCAGGGAGTCCAACAAATGTTACTGGCTGCTCAGTAGTAAGGCACATTTAGCACCTATATCTAAAAGTTACATTCTCCTTGATCTTAGGAGACCCATAAGCAGTCCCTCAGGAGGCTGTTAACTGATTCTGTCTTTAGCCCAAACGAGGCAGTGACTTTCACCCCTACCGTAATAACAGGTATAGAAGGGAACTCACTTCATTGACCCAAGAATATTAGAGAATGGGAATTCCTCTCCCCATTCTCTAAGAGAAAAGAAAAAATGTGAAAACTTCTAATCAGTCTTTGGTTTATTCCACAGTCTATTGAGATTACATCACATTAGTCTGTTTCTCTTTCTTCTGGGGTGCTGACGTGTAGCAAACCATGTCGTTACTGTTCTCTGGGTGCCTTGCCTGGAACCATATTTTACCTTCCGTTTGTATTTGCTCCTCTTTCTAGTCATGGTTTATTATATTCTGTCCTGATCATATTTACTTTTTTTTTCTGGTTGAGAGGTTGCTCTATCATAAACATTTTGTCCAGCAACTTGGCTGAAAACGAATAGAGGAGAGCAATATCATATTGAGAGGAAGTTTTCAAAAGTTTATTTTTCATCCTGACCATAAAGAAAAGGAGTTTTGCTAGGTTCGCGGATGTATGTGTCCTGTCTCATACCCAAGATAGGCCAATCTGTAAGGTGATGATTTCCTGTCTCTGGCAGGCATCGTATAAACACTGCATAAGACCTGATGGTTATACTGTTGGTCCTTTATCAGCTTCATTTTCCTTCTGAGAAATTTCAGTCTGCATCCAAGAGTCTTACCTTCCAGATAGGAAGCCTCTTCTTGGAAGGTTAGACAATGTCTAACAACTGTGCCATCATATATCACCACTCAGTTTCTTGAAGGGGAAGGGCCTTCCATTCACATGCTGCTTCTTCAATGGATGCTGTGGGAAGAGGTGAGCACAGAGTGAGAAAAATAAGTCAAGTTTTACAGGTGAGGAGTATCCATCCTCTTTCACCTGAACTTCAAGTTCTCCCTCATACTTCTCATACAGTTACCTTATAGAGAGACACATTTCTATTTTACATTTACTTCATCTAGTGTTTTCGTATTCTCTTCGGCAGCCAGTCAACTGACAAGCAGATAACAACACCATCCCAATACAGCAAGCTGCTGTCTTTGCTTGGTATACTGGGTTAAGCAGTCCCGAAGCTAGCTATTATTTGATTTTTTTAATTCATTTTACATAGCAGCTATAGTTTCTGCTCCTCCTGCAACCCACCTCCTTTCACTCTTCAGAAAGGGTAAGGGAATCAATAAAGTCTAGCATATTAAGTTGAGGTGGGACCAAGACCTTCCCCACTGCTTCAAGGCTGAGCAAGGCATCCAACCATAAGGAATGGGTTCCAAAATGCCATCTCATGCACCAGGTCCCACTACCTGGGGCCCCTCAAACAGACCAAGCTACACAACTGTCGTACACTAACAGAGGACCTAATTAGTCCCTAGTTAGCTGGGGTCCAAGCAGGCTCCCCAGCTCTCCGTCTAGAGTATATGAGCTCCCACAACCATGGATCAGTTGTCTCTGTAGGCTAAAATCAGGTATCATTTTAAGATGTCTCAAAATTCACATGGTGATCCACAGCCCTTAACAAATGAACCACATTTCTGCCCGCATGGAGTTTAGAAGACCACTGGAATTTCCTGTCTGCCTTGTCAATTGTTTCCAAAAACCTGGGTCTTAGTCTAAGTTACCCATTTGCCAGATGCCATGAGAGTAAAAGAAGATAGGTTAGACTGATGCAGTATTTCACAAAGTTAATTTGACTGAATATTTACCAAGAAAAATGTGTCTTATATGAGAAAAAAAAAAACACATACATCCTCAAACTATGAGCCAGAAAGAGGGTACTTAACAATATTTAGGAGAAAGTGCTTTTATCCTAAACAGAAAGTGTTTTATTTCTTTAAGAAAATCTCAAAGGTTTTAGGCATGACAAAATGGAAGAAAATCTTTGCTAGCTATACATCTAACAGAACATTAATATCTAGACTATCCAAAGAACTCAGAATACTAAGTATCAAAAAAAAACCCAAACAACCCAACTGAAAAATAGCCTTTATAACTGAAGAGAGAGTTCACAAAAAATACAAATGACTAATAAATACTTTAATAAACGTTCAACATCATTAGCCATGAGGGAAATGAAAATTAAAACTACTTTGAGATTCCATCTCATACCAGTCAAAAAGGCTATTATCCAGAAAACAAATGACAGCAAATGTTGCCAGATCATGGGGAAAGTAGAACCATTGTTAACTGGCAGTGTAAATTAATGCAGCCAATATGAAAATCAGCATGGAGATTTCTAAAAAAGCTAAATTAGATATACAATATGACCCAGGCATAGAATTCCAGGAGAGATAACCAAAAATCCTACATCTTACCTGCACATCCACATCCACTGCATCTGCATTTACAATAACCAGGAAATTGACCCAACCTACTTGTCTATCAGTTGATGCGTGGACAATGAAAATTTGGTATATAAACAAAATGAGATATTATTCTACATTAGAGAAAAATACACTTGAGAAATGTGAATGACTATAAATGGAATTTGAACAATACTATACTGAATATGATAATTCAAGTTCAGAATGATAAACATGTTCATATGATGGATATCATGAGAAGTTTAATAGCAATGTATTAATCCTGTATATTAACTTTGGTAGAATAGATTTTTTTTGTAATATGAATTGTGCTTATCCAGGAATGCACAATAGTTTCACATAATTTAGTATCATTTTTTTCTCTGTATTAAAATTTCATTGTAGAAATCTTTCATTTCTTTGATTACATATATTCCTAAATATTTTTTTGGGAGAATAATTTAGAATGGAATATTTTTCCAATTTTTCTCAAATAATAGACAGCATGCAAAAATAAAGGCTAAGATTATTGTTCTGTTTGGTAATGGATTTTGTATTTAGGGGGGAGGTTTTATTTTGTACTTCACTGCAAGTGTTTATTAGTTCCATAAGTTTTCTAGTAGATTCAATAGGGTCTTTTCAGTAAATAATATTTCTGTATATAGAGATCATTTGGCTTCTTCTTTTCCTACTGTCCGCTTTATGTCTTTTTCTTGTCTAATCGCTATAGCTAAGACTTTTAGCACTGTATCAAGTTAGAGACAAGAGAGTGAACATCTTGTCTCATTCATGATTTTACACAAAATGTTCTCAATTTGTCTTCATTTAAGATAATGTTTGTTATGGGATTGTTATAAGTGACATTTATATTTTTGAGATATATTTCATCTATTAGTAAAGTCTCCAGAACTTTTATGATGAAAGTACATTTGAGTTTGCCAAAGATCTTTCCAGCATCAAGTGAAATAATTTATGTCTTTTCTGTTATTCAGTGTCTTTATGTAGTTTATTATCAGTTAGTGATTTATGGATCTCTAGCCAACATTGTCTTTTGGATGAGGCTCACGTGGTCATAATATAGAATCTTCTAAATGTGCTCCTAAATTCAATTTGAAGGTATTTTAGTAAAAATATTTACATCTATGTTCATCAAAGTAATTGTAGTTTTCTTTCTTTCTTTCTTTCTTTCTTTCTTTCTTCCTTCCTTCCTTCCTTCCTTCCTTCCTTTCTTTCTTTCTTTCTTTCTTTCTTTCTTTCTTTCTTTCTTTCTTTCTCTTTCTTTGTTTCTTACATTTATTTTTTTTGGTTTTGATATCAATATGATAATGGTGTATTTAATCAATACTTTTTGAACAGATTCTAGTGCCAAAGACTGTGGTAAGTAGCAAGAGCTCATCTAACTATGTCCCATCCTATTCTGGTTATAAAGATTGAAAAACAAGTGAAACGAACAAAAAATCAAAATCTGACATACAACACCAAGAGAGCAACTAATTGCAAGATTCTGCCTAGGGTATATCTATTATGATCTTTGATTAATATGGAATTTTGACACAAAACAAAGCATTTATAGGCATATCCTGATGTTTCATGAATAGTGACTTATTCAACTCATATGTCATGGCTCTGGTTCACATTCCCTAATCTTCTTTAGTATCTATTTCTAAAACTCACTTCCTGCATAAATTAATTTGTATTCCACTCTTCTTTTAGAAGTAACATGCTAATCTACACCATGCTTTTATTTATTTAATCATTTGCTTTTATGTTAAAGACAAGACTTTTCCCATCAATCAATAGTTGTACATAAAACTGGATGTCATTATACAATATAGATGTAAGGGAAATGTCAATTTAGTTACTTTGAATAAACAGGTGTATAGAATATTCAAGGCAGTCCTGACCAAACTGAGTGAAAGTCAAAAAGGTAGGGCTTGGGTCTTTCTGAAGTATGGTAGCCTCTGGTTTTGAAGAAATAAGCTGCATCTTCTGAAAGAGACTGTAAAGAACACATGGTAAGATGTTAAAGATAATGCCCAGATTACAGTAAAAAAAGAAGATGAAAACGTTTGCCCTTTAATTCAATGGATTCTGCCAGCAGCATACAAGCTTTCAAAAAAATCCCAGGAGCTCTGTATAGGAACTGAAGCCAGCAACATCATGGTGATACACCTGTGAGATCACAGAGACCCCATGTTAGCCAGGCTTGCCATTCCAGCCTACCGAAACTGAGGAAGTGAGTGCGTGCTAATTTTATTTGTCTAATTTCTGGCAATTATTTTCAACAAGTAACTAATTGCTGAAATTCATTTGGAATGATATTTAATAGTCTAAAATATTTAAAGATGTACTAAATAATACATCTTTCCAAGCATAAAACACTGTTTAGAAAGGTCTATAATATTGATTCGCTCACCTTTTCCTATTATAGTTTATAAATAAACACAATACACATGCAATATATATATATATATATATATTTCACAATAGTCAAATATTTATTGCAGTAATACTAATATCACCAAACTCAAAATGAATTGGTTATTAATTTTTAAGGTGAGTCATATGATGAATATAAAATGGGAGAAAATATGGCACTTACTTTGGGGGGCAACTAATGAGTAACAAGATTTCTCCTGATGAATTAAGGTCATGAGAGAGAAACATTACATTACTACTGCCGAAAGAAGAATCAACTAGTAATTATATGTCAAGTGAATATATGTATTTATTAAATTAAAGGGAAATTCATCTATTGAAAAAACAAGGATTAAGATAAATAAAATTTGAGGGAGTCTGATATCAGTAGATTTACAAGAATACAGTGAATGAATAACTTAAGGAACTAATTCTAAAAAGATGGATAAAGTTAGAGTACCTATTTTATTTTTGTGTGGATAAAATATTCTTTTTTCTCTTGAGGTTTGTAAATTCTATTTCGGGGCCAAATTATAATATTATTACATTGTACAGTATGGTTCTTCATGTACGTAGAAAAGCTGATAAGGATAATTATATTTCAAGTTGAGGCAAATAAATTTATTCAAGGGTGACTTGTGATCTTTATGCTTTTCATACACTGTCAAAATGTTGACACCAGTAGGCTTTTTTATGTAAATAGGAAGCCACCATATTATTAGCATAAGGAAAAAATATTATCAGATCACTAAAAAATTTAAATGTAATTATATATTTCCTCAGAAACAAGAAAACATAAAACAAGGAACAAGATGAACATTACAGAAACAAAAACATAAACTAAGATAGATGAGCTTTAACTTATCACTAAAACAGTAAGATATATTAAAGTTGTATAGTTATTATTGACTTTTTAAACATTTGGTGGACATACCAGAAAAGGAAAGCTTAACTGTAATAAATATTACCAATATACCTACTCAATAAGGTTACATTTTACTTCTCAGTTGTTATTTTTTTTTTGATTTTTTTCCATAAAGATTTAAGTAAAACATGTGATTTTTCTAATGGAAATCCTATTTGGACTTAGAAACGTCCATCAATATTTGAACATATATACTCTCGTTTAATTTCTTTGAGAACAGTCAACATTAGACATATTATTTGTATAATCAAGAAATAATTAAATTTAGCCATCTCTTGCAAAATATAACAATTAGTACCTTAATGCCTCAAAATATACCTTCTAGTAGGAAAATTAAGAAATGAACAAAGGAAGTTGAGAGAGAGAAACAGAGAGAGGAATTGAGAACATGAATCACAAATTTCTGTTAGTTGATAAAATTTCATCATTTGGTAAAACGACAACCTGAGTTGCATGGCAGTGTGCTCTCTGTGATGCTTCAGTAAATAAACAATGATTTTATGATTTTTGGTTATCGAGAATAAAAAGGAATAAGAAACATTATACTTTGTGCTAAGATTAGTACTGCAGGCCTTTAATTCCAATTACTCTGGAGGAGATGAAGAAGGGTGACAGCTGAAAGCCATTTTCGACAACTATGTGAGATCCTGTCTCAAAATAAAAAGCAAAGAAGGATCTGGGTAGAATACTTGACTAACCTGAGCAAGCCCCAATGAGTCATTAGTAATACCAGAAAACATACAAAACAAAAATGTTCAGTGAAAGATAATTGCTTAAAATGAAGAGATAAGTTCATGTATTTACAACATAACTCATGCACCTAATGGCGATGGAAAATTGCTAGAGGGTGGGAAATGATTTCTAGAATTAGTCTGATGTGAGATTGTGACTCCTAGGAATGAGAGGAAAGCTTCTCTCATGATATTTCATGGCTGCCTAAAGAGGACCCTAAATATGGCAATAGCAATAGTTATATTAATGTGGAAGGGGAAAAAATTACTCGTGAGAGCGGGAGAATTAGCCTTTCCTGAAAATGAGTCCCTTAACTGGTTATCCAATACCAAGAGGTTAGCTGTAAAATTATATATAACACTAAACAGACTGAAGAGGATATATATTCAACTGGATATTGTTTAGGCTACAAACAACATCAATTTTGCTGTCTTCACTTAATCATATATCTGATGTATGTATATATGTACATATATACATACATGGTTGAGTACATGTGCATGTTTAAAATTTAGAAGTTATAAGTAAGTAAGAACAAACATCTAAAAAGAAAACTAATTTTGCGAAAATGAAGGTGGGACATAGGAGTGCTGAAAGCAGGGGACATGGAAAGGATTGGAGGGAGGAAAGAGAAGGGAATATGATGCTCTGATGGAATTATATTTTAATTAATATAAAGAATATTATAAATGTATTACCATCAGGCTTATATATTGTATGTTTAAAATGTATCCATCATAAAGATATGCAAATTACTACAATAAAATTACCT
The DNA here is from genome assembly GCF_014885135.2 of Alexandromys fortis. Classification (NCBI taxonomy): domain Eukaryota; kingdom Metazoa; phylum Chordata; class Mammalia; order Rodentia; family Cricetidae; genus Alexandromys; species Alexandromys fortis. The sequence goes on along the minus strand of NW_026067903.1, from coordinate 13,394,552 downwards.
TTTTAAATAAAAAACAACGGTATTAAAAATTCCATTTTTGGAATGAAACCTAAGTGACCTTAGGAAGATCTGTATTCACAATACTACCTACACAATGAACAAAGCTCTTTCTATCAGGAATCAGAAGTTTTAGAAGATATGTAAAATAGAGTTCTAGGAAATAATTAAACAACATTTATACTTTTCTAAAGACATTTCAGTAGTTTAAATTCAACTCTAAATTATCCTATGATAAAAGACAAATAATGACACTTAAATTGAAAAGTAATTTAAGTTATACATAAAACTTCAAAAGCACATTTTTTACATCTGTCAGTGGATCTTTAGAAAAATTAGATGTGGGTTTATATTTGATATAGTCTGTGCCTCTTTAGCTTTTGATAATGAATAGGCTTTTATTTTTAATGGTTGCTGTTTCAATAAAGACAGCAAAATCGATGCTCTGTTTGTAGGCAAAATTAAATGTCTAGAAGATAAAAATAAACACTTAAATTCCATAGCAGTAGGGTAATTTGGAGAAATATTTGATGTGATAATGAACAGAGTGGGGTACAATAATAAAACAAAGAAAATTAGATTTTGCAGCTTTTTTATTGCTTTAGTCAGCGTTAGGCATTGGTCAATATGCATCCCAATTCCTTGGACAATTTGACTAGATAAGTACTATTATTATTCACATTTTCTGTATGAGATTAAAGGATAAAAGTAGAATAAACATGGATAGAACATCGAGAAAATAAAAAAAAATGGTAGTATACACAATGGAATTTAATTAAGCACCCATAATGAAATTTGTAGAAAAATAAAGGGTATTAGAAGTTTAAACAGAGTGAGATAATAATCTAGGCCCAGAGAAACAGACATGATATGGTCTTTCTCATATGAAAATTCAGCCTTTAGATTTTTACATTTTTTTTTTTGTATTTAAGTTGTCATATCGCTAGAAGGTAGATAGCAAGAAAGGAGATGTGGGAGGCAATTAAGAAGCTCTGAACATAGGAAACATGGGAAATAGTAAGACACAGAGGTTTAAACAGGAGAGAGAGAGAGAGAGAGAGAGAGAGAGAGAGAGAGAGAGAGAGAGAGAGAGAGAAGAGAGACTTGCAAATAATTTTTACATAAAACATTATGGTAATATTACTTTCAAAACATGACATACGACATAAGTTAAAAGCATTGGCAATGAGGTAGCTCAATAGCTCCTAAAAGGAATGTCTTCATCAAATGCCTCTTCTCAAGACTCGAGGATCTATGTGGAAGAGGAGACACAAAGATTGTAAGAGTCAAAGGAGATGGTGAACTCCATAGGATTCAGACACATATGACAAGGCACATATGAAGTCACAGAGAATGTGGCTGCACACATAAGATCTGCAGGAGTTGAAGTCAAAGGGAGCCTTAGCACTGAGAAAGGGAAATGGACACATTAGAAATATCTTCATGCTTCAGAGCAGGCCCCATGAACAGGAGTAGCTCATGAATAAAATATGAATTCAAAGATCCTTTGTGGACTTTTTATTTCATTTTGCTATGTTTGGGTTCTTTTTTTTTTTTTTTTTTTACTTATTTTGAGATTTTGTTAGCTTTTTTTCTTGTGTTTTTATTATGTTCTCTGTTTCTTGTTTTATTTTTGTTTTTGAAAGAGAACTAGAGAAGAGGAAATAAGTTGGATGAGTAGAGAGGAGGAAAAGATCTGGGAGAAGCTGGGGGAAGAGCAACCTTGAACAAAATATACTGTGGAAAAAATATTCTTTTTAGTTAATAAAGCTGTAAAAATTCCTCTCTGAGAAATGAATATCCCCTGTAGTTTGGCACTAGGGCTCTCAGCATTTTCTTTCTCCTAACATGAGGTTCCTAGAGAAATTCATTTTTTTTTTTTTTTTAGGATTCATTGTTACTCATAGTCAAACCAAGGGGCAAAATTGTCTCATTAGAATATCTTCATTATTGCCAAGATGATTAAAAAACCACTTTGGCAAGAGATGTGCAAAGAAAGGCTTTGTGAACACTGAAAATCCAAAGAGAAAAATAGAACTCAGGAACACTGGGGAACCGATGCTTCTTTTGTCCCCAGAAGATGAATATGTATTCCTAATTTGGCTTGGAAACAGAGAACCAAATGTTCAAATAAACATTTCCTTAAAGAAGTGCATGTATGTTATCTTAAGTATTTTTAATGATAATTTAAACCTAAGAACAAAAGTTAACTTAGCAAAAATTTCCTGCTAACTCTTATTTGATAGGATTTTATCTATCAGATATTAGCAGCAATGAATTAACTACCGCTTAGGAAATCAAGAAAGAGAAGCTGTTTCAAGACATGCAGCATTTGCTTGTGGTCTATAGATTCATTTCTCAGTGTGTTCTATACTTATTTTCTATGTAAACTGACAACTCACAGCAATATGCGTATTGTCACAAGCAATTAATTTGACTTCTTTGTGTTATGGAAAATCCATACCCAATTCAATATCCAGGAATAATGTGATTAATTATGGATCTAATTATAAAAGTGAAACTTTATGCATGTGGTGGGCTGCATAACAATCAGGTAATTTCTGCACAATTTGCTATGATCTAATTTGCTCTAAAAATCTATGCTATGGGGGCTGGAGAGATGGCTCAGCGGTTAAGATCATTGCCTGCTCTTCCAAAGGTTCTGAGTTCAATTCCCAGCAACCACATGGTGGCTCACAACCATCTGTAATGAGATCTGGTGCCGTCTTCTGGCTTGCAGACATACACACAGACAGAATATTGTATACATAATAAATAAATATTAAAAAAAATAAAAAAAATAAAAATCTATGCTATGAAAACAAAAACCTAAGCTAAATAAATAATAGAAAATAGCTTGGAAATATTTGTAAACGTAGTTATCAAAAATGCTAAAAAAAAACAGAGATCCAAAAGGTACAAAGAAAAAAAAATGACGGAAAAATGTACCACAGTGGAAAGAAATGTCTCTTTTCTTTCTATTTTGTGGAATAATTTGAAAAATATTGATTTTTGCTATTATTTAAAAGTCTGCTAGAATACGGTGCTGTTACCATCTTGTCATAGACTGTTTTGGGGGGTTAGGAATCCTGTAATTAGAGCTTCCATATCACTAGAGGCTATAAGTATATTTATATTAATTATCTGATATTTATTTAAATTTATAAATGGTATATATCCAAATAATGTGTGGTGTATAAGGTCAATGGCTACTTACAGGAACAGGGGCAACACCAAGATAATATGGGGTAAACAAAGTTCCCTCTCATCATTCATGCTGATCTTAATGATAATTGAATAATGGAAATAACATGCCCAGTTAACCTTTTACTTCCTGTATAATCTAGCATCATCCAAGATGGCTAGAATCTCAGTAATACATACAATAGTCAGTATCCCAGTGGAGAGTCTCCTGAATAATTTTGTTCATACTAACCAATAACTACATTACCATTGACATGGTCTGGAATATCTCTGTATTTTTCCATTTTAGATGGCATAGATGATAGTCCAACATATCATCATGTTATGCCAAGAGGAAAAAAACAATCATGTAACATAAGCCTGGAAAAAATTGTACCACAAGTACTTTTAGCTTAAATGACACCAGCTTATCAATATATTCTCTACCTTTGCATTTTTTAGAGGCTTACATACCTAGGAAACATAAACACATTTAACATGCAAAAAAAAGCCCGAACAATTGGCATCACAAATACATATACATGTAAACATACACACAACCTGCTTTTGAAAATCTTTGCATTAGTAGGGTAAGTCATTTACAGCAATAACAAAAATCAAAAGTTTTAAAGTATTTTTACACATTTTAAATAATTTCGATAACCACAAATACAGTCGTTTTCTGAATTTAACTATATTTCATGAATATACAGCCCCAAAATTCTTATTTAGGTAAAGCAAAAATATGTAGACTAAGTTTTAAATAGCAAGGCAGCACAAATGTATGCTTCTCGTGTAAAGTGTACTGATTGCAAATGTCAGAGATGTCAAAGTGAATCTTTTTTTGCCATTTTATATGGTAAAGCTGCAGATGTGCTAGTGTATAAATAAGAACATTTCTTGATCATGTTGTGTATATTATATTCACATGCCTTTATTCTGTCAGCTTTTCGTTGTTGATGTGAAGACAGCTCTCATCTCAGAAGGAATAAATGACATTCCATTTTAGAGTCACATATGAGTGACATGGCCTGAAGTTGTCCCACATACTACAGTCCAATATGGTAGTAGTTTTTGAGGTACGTTTAGTGTGAATGAGATTTCCTGGAAATAAGATGTGACTGCAACGGCTGTTTGACTGCTTAAAATTCCAACGATGCGGAGAGATTTCAATGTTACAAAGTCAATTGTCAAATTGGCACATCATTAAATGCCATATGAGCCACTTAGGTCCTTTTTCTGTACATGACCTAGCATCTTTTTTATCAGTAGGAAATCATTTGCAATGCACAGACAGACCCCTATTTCCTACCACTGCAGTACTAAGAATGCTGCTAGCCAGCATCTAGTCTATAACAGAATTCCCTCCATTCTCCTACGGCCTACCTTCTTGATATTTCCTCTGATGAATTTGATAATTTTATTTATAATATTAATATAAAAACATTCATAAAATTGCTACCTTCCTGCAACATACTTTGATTGTCAGTCAGATTGACTCTAAATTAAACCATCTCTTTCTTTCCTTTTTTTTTTAATATAATTTTTTATTGAAAAAAAAATTTCCGCCTCCTCCCCGCCTCCCATTTCCCTCCCC